>NC_062986.1:15958544-17158544 GCF_023078275.1 Leguminivora glycinivorella | reverse complement strand
TTATTTTTGCGTGGGACCTTGCTTTATACTGGTGTCAATGATGTAACGGCCTTCTTATTTCTATAAATATTTTTCACGGCAGAGCTACAGACACCTTAAATAAGAACAAAAAATAAATTAAGCTAATTCGAAACCAAATAATCAGTACAGGACAACCGCACTATAAATTGTCAGTACCGGACATGTCAACAAACGATTTCGGAACATTGTTATCGAAATACTGTGAAATCCTTTATCCTTTTTTGTTGTTAGTAAATTATCACCTTAAGTATAATTATTTTCACTTTTTTAAATATTATTTTGGGCAAATTTGCGATGAAACCGTTAGAAAATTGAAAATATTTACTTCTCGTTTACATCACTGACATTCAATGACTTTTGACGACGGGTGTCAAATATTAATCCTTGCCAGTAAAATAAATTAGTTCAGCTGAAAATCCGCAACGTGGCGAGGGTCAAATAAAAACTTGTCAGGCTATACAAAATAAAAAATTGGTAAAATGTAAGTTAACTTTTTTACTGATTAGGGTTCTGAATCAGCTATATAATCACCTACTTTACTATTGTCCATTATAAAAATTACAACCCGTATAAAGCAAAAGCAATTACAAACAATATGTGAATTTGAGCAATTTAACAACATTTCGTTTGTGCTTCGACATGCATGGAATATAAACAACCTAGGTAATTGAACTAACGAAACTGGACTGAACGAATGTACACTGATCTAGTTCATCAAACGTCTACTTCCCTATTGTTTTGAATGCACGTTGGACCAATTGATTTCCTAATATCAGAACTTTCTTTTATTAAAATCAGTGCCATCAAAT
Organism: Leguminivora glycinivorella; assembly: GCF_023078275.1. Lineage (NCBI taxonomy): Eukaryota > Metazoa > Arthropoda > Insecta > Lepidoptera > Tortricidae > Leguminivora > Leguminivora glycinivorella. The sequence goes on along the minus strand of NC_062986.1, from coordinate 17,157,714 downwards.
GTTTCAACACAAGTCACTTCAGTTACTGTTAATTCTGAATTTTCTATTTTTATTTTTTTATACTTTTAACCCATTCAGAGCTTTACTCGACATAGGTAAACTTCAATTGACAATTAAAATGAAATTCACATTAGTGACGGACCGCTTTGTACTCAGTTTAGCAGTAAATGGGTTAAAAGTTTCATCAATAAAATTGGATTCCTACTCCCCCCGCTATATCACCGCGATTAATCTGTAACCAAATTTTAAATGTCGTCATTCCTTGCAATTATACTAACAATTAAGAAACAAATATTAATTTGTTTTTTTTTCTGTCGACTGAAGAGCTTGGCTACTTTTCCATCACCAATATTCTTCTTTATATTTTCTAATTCAATTGTTTTGAAACTACTTGTTCCTTCTTTGAAGTCCTACATGCTGAAGTGACTCGTGTTCTCTTGTTCTGCGTTCTCTGTCGTTCTAGAAGATTCTGGAATCTTATTCGCTAGGACAGTGGAGGTAGCCGTACTCCAGGCTGAGACTGACGGCCACGAACACGAAGTACAGGAGGAACATGGTGAAGCCGAGACCTCTGTTCATTTTCCACCTGGAAATGTAATAAAAAACATGTCAAAGAATATTTACTTAAAATGAGGTACTTTTCAGCATTTATTGTAAAAGGTATACTGTTGATTGAATACATATTTTTTTTAATACTGCACACCGTGCCTTCGGAGTTGACTTTCACCAGTTGGTTGATCACACAGGTGATGATGATAAAGCAGAACACTAGCCTGAATCATACTATGAGAGTTGACTTCCACTGGCAGACTTGTGATGATGGAGCTACTGAAGAGAACTAGTCGGAACCAGGCGGTGGTAAGGATGGCACACAGCAGCATGGTAAAAAGTAGCATGATGGTGCAAATAAAGCCCTTGAAGGTACTTCCACACCCCGTTTACGAGATAATATAATAATTATTGACAACGAACCTGAAGCAGGCGATGCTCAAGATGACAAACAGCAGCATGGCGAAGTACAACAGAATACTGTTCACCATGCCCTTGGAGTTGAGTTTCACCAGTCAGATGATAAGATAGATGATGATGATACAGTAGAACACTCACCTGAAGCAGGCAATGCTCAGGATGACAAACAGCAGCATGGCGAAAAGAAGCACGATGCTGCACACCATGCCCTTGGAGTTGACTTCCACTGGCTGCCCGTTGATCAGTCAGGTGATGAAGAAACAGAAGAATACTAACCTAGCAGGCAATGCTCAGGATGACAAATAGCAGCATGGCGAAATGCAACAGAATATTGCACACCATGCCCTTGGAGTTGACTTCCACCAGTCAGTTGATAAGATAGATGATGATGATACAGTAGAATACTAACCTGAAGCAGGCAATGCTCAGGATGACAAACAGCAGCATGGCGAAAAGTAGCATGATAGCTTTCACTCCTCGTTTATCAGACTTGTGACGATGGAACGATTAGAGAAAACTAACCTGAAGCCGACAACAACATGTTGAAGAGCCAAGCGCTTAAAGTTTGATATGTGATAAACTAAAGGAACAGTTATTTACGAACCTGAAGCAGGCGATGCTCAGGATGACAAACAACAGCATGGCGAAAAGAAGCACGATGCTGCACACCATCCCCTTGGAGTTGACTTCCACTGGCTGCCCGTTGATCAGTCCGTACAGCAGCCATGGCAGTGGGAGCCTGGAACGTGACAAGAGAGTTCTTTAGAATGAGTTTAGAATATTTGAATAAGGATGACGACTACATAAAAAATGTCATTCCTTAGTCCGTCAGTTAGATCGTCCAAAAATACTGAACACATATTTTTCGCTTTTTCTAATTAATGAAAAAATACAAAGATATAGAGCATCAAAGTTCCGGAGTGGGGCTTGTGACGTCACTTCTAAGCAAAAATTATACTAGGCCTGACGTCACGCGAAACTTCAACGCATTGTACCGTCGTCATTTTTCATTTAAGAGAACAAAGAAAAAATACGTGTCTAAAATTCTTTGATAATCTAACTGATGGACTAATTAGTTTTTTTTTAGTCATCTCGCCAATTAGAAAATTTCATGGTCCACATTAGTCCAGGTATGTAGAGACATTTGTGTGATACCTAGCGGCTCAGCCACGACATTGGTCTAAGCGCGACAGCGGTGAGCGGCAGCCATACGTGCGAATGAAAAGTCCGATCGCTGTGTCTCGCTCCAATTTATGGCCGCCGCTCACCGCTGTCGCGCTTAGACCAATGTTGTGGCTGAGCCGTAATAGTAAAATAACACAAACTGCAGGGTTAGCACATGAAAATTGCGGGTCACAACTGGATGAGACTAGCTCAGGACTGGGACAAGTGGCGTGGCGTGCCTACTAGAAAGGAGCCTATGTTCAGCAGATGATGATAAAGATGAATATAAGCATAGATTAAATATAAGAAGATCATACCATCCCATACATTAAAATGTGACCGCCTAAGAACGCGCATACACTTTATCACACATAGATGGCACCACATCTTGTAGCTTTCGATTATACTTATAGATAGCGTTAAGTGTTTTGACATAGATTTATGGCTCGATGACAAAGATGTATGCGCGCCATCTATGTGTGGTGTAGTGTAGGCGGTCGCAGTTTAATGTATGGGATGGTATGATCTTCCTATCGCTTAATCTATGATATAAGTAGGATTTTATTTGTTTTTATTGTTCGTTTTGAATAAACCGAAACCGAAATACAGTTTCACGTTGGTCGACGCAAACCCCACTACCCCCAAGGCCGATAAAATTATACCTAATGAATATGGAGTTTTGTAACTTCGCTCAACCTTTCGCTTATTGTTATGAATGTTTCTGTTATTATATTTATGACGGCCATGATTATTTCAATTATGGTTGTTTCAGCGTGATTTAATATTACGACCATAAAATGACTAAAACATAGTGTTAAACTTGTTTACAACAACAACAACAACATACAATCACGCCTGTATCCCATAAAGGGGTAGGCAGAGCACATGAAACTACTAAAGCTTCAGTGCCACTCTTGGCAAGTAAGGGGTTGAAAGAAAACAAAACTGTGACATTGCATTGTGTGACTTGTTTACAAATAACAAAATCATAGAGCAGAATAACTAAAAAAACAGTAGAAACAAAAGATAATTTTCTTCTTAATATGTACATACCTACGAGTATGTACCACTTTGGTACTTTGATATCGATTGGTGTCCTGTATTTGTACCCGGCGAGCACACTAACTCAATCACATACCTTGAATGATTTACTACAAAACTCGGAAAATATAACTCCTTACTCCATTGTTTCCAACAAATCTTGGCCTCTAACCCCAAAGCAGGTATAAGGTAACGCGAGATAGTTCTTAGACTGGTTATTTTGAGCTGAGATTTCGATGCGTCGGGAATATTTCTGGTGAAATTTTATTAGACGTTTCGAGAAGAAATGTGAAGGTTGTAAAATGTTTATGTGCTTCTAAGATGATTATACTCGTACGAAAGGCAACTTATATGTAGTAAATGTAGTCAGGAATCAGATTTAGTAGGTTCGAATCATTGATAAACTGAGTAGGTTTCCAGAAATTTCGGTGCAGCATGGTAGAAATAAAGGATTCATAGGTAAATTTGTTTTCTAGGTCATCAATTAAGTGCGTTTTCACATTATCCGATCCGATATCGGATCTTTTCTTCTTTGTCGTATCCTCATGGCTGAGGGACGTGACGAATGTGGACACTCTTCACCAGTTGTCTCCACGCCACTCGATCCTGGGCCCGGTGCATGCTAGCCTGCAAAGTGGTCTTTGTCACAGACGTTATTCTGTCTGCCCAACGTGTGCCCATGCTTCCATTACTTCGCTTCCTTGCCATGCGTCCCGTGATTGTGAGCTTCTTTAGACTATCTGGTCGAATGTAGGACCGATATCCCATACATTTAAGCCGCCATCTTTGATTTTTGCCTTTTGCCTCTAAAATCCTTCCGACTTCCGATATCGGATCGGATAATGTGAAAACGCACTTAGGCTCATTTTACTGTTGGCTTTGGATATAAATATATTCCTTTAAAGCAACAACGCTTCACCAAAATTGCTGAAAAATTTATGACGTCTGGTGATCATAGATAAAAGTAACTATGATAATATGGAAGAGTATCACTGAGCATGTTTTTAATAACTTAACCACAAAATTAAAATTTTGAGAAAACCTCCGACCGCGACATAGTAGACCGATTTTCTTGAAACATGGATGAGAACACTCCCGACTGATTCAGCTTTCAAACAAAAAAAACTAAATCTAAATCGGTTCATTCGTTCAGGAGCTACGATGCCACAGACAGACACACACAGACAGACAGACACACACAGACAGACAGACACGTTAAACGTATAACACCCCATCGATTTTGCGTCGGGGGTTAAACAACTTAGAAAATGTACGTGTAGTTAAAATCCAAAATTCAGTCATTTCATAAATCACTACCAATCTTGCAAAAAAATCCTAACAACATTCAGTAGCGGCAGTAACAGATTCACATTTGAATAACTGCAGGTTTGTGCGCAAAACTAGACCATTGGCGTTGCCTAAGTAATGGAAACGGAGCGCGTTTATTGGCTGCGGCGTTGGCCAATGGCGAGTCGAGTTTTTGGCCCAACCAGCGTATCACTCCCGGTCCGAGCTTGTACACAATAATAAAATTGTAAATAGCCTTTTTTAACCCCCGACGCAAAAACGAAGGGGTGTTATAAGTTTGACGTGTCTGTCTGTCTGTCTGTCTGTCCGTCTGTCTGTCTGTCTGTTTGTCTGTCAGTCTGTGTGTGTGTCTGTCTGTGGCATCGTAGCTCCCGAACGGATGAACCGATTTAGATTTCGTTTTTTTTGTCTGAAAGCTGAGTTAGTCGGGAGTGTTCTTACCCATGTTTCATGAAAATCGGTCTACTATGTCGCAGTCGGGGGTTTTTTCAAAATTTTAATTTTGTTAAGACTACAAAGAATCGAAAAGCCAAACGCCTTACTTATGCTATCAAATTTGTAAAAAAAATATTATTGTCTAGAACGAACATTGGAACTATATATAGTCCTACGAAGAAGAGGTTGTCCTGTCCCCTTTCCTGATAAAATTATCACCATGCTGCCTTTTTTGACCACATATAAATAACTACAGAAACTATACTATAGTCCTCAGGTAGAAGATTTTTTCTAGTCACTTGATCATTTTATTCAGGGCAGTAATTCACTCACATTCATTTCTATTTTTGACAGACAATGACATTAATCACATCAAGGAGGAGCAATTAGACCAGAAAAAACCGGCCAAGAGCGTGTCGGGCCACGCTCAGTGTAGGGTTCCGTAGTTTTCCGTATTTTTCTCGAAAAGTACTGAACCTATCAAGTTCAAAACAATTTTTCTAGAAAGTCTTTATAAAGTTCTACTTTTGTGATTTTTTAAATATTTTTTTAAACATATGGTTCAAAAGTTAGGGGGGGGATAAACTTTTTTTCCTTTAGGAGCGATTATATCCTAAAATATGAATATTATCAAAAAACGATTTTAGTAAACCCTGATTAATTTTAAAATACCTATCCAACAATATATCACACGTTGGGGTTGGAATGAAAAAAAAATAATCTGTCCCCACTTTACATGTAGGGGGGGGGTACCCTAACAAAATATTTTTTTCCATTTTTTATTTTACCTTTTTTTCGGCGTGATTGATATACATATTGGTACCAAATTTCAGCTTTCTAGTGCTAACGGTTACTGAGATTATCCGCGGACGGACGGACAGACGGACGGACGGACAGACAGACATGGCGAAACTATGAGGGTTCCTAGTTGACTACGGAACCCTAAAAAGGCTAAAATACTGGTTTATCTCAGCTTTAGACTATGCAATTGCAAGAATGCCACAGCTCTGCAAACTTTTTTGAGTCGACAAGCTGTCTCGTTGTTTGACCTAGTGGTCGCATTTGGGTGACTATCATTTAAATTTTAAAGCTGTGCGGGTTTATTAAAATCCAAATGATAGTGGAACGGGTGTTGAATTAGGAAATCTAACTGCTCCTAGTTAAGTGCTTACTTCTCGATTCGAATAATGCCTATTAGATTAACACCAATCTGCTACTTGATCTGATAGTGTCAAAAGTGATTTTATCACCAAGATTGTCACTTTTGATACGACATATTTCTGGGTTGAAAAGTAACATTTTTTTTTTTTAGTGTGAATAGGTAGACGTTTGACCACGATCACACCTGATGGTAAGTGATGATGCAGTCTATGGTTGAGCACGCTTACCTATGAGATACCTATTTTTTTTAAACAGGTATACGGCTCGCCTGATGGAAAGCGGTCACCGTAACCTATGGACGCCTGCAACTCAAGGAGTGTCACGTGCGCGTTGCCGACCCATTAGAAACTTGTACACTCCTTTTTTGAAAAACCCCATACTAAAACCGAAATAAATTACACATATGAAAGAAAAAGTGACCAAGTCCTTTCTTTCATATGTGTAATTTATTTCGGTTTTAATTTATATACATAGTAGTGTGACTACTTTAAGACAGCACAAGTTGAAATATTTTCAATAGATTATAATTTAACTTGTGTTTATTAGAAACCCCATACTGTAGTTCATTTACTCTTGCTTAATAGAATTAACATTATTACTAAATATTATTCAGCCTCAATATTTCCTTGTTGAACTGGCAATAAAATGAACGGCAAAGTGTCACTGTCAGGCGACAATTGTCATGATGGTGAATCAGGCCACAGGCAATGGAGCGCGAAGTGTCACTATCAGCACAGTATAATAAAGAGTACTGTCGTACAGTATGGCCACTCCCGCTCCCCGCTAAAAACGCCGCCGACCCCCTCTCGGTTACCTCACAGTTACCGCCTGTCAAAAACGCGAACGGTCGACCTGATATATTTCACTCATACAAACATAGTACGCGTTCACCTACACGAGCTTAGACTGTGTGTTAGGAACGCGCCTCTTTCATATATTTGTCACTGTGGTGAAACAGGCCAGTGTAGACACCTAACAATATATGAACCTTATGCCCTCGCAATAAGATTGACTTTCCTTCACGATTTTCGCTCAAAGAGCTTTGATATTCGGAAATCCTCAAAGACTTACAAAATCAAACCATGCTCTACTTACGATGTTTATCTGGAAACTTGTAACAAAGGCGAGTGAAGTTGTTGGATTTTCAACTTTGAGACAAAGGATTAAGGTTGGTTAGTCCAAGTAACCTACGATGCACTACATTTTCACTACTACGTCAGTAAGTTTATATTTTTAACACCCGACGCAAAAACGGCGGGGTGTTATAAGTTTGACGTGTCTGTCTATGTGTGTGTCTGTCTGTCTGTCTGTCTGTCTGTGTGTCTGTCTGTCTGTGTGTGTTTCTGTCTGTGGCATCGTAGCTCTCGAATGGATGAACCGATTTTGATTTATTTGTGTATTGATTTTGTTTGATTTTGTTTTATTGCTGTGTATTTAACACAGCAAAAGGGAATGTACAAGTTTCTAATGGGGTGGCAACGCGCATGTGACACTCTTTGAGTTGCAGGTGTCCATAGGTTACGGTGACCGCTTTCCATCAGGCGGGCCGTACGCTTATTTGCCGTAAAATATGTTAGGTACATTCGGAATGCGGAAAAGCGATGAAGACAAATTCTAATAATTCTATCTATTTTCTTCTAACAACTATTATGATTTTATCTAAGCCCCAGTACAGTTCAACACGAACAAAAGTTCAAATCAAAATACAAACGACTAACGAAAACATTCAGAAGTCATAATTATTAGGTATTTATAACAAATTAAGGGGCTTACTTCCTTCATTTTCTTAAAAGTCCGCCATTTCCGCTTATTCTGTAATGTATTTTCCTCAATAAAGGGGCTTTGAGTTTGAATAGACTATTATTCGCAGTATTAGCTGATTCAGTCAAATATCCTAAGGCCCTAGTCCCACCAAAAGTCAGTAAGCGATAAGCGATAAGGAGATAGAAACTTAAAATATGGTCGCTAACGTGTAAATGGGCTTTTTTTTTTTCAAAGTTGTCTACCCCACTTTTTTTATAACATGGGTATTTTGTATGCGATTCATACTCAGAATCGCGCGGTCTTTCGATCCTGATAGGAGAAAAAAAATCCCAAGATTTCTATACATTTTTTCAAACCTTCCATCCTGTTACCGCCATACAAAATGTAGGAAAAAATGGTAACGGAATAGGAAAAACCCTTGGGACACTTTTTTTCTCGTATTAGGATTGAAAGAGCTCGCGGTACTGAGTGAAAACGACATAAAATTTCCAAATCCAAAAAAAGTGGTGTGGACAACTTTGAAAAAACCCCCGACCGCGACATAGTGGACCGATTTTCATGAAACATGTCTAAGAATACTCCCGACTAACTCAGCTTTCAAAAAAAAACCAAATCGAAATTGATTCATCCGTTCGGGGGCTACAATGCCACAGACAGACACACACACACAGACAGGCAGACAAACAGATAGACAGACAAACAGACAGACAGACAGACAGACAGACAGACAGACATGTCAAACTTATAACACCCCATCGTTTTTGCGTTGGGGGTTAAAAATACCCCAAATAAAAGTGAGAGCGAGCGATTTATAGTTCATCGCTCGCGCTATTATAGCGTCTCTTTTAATTTCACGGGAGCGTCGGGAGCGACTGTCTTTTGGTCGTTTCTATTGCCGATAGCTCATCGTTTACTCGTATCAACTTTATCTTGCCTCTTATTGCCATAGTTACGGTCCCCTGAGTCACGTTGGTTTTATGCAAAATTATGCTACTGAAAATATGCAAGCATACAGGTAGTCCATGTTTATAGGTGGCAAATTAAGGAAAGGGCTTGTTGACACCAGAAAAATGCATATTTGCATAGTTTAAGTAGCATAATTTTGCATAATACTAGCGTGACTCCGGGGACCGTAACCATGGAAATAACAGGCAAGAAAAAATTGAAGCGGAACGGAAAATTAACAATAGAGGGCGTAAAAATCAATTATATGCCGTAGTGCAATTGTTCGCTAGATGTCACTGTTACCTCCAAAAACTGGGTAATGACTGGTTGTCGTAAAATGTATAAGTATTTTTTGATGTCCAAAATTTTCGCTAGATATCGCTGTACCCCCCGAATACTAGCGAACGGCATTCTATGGCTAATTACATGTATTAAATTGTAAATTTTATTAATTTTCTTTTTTTTTTGTCAAATAAGTTAGCGTTCAAATATTTATTAATGTGACTGGTTGATGAATGACCTATTTAGAAATCCCGCCATAAATATGTGGCGTTCCATGTTAATGCTTTATGTTCTAAAAGGAACCTTTAGGCATGGAAAGTCACATGAAAAGTTGTCGTAACTTAATAATAGATGGCGCTGCATTCGAAAATCTTGACTGATAACTCTATACCATACTATTCAATATACTCTATGGTCTCAATACTCTCAATCATATAGCAAGGGGTTAAAAAAATGAATTGTGAGATTGCAGTGTCAGGTTGTTACTTCATCGTCCACACCACAATTAAACCTATATAAATAAATGAATAAATATTGAGGACACCTGGATTCAAACCCAGGACCGCCGCGACAGGGTCACTACCGGCTGAGCCAGAGAAAAGGGGGTGGTGAAATTCTTCCCGTCACAGAGTAGAAGAGAAAGATGCCCACGATTCGCGAACTTGGGAGTTCGCAGTAGCCCTCCAGCTTACAAGACCTATACTCAAGAGAAATGTGGCCTTATTCCGTATACCAAGGGAGTATTATTGCCGAGGGGCTGAAGATTTATAACCCGATTTGTTTAAATGTAGGTCACCCGGGGTTTTGGGCTGTACGCTTGGATTTTAGGGTTCCGTAGCTCAAAAAGAAAACCTTACAGGGCTAGCACACGATTGGTGCGAGATTATGTCGTTAGGACATAGACAATCCATCCCTATGTGTGTACATGTACAATAAGAAAATACTTGTGAACTGTGTCGCGCCGCGATACTGTCGCGCCAATCATGTCCTAGCCCTGATGGACCATTATTCATATTTGTTTATTGACAGTAGTTATTTATTTATTTAGTCGTATGGCATCAATTTAAAAATAGGCAAATTATTTCTACATTTCAAATGTCAATATTCAGGGAGCTTAGCCAGTCAGCTGCATCGGGTGTGAGATGTAGCAAGTCTTCTGGCAGCCCTCGATATGAACGAAGGGGGCAGCGCTGGATTATGTGTTCCATGGTCTGGTCTTCCTCGCCGCAATCGCACAGGGCTGAAACCCTCCATCCCCATTTGTGTAGAAGGTAGTTGCATCGACCGTGGCCCGTTCGGAGTCTATTTAGGCGACACCACTGCCTTCTCGGCAGTTCAAAGCCTGGAAGTCGACATGTAGGGTCTGCGACTTTTGAGCCTGCATTGGTAGCTGTCCATTCCTGTTTCCAAGCCTCAGAGACATTGAAAGTTGAGAGGTTCTGGGTGTATGCTGGTTTTCTGGACTTCAGGCGTTGGTGAGGAGGGTTGCAGAAATCCACGTGAATGGGTAACGAGTCTGCTGTGGTAATCTTTTCTGTTTCCCTTCTCAGCGCGTTTTTCCTACGCAGGTGTGGGGGAGCAATGTGGGACAGAGTTGGTAGCCAGTATGTGGGGGTTGACTTAACAGTTCCGGTGATGCATCGCATGGTGTCATTGAGTTTAGTGTCTACCTTCGCTACGTGTGCGCTCTCCAACCATACAGGAGCACAGTACTCTGCAGCTGAGTATACTAAGGCGACACTAGTCGTGCGTAAACAATCAGCGGATGCTCCCCAGGATGTTCCACACAGTCTATGTATTATGTTATTCCGCGATGCAAGTTTAAGTGACAACTTGGTGAGGTGCTCCTTATATGTGAGGGATCTGTCAAGGGTGACTCCTAAGTATTTGGGGCATTTGTTGTACTTAAGCGGTTCTCCATTAAAATAGACAGTTGGTTGGTAGTTCGCTAATTGGTTGCTAAGATGGAAGCACGATACCTCTGTCTTGCTTACGCTAGGGATCAGACGCCAAAACTTAAAATATTCTGCCAGTTTAGTAAGGTCCGCAGTTAGGGCACATTCCCCGCCGAGAAGGATTTAGTTTGCGCGACCAGAGCTATGTCGTCTGCATATATGAACTTTGTGGCTTCCGTCGGCGGTAGGTCGTGGATATAGAGGTTAAAAAGTTTCGGCGCTAACACTGATCCTTGAGGTAGGCCGTTATTCAGCTTCCGTCTCTTACTTTTTGAGTCTCCCAAATAGACCTCGAACTCCCGTTCGCTTAATAAACTGTTTATGAGGTCTGCTACCTCTCTACTCGGAATCGCACCTAGAACTTTCCTCATGAGACCGTCTTTCCACACCGTGTCGTAAGCAGCAGTTAGGTCAATAAAAACTGCTGTGGACTTGAGCGCTTTTTGGAATCCAGATTCGATGTGGGTCGTGAGGGCTAAGACTTGGTCCGTGCAGCTCCTTCCAGGTCGGAAACCAGCCTGTTCAGGAGGAGTAATAGCTTCGATGAACGGTTCGATCCTCGTTAAGATGGCACGTTCAAGGAGCTTAAGTGTACAGCTGAGGAGAGCTATTGGCCGATAACTGTCAGGTTGGTCATCCGGCTTTCCGGGCTTTAGGACAGCGATCACTTTTGCCAGCTTAAACTCTTTGGGAAGTCGGTTATGTTGGAGAATAAAAGAGAAAAGTGCCGTTAGCCAGTTAACTGCAACAGGGCCCATGTTCAGAATAAAATCGTTGTAGATGTTGTCAGGGCCCGCAGCTTTGTTGATTTTAAGGGACTTTAAAGCTTCCATTATTTCATCGACTTCAAAAGGTCTGGCAATATGTTGATTCCTAGGAGAAGTCTCTTTGAGAGTCTTGAGGTCTATCTTGACTTTTTTGGTAAACAGTTTGTCACGTTTAGCTCGAGTCATTTCCACCATGCGGGCCGCTATGGCATTTGGATTCACCACGCTATTTTGCTTCCGTTGATGTTGTTTCCCGGTGAGGCTGTCTAGGACCTTCCACGCCTTACGGCTAGACCGCTTGAAATCCATGGTTTCTACTGTTGATTTCCATTTGTTGTGGCGGGCCTCATCTAGCGACTTTAACAGTTGTGCCCCAATGCAATGATCACCAGAGACTTTATACTTTTGGAAAAGATCTTCACTCTCTGCGTTCCAACCGGGAATGTACTCCTTCCGGAAGCCCCTCGGGATGTTGGATTTTGCTGAGCTTATTACAAGTTCTTTAAATCTTCCGTAATTTGAGGCAGTAGGTTCCAAGCATGCTGATGTGAGTTTGGAGTCGAGACATGTCTTGAAACCTTCCCAGTTAGCTCGTCTGAAATTCCAGCGCGGAAGTGGCATTGAGTTGGAAAGAGGCAGCTTTAGGCCAACATGTAGAATAATCGGTCGGTGTTGGCTGTTGGGAAAGACCGGGAGCACGGTGCGGTGGCAAGATAATGGCTGCTCAAGGTGGTCCCTAGATACAAACGCAAGATCAGGGTTGTACTCTTTATTCCATCTTGCAGAGCGGAAGGTACCTCTGTCTTTGGCGTTGAAGACCAAGTGTAAGTCACAGACGTCTGCCCATTGAACGAGAGCGTCCCCATTCTCGTCAGTTTGGTTATAACGCCAATTAGTGTGGTGACTGTTGAAGTCCCCTGTGTATATGCATGGATGGGGTTGGCTTGATGGAAGACTTTGAGCCCAGCTTACCTTTGGAGGCTTGTAAATATTTGTGATGGTCAGCTCTCCAACGCGAATAGTGATGGTGAAAATGTTGCCTAGGTCGCTGAAGCTTGTCAAGTGCACATCGACGAGGTTAGATTTAACGTAGCTAGCTATGCCGTATTTGCGATGGTGAACAGCCTTTACCAAGGAGTAACCAGGAAGTCGCCCTCTTCTCTCGAGGTCAGAATCGTCTTTAGTATGGGTTTCCTGAATATTGACCACGTCTATCTTATTTTCATGCATGATCCTAAGTAGGAAGTCAAGATTGACAGTAGTAAGATTGTTGTACAATATTAATTTTTAACCCCCGACGCAAAAACGACGGGGTGTTATAAGTTTGACGTGTCTGTCTGTCTGTCTGTCTGTCCGTCCGTCCGTCCGTCCGTCCGTCCGTCCGTCCGTCCATCCGTCCGTCTGTCCGTGTGTCCGTCTGTCTGTCTATCTGTCTGTCTGTCTGTCTGTCTGTTCGTCTGTCTGTGTGTGTCTATCTGTGGCATCGTAGCTCACGAACGGATGAACCGATTTAGACTTAGTTTTTTTTGTCTGAAAGCTGAGTTAGTCGGGAGTGTTCTTAGCCATGTTTCATGAAAATCGGTCTACTATGTCGCGGTCGGGGGTTTTTTCAAAATTTTAATAGGCTAGGTTAGGTTCTTCTTCTTCTTCTTCTTCTTCCTCCTACCCTTATCCCACGTTATGTGGGGTCGGTACAACACGTTAGGTTAGGTTATAACTTGTTATAGTTGAAATGTAGTGATGGGTAGGACATCAATTTCAAATGAGTTTGTATGAGTACCTCATTTCCAAAAATGAGGTGTTACAATGTCTTACTTCAAATGAGGTGAGGTACTGATCTGTATATATATATAATTTCTAGCATTGGCTGTTTGACAAAATCCATCGGCAACAAAAACTAGTATGTGTAGTTGTGTACTAGGTAAATATCCTTTACACATACTAAATTTCATTAGTCATAATGAGTACTTGAACATTTAACAAGAGAAAATAGATAAAATTAAAAAATATTTCAAGGACTGTCATAGAGGCCTGCATAACAACTTAATTTGATGTTTTTATGGAACTGGGTCTAATTTTGCCATTGAATAATATTATTTACAGTTTGTTCCATTTAAATTACTGCTACAAATTACAGTGGTTTCATATTATTAACAGCTTAATAATAACATACTTTGATTAACATAGTTACCATAAAACTGCATGTTTTAAAACAAACTAAAGTTCGTATTGTTTTATAATTAGTACCACTTTTACATAAAAATAACAAACCTACCACTCCATGTGTTTTAAAAGCAATATGATAGTAATTAAAAACACCATCAACATTCGCGACGCCGGTAAGTCTTTTCAGTTCAGTTTCACTATTTTTTTGCACACAAATGACACTAAGGCAGAATCACAGGTATATTTGATTGTGTAAAAGTTGTCACCATTATTACATTTTGGCTCATTTATTAGTATTATCACCACAGATGTCATATATACCATAGATCAAGCAAACGTACCTACTTAGCGTGTCAAATGAACTCAGTGAAATCCACTGAGTTGTCCGTCTTTAATCGCAGCTTGCAGCTTTCGGGCGTCAATTTTTGTAAGTTGAAGTCAATCAAAACATAAAAAATGCCTCGTTACGTGATATTCAATTGCAACAACACAAAAATTATGAACAATCAAGAGCCTGAGACATATTTAAAATTACAGGCAAGAAACAACTTCAGTACAAAATTTGACACGCTCGGCCCCTATACAAATAGATGAACTTGTTTTTTCTATATAAATAAAGTTCTGTGATTATCACTGTAGGACAAAACTAAACTTTATGCAAATATTGCTAATGCAACTAAGTACGTACAAACTAACTTTTCTTCTGTAAACTGTCATTACTGTCAACGTCAACCGCCTGTGAATTACGTTTCGTGTCGGATTTATTTATCATTCTATTGAATTAAGAAATGAATTATTCTTTCTATTACTGATTAAATACTTAATTAAACTACCATGCTTCACATAATTTATATTATATTTCGGTCAGTAATCTTGTAATTGTTTTTAAGCAAGCTTCGTAAACGCATCTTCTCAGTGGTTGGCCCTCTGTGTTGGTATGCTTGGTATTCCGAATATTCAAAACACTTGAGTTACCATTTCAACGTCCAGTCTAAGAGAGCTCCCTGATTACACATAACAATAGCCATACAAACTCTATTGCTGCGGTAGATCACGTTATACTGGTCAATGTGTTAGCACAATAATAGCTATCAAAAAATTCAAAAATGAAGACCTGCCGCGAAAAACAACATTTTGCATCTCAGCTGCATTTATTCATGACTTCACAAATGCGACAGGGACAAAAGATGTGGTTCACGCGAAATCGTCTGATTTTTCGCGCGATTTTTGCGAGCAAGTTAACTATCCTGGGATCAAAAAGGCGTAAAATGTATGAAAACTTGCAGCGCATAAGATTGTTTTCTTTCGAGTCATGTGTAACGTATTTTTGGTGAGACAAATTTGAAGCCCGCGTGTGTCTGTCTCACTCCCTCTTATGGTAAACGTAACTATCTGTTTCACTTTGAAAGGATTTTTGAAGTGTTGTTGTCACAGTGCCTCTTCTGTCTTTCCGGTACAAAGCGATTTCCGGTACAAACGAGTCAAACGATACATTTTATTTTATCGGTGGACCTTTTGTCCCGGCCATAAGGTCTGTAGTTCGAAAACTGAACGTGTGGTTGATCACTTCATTTGAGGTGTCGACTCTCGCGACGGAGTTTGAGGGCCGCGTCTGCCGCGAGGCGCGCGAGTGGATGATGAGTTTTTGACGTTTTGTGACATTTGAAGTATGTGCATGATCTGTGAGGAATGAGGTGTTTGTGTTGCTACTGTTGCGAGCGAGTATTTGAGGGCCGCGAGGCGCGCGTGTGGATGATGAGTTTTGACGTTTTTGTGACATTTGAAGTACGTGAATGCTTTGTGAGGCGTGAGGTGTTTGTGTTGCGACTGTCACAAGCGAGTAAAATGAGGTGCGGTGAGTTGAAGTGTGATGCAATACATTTTTTCCGTGTGAAGTACTGCGACAAATTAACAATATGAGTGGTACAAATGAGGTGCCTCACGAGTGAGGAACTCAACACTATTGAAATGTTGCATTAACATTAAACATTTTGATACTACGCAACAACAAATTTTGTTGCCTAGTCGGACGTGTGAGATAACCCCGCACGAAAACTACATTACAACATTTACAACATACATAGTATGACGTTTTTTTTTTTGGTAAATATTTGAAATATTTTATTTTAAAAACTACTGGCCAAAAACAATATAGGTTAATTACCCATAACACAACCAAAGAAAAGGTAAATATCGAGCCAAGAGAAACATAGTTGCTCAAAAAAAAATTCGTGCCTGCATTTTTAGGGTTCCGTAGTCAACTAGGAACCCTTATAGTTTCGCCATGTCTGTCTGTCCGTCCGTCCGTCCGTCCGCGGATAATCTCAGTGACCGTTAGCACTAGAAAGCTGAAATTTGGTACCAATATGTTTATCAATCACGCCGACAAAGTGCAAAAATAAAAAGTGGAAAAAGATGTTTTTTTAGGGTACCCCCCCTACATGTAAAGTGGGGAGTGATTTTTTTTTCATTGCAATCCTAACGTGTGATATATTGTTGGATAGGTATTTATAAATGAATAAGGGTTTACTAAAATTGTTTTTTGATAATATTCATATTTTCGGAAATAATCGCTCCTAAAGGAAAAAAAGTGTGTCCCCCCCCTCTAACTTTTGAACCATATGTTTAAAAAATATGAAAAAAATCACAAAAGTAGAACTTTATAAAGACTTTCTAGGAAAATTGTTTTGAACTTGATAGGTTCAGTAGTTTTTGAGAAAAATACGGAAAACTACGGAACCCTACACTGATGAGCGTGGCCCGACACGCTCTTGGCCGGTTTTTTTTTAATTTGCCGCTCTTTCTAGCGATTTAAATTGCTTGAAAGAGTATAGATACCCAAAAATATTACGGTACTCTTGGAACGCATCCGATTCGCACTTGACAACTTTTTTGAAGCAGAATTTTTAGCGACGGCTGTGGGAGATCTCGTGAATGCCTTATGGTCCGGAGAATGTGCTAGTTAACAGGCTGGAAATGTACGCGTATAACAAGAAACCATCATAATAAAGAGTGCTTTAGTGAGTACAGGATTTTTATACCCGAGTATCTACGTTTCATCTCTATTGTTATATCATCATCCTCCTTGCGTTATCCCGGCAATTGCCACGGCTCATGGGAGCCTGGGGTCCGCTTTGACAACTAATCCCAAGATTTGCGTAGGTAATTTTTACGAAAGCGACTGCCATCTGACCTTCCAACCCGAAGGGTAACTAGACCTTATTGGAATTAGTCCGGTTTCCTCACGGTTCCTTCACCGAAAAGCGACTGGCAAATATGAAATGACATTTCGCACATAAATTCTGAAAAACTCATTGGTGCGAGCCGGGGTTCGAACCCGCGACCTTCGGAACGAAAGTCGCACGTACTTACCGCTAGGCTACTAGCGCTTCTTTATTGTTATATAAAAGATATTTTAAATTCTGGAGTGGACAAAGAAGAGCTCGACGTTATTGAAGTCAGTTGCAACTCTACCAGTTGCAGTGCACCTGTATCGGTCTTAACACTTATATGCATGGTGATGTATATATGTGTCGCAGTAAGATAGATAAAGCCGTTATATAGTTATAACCCTAGGAATATAATTATACGTCGTAACATAAACGAAAGCGATTAATTGCTATCTTACTAGGAATATAACTATAATACGTTACTAGTTAAGTCATATAGTTACGAGTATATGACTGGATTCAGTTTAGACTTTAGTGAAATGATTGTTATGTAGGCAGGAGTGCGGCGGTGCGGCGGAGGTATAGTTATAACCCTAGGGATATAATTATATGCCGTAACATAGCTAAACGAAAGCGATTACCATCTTACTAGGAACATATGTCGCAACATATGCATCATATATTTGATGGCTCGATATGTAGCTATCCAAAATCACATTTATTGCTTACTTATTATTCATTATTTAATATACAATTAAATAAATTAAATAATATAATGATTTACTATTTATTATTTAAGGATTAAGATAAAATGGCGGAAAAGTGCGAAAAACAGGACGATGGCGATTTTTAGTATGTGATTTAGACTGATTTTTTCGGAGTTACACACACATAGTGTACCTTTTTAATAGTAGTCATTTTTTTAAATAAAACACCAATTACGATATGTTTGTATAAATAAGATTTGGCCTATTTAACTTCTAACACTGATTTAGTATAAAAATCGATCTTAAATATTTTTTTTATTATTTTTCCCAGAGTCAGAAAACCATTGTCTATCACATATAATAATTTCGTTAAAAGAAAAATTCATGCATTTAAGGGTTAAGCCCCTAAAAGACAGACAGAGAGAACTGACCTACGCAGCAACCAATCTATCTTCATCACTTTGATGGCTGCCAGTCCTCTGCGTTTCTACAGAGGCTTTTTAACTCGCACAACTAAACGCTTACAGACGTAATGAAGGTATCGGCATCCGTTATCGGTTTATGCAGTGCACGAAATAAAGCACCACATTATTAAAATAAAAATATGGACAGTAGTTACTAGTTACTTTTAAACATAATTTCTAGTTAATAAGTCAAGCAGAAAGATATAAAGTAAATGAATTGACCGTGACGTCACTCCTCAGTATTTCATAGTAATTCCATATTAGCAAATGATTTGAGTAGTAGGAAACTAGCCTATTGGAGCTGCCACAACTGGATGAGACTCGCTCAGGACCGGCACAAGTGGCGTGATAGAAGAGAGGCCTATGCTCAGCAGTTGGTGATAAAAGGGCTGGTATAATGTTAATGATAATGGTAGTTAAACTGTTGCCTATTGTTCTTACTACAAAAATTTGACGACCGGTCTGGCTCAGTCGGTAGTGACCCTGTTAATCCGCGGTCCTGGTTTCGAATCCCGGTAAGGGCATTTGTTTGTGTGATGAGCACAGATATTTGTTCCTGAGTCATGGATGTTTTCTATATATACTCGTATAAGTATGTATTTATCTATTTAAGTATGTATATCGTCGCTTAGCACCCATAGTACAAGCTTTGCTTAGTTTGGGGCTAAGTTGATCTGTGTAAGGTGTCCCCAATATTTATTTATTTAAATATTGAACTTAAATAAATGTATACTATTTTATTCTATTCTAATTTTGGTCAAAACTAGAGCAAAACCGAACCTTTTCGGGAAAAAAACCAGTTTCAATCGCACATTGATTTTCATTATTTTGTCTTCCGGACCGTCTGTCCATAAATTCATCCCTACTCCGTTTCTCCCGCTGACCATCCGGTTTCTGTCAACCCTAATCATTAACTGAAAAACTTTGGGGTTATAGTGAATGCTATCGACATGGATCTTCGTCTAATTTCCATCCCTGTCGCACATTTATAATAACTTATTTTAGTAGTGTGTAAGTAATAGAATAGGACATTACGAATAGGCTAGTTTCCTATGCTTAAAATAATAGTTATTTGTTATACAAGGGGGCAAAGTTGTATTTTAACGCCGAGTGTGGAATTGAAAAACGAGCAAGCGAAAGGATTCTATAGTTGGTTCGATAATAGAATCCTGAACTTGCGAGTTTTTAACACACGAGAAGTAAAATACATTTGCACCCGAGTGTAACACAAAACTTTTCCCCTCACTATGGCGAGGAAACTACAACGCAAAAAATGCGTTTATCACTGCTTCCAGTAGTTCCACAGGTGGTAAATCATCTTTATTACTAGATTCACCTACTTTTATCAATTTTAAAACAGTTACTTTGACTTTATTCAAGGTCAAATCACTTTACCCACTAGTGGATAAAATGCGTTTTTACCCGCTGGTATTAAAGGACAAAACACGTGTTTCCGAGCTAGTGAGGGGAAAATATTTTATGCCAGTGCACGAAATAAGTCACCAAATAATTAGAAGAAAAATATGGACAGTAGTTATGTTTAAGCATAATTTCTATTTAATAAGTCAAAGAGAATGATATAAGTAAAGTAAATCAATTGACCGTGACGTCACTCCTCTGTATTTCATAGTAATTCCATATAAGTAAATCGTTTTGACAGTTCTTAAAAAGAAGCTGATTTGACTAGTAGGAAACTAGCCTATTATTAACCAATAACCATGCGTGTTTGTTATCTGTGCACCACAGCTGGCAGACAGCCAATAGGGTGCTTCCACAGATAAGGTAATGGCGGACAGTTAGCCCGGACTATTGAATAGCGTTTATAGATGGCGTTTGTAGCATGTTTATAGGGTCGTCATCAGCTAAAACAGTATCAGCAGATGGTCACATGAGCCAGGTAAAATCTACCTCTTTCTACAGAGTGAAATAAAAATGACTATTCAAACTTTGCATAGTGACTTTTGTGGTCATAATGAGTAACTTTTTCTATGGGACCAATGCTGAAATCGCGAAAAAAATGTGGATTTCCATAGAAATGAGCGGCATCATGACAGTCGAAATGTATGAAACAGCATTTTTTTTATCGCAGTATTGATCCACTAATAAAAGTTGTTCATTACGGCCAAAACTTGTTCATTATGGCCTCAAAAAAATCGAAATCACTTTGCAATGTTGGCGAAGGCCGGATCCCGGCGTCTTTAGCAATCTAACGCCATGAACCCCTAGGCCACACAGCGGAAGCCGTGTTTGTAAAATTACTTTTTGATCCTCTAAGGGTAAGCTTTTAGTTCATTTGATGCAAGTTGGCAACCACGTTCACATTCGTGTTTTAGACATAAATCGCTTCGAAGCAAAGATGTCGCATTTTTGACATTTAACAAAGTCTTGTCTCGTCCAATAAGTAAAGCGGTAAAATATCTTTTGGAAGTTGGCTACTATCCAACATCTTGGTGCCACGTACAGTAATGTTGGGAGGTAACTAATGTTCATATCAAACCACGTACTTAGAAGTTTTATTTAAATTTACATCACCCATTCAGAATTTCCCTTCATTTTATATTTCCCGTTAGGAGTGATCAAATTGTATTTTTTTCTCTGTTAAGAAGTAAAGCGCACTTTTCTTTTCTAGAAAATATATTGTTGCTATTGGGCATAGATTAAGTAGGTAATATTTAGGAACAATAATAATCTAATTTGAATAACAGTATCTGTCACATAGTAGCAAAATAACTATTAGCATAAAGGAATAAGTAAGGGAAGACTAATAACTCCATACATTAGTAAATGCGGGTTATTTGTAGTGACATCTAGCGACAATCACGCGTCAATCACGCGTCAAATAACGTAAATTATCAGTACCACTACTCGATACTAGGTGTCACCAGTGTCTCGTCTGCCAAAAATTTAATATTAGAACAGTTTACAACTTATATTACAAGCAGAAGGAATTAAAAACAGAATACTGATTAATACTATTGTAATATTAAAAAATTGGTGAGCATTAGACTCTTCGTTCGTCGCGACGTTTGTTGACAAGTAGCAGTATTCATAATTTACGCTATTTGACGCGTGATTGTCGCTAGATGTCACTACAAATAACCCGCATTTAGTGATGTATGGAGTTACAAACTCTTCTCTTACTTATTCCTCTATGCTATTATTAGTAACTTTAGTTGGCACCGTGGTATGCCAAAGAACGCTGAATTTCTTTTGTATTATTTTTCAAAGAAAAATGTCTCAGATATATTGGCCTCATGGCCAAGAAGATGGAGAACGAAAATATTGAAAATTATCAGTAATAGCAGGGGCGGCTCACTCCGCGATCCTTTCACCGCGCTACAAGTACATGCCGGCGGCCGCTAGTTCGCGGCCCATTCACTGACGACGACCTTCGCGCGGCGCAATAGAATTCAATGTCGTCTGCACGCGTGCGGTCCGTTTGTTAATGTAGGTAAGAATTTAGAATGGCGGCGTTTTGTAAACATCAAAGGAGTGAGCCTTCTGTACTTGTACTATTATATATTCTGTGGTAATAGGTTGCGTTATTATATCGCGACTGTTGCGACATCTTTCGAGTCATTTCTAGGAGACCCGTCCTCAAGTATTCCTGGTTGTGTCGTCTAGATTCCGTGCACGCACGTACTGTACCAATAGGAGATATAATAGACGGGTAGGTGCTTATCAATTTCTGCATTTTTTTAAGAAATCACCACTTTTGGATATTGAACGCTCTTTAAACCTACCCTAAAATCAATAAGCAAGGTGTTAAGTACTATCAGCCCGGCATAAAGGGTAGCAAAGGTCAAGGGTAGGTCAGGGGTCAAAGATAACATGATACCTAAGGCCATGACCTTGAAACGTTTTCTAGTTCCGGACCTAACTTCTACTCGATTACTACAAATTGCGTTATGGGCAAATTGACCTTCTTTACACGTAGCCGCCTTATAAGTAGTCGAAGTTGCGTCTTTTATAAAACTACGTTCTCAAATGAATGATACCAAACCAAACTTTCGTGAGACATATTCAAATAATTAATGAATCTACGGTTGTACTCACGTTATTATATCGCCACGTGGTCCACGGAGTTTAGCCGCCGCGTGAACTCCTATATGCTGAAGAGGGGCCTCCAAATTGGCCCGAAACATGTCGCAGCAATAGCGATACAATAACGTGAGTATACAACCAGATTCATTAATTATATGAATGATACCTACTTCCTATGTTTTAAAACTTATATGTATCCCACAGCGTGTTATATTTGATAAGAATTCCGCAGATTTGGCGTAAGCATTAGTTTTACGTCCACATGGCTTATGACCACATTCAATGGAGATACGCTACTTATACTAACGATCCTCAGCATTGAGGGAACGAGGAATAAGAAGAATTTCGCAAGAATAATCACCAAAAAACATTTTTCTAAGATAGGAAAATTTTATGTTTTTCCTACTCAGAATCACGAGCCCTTTCGATCTAGAACAAAAAACAAGAGACAAAAAAATGGTCCCAAAATGTTCTATTATTTTGCATACAACACTTTGAAACCACTGTAGGTACTAAGTGTTTGAAAAATGTTAACGCAAAAACATTAAATTTACCTATTTTTAACCCCCGACGCAAAAACGACGGGGTGTGTGTCTGTCTGTGGCATCGTAGCTCCCGAACGGATGAACCGATTTCGATTTAGTTTTTTTTATTTGAAATCTGTGTTAGTCGGGAGTGTTCTTAGCCATGTTTCATGAAAATCGGTCCACTAGGTCGCGGTCGGGGGTTTTCAAAATTTTAATAGAAAAACAGTTTTTGAATCTTTTTTCGCGAAAATGCCAAAAGAAGTTTTACGAAAGCGACTGCCACCTGACCATCCAACCCGAAAGGTAACTAGGCCTTATTGGGCTGGGTCCGGTTCCCTCACGATGTTTTCCTTCACCGAAAAGCGACTGGCAAATATCAAATGGCATTTCGCACATAAGTTCCGAAAAACTCGCTTAATCGAAAAACAATTATCCCCCGGAATAAATAAACCTGTTTTACGATCTCAAAGATACTCCCGCAATAGAAGGTATCCATTACACCCTTTATACTTGTATTCACTTAAGACGATACAGGAGGGGTCGATTCTCCATACAAACGCTCTCTACTATTTCCTCCCTGGTTTTTGAAGATAGAGCAATGATTTTCAACACAGATTATTATTATTTTCAGCTGTGTTGAACCGTTTTGATTTTTTTGATATTCTTATTTTTAAAGACGCTAGCTAGAGCCCATCAAAATTTTCCAATAACGTCGTTATTGATTATGGCGCAAAAAAAGGTGTGGTATTCAAAATTGGTAACAATTAGCCAAAAAAATAAACGGTCCGACACAGATTATTTAATTGTTATTCAGATTCTCAAATTTGGTTACGATTGATTAAGTTTTGTAGGAGGAAATAGTCGAGAGCGGAACCTCGATTTTAAAGATTTTTTCGCAATATCTTTTAACTGAGTGGTTTCTGAAAGGATTTTTTTTTCGATAAATTTAGTTAATAACACTAGTATATTTTACTTAAATTCCCAAATTTAAAAGGCGGCTCCTTTCCATTTTAGCATTTTCGCTCCTGTAGCGTCTTAACAAACGTCCAAGAAACACCCTGTATAACACAACGCCGCAGATTCTTTAGCCATAAGCTGCCTAATAGCCGAAAAGGGATGCTTGACCTTCGCCTAGTTCTCGCTAGTGATGTGCAATAAGTACTCGGGAACATTCCGGACCTTTACTTCTGGACAACCAGGTTCTGTAACTGTAAGGTGAACAAAGCTGCTGAACAAAATAAAAAAGTATTTTTTCCTCTTTTGATCGTAAATTACAAACTGACCAGGTGCCGTAGCCGAATAGCATTTCTGCGACGCGAAACGAAAACGAAACGCCGCGAAAGGTACCAGGGTGGCTAGCCGAATGGCACAATCGCTCACGAAACGCTCACGAAACGAAGCGCTAGTAGATATCTATCTCTATCGCGCTTGCGTATTGGCGCGACAGAGCCAGCGGCGTATCGCTTTCGTTTGGCGTCGGAGAAATGCCATTCGGCTACGGGGCCAGGTAGTCTGGCTCTGTCGCCCCAATACGCACGAGCGATAGAGACAGATATCTACGAGCGTTTTGTTTCGTGAGCGTTTGTGCCATTCGGCTACGTACCAGGAAATGCGCCGGATTATTTAAAAAAATGCATCGCGATCTCTACCAACTTCGTTATGGGAATATTCGGGAATGTTCCCGGGAACGTAACGTCACAGCACTAGCGCTGGCCGCTCGCCAGCTCCCGGCGATTGTTAAGATCTCCGCCGGGTTATTTAAAAATGTGCATCGCGAGCTCCCACTTCGTTATGGGAATATTCGGGAATGTTCCTGGGACGTAACGTCACAGCACTAGCGCTGGCCTGGCCGCTCGCCAGCTGCCGGCGATTGTTAAGATCTCCGCCGGGTTATTTAAAAATGTGCATCGCGAGCTCCCACTTCGTTATCGGAATACCTAAACTTCGGATCTACGCTTCTAGGCGGTGGAACAAATTACGTAATTTTACATTAGTCTGCTTGTGACGATACACTTATAATAGACGTAAAAATTTGATATTGCCCTGAAAGCCAGTGCCGCGACTATTAGACACGGTGTAGGCTGAGGGCCAACTGTATGGAAAAATACGGTCATCCCATATTTGGTGTACGAGACGCTAGATGTTTTAGACACGGTGTAGCCTGTACTTTTTGTGTACTAGTTATGAATTAGTTTTTATTAATAAATATTTTCTATTCTATATTACGGTATTTTTAAATTTCTTACAGGAAAAATGGAAATATTGACACCTCCGCCGGCAGGACTCGAACCTGCGAGCGTCTGCACAAAACGCGAGAACTTAAATCTTCTGCAATGCGTGCACTGCAAATGCAGCAGGTCGCATATTCGAGTCCTGCGGAGGTGTTTTCCTTTAATTTAAAAACGTTTCGCTCGCAAACGTTTCTGCATGATAAAAATACGTTTAGTAGCACTGTCGTAAAGCTACCGTCAATCAATTAATCAAATATTTCAGAACTTTTACATCATCTAATAAAGATGGACTTCAAAGTAGAGGAAAACTGATTCGCTATCTTCTCTATACTGATGACTAGATATTCGATGTCTCAATATGTATTAGATATTGAGGCATCAAACACACGCGTGCGTGCCGATTTACTTGGATGGCGTTATGTAACTGTGATAGAGGACCAACATCATTTGGCTACATTATTTATGATTTCTGCGTCAAATATTAGTCAGTACTTATTTATGAACATAACGATGTTATCTATTATTTAGTCACCTCGTTTCAATAAAAATATTAACCTCCCGTTTCTGTACCATAAGCAAAAACCTGCTAAAATCTTTCTCACATTTTTCGCCTATATACTTTTTTGATGGTGAGATGGTAAATGTTGTTGATTCTGAGTAAAATGAGTCCAGAAATGATTTGTCAGACTAGATGTTCAATGCTTTTTTCGAAGACATCAATAAATTAATCTTCTTCGAATAAAGCACAACCGAGGTTCCAATCCACAATTTCTGACCATCACACAAAAAAAACATAGAAAGGTTAAAGAACTCACCCAACAGTGACATCAAAAATATTGCTCCCCACAGAACTGGAGACCGCCATATCTCCAAACCCCTTCCTGGCCACGATGACCGACGTGATCAGGTCGGGCACCGAGGTCCCGGCAGCCAGCAGCGTGAGCCCCATCACCTCGGGGGGCACGTACGCCGTCGCGCCGGCCACGTTCGCCCACCACACCATGAGGTAGGAGAAAAACGCGATCCAGACTATGGATCCTATAAACGTTAGGGGGAATAGATTCTTCCCTGGAAAGAAAAAGAGTATGTTAGTAATCGAATCAAGATTCTATAAATCAAGGGAGGTATACATATTATTATCATACAACAAGTTTCAGACACAGAGAATGAATTTGATTGCAGGACGACTCGCGCTAAAATGAGCAAAATAGGACAGGAAGGGCTCAAGTTGCAATGTCTATATGGGTCACGTGATAGCCTGAATATAATTTTATATTAATTTATACATCAACCGTCCCGTTCTATTGTAGCGTGAGTCATCCTTAATCCTGTCGTTCTAGGTATGACCTAATGAAACGTATATTCATATCATCAGCCATCATATCATATCGGTTAGGTTGCCTAGTAATTTTCGTCTGTGTGAAGGTGCTTCCTAGCCATAATTAAGTATTAGGTACAGTAATTTTGTATTTCTTTGTTACTAAGTATTAACCCATAAAATTCAAGTCTTACTCGGCGCGAATTTATCAAAGTGCCTTGCTTTAAACCGCTTAAAACTCTTTCCTCTACAAAAAGAAAAATTAAATTAGACGTCATCTCTATAACAAAGCGACAAAAAGCTTTATAAGCGACGCTTGAAATCAGATCAGCTAAAGCTCAAAATGAGCTTAAAAAGCTTCAGCCTCGACTTTAAACGAAGTTGCCTGAGTTGAGAATATGCTTAGTAATGTTCAGTAAGTTGGCAGCATAACGCTTGACGCCATCCAAGTTTTGCGATATGCATAAATAGGTAATGGTGAAAGTTTTCGAAATGGGACACTTGGATATCGCATGCGATGCAAAGCAATTTTTTATAGTTAACTCTAGTTATTTAGGCAAAAATGCTCTTTTGCTGAAACTGATTCGGTCCTGGCACATCTCGGACACTGGCGATCAAATATATGAAAGAGGCGCGTTCTTAACACACATTCTAAGCTCGTATAGGTGAACGCGTACCATGCTTGTATGAGTGAGATATGACAGGTTGACTGTTCGCGTTTTTGACAGGCGGTAACTGTGAGGTAACCGAGAGGGGGTGGGCGGCGCTTTCAGCGGGGAGCGGAAGTGGCCATACTGTACGAAACGTATATTCATACATAGTACTCTTTATTATACTGTGGTCCTGGGTTCGAATCCCGGAAAGGGCATTTATTTGTGTGATGAGCACAGATATTTGTTCCTGAGTCATAGATGTTTTCTATATATATAAGTATGTATTTATCTATTGAAGCATGTATATCGTCGCTTAGCAGTATAGTACAAGTTTTGCTTAGTTTGGGGCTAAGTTGATCTGTGTAAGGTGTCCCCAATATTTATTTTATTCCCCAGTATGTATTTATCTATTGAAGCATGTATATCGTCGCTTAGCAGTATAGTACAAGTTTTGCTTAGTTTGGGGCTAAGTTGATCTGTGTAAGGTGTCCCCAATATTTATTTTATTTTATATAATGAATTTATAAATCATCCCGACGTTTCGAACACTTTGCAGCATTCGTGGCCCAACGGGTGACTGAGGAAAAAATTACAATGTGCAAAAGCTACCCACATACAAGAAATATCAGTCACCGTTTCCATTGTTTTATTTCATGAGTAACTGTCGCGGTAACCGAAGACAATACTATTCATTGAAGTTTGGTTAGTATTTTTATGGCAAGTGTTAATGTAACCCTTTCTTTTTAGAATAGAATACTTATTTGTCAACTTTAGAAATTGAATATCACATTGCAAAAAGTAGGAGGTAATTAGGAGGTAGTAAAATAAATTAAACAAAAAAAATTCCTGAAAAAAAGACATTTACTATAAATCATTTTTTTTTCCTTCTTTTGACCTCAGAAGTACATGGTTTAAATCTTTGTGTAGATTCTTAATAAAATTATTTGTGTTACACCGTGTAGATACTTAATTATTTCAATTGTCAGTGACTTTTTAAATATTCCAAAAACTTTTAGTGTCACCTCGAATAAGTCTTGGTTTTGTTTGAGCTGCCATTATTAGCTGCCACAACATTAGACGCAAATAAAATAACTCAGGAGGGTTACTATGAAGTACTAAAGCTGTTCAGTTTAAGTTGAGAAAGAGGGACAGCTATATCCATACTAATATTATAAATGGGAAAGTGTGTGTGTCTGTTTGTTTGTCTTTCGCAGCAAAACGGAGCGACGAATTGACTTGATTTTTTAAGTGGAGATAGTTGAAGGGATGGAGAGTGACATAGGTTACTTTTTGTCTCTTTCTAACGCGAGCGAAGCCGTGGGCAATAGCTAGTAAGTTATATAGCTGTATCCCATTCTCTCGAACCACTTCGCAATACATTACCTCTTAGAAAAAACTTTCACTTTATTTTTAAAAGTCGCCGAACAAATGTTGATCAGTATGAGGAGAATAACCTAGAGTTTAATTCTTCGCCTTTGTTATATATTCTGTGCCTAAACTGAACGATTTTACCCCCCAGGAAACAAAAGTGGCGGAAAGTCAAGTAGGTGAGCTTTCTCACGCTAAACGCTCATTCATCAGGGGGAAATAAATCAGTTGCGGAAAGAAATACGAGCGACTTGTGGTATATGTATAGGTCCTATTAGCGAACCGAACTATGAAACAGACTGTATTTTCCTACCATAGACGCTACGAAAATAAGCGCTGGTGGCCTAGCGGTAAGAGCGTGCGACTATCAATCCGGAGGTCGCGGATTCGAACCCCGGCTCGTACCAATGAGTTTTTCGGAACTTATGTGCGAAATGTCATCTGATATTTGCCGGTCGCTTTTCGGTGAAGGAAAACATCATGAGGAAACCGGACTAAATCCAATAAGGCCTAGTTATCCTTTGGGTTGGAAGGTCAGATGGCAGTAGCTTTCGTAAAACTAGTGCCTACGCCAACTCTTGGTATTAGTTCTCACAGCGGACCTCAGGCTCCCATGAGCCGCGGCAAATGCCGGGATAACGCAAGGAGATGAGACGCTAAAAGTATTAGAGCAGTGCACAATAAAACTTTTGGAGATCTGCGTAAAGGCATAGCTATTCGGAACCTATAGTATACACAAAGAGATCTTTGACGTTAACATTTTTTCAGTACAAATGGTGTTTTTTGTCAGGTCAAACTTCCGGTCACTTCCGACAAAATTGATGACTGCAAGCTGTCCGGTCTTTAGCTGCCGGTCTAGTCGAAGTGACAATGGTTGATGCTAAGGCTGGTTTTAGTGTCACGCGGACCGTCCGCGCGGAGCGATCCGCACCGGACTAATAAATATTTTTTCCCCTCACTAGCTCGGAAACATGTGTTTTGTCCTTTAATACCAGCGGGTAAAAACGCATTTTATCCACTAGTGGGTAAAGTAATTTGACCTTGAAGAAAGTCAAATTAACTGCTTTAAAATTGATAAATGTAGGTGAATCTAGTAATAAAGATGATTTACCACCCGTGGAACTACTGGAAGCAGTAATAAACGCGTTTTTTGCGTTTTAGTTTCCTCGCTATAGTGAGGGGAAAAGTTTAGTGTTACACTCGGGTGCAAATGTATTTTACTTCTCGTGTGTTAAAAAAACTCGCAAGTTCAGGATTCTATTCTCGAACCACTCGCTTCGCTCGTGGTTCAACTATAGAATCCTTACACTTGCTCGTTTTTCAATTCCACACTCGGCGTTAAAATACAACTTTGCCCCCTTGTATAACAAATAACTATTTTCCCCTGACTAGCTCGGAAACACGTGTTTTGTCCTTTAATACCAGCGGGTAAAAACGCATTTTATCCACTAGTGGGTAAAGTAATTTGACCTTGAATAAAGTCAAATTAACTGATTTAAAATTGATAATAGTAGGTGAATCTAGTAATAAAGATGATTTACCACCTGTGGAACTACCGGAAGCAGTGATAAACGCATTTTTTGCGTTGTAGTTTCCTCGCTGTAGTGAGGGGAAAAGTTTTGTGTTACACTCGGGTGCAAATGTATTTTACTTCTCGTGTGTTAAAAAACTCACAAGTTCAGGATTCTATTCTCGAACCACTTGCTTCGCTCGTGGTTCAACTATAGAATCCTTTCACTTGCTCGTTTTCCAATTCCACACTCGGCGTTAAAATACAACTTTGCCCCCTTGTATAACAAATAACTACATATTATCAATTTGTATGAAGTTGATGTTGTCGTCCGCGCGGACCCGTCCGCGCCACTCTTAAACGCTCCCTGAAGTTAACACATATTTAGGCCAGTGCGGATCGCTCAGCGCGCTCGGTCCGCGTGATACACTAAAACCAGTATAAAACCAGACTAAGTGGCGATCAAAATGCAGCGCCAATAAGGAAGAGCTGAGAGAGTTCGTACCTAGACGAGCATACGATTGTGACATTTCGTCACTACTTTGAAAAAAAACTTGTATCTTCTTCTGACAATGAAAAAAATGTCATCATCCTCCTTGCGTTATCCCGGCATTTGCCACGGCTCATGGGAGCCTGGGGTCCGCTCTGACAACTGATTCCAAGATTTGTCGTAGGCACTAGTTTTATGAAAGCGACTGCCACCTGACCTTCCAACCCGAAGGGTAACAGGCCTTATTGGAATTAGTCCGGTTTCCTCACCGAAAAGCGACTGGCAAATATCAAATGACATTTCGCACATATGTATGTTCCGAAAAACTCATTGGTACGAGCCGGGGTTCGAACTCCGTATCGAAAGTCGCATGCTCTTACCGCTAGGCCACCAGCGCTTAAAAATGCACTTAATGAAAAGAAAAATGTAATAATTGTACTTATGTATGCAATGCATATAGACTTACTGCGTTTTAAGTTTGAGGAGCAGTGTGAGATACGAGAATTTTTCAGTGACGATTTGTGATATTTGCTAGTTACCTACCCTGTAGAGTAAGATATTTACCTCTCGGTGTCCTAGTGTCCGGGAGGGTGAACCATATGGGAAGACTATGGGCGTGACCAATAGGCAGGCCAGTCACTTGGACCCAACGTGTGACTATACTGACTATATGGTCATGTGGAAGACTATAGTCATATCACTCACCTCTCGGTGTCCTAGTGTCCGGGAGGGTGATCCATAATGGGAAGACTATGGGCGCGACCAACGGGCAGGCCAGTCGCTTGGACCCAACGTGTGACTATACTGACTATATGGTCATATGAAGACTATAGTCATATCGCTCACCTCTCGGTGTCCTAGTGTCCGGGAGGGTGATCCATAATGGGAAGACTATGGGCGCGACCAACAGGTAGGTCAGTCGCTTGCGGAACCCGGAGGGCCACGACATGTCTAGGGGCGTCGTGTCCTCTTCTAGGTCCCCTATCTGTGGACAATAGTGATCTGTTACATGGTCTTTGCTATATAGATGTTTACTCATACTATTTCATCCACTTTTTAGCAAAGGAAAACAGCGTTAAAAGGGCGAATCTACTATTAATGAAGTTTTTGCATTGTCTATCCTTGGAGCTAGTTGTCGACTGACAGACGATGTGCTTTCAATGCACTGCAGCAAAAAGGGATAGCTGTATTGGCGTGAAAGATGCACAATAAAATGATATCATTTAGATATCGTTCTTATGTTAGTGTATGTATGTTTTATTTGGCGTGAGTAACATTTTGATTTGCACCCTGCAGTGCTTCGTTGCATATGAAATCTTCTCGAGGCAGAGGCGTAGGGTTAGAGCCGGCGTATCTTTATTTGACGTTCATATGCGCATTGTAATATGCCTACTTGAAAAATACATATTTCATTTTTTTTTTCATTTTCATACCTTAAAGGTAAATAAATACGTACCTCTTCTATAGCATCTAAATGTACATCCTGCACGCCTCCGTTCGGCAGGTCGAGCGTCTCCTTAGCCACGGCAGCGGAATTTCTCGCGGACGCCGCGCCCGCCCCGCCCGCCGCCGGTTTCGTGGCCTCAAGCAACACCTTGAGCGACGCGATGGCGTGCAGCTGGGTGGCTTTTTCGTCCACTTTGCCTGCGGAAGAAGGGTGTGGATGTAGTGGGTGGTGACAATTTGGTGCTTGGTGGGACTTTTGAGCGATAGCTTTATTTTGTATGGTCTTCACTTCTGTTTGCAGCGTTTAAGCATCCTGCCAAAGCACAATACAAACACAGGATTAATACATGAATAATACCATCCAATCATAACACTTTTTAAAATAGAATAACAATTAACGGTCCAGATTCATAAATATAAGTTTTTCGTATTAGACTTTCAAGTATTGAAAATGAAAAATGAAAATGAAAATTTTATTTTTCAAGTAGGCATATTACAATGCGCATATGAACGTCAAATAAAGCTACGCCGACTCTAACCCTACGCCTCAGCCTCGAGAAGATTTCATTAACAAAACTAAGCTAGAAAATTATCTTTGGATTTCTATAATGTATATGAAGTCAAATTAAAACAATAAAACTCTCTATAAATGCCGTCAATAACTGAGTCTCACATTTAAACAATCATCAATTCTAAATTCTAATAGAATTTTAAGGGGCTCACAATACAAATAAATAAACAGAACGCCGGACAATATCCGCCTGTCAGTTATCCATAAAAAATATACTTAGTGTAGAATAACTACTGGCCTATCCGCAGTGGCAATCGTAGACACTACGTGGCAATCAAAACAACGTGATCATGACGCATGCAACTGCGTCGAAATATCGGGAGCTCGGCAAAAATCAAAAAGGTAATCGAGCATTTCTTTTTTTGCCATTTTTTTTATTTTGATTTTTTTAGCGAGTTTTAGGTCTATTGTACTCAGAATCACGAGTACTTTCAATCTCACTGGGAGACAAAAAGTGTCCCAGAATTTCCATACATTTTTGTTACTTTCCTCTTTTGTTACCCCATATAACATTGTACGGAAAATGGTAACAAAAATAATAAAAAAAATCGTATGGGACAATTTTTTTACTACTAGGTTTGAAAAAGCTAGTAATTCTGAGTAGAAATAGCATTTCTTTTTTTCAAAAATATTTCATAATTTATAATATTTCATAAAAGTGGCAAAAAAAAAGAAATGCCCAATCACGGTTTATATAACGGTCAATATAAATCTAATCAAAACGCAGTCGCTCTCGCCACGACAGAAGAGCAATAGAGAGAGCTAGCTACGAATGCTAATGGTAGTAGGTACAAACCTAAACCATTATGAGTAAGGATCGCCCATAATGTCTGGCGAACTAGTAATCTTTCGGCCCCTTAAAATTTGCACGTTCCATTAATCAACTTACAACTTAAACTCAACTGTCACCGCATAACGAAAACGTGACCACTTGTAGACTGCACTGCACAAACCTATTATGCACCCGCTCTGAAGTTTGCAACTCGCGCATTCAACTCGTTCGGAGTTCGGACCGCAGCTAGAGTGACCCTTTTACACGTAAAAGGAAAAGGTTGCTTCTCTATTCAAATTTAGTCCTGATTTTCCTCCCGGGATATTGACATTATGAGAAATAGTTTTACATATCTGCATTTAAGCCAGGTCCTAGGTTCGACTTGTTTTTAACCGACTTCAAAAAATAACCCCGAGATGGTCCCATTGGCACCAAGTCGGGGTCTGATGATGGGATCTTGGAGAAATCAGGGAACTCTTCAAATGTTATAGGCACATGTAATGTTTTTAGTGTATTTTTTTCAAAGGTGCACCAGTATTTACGCTTGGTGGTAATAATTTTATGTGGCTGAGCTGATGATGGAAGGTCAACTCCTCAATGGTTAGGAGTTAAAGGATAATTCTTTCACTACTGTACATATATTCGGACTGGTACATATAATATCAATAGAAACCACTAAAAATCAACAAATAAATAAACTTTTTAACAAAAAATAAAACCGCCTTCAAAAATAAGCAATTATAAACAACCTTTGAATTCAGATTTCTTATGGGATTGCAATAATCTAAACATCCAAATTATAAACAAATCAATTATTTTTGGAGTCGGGGCCAGCCTGCGTATGGTTGGGTGGGGCAAACAGGAAATAGCAAGGCGACGAACAGGTCTGGTACTGACTACAAAAATAATTTGATTTGTTTATAATTTGGATGTTTAGATTATTGCAATCCGATAAGAAATCTGAATTCAAAGGTTTATTATTTTTTGCTTTTTAGTTTCTCCGTGTTTTGTAACGCGCTTATTTTTGAAGGCGGTTTTATTTTTTGTTAAAAATTTTTTGTCAATTTTATCTGAAAATCGTACAAACTTTGACGTTGCGTCGCGTCACGACGTGCGCGAAAGATTAGCGCTGATTGGCAGAAATAGACGTGATATTATGGTCACATGGATAGATACGTCCATATTTACAGCTTGTCAAAAAAGAGTACAAATGGAACAATTTATTTATCATAGCAACACAACAGTTCTCATTGAAAAGTGTCAAAATCTGTCAAAATAGTTGCCACATGCAAACATTTTGCGCAGACGTAACTTGTGATAATATTTTCAACGCAGACCCCACGCTTTCATGGGCCGTGTCAAAAATTCCGGGGCAAAGAGAGGAATGAGATGATATTCCCATACTTTGCCTTTACAAATAGCATGTAAGTAGATCCAGATTGTTACAACTTCCAAATTAAATAACATTTAACTTGCATTGTCAGTGCTACACTCGTAATCACTCCATCTGCTGGCCGCTGTCCGAACTCGCAACTTGCACATCAGTTGAATGCGAGTTGTGCAAACTTTTCAATGGGTGCAAAATAAGTTTTGTGTAGTGTATCTACAGTAGTAGGCATTTTGTTGAAGTGGGAGATGTACTGATACTCGTAGTGAGCAAATATGTATAATATAGTTACTAAACTATACACATATAGGTAACTGCTAAAAATTTCTGATTCAGTAATTTATTCTGAAAAGAAGACATACATATACCTAACGGTTGGCAGATTTAAGTAGGAAGTGAGATATATATATATATATATATATATATATATATATGCTTTTCTCCTAGTTTATTGCAATACATAAAACATAAAGTCAACATTTACACATGAACACACAAGAAGTTACTTAATAATAAATCTTGATCTCGAACTATTTGCACCGAACACCCAAGACCTGATGGTGCTATTGAAAACCACAGAAGTTTTCAGTACCGCCATCAGAATGGAGTTTGGTGTCGATAAGTGTGCGGTCATGCATGTACAGCGGGGGGAGGTTGTAAATTCAGAAAATTTACAACTTTCTGAGACGATGTCGTTCAGATCTATCTCTGAATCAGAAACCTATAAGTACCTTGGTATGTCACAGTCGTTGGGTATTGAGGATGTTGGCATTAGACGGTCGGTGAAGGAGCGCTTTTTCAGTCGGCTCACAAAAGTCCTTAACAGTCTTTTGTCAGGAGGCAACAAAGTGCGCGCCTTTAACGCCTGGGTAATGCCTCTACTCACATACTCCTTTGGCATACTACGGTGGACCCAGACTGAACTGGACGCCCTGGATCGGAGGGTCCGCTCACTGCTTACCACACACCGTATGTTACACCCGCGCTCGTCTGTTATGAGATTGTACATCCCACGGAAGTGCGGAGGTCGAGGCTTCCTAAACGCCAAAGATCTTCACAACCGTGAGGTGTACAATCTCAGGAATTACTTCCTTAACAACGAGTGTGGGATGCATCGTGATGTGGTGGCAGTGGACGGAAACCTCACGCCGCTCTCCTTGGCGAAACAGAACTGGCGCAAACCTGTGTTACTAAGTACTGCGGACCGCAAGGCGGTATGGGAGAGCAAGCAGCTACACGGGCGGTTCTACAAGGCCCTCACGGGACCCGATGTAGATCTGCTCGCATCGGTGAACTGGTTACGATTCGGGGACCTCTTCGGAGAAACCGAGGGTTTTGCCTGTGCAATTGCGGACGAAGTTATGATGACGAACAACTACCGGAAATATATCCTGAAGGACGGTACGGTCGACATTTGTCGGGCATGCCGCCGTCCCGGAGAGTCACTCAGGCATATCATTTCCGGTTGTTCTCATCTAGCTAACGGCGAGTACTTGCACAGACATAATCTCGTAGCCAGGATCATTCACCAGCAACTTGCTCTTCAATACGGCCTTGTGGACCGCGAAGTACCGTACTACAAGTACTTACCTGCGCCAGTTCTCGAAAATGGTCATGCCACGCTCTATTGGGATCGATCTATTATCACTGACAGGACTATTGTAGCCAATAAGCCTGACATTGTGATAATAGATCGACTGCAACGCCGGGCCGTGCTCGTTGACATCACCATCCCCCATGATGAGAATCTCGTGAAAGCCGAGAAGGACAAGTCCAGTAAGTACCTAGACTTGGCTCACGAGATAACCGCCATGTGGGATGTTGATTCAACGATCATTGTTCCGATAGTCGTTTCAGCGAACGGTCTCATAGCGAAGAGTCTCGACCACCATCTTAAGAGACTCTCGCTAGGTGGATGGATCAAGGGCCAGATGCAGAAGGCGGTGATCTTGGACACGGCGCGGATAGTCCGACGGTTCCTCTCTCTGCAGCCCTAACCACCGGCAGCTTGGGCCCTGCCCCGCTGCTGGCGGCACCCTAGGTTAGGTTTTTTATAATGTGTTTATATGTTTTATATTGTTTTGTAAGTGTTATTTTTATTTTACTTTTATACTCATATTGTACAAAACCTAACTTAAGAAGGAAGATAAATAAAGGAAATAATAATCTTATTCTAAAGACGGACACACGAAATCTTAAAATTAACTAACTTACTAAGATTTACAACTAAACATAAAATCACACAAAACAAACTAAACTAAAAACTATATATAAAAAACTTCTCCCAATTCATCTCCCTCCGGGAAACCCCCCAATATGCTGGCTACATTCCCCCTCTGAATCGCCAAACTTATTCTCTGGGCAAAGAAAGAGCCCGCCCTAGGGTCGCCTGAGACGCCCACTAGCCGAACTGACACCTCTTTTACGAATTTTTTCGTGTCAGTCGACCAAGGACCCAGCGTTTCCACTGCAAGCGCCGCAAACTGGTATTCGTTCATTAAGAACGAATACTTGTGTCGCTTGAGTGTCTGTGCCTGGTCTGCGGCAGACCCCGGCTTCCGTGTAGACCCTTCAATGTGGGACGGGGCTAGCGTATCAACGCAGGTCGCGTCCCACGCTATATATATATATATTAAAATATTCAGTCAGTATGCGGAACCGTCGCGGGCACTCATGCCTGAGGAAGGGTCTCCTAAATGACTCGAAACAGTCGCGATATAATAACGTGAGTACAAACATAATTAATT
Organism: Leguminivora glycinivorella; assembly: GCF_023078275.1. Lineage (NCBI taxonomy): Eukaryota > Metazoa > Arthropoda > Insecta > Lepidoptera > Tortricidae > Leguminivora > Leguminivora glycinivorella. Next base: position 17,120,352 of record NC_062986.1, on the reverse strand, counting down.
AAATACATTAATGATCCAAGGTTTTTGACGGCATGTAGAAATAGATATTTGAAACTACAAAAAAAATAAAATTTACAGAACTTAGGTTACTTAGGTGCAAATCACTATATCTGCAAAGTATGCCTAAGTGCGTTTTCAGTTTCACATTATCCGATCGGATATCGGATGTCGGAAGGATTTCAATAGAAAATATCCAAGATGGCGCCTGTAAAGTATTGGATATCGGTCCGACATCCGATATCGGATCGGATAATGTGAAAACGCACAACGTCGTCGTAGTAATTTGCAATAATAGTTAGAAGTTTAGTGGGTACTATTTGTAATAATATATCTCTTACTTTAATCCTGATATACAAAGCAAACAAATATTTTACAAACACGTAGTCAAAAAATACCCAATTGTTTTTATGTAACTAACTACAAGAATCATAAGAGTTTTGAATGATTCACGGTTATTTTCATTAGACTTATATTGACCGGGATATAGACCGGGAGATTGGTAAGAGAAGCCATTGAGATTCACAAATATAAAAATTTCAATCGTGAGGATGGCTTCAAACTATCTAATGTATGGAATCCAGTGATTTGTTTGTGTAAAAAACCGGTGAAGTCAGAATTGAACAAACGTAGTGACACTGTGAGTGTAGTGTGTTTGGACAGACCATCGAGTGTGAACGCGACCAGTGGTAACGCTGAAAGTGAACGCAGCCGACGCGCGCGAAGGAGGGTAGATCGCGCGCTGTCTATACAACTTTAACATCCACCCGCCTTCGTCAGTTTTCCGTGATCATGATGCATGCAACTGCGTCGAAATATCGGGAGCTCGACAAAAATCAAAAAGGTAATCACGGTCTATATCCCGGTCAATATAAGTACAAGAATCATTCTTAGAACGTACGCTGGGTTAGATAATAGATAGGTACATTCATAGAAATATGACATTTATAACCTTGATAATGACACCCCCTCTGTGCCATTCAAAAGTTATTCAACCAAAAATAAACACAATGCCTTAAAACTCTATTACATTTTTAATACAGAACTTTTCGGTGACGAACTTAACCCTTTTTATATTACTACATTCGTATCGTATATTTTAAAATAAATCCATCTAATTATAGCACACATTCATTCATTAGTTGCATTTTAAAATAAAAGCCTGCTGAAACCGGTACTATTATTAGGTTCGCTAATAATGGGCATATTGGATCGATCCGCCTCGATACAGACTGCTTTCTATAGACTCCGTTTACCTCGTTTGGGATCGCACAAAAAAGGTTATGGTTTATAAATGGCGAACATCTTTACAGCCATATTTTTTTCTTAAATGGTGACCATCACTTATCCATGGTACTAACTTAACTGGTACTGTGTTTAATTTTGTCATAAATGTACATTTAATTAAAACCTCCACCTATTCTCGGAATCCCTGTCACATCTCGGACACTGGCGATCAAATATATGAAAGAGGCGCGTTCCTAGCACACATTCTAAGCTCGTGTAGGTGAACGCGTACCATGCTTGTATGAGTGAGATATGACAGGTCGACTGTTCGTGTTTTTGACAGGCGGTAACTGTGAGGTAACCGAGAGGGGGTGGGCGGCACTTTCAGCGGGGAGCGGGAGTGGCCATACTGTACGATAGTGCTCTTTGCCTCTGTTTAAAGACTTAATCCCTTGTCAATGTTTTTTTATACTACGTCGGTGTCAAACAAGCATACGGTCCGCCTGATGGAACGCTGTCACCGTAACCTATGGACGCCTGCAACTCAATGAGTGTCACATGCGCGTTGCCAACCCATTAGAAACTTGTACACTCCTTTTTGCTGTGTTAATTACATTGCATTGCATTGGCATATGCTGAGTGGCATCCTTTTTGGTGACTTTAGTTTAAGATGTATATAGATTAAGGCTATTGTTGTTTTACTTGTATATTTTCACCAAATAAACGTTTTCTATTCTATTCTATTCTATTCTACTTACAAGTTTCAATGTCATAGAAAAATACAAATAAATACGAATATGCGACTATTCCGAAATTTTTGAGACCTCATATTGGGGCGAACAAGCTACAAGCTGCGTCTTAGCCCTACTCGTCAATGGCGCAAGCAGATTTGCACGCTGCATGTTACACGTATCTGATGCGAGTAGATTTGCATGCTTTATTTGTTAGTCGTACGGCAAAAATTGGATTTTTTGTCGCTTTACAAGTTAATATCTAAGTTATCCACCCAGTTGGTTGCGTATTTACTTAGTCTATGTAAGTCCAGAGGATTTCCTAGATATTTTTTTTCGAGCATTCATGGATGATGTGGTAAATGGACTGTACGGATGCTCCACAGTTGCACTTCGGTGAGTCTCGCCACCCACACTTAAACATAAATTCTCCTGATCGGCCTGATTTGCATGCCGCATCTAACAGGCAAGTGGTCCGCGGCCAGGTCAAGGCGGGGCGAGCACGGCTGCCCTATTTTCCCCCAAATGCCGACTCGGCAAAGGTGAAGTTTATTAACGCCTGTGTTATTGTTACATTTTTTTGCTTTAGCCGACTGAGAAGGATAAGGTTTTTTTACTGTAATTAGGAAGCTTACCTTTGTCGCACTTATAGATGTGATATAAAATAAATATTGGGGACACCCTCGGGTTAACCCTCGGGTTAACTCTCCATTTTCGTTGGTACAAGTGGCCCTAAGAGTGTCAGGTGTGCATCAAAATAAACAAACCCGAACCTTTGCCACTGAATTAAAAATAATGTTGCCCTGTCGCTGACTTTACTTTGTGACTGACAGGTGGCTTGGGTTCTGTAGTTTTATAACTTTCAATGATGTTTATAATTGTAAAAAAAAGGATTTAAATAAATTCATATACATTTTTGCACAGACTGACCGCCACGGTAAGCAGATTAAGGATTGTGTTTTGAATACAACAATATACATGAATTACAATATTCATATACATAGAAAACATCTATGACTCAGGAACAAATATCTGTGCTCGTCACACTAATAAATGCCCTTCTCAGGATTCGAACCTAGGACCGTCGGCTTAGCAGGCAGGGTCACTAACCACTAAGCCAGACCGGTCGTCAAATTGTTGACTAGCAGTTACCTTAATCAAATTCATCCAAAAGTCACTTGAAGAAATTGTTCAGTGGTTCAAAATTCGATGCAGACGCCAAATTTTTCATTTAACTGGGGGGCTGTAACTAATCATTTTTTCCATTATTACACTATGATGTTTTCCACATGTATCCACTGAACACGCCTACCATATATAACCGGTGGACACTCTATTTAATAATACAAACATTGTAAAACATGGAAAAAATTGACTAGTTACATTTGCCCCCCAGTCGAGATTTGCCCCGCTGTACTTCACATATAAGTTTTTAATTTATCTGCCAGTTAATACGAATAATATGCTTAGGGTCACTTGCACCACCGAAAATGGAGGGTTAACCATGTTAACCCACAAATTTATATCGATTTTGACAGTTGCCAGCCCACTAACCTTGAGTTAAGCGGGTGCAAGTAGCCCTTAGAATGTTACATACGCTAGTGAATACAATCAGTGTAAAAAAAACCGTGTCATGCTCTTGGTAAAGGCACTAAAACCAAGTTTACATCTTATACACCGTGTTTCACTAAACACTAAAAAAAACCGTATGTTCGTCTGTCAATGAAAAGAAAATCGTAGTGAGTATGTATCTTGATGGGGGTAATATAGACTTACTGCGTTTTAACTTTGATATACTGCGAGATTTTTTCAAAGTAGTGACGATATACTTCCTGCCCCGCACAGATAAACTGTGGAATGAATTGTCGCCTGCGGTATTTCCGGACCGATAGGACCTTCAAATCTTCAAGAAAAAAGCGTACACCCATCTTAAAGACCGGCAACGCACCTCCAACACCTCAGGCCCCGTAGCCGAATGGCATTTCTCCGACGCCAAACGAAAGCGATACGCCGCTGGCTCTGTCGCGCCAATACGCAAGCGCGATAGAGATAGATATCTACTAGCGCTTCGTTTCGTGAGCGTTTCGTGAGCGATTGTGCCATTCGGCTAGCCACCCTGGTGTTTCGGGTGTCCATGGGCGGCAGTGATCGCTTACCATCAGGCGACCTGTCAGCTCGTTTGCCTCCTATCCCATAAAAAAATCTTGCTGTTGCTGCCCTCGACGTGTCGGCACCCACAGCGCTCAGTAAACAAAAGTACACCAGAATACAAACTTTAGTACTTAAGTTTACTAAATACCGGGGGCGCCATCTTGATTGAAGTAACTCGCTGAAAACTCATTAAAAGATGATTAAATAATCGTTAAATCTTTAATTATGCTCTTATCTTAAGTGACACTAAGTTTCAAAAGCTATACAAAGCATTAAAAATAGAAGTGTGAAAGACGATATTTATGTAATAGTATTTTATGCAACTGGTGGTTAAAAGAGGTCAAAAAAGGTGAGTGGCGTGGGTAACAATTTGAGGCGAAGCCGAAAATTGTTAATAAGACGCCACGAGCATTTTTTGACTCAGTTAAACACCGTTGCATACAATACTTTTTCTACGACCAAGCACTTATTTTGAAAGAAAATTATAAATCAACAAATACCTACTTTCAGTCATCTTAGTTATCTAGTGGACCGCCTACCATTTTGAATATGCAGTTTGAGTGCAAACATGAAAATAAAACTGTCTATGGTATGGTTCTTTGAAGCCTGGCCACTAAGACGAATCGAGCCGAGTTGAATCGAGTTCTCATACATTTGAATGCGATTCGACGCGTCGCCAATGAACGCAGCAGAAAACGAAGGAGTCTCGACTCTGCGAATTGGTTTGTTAAGTTGGTAGCAATGTATTTACTGAACTGTAACAGCTATATCGTGCTACTTCTACTAAATGTTTTCAGGGTATAGACTAGATAGACTTGTCCTGACATCTTTTATGTAGGGTTATTAAGTTCTATGCACGACCTTGTAACTCACGAATAACAGTACGGGAGTAGAAAAAAGTAATTATGTACTATCAGCTGCAAAAATGCATGGCAAATTTATCAATGAATTCATTCATAATTTAAAGAAGACAATATCAATAGAAGAACTTACCTATTGACTATTGTAGGATACTTAACTATAATTATACTTATTTATATTTTATACAAACAAGCAATTGAGCGAGTAAAACATTTATTTTGAAATCTTTCGGAATTAATACAAGTATACAGTGCGTAAACGTAATAAGGGCGATAAATGAAACCAGGCATATAATTCAATATTGTTATCATTAATTAAGAGGTGTTTTTGAGTTACTCTTAATTTTCAGCCCATAATTAATTTTTGAAAAATTTCCCAGCAGCAATGTACTGTAAACATGGTTGCGATGACAATCAATGACAACTGTCAACGAGCGTTTAACGCGAGTGTGTTTGCATTACGTTGCGGGCCGAATTAATTTGTATGGATAAAAAAATACTTCAATTTTAAGTAAAAGTTATCTAATTCCATTTTTTATGTCCTATACTCACCACCGTTAAGAGGTTCGCCCGTATTAGGTTTACACCCTGTAGATACTGCGTCTTAAAATAAACCATCAACAAAGTAAAATGAATTAAAAAATATTATGTACTAAAATGGGGGTCGTCTAAATTAGGACAATTTACCTTAATACAGAGTGTCCGAATAAAACCAGATTTTTACGGAGATAGTTTACAAGCGGGCTTCCAAACAAAATTGTGTATGAGTATTAAGTAGTGAATAGGTACGCGGTTTAATGCACAGCACTCCAAACCAAGTTTCTCATCCCCCCCCCATTTCACCTTAGGACCACCAGACAATCGGCAATGCGGCATCGCTTCACGGTTCGGCTTCAACATTTATTTTGCGAACCGCCAAGGAGTGGAATGCCCTGCCTGAGTCTGTGTTCCCACATGAGTACAATCCAGGTCTCTTTAAAGCAAGATTAAATAGGTATCTCATAGGTAAGCGTGATCCACCGTAGACCGCATCATCACTTACCATCAGGTGTGATCGTGGTCAAACGTCTACCTATTCATACTATAAAAAAAAGCTTTATTATTCGCTTAAAGCTCTTTTAGACGTGCACACACGCGTGTACAATTTTACGGCGGACTATTCAGACAGATTAAGGCTGATCAAATGCCACATTGCACGTACAGTCGAGTTCATAAATATGTGTACATTTTTTTACCTTATTGCAACGAGTTAAGGTGAATAAATGTACATGTCGCAGGGAAATGGCCAAAACAAAGATTTGATCAAATCTCTAAGGGGGAAGGGGGAAGGGAATCACGCAGGATGTCAAAATGGCGAATCCATTTCATCATTTCTCTAGAAAAGTGAAGAAACAAAGCTAAAAATGTTTCATTTTAAATTATATTCATATTTATTAAAACATTTTGTCTTTTCACTGAACTTGTTTAGCGAAATGATAAAACTAGTTGACTTTATAAGCGCCTTTCGTCAACATACTGAAGTGGTTCAGGGATTTTATCAAATCTCTAAACAAATCTAGTGAAATGACAAAACGTGGCATGTCTATTGGTCGATTTTGTGATTTCACTAAACAGAGTAAGGGATTTAGTCAAATGACTGAAATTTTCTAGAGAAATGATAAAATGGATTCGCCATTTTGACATCCTGCGTGATTTGATCATATCCCTTAGTGATTTCATAAAATCTCTGTTTTGGCTATTTCCCTGCGACATACACATATTTATGAACTCGGCTGTACCTAATGAAAATCACACGCGAGATGTCGTACCATCGAAATCAGCCCTAAGTCACGAAAGTTTAATTTCAATGACTCTGAAAACTCCGATGACTCCGTAGAAAAATCAGTATCCGATTAGGGTGATTCAGATTGCCAATAACCGGATTACAGCGTCAATATACGTATAAGGCCTGAGTGGACGCTCGGAGGGAACCGTTCGGCGGGGCGTGCGGCTAGGGTTGCAAAAAAACGTTTCTGGCTTGAAAAAAAAAACATGAAAAAAGGCCTTAAAAAAAAAAAGTTTTTTTCTGAAGTGTGTTTTTTTTTTTCTAAAACACGAAATCTCAATGTTTTCACAACAGTTAATACTTTTATACGGTTTTTTAGACTTTATGTTAACTATGAAACGAATTTAATTTAATAACTTTAATTTCTGGTTTTATAAAACTAACATTTACACAATCTGTAGCTAGTAGTTGTCCATATTTACTGTTGGCAACACCACCGCCTCTCCACGCTCCACGCTTCATCGGGCATTCCCCAATAAACGTTTGTAAGTATACTGAATGTTTATCGAATGAAAATGTACCTTATTGTTATTGAAACGTTACAAATCACGAAAAATCATTATTGTCGTATTATTTGTTCATCTGAAAAAAAAACATATTTAGAATAAAAACTACGGTGCTTGTTTTTTTTTTCTGAAAAAACATTTGTTTTTTTTTCTATCTGCAACCCTACGTGCGGCATTGCGGGCGAGCGTGCATACAATATATGCAGCGTCGACTGAGGACACTTGTATTGTATTAGCTTCAATTGTTCGACATGCACGCCGCACGCCCACCCCGCTGCACGCCCAATATAAGCGTGCACTCAAGCCTTACACTAAATGTACGTGTTTCAATCACAGGATTGGCGTATATTAACGGTAATCCTACGTCCATCTAGCCCAATATACGGACACGTTGAATCCCATTACTGTATCAATGTAAATCAACCTTAATGCCATCAAAAACACAGTCATTTGTATTGAAATCTAGGTATTATAATGGACGAATAATAATAGAAGATTGACAGTTTTAACTAAAAACTCCCGTGAGACTCAAACATGGATCGAAACATGTCGAACGTTATATCGACTTAACACGCGACGTGAGTAACCCGCTTAAAATATTCTTAAATAAGATTGACTGTCTAAAAAACAATATATTGAAAAATCTTTTGGTAAGTTATATTTGATTTCACTAATTTAGATTACCGATGAAAGCTTGGAAATAGTTATGAACATCGTTAACCTCTGCAAATTGAAATATTTTTTTTTAGGTAAAGTTTAGGATTTCAAAATAAAAAACATTGAATCCTCTACTGTGTTTCAGATGGTCAATGTGGCCTGGAAAGGGGTTAAAGTAAAAAAGCCGAATCCTCCACTGTGTTTCGGACGATAGAGTGCAACACATTAGTGCATGGACAAGTGCACTGGCGAGTGCAGGCGTGTGCACTTGCTGACTTAGTGGCTAGTTAAGTTAAGCTACGTGAATATAATAAAATATAGCGAGAGAGCGGCTGATTCTTTAAAGGATAGGTTATCGGATTGGACAGTAAACAATATGAACACAAACATTAGGTCCCACGAGTAAAGGGATCACACCAAGATCACACTAAAAAGTACAGTGTGCGTAGCCGAATGCACAAACGCTCACTATAATATCTCGTAGTTATCTATCTCTATCGCTCTTGCGTATTGGCGCGACAGAGCCAGACTACCTTTCTACGGCGTTTCGATTTCGTTTCGCGGCGCAGAAATGCATTCGGCTACGGGGCCAGGGTGGCTAGCCGAATGGCACAATCGCTCACGAAACGCTCACGAAACGAAGCGCTAGTAGATATCTATCTCTATCGCGCTTGCGTATTGGCGCGACAGAGCCAGCGGCGTATCGCTTTCGTTTGGCGTCGGAGAAATGAAATGAAATGAAATGAAATGAAATGAAATGAAATGAAATATTTATTTTCAAGTAGGCATATTACAATGCGCATATGAACGTCAAATAAAGCTACGCCGGCTCTAACCCTACGCCTCAGCCTCGAGAAGATTTCAGTCCCCCCTCAGTTGGGAGGGGGGTATCCACTATGGGACCGGCAAGAAACTCGGCGGGCAACTTCTTTTCAAAACATTACATCTTATAATTAACATGCATTAAATAACAACATACAATTTAACATGCAAAAGTATTCATCAAAGAATATGAACAGACTAGGTACTCTATGGAAATCAATTTCAATAAATTATATTATTGCTTAATAATACGTCGTTCTTCTTCAGAGAAAACATATCAAATTGTCATAGAAGAAAAAGATAATATGAATCTCAATATCATGAAATATGTAATTTACCTACACAACATAAAATACAAAATATTTGATGTGCTTTCTTATCTGAACTGTGTCCTCTATACATAATACAATTATTTTAATTGCTATTCGTTTTTTGTAGTTTCTGGTTCGGGCCATGCATGTTTGTCTGTCAAATAGTCCTCGACTCTGTAATAAGCCTTTAACATCAATGATTTTTTTAAGTAGTTCTTAAGAGCTGGGAGGGGTAATCTCAAAGCAGTAAATAAATAATAATAATAAATAAATAATAAATAAATATTATAAGGAACATTCTTACACAGATTGACTGAGGCCCACGGTAAGCTCAAGAAGGCTTGTGTTGTGGGTACTCAGACAACGATATATATAATATATAAATACTTATATACATAGAAGAACATCCATGACTCAGGAACATATATCTGTGTGCTCATCACACAAATGAATGCCCTTACCGGGATTCGAACCCGGGACCGCGGCGTAGCAGGCAGGGTCACTACCGACTGCGCCAGACCGGTAGCAGTGTCAGGTAACTTATTATAAAAATGAATGCATTGCCCAACAAATGACTTCTGTACTTTACGGACACGAAACTTCTTTATGGCAAGCTTATTTTTGTTTCTAGTGTTATAATTATGGATATCAGAATTCTTAGTGAAACAGTCTAAATTCTTAACAACATAAATTATACTATCATAAATGTATTGGGAAGCTACAGTTAAGATATTAATTTCTTTGAAGAGTTCTCTTACTGATTCACGTGTTCCTAAGTTGTAAATAGAACGAATGGCTCTCTTTTGTAATACAAAGATAGTCTGTATGTCAGCTGCTTTGCCCCAAACCAGAATACCGTATGACATTACACTGTGAAAATAACTATGATACACTAGGCGAGCTGTCTCAACATTAGTCAGTTGCCTGATTCTCCTAACGGCGTATGCGGCTGAACTTAATTTGCTTGCTAGTTTCTTTATATGAGGACTCCATTGTAGATTTTTGTCCAATGTTAAACCAAGAAACAGTGTTGTATCTACCATCTCTAAGCATTCATCATTCAAAAGTATTTTTGTATCGATTGGTTTAACATTCGGCAGAGAAAATCGAATACATTTGGTTTTCTTAGAATTAAGAAGTAAATTGTTGACAGTAAACCACTGCAGTACATCAGCTAACGTGCTATTAATTACATTGTAATCCGTAGATTTTCGGTCAACATTAAAAAGCAGTGATGTATCATCAGCAAAAAGTACTATTTCACAAAAGTTTTTCACTATACATGGCAAATCATTTATATAAACCAAAAACAGGAATGGACCTAAAATTGAGCCTTGTGGCACTCCTAATTGGACTACAGTCCCGCTAGAGCGAGTTTTGTTAACAACTACTGTTTGTGTTCTATTGCTAAGGTAAGAAGACATAAAGTTTAGGGCATTTATAGACAAACCATAGTGTTCTAATTTCAAAATGAGCGTTCCATGATCCACACAATCAAAGGCTTTTGAAAGATCACAAAATATGCCAATTGCATCACAAGAATTTTCCCAAAAATTATATATATGTTTAATGAGTACCGAAGCAGCATCGGTCGTGGAACGGCCCCTTGTGAAACCGAACTGTTTGCTTGTAAGTAATCTATGTCTGTTGAAGTGTCCCAGTAGATCATTTAACATTAGCTTCTCAAAGACTTTACTTAGTACAGGAAGTATTGATATGGGACGGAAATTGGTTATATCACTCGAATCACCCGATTTAAAAAGCGGTATGACTTTGCTACATTTCATAAGATCTGGAAAGGTGCCTTGTGAAATTGAAATATTATATATTACGGCCAAGTAAGGTGCTATTATATCTATGACATGACTAATTACTTTAACTGATGTTCCCCATAAGTCTTCCGTTTTCTTTAAATTGAGTGACTTGAATGTTTTAACAATATTTACAGAGTCTACTTGACTAAATTCAAATGAATTATTACATTTCTTAACATTAGCACAAAGTAATGAATGGGCTTGAGCCGCAGAAGAATGTAAACATTTTGTGGTGTTAACGGCTATATTTGAGAAATAATCTTCGAATGCCGAGGCAACATCGCTGTTCGACACTATTTGTTGATTATCTGATACAATGTTGACTTGACAATCGCGTGATTTACATTTACCAGCTTCTTTATTTATAATACTCCAAGTTGTTTTCACTTTGTTGTCCGACACTTTCAATTTAGAACTAATAAAGTTTTTCTTGGCAGTTAAACACACTTTCTTGAAGATTCTTGAGTAGTTTCTTACATAGTCCAGGAATTCTGAATTCTTGTTCAGCTCTCTCTCACCATAAAGTTCATAAAGTCTTTTTCTACTTTTGTGAATACCTACAGTAGCCCATTCACTAAACTTTGTTTTAACTTTTGACCCACTAATAGATTTCACTTTGAAATTGTTATTAAATTGATTAAGAATTACATTGAAAACATCTTGATACAAATGATTACAGTCATAATGCGAAAATGGTATTATAGACAAACTATGTAGAATTTCATTTTTGAATGATTCCAAGCGAGATCCAGTAATGGGTCTATATGTTATTGTTTGTGGAGTATCATGAATAACGTTTAAGAAAGCTGCCCTTTGGCCGCTGTGATCGGAATGAAAACAGTTAAATAATTTCTTATCTATACATTCACAGTTACAAAAAATATTATCTAGGCATGTTGCACTAGTCACACCTACCCGGGTAGGTTCAAGAAATAAATTAAATAAATTAAATGATTTAAACAAACAGAACATTTTAACAGTATTACTAGATGACTCGAGCAAGTTAACATTAAAATCTCCACATACAATAACATGTTTTTGGCCCTTGCATACTAAATTCAGAACATTTTCCATTGTAGATTCAAATATGCTGAAGTCAGCCATTCGGCTACGGGGCCAGGCCCCGGCCAAACTCCCATCTTTTCTCCATAAGCTGCCTTAGGAGAAAAATCTGGTCTACAGTGCTCCGGTTACGGCGAAAGCCACACTGGTAGTCTCCGAGTGCTGATTCTGCATATGGTTCTAGACGACCCAGAAGTATGTACGAAAGAATTTTGTATGCCGTCGGAAGCAGCGCAATCCCCCTATAGTTTGCACACCTTCTCCTCGAACCTTTCTTGTGTATGGGACATATAACACCCAGGTTCCACTCCTGTGGTTGTTTTTCGTCATTCCAGATCTTAACAATTATCTCATACAGTCTAGACTGCACTACCCCTCCCCCATATTTCCATATTTCTGCTGGTATACCATCAACACCCGGACACTTATTGTTCTTAAGCCTCATTATCGCCTTTCTCACCTTGCGCCAGCCCCCGGCCAGGCCCCGTAGCCGAATGGCATTTCTCCGACGCCAAACGAAAGCGATACGCCGCTGGCTCTGTCGCGCCAATACGCAAGCGCGATAGAGATAGATATCTACTAGCGCTTCGTTTCGTGAGCGTTTCGTGAGCGATTGTGCCATTCGGCTAGCCACCCTGATGTAGCTAGTGCGAAATGTTTTTCCTTCGTATTTTCATTTTAGATACTGAATGATGGGACAGAAAAATGGAACAATTTGGAAAATATGTAGGAAAGTGCAGTGTATGAGCAGTTCTCAAAAAGGGTGTACAAAAAGTACAAAAACTAAGGAAAAAGTTACCTATTTTGTTACCAAGAATTTTTTGATGAATTAAGATTTCAGTAAGTTTTATTTCGTCATTAAGGTTCTCTAGTGTGTATATCTTCTTAATTATAACAATTATCCTGTATATATCTTACGATAGTCGACTTATATTACTACATGTTGGTAACAAAATAGGATCAATTCCTAAATAGGGTCCCACGAAAAACGAACAAGCGAAGAGCTATCGATAGAAACTTACGAAAGATAAGTCGCTTCCGTGTAAATAAAAGAGAGAGCGAGCGATTTACTCATCGCTCAGCGACGCTCGCGCTATCATCACGTCTCTTTTATTAGGGTTCCGTAGTCAACTAGGAACCCTTATAGTTTCGCCATGTCTGTCTGTTCGTCCGTCCGTCCGCGGATAATCTCAGTAACCGTTAGCACTAGAAAGCTGAAATTTGGTACCAATATGTATACCAATCACGCCAACAAAGTGCAAAAATAAAAAATGGAAAAAAATGTTTTATTAGGGTACCCCCCCTACATGTAAAGTGGGGGCTGATATATTTTTTCATTCCGACCCCAACGTGTGATATATTGTTGGATAGGTATTTAAAAATCAATACGGGTTTACTAAGATTGCTTTTTGATAATATTAACACTTTCGAAACCGGGCTCTACGCGGCGCTACGACATTTTCGCTACATACGGGGAAACCCATGTAATCGGCTACGCTTCTACGAGCGGTGTACCCGACAGTCGGGTTCTTGGTAGCGAAAGTGTTAATAGTTTCGAAAATAATCGCTCCTAAAGGAAAAAAAAGTACGTCCCCCCCCTCTAACTTTTGAACCATATGTTTAAAAAATATGAAAAAAATCACAAAAGTAGAACTTTATAAAGACTTTCTAGGAAAATTGTTTTGAACTTGATAGATTCAGTAGTTTTTGAGAAAAATACGGAAAACTACGGAACCCTACACTTGAGCGTGGCCCGACACGCTCTTGGCCGGTTATTTTTACACTGGTATAACTAGTTTTTTTAGCTTCTATCGCCGATCGCTCATCGCTTAGTCGCTTTTGGTAATAAAATCCAATGCTACAGTATGAATGATAGAAATTGAAGAGGACAATGGAACAGTTTGGAAGACTAGGAATGTATGACAAATCAGCCCCTCCCTTAAGGGGGAGAGAAAGCAAAGCCGGTGCGTACCTAACTCACCGTCGTGCATCGGGTCGATGGTGTGTATCATGAGCTGCAGCAGCCCGTGGCGGAACTTGGCGGCCGGCGGCTTGCTCGGGCCCGCGGCCGCGGTGTTGGTACCCACTGACGTCTCGCTCGATGTTGTGGCGTTGCCGTGCTGTGGAGGGAGAGAGGGGTTAGTTTTATTGATTTAAACCAAATACATTTATAACTCCAGCTAGATAGATAAAGTCTAAGAAAAAAACGTACCTCAGTACCATACAGAAAAAGGTACGGTGGCCTAGAAGGCGTTACACCTTTGGGAGACGCTCAGCTAGATGGCGCTAATATTAATATTTGACATTTAACACACATCAAAGAGGATCGAGTATTATAGAGAGTTACTGTCGAAGTAAAATCTGTAAACACAGTGCATAGATTGCCATCTCTTGACACAGGCTTAAACCTTTTGAACATCAGTTTTGACAATTTGGACCATATTCATAGCTTGATATGTGTTAAAATGTCAAATTTTAATATTAGCGCCATCTATCTGAGCGTACCCCAAAAGTGTAATGCCATCTAGGCCACCGTACCTTTTTCTGTATGGTGCTGAGGTACGTTTTTTTCTTAGACTTAATCTGTCTATACGGAGTTTGCATATATCACCCTTGATATGTCCCTCCAAATTGTCAAAATTGAGGTTCAAAAGTTTTAAGCCTGTGTCAAGGGATGGCAGTCTATGCACTGTGATAACACATTTTACTTCGACAGTAACTCTCTATAATACTCGATCCTCTTTGATTTAAACTACCACGATCTTCACTCATATCTTATCTTATACTATTAAACGAGCAATTCTTGTATATTTATTTATTTATTTATCTATTTATTTATTTATACCGACGATCTCGGAAACCGCTCTAACGATTTCGCTGAAATTTGTTATGTGGGGGTTTTCGTGGGTGAAAAATCGATCTAACATATCCTTAGGTCCCGGAAAACGCGAATTTTCGAGTTTTCACGCGTTTTTCTTCGCGCGCCATCTCGTGTGGAGTAGTTGTATTGTTGAGACAGAAGTCTTTCGGTCGATGTAAGTATTATTTACTTCAAAGACTAGATGGCGACACAGGTCAAGGCTAACACGAATAGAAAAATACACTCTGAGCTTTTGTGACGAAACGCGCGCCATCTCGTGTGGAGTAGTTGTGTTGTTAAGACTGAGAGTTCTTTCGATTGATCGATGTAGGTACTATTTATTTTCCAACTAGATGGCGACACAGGTCAAGGATACGAAACAGAACCGAGCGAAGCTCGGTCGCCCAGATATTTATTAAATTAAAACGGGACTTAATAGCGTAAAACTAACGTTTATATTTAACGTTTCGGACGTGACATTACGTCCGTGGTCACGGACTGGCCCCGTTTTAATTTAATAATACCTAGGGGTTAGTTTGGTTGTTTAAACTTAGTACGTTTTCACATTATCCGATCCGATGTCGGATGTAGGACCGATATCATATACATTAAAAGCGCCATCTTTGATTTTTGCCTTTGACATCCGTCCTACATCCGATATCGGATCGGATAGTGAAAAGGCACTTAGGCAATGGGGGATGTCTGAAAATTTTAAAATCGCCTGATATTTTTTCTGGTGATAGGAATAAGCATTTCTATTTACAGAAAAAAGTTACAGATTTTTTGGTAGCACCATACATTTTATAAAAATAAAAACGTGTTGCTCGACTGCGCGTACGACCCACTTCGGCAGTTATGAGATTTGTCTTAGTCTTTAAAAAAATTCCATTTTGAATCTGTGCTGGCCACAGACACTGACAGTTGATTGTCAGCTTGACATTTTTCTCGGAGAATTCATAAGTTTCATAACCATATCTGGTGAACTATTTATTACTGTTTTCGACTCATTTTCTCTCCCTGGCCTCTGATTTTGCCTCCTTCTACGACTACCTTCGCTCTCGAACCCCGGACCGTGATTTTACTGGCTTAAAACGACGACCTTTGGTTTTAAACCCTGGACCTGATTCTACTTGCATTAACGAAGACGTGTGCTTGCCCTGCTTGCTGCCGACGGCCTTTGCGTTGAACCCCGGACCTGATTACAATTTTTAAGCCCATTGAGTTGGGGAAACGTGGATAGGTACTGTAATGTCACGCTATTACACTATATACATCGGGTTGGCTCGCCAATACACACCGCACGTCCGTGCTCCATCGCACTCGGACACTGACTGCCATATGTACTCGAGACACCTATACAAGTATACACTACATCCCTTTCTTGTTTTAATTTTTTTTTATAAATATTTAAATAATAGGTCAATTTAGTTTTAATTCAAATACTTGCCATGCTGTGCCGTGTATCTTTTTTTTTTCTTTTTAATGAACTACGTTTCTTCTAATTGTCTGCCCACTTTCGTCATTCCTAACTTGATCATCTCCGTCTTTACCACTTAGTACTGTATGTGAAGTAGTTATAATTAGGGATTAATTTTCTATCTTTAGTCATATGTTTAGGACATTCCGGTCTGAGGGTTGACTCAGAGCGGACGCTGCACCACCACCTGCAGTGTATACTCAAACATACTTGTGTGTTTTATTAACTACAATTCCTAGATGTCAGTCTCACTCCTTCTTCTTTAAATCTGTTACCTTTTTCAATTCAGACTGTTTTGAAAACTAGATTAGTACTTTTTTTTTTTAATATACATATATGATTGTTTTTTTTCTTTCTTCAATAGCATACAATATAATTGTACAATGCAAGCATCGCACATTTCTCGCGTCAGCATTAAAATTAATATAATTATGACTTGATTAGAATTGCTTTGCATTGCTTGATTGCATTTGCATGCATTTAGTTATGTTTTATTGCAAATAAATAATGATTGATTGATTGATTGATTGCTGTATTTGCGATTACGCTATACATCGATTTATGCATTAGTTTATGTTTATACGTGCTCCTAGCTAGTACTCAGTATACCTTGGTTATCAATAAATTTATAAGTGTATCAAAAATCAGTGTTTCTATCAAGACTACCATCAACCATCAAGAATCATATCATCTAAGGTGTACGGCTCGTACAATAATATTTCACTAATTTCATACCTTTTCATGATTTACATTTTTTTTTTTTTTTTTTAATAGGTCGCTTGTCAGGCGTCTAATGTATATTAGGTAATTATTGATGATAACATTGATAACTGATTGTATCGGCCCTATACTTCATTATATGCACCTATTATTGCTAGTAACTAGTAAATAGTACATATAAGTATTTAGTTATAGAACCTAATGTATCTGGAGCCTCGTCTGCCGACAAACCATACTCTGGTTTGGCAGAAGATAAATTTAGTTGTAGGTTTAGTTTTTGAATAAACATTTATTTCATTTTATTTCATTTTTCATTTCATCTAATGCAATTCATAATACTTACGGATATTATAATGTTTAGTTAGATCTACTCATAAATTTAATTATAAATTGCAGTGCATAGTTATTAAAACTTTTACTGTCTACTGTTTTTTTTTTCTGGATCGAAAGGGCTCGTGATTCATTGCATTGTAATACATAGAGATACTATATAGAATATGCATTAAAATCCTATTCAGGGTCACGTATCCACTTTATCGTTTTATTGATTTTGTTTCATCATGATCAGCTTTCTTTCTCGTAGATACTTTGTACCACACAAAGTAATCAACGATTAATTTTCTAAAATAGATAGCTGTTCATATACTATTTAAGAAGTGCTTACCCAATTGACCCAATTATACTAACATCCGATTTATATCTACACAGTATGTATATATTTTAGATAACACTTTTCTTTTAAAGTATTTTATCAACATCTTTTTTTTTTTATTATTATCTCTTTATCTATCTTAAGATCTTAACTCTTAGGCTAGGCTATTTTATAATATGATTATTAAAGAAATTACAAAACCACTTTTTTTTTTTTTTTTTTTTTAAAATTGCGCCTACGTGTTCTTTCATTCCAACTACAAGTTTGATGTTGTTAAGTGTAGTTACACTTCCTTCTACATTTTTTTTTTATACCACGTCGGTGGCAAACAGTTATAGGGCCTCCTAATTGAAAGCGGTCACCGTAACCTATGGACGCCTGCAACTCAAGGGGTGTCACATGCGCGTCGTCGACCCATTAGAAACTTGTATACTCCTTTTTTTTTTTAGAACCCCATACTGTAGTTCATCGGGGAATACCTTGACATAGCTCATTCCACAGCCGGAGCGTTCGTGGGAGGAAATATTATTGTTTTTTTTTTTGAACCAATCTTTTATTTAAACCAACAAGTCGATTTTGTAAAAGCACATGTCACATATTGATTTAAACATAATGTTTGGCTGATTCAATAAAATATATTTTAACAAGTTTGACCTTGTTGTTTGGTTCGTACAAATTCGACTTGTATCATCAATATTGTGATTTATTCCCTTTACTAAAATACTCGTACTATTGTTTCAAACAGATAAACACGCAACAAGACGAGTTTGTTAGATTCACAAGGCAAATTTCTCTCAGTTGTACCCTTAACTTCACATCCGTCTATCAATCCATTTATATATAGAATAGAATCATGTTCCCTAACTTCTAAATAATGTGCATTGTAAGTAGTTAGGTACCTAGATAATTGACGTGAAGCATTGAAATCTGTGATTATTTAACATTTTACAATCACTACAGACAAAGCTGATTCAGCCGCTGATTGTTGTCCTTTTGTTCATTTTCTTGACCAGACGAAATAAGGTCACTAGTGAGATTTATTTTATAAATTTACAAACTTGGGTTACTAGTTCGCTTGGAAAATCTTATACAAATTTAATATGTATTCACGAAAGAGAGACCACATTTCAATATCCTCCCGTGAAATTACGCAAACAAGTTCAGCATTTTTATTTCTTATTTTTTTTTCTATTTTAGTTCAATAGAGGCTCACAGATCCATTAGTTTATTTGTTTTAACTGGACACCTGACTTGTATGAGATTCACCTACATGAATCTCTGCAGTATGTACCTATTACCCTAACTGATAACGAGTACCTTCAGTACCAATATATTTTTGAAATGATTTTCAACTGACGTAGATTGTCTTTGAAAATCTATCATAGATCAACTTAAATAGGCATGTCTTTCTCTTGAGGTCACCCATACTGACAAAGCCTTGTTGACGGTAAGCAGAGTTAGCAACTTCTTTTTTTTTCCGCGTTGTTGAAATGTATCAAGCGTTCGCTTAATTTTATTCAATTCAGCTGCACCACTACGTGTTTTTTTTTTATATACAATGCAATGTCAAACCAATGAACTGTCTTTATTTATTTATTTTTTTCACTCTTTTCACTCTGATTGACGTTAGCGGCATCTAGGTATATAAAGAGTGCTCTTTTCCAGCGCTCCCACCGAACTCCTACTGATGTAGGATCACCTTCGCTGTCAAATGCCTCCAACGACAATTAAGAAGCCATACTGGACTTTCTTGGGGCAACCTGTACCCAATCAATTTAATGATTCTAACTAACACAAGTCAAAATATATTATATTGAAAATATTTCAACTTATGCTATCTCAAAGTACTCAGTCATTGTACTTGAGTGTTTTACTGGGGTAGTTGTCTCAGACTCTCAGGCACTGGATGCCTTGGTATTTTTTTCTTTCATATGTGTAATTTATTTCGGTTTCAATTTAATGATATTTATTGACCGACGTCAATCTACTATTATGACAATTGAAGGCTCAGATAGCATTTATCATCTGATCTAAGCGTCATTTAAGCGCACGTTCAACCAGTATAACCGTAATTTACTTCGTGTTTAGGTTATTATCATTAAGCTCATATTTGCAACAATTCAAATTTTTTTTTTTTTGCTGTTTAACTATGGTTACAACAATTTAATGACCAGATAAATATATCTGCCTTAACCAAGGTAAGTATGTTTTATTTTTCATTTATTTTACATGACAATTAAATGTCCAGATTCAGTAATCTGCTGGTTCCACATATATCTATATTTATCCTCGTAAGGCTAAAGTCATGTCAAATTAATGACCAGATACATTTTATCTGCTTTGAATGAGCCGTGCACACTGTACAGGTCAGGTCATTGTTATTCTGTTACCAGTAGGTTTTTTTTTCCCATGACAATTTAATGTCCAGATTCGGTAATCTGCTGTATTAACTAGCTTAATAACCAGAATTTCTGTTATCCAATTCACACACATGACAATTAAATGTCCAGATTCTCTAATCTGCTGTTTCCAAATTCGCAATTTAATGCCTTATTTTCAGCCACAAATGGCATAAAATTTCATAGTATTTAGATGCCATTTAAACGGTCGATACTAAACAATACAATTGAATGTACAGAGTGCACTTCCATGTGCTGTTTCCAAATTCGCAATTTAATGCCTTATTTTCAGCCACAAATGGCATAAAATTTCATAGTACTTAGGTGCCAATTAAATGTTCGATACAATTGAATGTACAGAGTTGCATATCCGTTTAATGCCTCTTTTTTTTCTGCCGACTTTACTGACAAAGTAATTTAATACTTAGATGGAAACTGCTTATCGTAAGTGCTTCAAAAATGTATTTTTTTTTTTGTTCTATACCGTGTTTTTTTTTCGTTAAATTTGACACGTCGTTAGGTTCATTATCAAGAACCATCCTGTATATCACTTTTAGGTAAATATGCAATAAAAAATGTTCATCCTTTTCATACATAATAAATTAATTTATTATTGTGAGAGACCCATAAGAATAACATTCAAGTTAGAGTCAAGTGATTGACGGCATATGTCAAAACAATTTTTATTTTATTTTTTATTTATTTTTTTAAGTTAACGTAATCCAATAACAACAGGGTGTATATTTCTTTATTTATTATAAGTAGGTATATTTAGCACTTAATGTGAACCCATCTGGTTTTCTGGTTTTTAAGTAATTAAATACTCAGATAAAACTGCTCGAAATCGGCGTTAGGAATGTTTACGTAAGTCAATCCGCGACAAGAGTATTAGTCACGATTTTATGGCATGTTCAATCAATTCAAAAGATTCACGTTCAAGTGATAATCTATCTCTAAATAAGTGTTACTTTCCCGACATATGCATAGATCCTTTCATTTGCAGTTGTAGTTCAAATAACCACTTAATGAAGTCGTGACTTACGTTACTTTTACGTAAATTCACCCCTGTAAGGAAGTATACTTAGGTAAGTATTTATCTAGTTTGTTTTGGTTTTCACCTTACTCTCAAACATCGACTAATGCTACCATAGGACATTTAAGTGTGATGGTTGTACAACATTTTATCATTCAAGTAAATGCCTTATTTAGGTAAATAGCTTAACCATTCATAAATTTAGCAACATCACATAATTTTGTGTATTAAACCAACCAACAGGTAGATGGTAACTTCACTAATTAAAAATAAATATCATTTCTTTTGGTTGGACGGAAATTATTGTAATGATTCCGGGCTGTGATTTATGTAAATAATAAATCAATTTTATAAACCCACTACACATAAACTCAAATAACATTTTGGTACCTAAAAACATTTGGCAATCTAGGTAGGTAACCAAACCGTTTACTAGGTAGGTAGGAGCCACACACCGACACCTGTATAGGCATGACAATCTAGGAAGGCTGGCCGTATGTTGTCAATTGCCTCAAACATTTTATTAATTGCATCGTTCGGTTACCTGCTTAAGGTTTATATTCGCATGGTTGAACATGTGTAACATTTCATTTTATTTTTATTTGGTTTTGACTTAATTCTTTTAAAAACTGCCGTTATAATCATTTCGCTTTGTAGTATTTAATGAACACTTTCATTTAGCTTCATTACGTTCCGAAACTACTAAGAATGCCAGTAATTTAAAACGGCAGGTAACCAAACCTGTTTACAAAAAGATAACGGTGCATCATGGCGCATCGTTACTCGATTTTATAGGTTATGTTACTTATGTTTCTATCCCATCCTCGTCGCCACTTGTAATGTCACGCTATTACACTATATACATCGGGTTGGCTCGCCAATACACACCGCACGTCCGTGCTCCATCGCACTCGGACACTGACTGCCATATGTACTCGAGACACCTATACAAGTATACACTACAGGTACTAGCGATTTTGTAAGAGCTAGTTCATCTAATTTGCCAAAATGTGGAACAGCGACAAACACAATGCCTGTGAAGAAGAAATTGATGAAAGATGCAGAGATATTTTGGACAGAGAATGTGTATCCCATTAATTTTGAAAAGTGCAACTACATGTTATTAGAGTGTAATAAACATAAATTTGTCTTGATCTATATTAACATTATTACTCATTTTAGCACCCATA
Source organism: Leguminivora glycinivorella (assembly GCF_023078275.1). Taxonomy (NCBI): domain Eukaryota; kingdom Metazoa; phylum Arthropoda; class Insecta; order Lepidoptera; family Tortricidae; genus Leguminivora; species Leguminivora glycinivorella. The sequence goes on along the minus strand of NC_062986.1, from coordinate 17,098,058 downwards.
AGTACGTTTTCACATTATTCGATCCAATACCGGATGTTGGACCGATATCCCATACATTACAGGCGTCGTCTTGGATTTTTTCCATTGAAATCCTTCCGACATCCGATATTGGATCAGGTAATGTGAAAACAGGCTAACTCCTAGTAGTGATTCATAAGCGCACCTGCCTACAGATGAGAACTAGAGAAGGACCTGTGCCCTAAACAAATAACTTTAGATTGTTGGTTTATTGTCTGCTTTAAGTAGTTAGTGCTCAAAAAGGAAATGAGTTTGCGATGTGACGCCTACTGCTTTTCACATCACCCATTCAGAAAGGGTACTTTTCGGCCCTGTTAGGAGGGAATTAAGTGACACTTTTCTGTTCAATAACTTTGTCTGGCCTGTATAAAATATTAACGCCACGGAAAGTGTTTGCACATAAGTAATAATCAGTAATCAGTAATTCTTTATTGCTATCATAGGTACATAAGTTGTTACATTTCAGTAGGTATAGCACAGCTATGAACCCTGTAAGGGCACTGCAAATATAGTTCTTAATAACTAAAAATCTTAATACTTATAATCTTATAAATCTTAATACCTATATTGCTATGAGAACATTTTTATGTTGCAACATATTTTAATATTATGTATAAAAAAATTGTGTCGATTAAGTGCATAATATTTTTACAACAGACCTGATTCATATTTTAGTATTTTGCTTATATGATATGAAAAAAAAAGTGTCAAATGGTAGCAATAGTAGATTGTGCAACAAGGGAGAAAAATGAGATATATATCTTGAGTGTAGCAAGGTATTCTTAAATTTAATCCTGAGCGTAGTGAGGGATTCAAGTGTTAAGACACAAGGTGGAATTAAATTTGCTACACATATTAACATCAACTTTTAGGAAATTTATATATAATGATATGTTATATGAACTTTTAGGAAATTTATATATAATGATATGTTATATGAACATAAAAAATGGTATGTTATGTAACCATGTAAAAAATGTGTCCTTGAAGGGAAAAGTATCACTTTGGTCCCTAATAGCAAAGAGGAAAAGTGCCTCTTTGCACCCTCCTCGCAGTGCAGGGAAGAAAATAACCCTTTCTTTTCGAATCCCAGTCACTACACTCAGTATTCAATTACATATAGAATACTTCACTTTGTTCACAATTCCATTTATATCCTCGCTATAAATATGCAATTTTGCTCCCTCGTAACACAATCTACTATAGTGCTGTTAATCATGCTTTAACAGTATGGAGGGCCATAGAAGAATATGGAAAGCCATAGCCGACTGAATTTGATAGTAACTTGACAGTAACTCGACACACATGACACACCTACAACTCAGAAGTAAAATAAAACAACACAATAAAATAAATCAATTGTATTTTATTATAGGACATTGCAAATTATAAAAAAAAATGTATTTTACCATATTTTTCCTATTGGTCTATCCAACAAAATACACATTTTATAAAATGCCACCGTGTCAGATATTTATGGCTTTCTTTTTTATGATATTATTGCCAGCGTGTAACTGCATTTTAAGGTTGGTAAACAAGACACGGTATCTTACACTCAGGTGGTCTTCACAGCAAAATCACACTCTGGTTGGGCAGTTCCTGCCAACCTATTGAGACCAACTTTCCTTCAGCTCCTTTCTTAATATGAACAATTTTAAATCTGGGTTTTTCTGGTTGGTTTTAGAACAAGTTGGTATAAAGCATGTTTTGGGATCCTTATATCGTGTTTATGTACTTGTATTCATTATAACAAATAGTGTCCGGAACTTAAAAGCGATGATCGTCCTTATATCAAGCAAAATCAGAAGTCAGGGAGGCAAAACGGATCGTAAACAGTTCAGCAGGATCAGGTCCAGTGTTTAAAAGCAAACGTCTTCGTTAATGCAAGCAGAATCAGGTCCAGAGGTTAATATCAAAGGTCGTCGTTTTAAGCCAGTAAAATCAACGTCCGGGGTTCGAGAGCGAAGGTAGTCGTAGAAGGAGGCAAAATCAGAGGCCAGGGAGAGAAAATGAGTCGAAAACAGTAATAAATAGTTGATCTAACTAGAGATGGGCAAGTTGGGAAAATATGATGGTTCAAGTTACCTTTTACACGATAATTTCACGTTATTATGATCTTTATAGAATTTCACTATTTTTGCGACTCTCCGACGGCACTTTAAAAAAATAGAAAAAAATGGAAACGCCTCAGAAGTAGCTATCATTCTGTAACCGTTGTCGAACAAAAAGATACATATATAGATAAAACAATTAAAGTTTTGTGACCAATAAGTACATATAAATATTTACCTATATTTAAAAGATGTCTATATATGAATACAGGCGTGATTATATGTATGTATGTACTGAAGATGTTAGATATTTTTGGTGCTAACTGTACGTGCTCAGACCAATGACAAAATTGAGCATATCCGAGATCCTACCGAGCGCGCCAATTACCCGTCCATACTAATATTATAAATGGGAAGTTGTGTGTCTGTTTGTTTGTCCATCTTTCACGGCATAACGGAGTGACGAATAGACGTGATTTTTTAAGTGGATATAGTTGAAGAGGTTGAGAGTTACATATGCTAATTTTTGTCTCTTTAGAACCCCCTACTTTCCTAAAATGGGGGTAAACGTTTTATGGAGCATTCCGTAATTTTCGAATCTAACGCGAGGGAAACCGCGGGCAAAAGTTAGTATCTTCATTTATGTATACGCATTCAACGTTCACGGGCCTCTGCGTGTCAAGTCCATCAAACAGCACGCCTCATTACCCTCTACACATGTCCGACCATGTCCAACACAAATTATAACATATTCCATTCCATATTAGACTTTATGACTTTGTAACAGAGTCTGAGAATTATCAAATTACAAATTAATGGCGACAATGGAAACTTTCTAAATAACCATTGGTGAGCTTTTTGTGTTTGAAATACAGTTCAAAATTAGGAAATTATTAAACGATACGGTCAAAGTCAAAGTATTAAATATACACCGAGTTTCACTTAACACTAAAAACCTGAAAACAGTTTGTTCAAAATCGAGAGTAGAATCGATTGAGCTATATCTTGATGGGGGTAATATTTTTATTTAAATTAGTATTATTAGTTATTTTTTACGTGTCCATTCTATTGTACTCGTAATACAACATTGTGTATATCGCATTGCTAGAGGTTGTTTACCTTTTTCAGTATTTAGGGGTATTAATACTGGCTGGTTACTTGGACGATTATTTTTTCCGCTACTAGTTTGACGTTGTTTGTCAGTTTAATCTTAATGTTTATCATAAGTCATAACAAATTGAACTCGTGCCTAATTACAACCTTGTCATTTTTAATATTGGGTTTAAATTTGCTTACTGCGATTACCTGTCCAATTTGAAATTTACTGTGACAAAGCTAAAGTGTTTTACGGTGACATCTTAGCTGTCTATTGGTAAACCTTATGTCGTTGCAGTAACGTACACAAATAAATAGTCTTATGGTTTATGATGATAGTTAGCAATTATTTTATTCAGTGTAGAGCTAAAAGTCAAGTAGAGCTGTACAGAAAATTAAAAATTCAATTAAAACAAAAAGTAACGATCAGATTAAAAATGAATACTCTAGATGAGTTTAAAAAAATAAAAATTAGTTGGGGTGTCTGAGGTTTTGAGTGATACCGGAAACACGTTGTATACGAGGACAAAGTGCCAAATATATGAATCCATAAAATTAAAGTATGAGCAATAAAATCGTGAATACATATTTCTGGAACTTTGTTCGTACCTGTACTTAATACTCTGTACTAATGATACCACAGTATAAAACAGTAATAACTAACGTCTGAGAGAAAATACAACCAGTTTTCATGTTTGTTCAACAAGTCTTTTGGTTATAATAGCGCCTACGTGCTCTTTGGTTCAAACAACAAGCTACTTGTCATTTGAATCGGCAATATATTTGAATCAACAAGTTGATTTTATAAAAACAACTTGACACATATTGTTTTAAACATACGTTTGGCTGATTCAAATGGATAAACCGCAACATGTCGAACTTGTTATATTCACAATGCAAATTTCTCTCAGTGCTACGCCGCACGGGGTGCACACAAACGCGTCGTGTACGTACGCAACACATGCAAGCGGATTTGGATTTTGGATAAGAATAATATGCATAATGATATTTTTTGTGTTTTCTGACTGATATAATGTAGTATTATTCTTATAGTTAATAAACTATAAGAATAACACTACATTATATCAGTCAGAAAACACAAAAAATATCATACAATATTTTCTGACTGATATAATGTAGTGTTATTCTTATAGTTAATAAACTATAAGAATAACACTACATTATATCAGTCAGAAAACACAAAAAATATCATTATGCATATTATTCTTATCCAAAATCCAAATACTATTGCATTAAATAACAACATCTTAGTTTGGACGATGTCGAGTAACATTTATAGTAATACTAGCTTCTGCCCGCGGCTTCGCTCGCGTTAGAAAGTCACAAAAAGTAGCCTAAGTCACTCTCCATCCCTTCAACTATCTCCACTTAAAAACACGTCAATTCGTCGCTCCGTTTTGCCGTGAGAGACGGACAAACAAACAGACACACACACTTTCCCATTTATAATAGTAGTATGGATTGTTAAACCTCGTGCTTTCGAACGCAGTAGGTACCTTTCATGTCGCCGCTGCTGGAGAGTAACTACTGAGTAGTCCTTATACTGTGATCACACCTCGGACACTGGCGATCAAATATATGAAAGAGGCGCGTTCCTAGCACACAGTCTAAGCTCGTGTAGGTAAACGCGTACCATGCTTGTATGAGTGAAATATGACAGGTCAACTGTTCGCGTTTTTGAATGCCGGTAACTGTGAGGTAACCGAGAGGGGATGAGCGGCGCTTTCAGCGGGGAGCGGACTCTTTATTGTACTGTCCTGTGATGATAAAATAATAAATTGCGATAATAAATTGCGTAAATTGCTGTGGTGATAATAAATTGCGTGATAGTACAAAATGTATGCATAAATAGTCAAAGGCCTCCATTACATGTTGTGGCCGTTCTGAATTGTAATTAGCGTTAATTAACGATAAATATGTGCTCATTAGTGTTACAGAGTGTTTTTTAATTACTTTCACTTGTGGTCATTTAATTTTTATTGATTTAATTAATTCGCGGCCATGTTTTTGCTGAGCAATTCTCATGAAGTTATTTTACCGCAGCAGTACGTAAAATAGTACTTTACTCACAGATAGAAGAAACAAGTTCGCCTATTTGTATGGCGGCCGAACGTGTCAAATTTTGTACTGAAGTTGTTATTTGCCTGTGATTTTAAATATGTCTCAGGCTCCAGAGTGTTCATAATTTTTCTGTTGTTGCAATGAAATATTACGTAACGAGGCATTTTTAATGTTTTTGTTGACTTCAACTTACAAAAATTGCGCTGCGATTAAAGACGGACAACTCAGTGGATTTTACTGAGTTCATTTGACACGCTAAAGCCTAAACAGTTTATCAAGTGCAGATTAGTTAAAGTGCTGCTAAAATGCATTTATGAATAACACCTCTCAACAACCGTGCAATAAGCCTAAACATTTGTTTAACTAAAACGTAGATCACCAACGATTTAAGGATTTTTTATGAATAAGGCCGTAAATAGATACGTTCTTTTCTATTAGTACTATTTTGAAACTTTATTGGTCATAGGTACGGCTTGTTATCCGCTGTGGAATATACGTGCAAAGATGTAGTTTTCTTGTATCACACGTGGATAAACAATGGTCCCATTACAAGTAACGAATATTCACGAATCGCGCGATATTCCGCGAACGCGCGAAATGTTTCGCGAAACCTGCACTCGTCGCTGAGACGAGTAATGACACTAGACCTCGACTCATATCGAATTTGGCACAGTAAATTATTGTCTTCTGTAGTATTTTACATAAAACAAAACAATATTTATAGATTTTGGGCATTAAAAGTGTTTGATGACTACGTATTTTCGATTAAAAAGGTGTGTAATTTTTAACCCTAGTAAACATTTACTTTTCTTTTGTCACACGTTGGTAAAAAAATGGCACTATTAGCGTAACTTGCATTATGAATGAGAGCTAATGAACTGCGACGATGTAAAACGATTACGCGCGAATCGCGCGATTTGGCGCGAACACGCGAAATGTTCCGCGAAATCTGCACTCAGCGCGATTGGCCGACGAGACTGATAATGACTCGTCTTTATCCACAAGAATTTAGTGTAAGGCTTGAACGCTCTGCGCCGAGTTTTCGACGGGGCGGTGAGCGTGCGTCAACACCGGGGGCCGATTTTTGAATCGGCCATTCGATTTCGTGAAATTCGTTCAATAATATCTCCACTACTAGCGATTTAAATTCTACTAACAGAATCGAAAACGAGTGGTCATTACCACTAGTTTTAATATGACTAGCCGTCCTTTTTAACACGCTTTTATTAGGTCGTCGTGTATGTAACTATGTATGTAATGGAATCTAAGGAAGCTAATTTAACCATCTTCCAGGAGTCATAGCGTAATGAAAATTGGCAGCTATATGTAGTTCCGATGACAATACAATAATATGGTACTGTTGAGCTGATCTGATGATGGAGTCGGAAGATATGAACTGGAACTACATGATGGAACATCGTATCATAGCCGTTTTTGGGTTTCTTAGAAAAGTCTTGTAATGAACTATGACTACGATTAGGTTTCAAGGCCTGATGATGGTGCCGGAAGATAAGAACAGAAAAAGGGGGGAGGGCTCGAGGGGGAAGCATGAAAGAAAGATCAACGTAGTATTTAAAATAAGTTGGGTTAGCGTTTTCTTGTGACCTTTCAGAGCAAAGGGGCTCGGGGGCGAAGCCCCCGCATAAAAGAAAGATAAACGTTGTATATAAAATACGTTGGGTTAAGGTTTTCTTGTGATCTTTAAGAGTAAAGAAAAGGGGGGCTCGGGGGGCGAATCCCCCGCATGAAAGAAAGATCAACGTAGTATTTAGAATAAGTTGGGTTAGGGTTTTCTTGTGACCTTTAAGAGCAAACAAAGGGGGGCTCGGGGGGCGAAGCCCCCCGCATGAAAGAAAGATCAACGTAGTATTTAGAATAAGTTGGGTTAGCGTTTTCTTGTGACCTTTAAGAGCAAACAAAGGGGGCTCGGGGGGCGAAGCCCCCGCATAAAAGAAAGATAAACGTTGTATTTAAAATAAGTTGGGTTAAGGTTTTCTTGTGATCCTTAAGAGTAAAGAAAAGGGGGGCTCGGGGGCGAAGCCCCCCGCATGAAAGAAAGATCAACGTAGTATTTAGAATAAGTTGGGTTAGCGTTTTCTTGTGACCTTTAAGAGCAAACAAAGGGGGCTCGGGGGCGAAGCCCCCGCATAAAAGAAAGATCAACGTTGTATTTAAAATAAGTTGGGTTAGGGTTTTCTTGTGACCCTTAAGAGTAACGAAAAGGGGGTCTCGGGGGGCGAAGCCCCCCCGCATAAAATAAAGATCAACGTAGTATTTAAAATAAGTTGGGTTAGCGTTTTCTTGTGACCTTTAAGAGCAAACAAAGGGGGGCTCGGGGGGCGAAGCCCCCCGCATGAAAGAAAGATCAACGTAGTATTTAAGATAAGTTGGGTTAGCGTTTTCTTGTGACCTTTAAGAGCAAACAAAGGGGGGCTCGGGGGGCGAAGCCTCCCGCATGAAAGAAAGATCAACGTTGTATTTAAAATAAGTTGGTTTAGGGTTTTCTTGTGACCCTTAAAAGTAACGAAAAGGGGGGCTCGGGGTCGAAGCCCCCCGCATAAAAGAAAGATCAACGTAGTATTTAAAATAAGTTGGGTTAGCGTTTTCTTGTGACCTTTAAGAGCAAACAAAGGGGGGCTCGGGGGGCGAAGCCCCTCGCATAAAAGAAAGATAAACGTTGTATTTAAAATAAGTTGGGTTAGGGTTTTCTTGTTACTCTTAAGAGTAACGAAAAGGGGGGCTCGGGGGCGAAGCCCCCCGCATAAAAGAAAGATTAACGTAGTATTTAAAATATGTTGGGTTAGCGTTTTCTTGTGACCTTTAAGAGCAAACAAAGGGGGTCTAAATTTTGTTTGAATTAGTTGAAATGTGACAATATTTTCTAATCGAGTCAAACAAAATCCCACTAGCTGAGAGCTTCAAAACAATGTATGGCGAAAGTATGTCTCTCTAATGTCTTCAAAATGTCCGCGATGGCACATGTCTATATTGTCTATCTTTTACGGATAACGGATACCTAGTAATATAAACATTTTTATGATAATACCGTTATAAGAAGGTAGCCGCTAGTTATTATTAAGTAGCAATTAGCAATAAGTACACGTTAAGCCACAAATGGCATGTAAAATCCGCCTACTTGAAATAAATTTATGTATAAATGTTAAAAGTATTTCATTATTAATGACTTAAAAGTATAAAATAAATTAATAGTTTAAAAAACACTATAAAACACGCTTTTATAAATGCACGTAAAAGCCAAAAATAAATTATGGATCGTTCAAGTTGTCTCTATTTGTGAGCTGAAGTTTAAAAACTATGTGCTTTTAATTATAATATTTGATTGTAAAAGCGTGGGGCGCTGGAACAGGAAAGACTTTCTTGTAAACAAATACTAATCCGAACTTCCTGGCGAATGAAGTTGCATAAGAACATAACGTTTACATATGCCACCTAAGGGTTACCAAAGAGAACCAAAGATATCTCGTCCACGAACAAGAACTCTGCATCCTGTCACTGTAGACACTTTCCCCTTTTGTACTTTGATTACCGGAAAAAAGCGGCGTTCTAAGTGTCGGTGACTGTCGACTCTCCTCGCTACTAGCGCATATTTTGTCTAAGTTCGACAAACTGGTACCTACTTTGAACACTGACTTTTAATTGATTTGACTGTTTAATGTAGAACCTACTAGTCATGCTGCAACTCCAGTTAGCGCGTCAATCTGTGTAACCTCCTTCCCGTAACATAGCATAATTTGATTTATCAGCAAGTTATACAAAAAGTCTTTCCTGTTCCAGCGCCCCACGCTTTTACAATCAAATATTATAATTAAAAGCACATAGTTTTTAAACTTCAGCTCACAAATAGAGACAACTTGAACGATCCATAATTTATTTTTGGCTTTTACGTGCATTTATAAAAGCGTGTTTTATAGTGTTTTTTAAACTATTAATTTATTCAAAAATAGCATTACGTCGTTTTCCACCTTAAACAAAGGATACTATAGACTAGACAGCCAAATAATAATACCACTACCGAACGAGATGCTCACATACAAATTATAATAAGAGTGACAGAGAGCAAAATGTTATTTTTTGTCTTTGTCATAGTTTCACTTTTCTGCCGCTGCCACAAACGAGTTTGTGGCAAACAATGAGTGCGTGACTTGTCAAGCTTATTATCCGCCCGAATTACGTAGGTTGTTTACGGTAAACTGTCAGCCATTTTTAAAGTATTATAGGAATTATAGGAAGTTTTCGCTTGCTCGGGTATCAACATTGGCACGTGCGGTTAAACAACAACTATGGTGCCTTGTTTTTTTATGAAATAGGCATCAAACGAGCAGACGAGCCACCTGATGGGAAGCAGTCATCGACGCCCATGGACATAAGCAACATCAGGGGAGCTACTTATGCATTGCCGACCTTTGAGAACCCTAAATACCTGCTTCTTGAAGAACCCCATATCATAGCGCAAGGGGAACACCTCAGAAGGTAGCTCATTCCGTGACAAACTACTAACAAACAACTATTTTTTACGAAAGTCAATTTTAAAGAGCCTTCAAGATCACACCGGTTAGTACATTTTTTTAATGATATAGACATCAAACAAGCAGGCGAGCCGCCTGATAGGAATAAGTCATCACCCATGGACAAAAAAGCTTGCTGAAGTAATATCAAATGACTCAAAAGACAATTTGCGAAATGTTGACCCAATACTAGTATTATACAACAAATAAATAACCTAACCACAAAATTTAAATTTTGTGGACCGATTTTCATGAAACATGGCTAAGAATACTCCCGATTAACTCAGCTTTCAGACAAAAAAAACTAAATCAAAATCGGTTTATCCGTTCGAGAGCTACGATGCCACAGACAGACACACACACAGACAGACATACAGACAAACAGACAGACAGACACACAGACAGACACGTCAAACTTATAACACCCCTTCGTTTTTGCGTCGGGGGTTAATAATAATCCTTGAACGCACGCCAAGAGGCACGCCGAACATGTCCGCAGCATAAGACCGCTTGCGATCATATCTGGGTGACTAGCCGAATGGCACAATCGCTCCCGAAACGCTCACGAAACGAAGCGCTAGTAGATATCTATCTTTATCGCGCTTGCGTATTGGCGCGACAGAGCCAGCGGCGTATCGCTTTCGTTTGGCGTCGGAGAAATGCCATTCGGCTACGGGGCCTGGGTGGCTAGCCGAATGGCACAATCGCTCACGAAACGCTCACGAAACGAAGCGCTAGTAGATATCTATCTCTATCGCGCTTGCGTATTGGCGCGACAGAGCCAGCGGCGTATCGCTTTCGTTTGGCGTCGGAGAAATGCCATTCGGCTACGGGGCCTGGGTAGCTAGCCGAATGGCACAATCGCTCACGAAACGCTCACGAAACGAAGCGCTAGTAGATATCTATCTCTATCGCGCTTGCGTATTGGCGCGACAGAGCCAGCGGCGTATCGCTTTCGTTTGGCGTCGAAAAATGCCATTTATACGCACAATGGGTGGCTACCGAATGGCACAATCGCTCACGAAACGCTCACGAAACGAAGCGCTAAGATATCTATCTCTATCGTTGCGGTTCGGCGCGACAGAGCCAACGGCGTATCGCGAGTTTGGCGTCGGAGAAATGCCATTCGGCTACAGGGCCTGGGTGGCTAGCCGAATGGCACAATCGCTCACGAAACGCTCACGAAACGAAGCGCTAGTAGATATCTATCTCTATCGCGCTTGCGTATTGGCGCGACAGAGCCAGCGGCGTATCGCTTTCGTTTGGCGTCGGAGAAATGCCATTCGGCTACGCACCCTGGGTGGCTAGCCGAATGGCACAATGGCCCCGTAGCACGAAACGGCGCTATAGATATCTATCTCTATCGCGCTTGCGTATTGGCGCGACAGAGCCAGCGGCGTATCGCTTTCGTTTGGCGTCGGAGAAATGCCATTCGGCTACGGGGCCTGGCCTGGCTCTGTCGCGCCAATACGCAAGCGCGATAGAGATAGATATCTACTAGCGCTTCGTTTCGTGAGCGTTTTGTGAGCGATTGTGCCATTCGGCTAGCCACCCTGGATAGTTTACGACTTCGTTTCCCGGCCTCCGCTTTGGGCCTTATATCTCGATTCTTTCATATTCGGAGAGTGGGGGAGATCGAACGAAATAATTGAGATTTATTGCCAATAGAGACCATTGTGTTATAAAAAACGTACAATAAATAAAAACATTACTTTCGTTCCGGTTCGGTGAAGGAAAACATCGCGAGGAAACCGGACTGATTCCAATAAGGCCTAGTTACCCTTCGGGTTGGAAGGTCAGATGGCAGTCGCTTTCGTAAAACTAGTGCCTACGCCAAATCTTGGGATTAGTCGCCAAAGCGGACCCCAGTCTCTCATGAGCCGTGGCAAATGCCGGGATAACGCAAGGAGGATGATGATTACTTTCGTTCCGATCCGTTGCCGGCCGTTTGGTGCAAATAGTGCTTATACTAACCGTACGAGTACGATGTAGCCACTTAGATTACTCTGCAACTCAGAAATTTTTGAATATGAAAATTTTAACAATTCATTCGCGCTAAGAGCTTTGCATCCAGCTTGGTCATAGAACGGCATTTATTTTACTAAGTAAGAACCAGCGTGCGAAGCACAAACGCTCACGAAACGAAACGCTCGTAGATATCTATCTCTATCGCTCTTGCGTATTGGCGCGACAAAGCTAGAGTACCTTTCGCGGCGTTTCGTTTTCGTTTCGCGTCGTAGAAATGCCATTCGGCTACGGGGCTAGAACATGGTATACTTAAGAACTAATTGATATAATTGAGATTTATTACCAATTTAGGGCAAAATAATAGACTACACCAATTTAATAGCAAGGCCTGCAGGTCACATTTATCATGTTTATGTGATTTTAAAGATCTAAGCATACAATATAAAAACAAACAGACACACAAAGTGACAATAGACTTTATTTGATACTATGTCTATTGATATTTTTGTTTCGTCAACCGTGTACAGTAAACAGCCATAAAGAAGGCACATCGGTGCACCCCCCCCCCCCCCTAACTTTTGAACCATATGTTTAAAATAAAAAATATGAAAAAAATCACAAAAGTAGAACTTTAGAAAAACTTTCTAGGAAAATTGATTTCAACTTGATAGGTTTAGTAGTTTTTGAGAAAAATACGAAAAACTACGGAACCCTACACTGAGCGTGGCCCGACACGCTCTTGGCCGGTTTTTTTTTCGTCTTCGTAGAGCATTGCCTCTTACTTGCTTATGTGACGTTAATTGTCTCTTTCCAAAGACCGATGTGCATTCATTATGGCCGTTTCCTGTAGATCTAGGGAACTAGCATACGAACCAACCTTGGCGCAATTTCATTAGTCCATAACTCTTTCGGTATACAGCATACGGGGAGTCCTCGCAGGCGAGATAACAACCAATGAAAGTGGTGCAATTTAATTGGTCGTTAACTCGTTTGGTATGAAGAGCATACGGGGAGTCCCCGCAGGCGAGATAACAACCAATGAAAGTGGTGAAATTTGATTGGTCGGGGACTCCCCGCCGAAAAAAACACTTACAAAACAATATAAAAACATATAAACATATTATAAAAAACCTAACCTAGGGTGCCGCCAGCAGCGGGGCAGGGCCCAAGCTGCCGGTGGTTAGGGCTGCAGAGAGAGGAACCGTCGAACTATCCGCGCTGTGTCCAAGATCACCGCCTTCTGCATCTGGCCCTTGATCCAGCCACCTAGCGAGAGTCTCTTAAGATGTTGGTCGAGACTCTTCGCTATGAGACCGTTCGCTGAAACGACTATCGGAACAATGATCGTTGATTCAACATCCCACATGGCGGTTATCTCGTGAGCCAAGTCTAGGTACTTACTGGACTTGTCCTTCTCGGCTTTCACGAGATTCTCATCATGGGGGATGGTGATGTCAACGAGCACTGCCCGGCGTTGCTGTCGATCTATTATCACAATGTCAGGCTTATTGGCTACAATAGTCCTGTCAGTGATAATAGATCGATCCCAATAGAGAGTGGCACGACCATTTTCGAGAACGCAGGTAAGTACTTGTAGTACGGTACTTCGCGGTCCACAAGGCCGTATTGAAGAGCAAGTTGCTGGTGAATGATCCTGGCTACGAGATTATGTCTGTGCAAGTACTCGCCGTTAGCTAGATGAGAACAACCGGAAATGATATGCCTGAGTGACTCTCCGGGACGGCGGCATGCCCGACAAATGTCGACCGTACCGTCCTTCAGGATATATTTCCGGTAGTTGTTCGTCATCATAACTTCGTCCGCAATTGCACAGGCAAAACCCTCGGTTTCTCCGAAGAGGTCCCCGAATCGTAACCAGTTCACCGATGCGAGCAGATCTACATCGGGTCCCGTGAGGGCCTTGTAGAACCGCCCGTGTAGCTGCTTGCTCTCCCATACCGCCTTGCGGTCCGCAGTACTTAGTACCACAGGTTTGCACCAGTTCTGTTTCGCCAAGGAGAGCGGCGTGAGGTTTCCGTCCACTGCCACCACATCACGATGCATCCGACACTCGTTGTTAAGGAAGTAATTCCTGAGATTGTACATGTACACCTCACGGTTGTGAAGATCTTTGGCGTTTAGGAAGCCTCGACCTCCGCACTTCCGTGGGATGTACAATCTCATAACAGACGAGCGCGGATGTAACATACGGTGTGTGGTAAGCAGTGAGCGGACTCTCCGATCCAGGGCGTCTAGTTCAGTCTGGGTCCACCGTAGTATGCCAAAGGAGTATGTGAGTATAGGCATTACCCAGGCGTTAAAGGCGCGCACTTTGTTGCCTCCTGACAAAAGACTGTTAAGGACTTTTGTGAGCCGACTGAAAAAGCGCTCCTTCACCGACCGTCTAATGCCAACATCCTCAATACCCAACGACTGTGACATACCAAGGTACTTATAGGTTTCTGATTGAATTACCATTATTATTAATTCACCTATAAATAAATAACCAGCGCAATATATTTGGCCGGCACAGTTTCTCGCCCCAATGTAATGAGGGCATAAATTACAGCCCATTGTGGGTCACAGATGTACCTGACTTACGGTAATTTTGGGCGTCTTAAAACCCTAGTCACCCTTTTCAATAGACTTTGTATTTTACAAAAGAAAGAAATGTTTAAATTTATTTTAGACATTTACAACAGCAATATAGTTGTCAGTAATGTCACATCGGAATTTAGCTGCAGTGTATTACAGTTTTAGGACACTGTTGTAATCAAACGCAAATAAGCATTTCACAGAAATCGCGAAGCGTCTTGTTGGGGTAACTGTCTGCTTAGCCGAATGCACAAACACTCACGAAACGCTCACGATAATATGTGAGTGTGCACGGGAAAACGTCCCACTTTGTTGATTGCTATAAAGTCGTCAGTTTATTCATATAAAGATACAATAAAATCTCGTATTAATGGTAACCGACAAAGTGCAGGGACGTTTTACTAAACACACCCACATATCTATCTCTATCGCTCTTGCTTATTGGCGCGACAGAGCCAGACTACATTTCTGCGGCGTTTCATTGGCGTTTCGCATCACAGAAATGCCATTCGGCTACGGGGCCTGGTTCTGTATGAAAAACCGGCCAAGAGCGTGTCGGGTCACGCTCAGTGTAGGGTTCCGTAGTTTTCCTTATTTTTCTCACAACTACTAAACCTATCAAGTTCAAAACAATTTTCCTAGAAAGTCTTTATAAACCTTTCCTTTTTTTTCATTTTTAAATATATGGTCAAACAATATATCACACGTTTTAGGGCGATTATTTCCGAAACTATTAATATTATCAAAAAACGATCTTAGTAAACCCTATTCATTTTTAAATACCTATCCAACAATATTTTTTTACATGTAGGGGGGGGGGGGGGGGGGGGTACCAATTTTTTTTCCTTTTTTAGGGTTCCGTAGCCAAAATGGCAAAAACGGAACCCTTATAGTTTCGTCATGTCCGTCTGTCCGTCTGTCCGTCTGTCCGTCTGTCCGTCTGTCACAGCCGATTTATTTGATCAAAGTATCTCTTATTTTTGCACTTTGTTGGCGTGATTGATATACATATTGGTACCAAATTTCAGCTTTCTAGTGCTAACGGTCACTGAGATTATCCGCGGACGGACGGACGGACGGACGTATTACGGACAGACAGACATGGCGAAACTATAAGGGTTCCTAGTTGACTACGGAACCCTAAAAATGGATGCTAGGCGATGATATTATTAGAAAACATCCATGACTCAGGAACAAAATAAATCTGTGCTCATCACACAAATAAATGCCCTTACCAGGATTCGAACCCGGGACCGCGGCTTAGCAGGCAGGGTCACTACGCGCTAGGCCAGACCGGTCGTCAAAATTGCTAACCAGGTTTTTAGCAACCGCAAAAATACGCCACGATTTTTATAAATCTTTCCTGGTTGAAACATTTGCACCTTATTTGTTGACTTCGCTTACCCCTCACTGAATAGCCAAACCACGCCGAACAGTAGCTGACTAAAGCCGGATCAACAATGGAGGGTTTCCAGGTCAGGCGGCACATTGTCGGCCTAACGACTGCTTTATATTGTTGGACATCTGTATGGAAAGTGGCTGCAAATGGGCTCTTTGGCTGCGACTCAATTTCAATCGAATAGTAGGAATACAAGTAAAAAGCGCTGGTGGCCTAGCGGTGAGAGCGTGCGATTTTCGATCTGGAGGTCGCGGGTTCGAACCCCGGCTCGTACCAATGAGTTTTTCGGAACTTATGTGCGAAATGTCATTTGATATTTGCCAGTCGCGTTTCGGTGAAGGAAAACATCGTGAGGAAACCGGACCAATTCCAATACGGCCTAGTTACCCTTCGGGTTGGAAGGTCAGATGGCAGTCGCTTTCGTAAAACTAGTGCCTACGCCAAATCTTGGGTATAGTTGTTATAGCGGACCCCAGGGTCCCATGAGCCGCGGCAAATGCCGGGATAACGCAAGGAGGATGATGATGTACGTGCCCAGAACAGTGACATAATTTAGCATATTCGAGATCCTACCGACCGCGCCAGTTACCCATATAATTAGGAGAATGATGATGATGATGATGACATTGATGACCCTGGCCAGCTCTTCGAAAATATTCCCAAAATGATTTCCCAATATCATTTCAGCACCGCACAAAAGCAATAACTCGTAATAACTACCTTTTAAACGGTTCTCGTTACGGAGTAATTATTTTTCCTATCCGATCCGAGCCTGGGAATATGGGGCGTGCTGTTCCAATTTATCGTCAATTTTTCAATTTTAGCAACGCTATATTTTTAGGACCGGAAAATCAAAGTATGAAATGCCAAATGTATAATTAAATTACACCTTAGAATACATAGTTAGAATAAAATTTCTATACTTAATTCTATAAACCCCTATGGAGTCTACATCTACAGTAGCTCGCCCGCTTTTTCTAATCTAATTGTTCGAAAACCATTTCTATCAGTCCATGCTCTAGTTTAGAAAACCATTCACAATAAAATTGAGAGGGTCCTATAAATGTATGAACAAGATAGGTACAAAACGGGAGATAGTAGGAAAAGGGGAGCAAACATATTGTTAGGCATTCTCAAGTCTCATACAGTTTATCCTTTGTAGACGGGCATATGTGACATAATCTGGGTAAAGGGACCTTATTGTCGATAGCACTTACGGCGTTATGAGCGATGTTCGTGTACAAATCCTACGCCACGGGACGTAAGCGCCATCGACAATAAGGACCCTTTATCCAGATAACGTCACATATAAGATGCTAATTGTTCATACCCTACGTAACATACCTTAGTTATATACCTTACTCCATCACACTAATTAGGGAAGAGCGATAGACAAAACCAAGATACCCTACGGAAGCCGAACGATTGGCAACTTGTCTACGCATCTAAAAGGCCAAACGATGGAAACGACGATTCGGAGGTTATATGTACAGTGAGACTGCAAATTGAATGAAGAAATTATGAATGAATTCATTGATAAATTTTCCATGCACTTTTGCAGCTCACTGTACAGTCACCATCGGATATATCGGAGCGGTCAAGGGGCTCACAAATCATACTTTTTAGAGCACATTTTATAGTAGTCGGGTTTTATTTTTGAACTTATTTTATATTTAACTTACTTTAGGGTTACTATTTTATGTATTAAATGTGAAGGCGCCGAAGGCGCCCGGCTTAGGACCGCGTGCGTAGGGCTTCGCCCGACACTTTAAGTTAGAGAGCGCCTTTGGCACCCGGCTTAGGACCGCTGGCGTCGGGCTTCGCCCGTCACTTTAAGTTTCAGGGCGCCTTAGGCGCCCGGCTTAGGACCGCTTGCGTTGGGCTTCGCCCGTCACTTTAAGTTTGAGGCGCCTTCGGCGCCCGGCTTAGGAAAGCGTGCGTCGGGCTTGCCCGACTCTTTAAGTATGAGGGCGCCGAAGGCGCCCGGCTTAAGACCGTGTCCGTCAGGCTTGGCCCGACCATTTAAATTAGAGGGCGCCGAAGACGCCCGGTTTAGGACCGAAAACACGCCTCTATTGTCAAAAAGTTCAGATGTTTTCGAACGTCCCGTCCGCTCCGAATGATATAATTATCTGATGGCGACTGTACCAAATACCTATATGTTTCTTATGTAGTTAAGCTAATAGGAACACCTGCAGTCATATCCAATCCATTAATGACCGTAGGCAAAGTTTCAGTTCTCATGCATAACTTATAGTCAAACTGAGCAGTGAGCACTGAGGCAAGTAATCTCTTTAAGTAATAGGCAGAAAATTTTCGCTAGGCATTTTCACCAATTGACATAGACAGTGGTATGAAAATAAAAGAGTGGCAATTACGGGTCTCCCGAAAACATATCAACGCGGAATCAACTTTCGCCGAAAAAACCGCTCGTTAGTAATTAATATGCGTACGGATGATGCGTAGCGACGATGCGTCAACGTCTTCATACTAACGAGCGATTGTTGGTCGGCTAGAGCCGATTCTGCGTCCATCTGTTTAGGAAAACCATAAACCATTTTTATTTACTTTTATCTACGCTTTAATTCTTTATTAACAGGTTAACTTTTCCTTTGGCAGCTTCCTTCACCCAAAGCTCTTGTATCTCAGCGATTTTGGAAATTCTGAGGTCTTGAAGAAAGTTACCTACATCTAATTATCTAAAAACACCCTACACAGGTAACGGATTCTAACGACACTTTTCGGTATGTTTACATAGATACAAATATAGATAGATAGATAGAATACTCTTTATTGGCACACCTCAGCAAAAGATACAGTGGAGACAAAACAAATGATATACAGACCTATCATAGTGGGGAAAAGAGGTACCTGTAACAAAGGCGAATAATTGAACTGTAGGCTATTCTCCTTATACTGATCAACATTTGTTCAGTGACTTTTCCGTCTTTAAAAAATTTATGAAGTCTTTAAATTTTTAATTTTTCATACAAAATTATGAACCCTAAATATTAGCTTCAATGTACGCCATTATTGTTGTCATTGACGTTGTCTGTCACACTTTAGACTTAACAGAATTCGCAATACATTACCTCTTAGAAAAAAAATCTTTCAAGGGTGATAAAAATCAAAATACAAGTTATTTTTAAAATGTCGCCGAACAAATGTTGATCAGTGTAAGGAGAAAAACCATAGCCTTTTAGAGTTCAATTCTTCGCCTTTGTTACAGGCCCCGCACTGTAAATGAAATATGTAGTTAGTTATAACTGCAATCAACTTTTAAATGCGAACTTGATAACGTGAGCAAAAAAAATTACTTAAAACAAAAATAGGTACAAGTGGAATAAATTAGTCACAAACATTTTAGTGAAGGGGTGACCATAAAGTATACGACTTCTTTGGATTGGAAACGCGTTTTATTGTTTTATGCTCGCCATTCCGTGAGAAATAACTTGGTTTCCCATAAAACTGGAAGAAAATGTGCGCAAGAAACATTTTACTTAAATCAGAACGTTAACATTACAGTATTGAGTATGAGTTTACTATTGTCAGAGTAGTCGTGGTTATTGGGGTCGTTGTACTGCCTTTTTAATGGTTTCCCGACATATTGCTCTATTATATATTGATAGACATTATATCACTAGAAATTTCAAGAGAAATATCAATTAGATAAATAACAACAAAAACGAGTTAACTATCGAGCAAGAACCCTACTGTTGAGAGCACTCAACGAACCCTCCAAGCCTTTGATGTCGGATTATCTGCTTCGCCTTGATATTGAGCAGTGGACTCTTAAATATTCACTGCTACTGAACAAGGGTAAATCACAGATCTACACTGAAGCTTAATAAAGTGGACATCAATTTAAAAAAAAAATTTTTTTGAAGGGATGTTAGTTTATTTAAATCTTTTTTTTATACTACGTCGGTGGCAAACAAGCATACGGCCCGCCTGATGTAAAGCGGTCACCGTAACCTATGGACGTCTGCAACTCTAACAGTCTCACATGCGCGTTGCCACCCCATTAGAAACTTGTACATTCCCTTTTGCTGTGTTAAGTACACAGCAAAAAGGAGTGTAGGTACAAGTTCTAAGGAGGGTTCGGGTTGCCGACGACTCAAAGACAATAGACGGAACAAGTTAGTTCCGTAAGTCCTCGCGTCATCATCACACCGCATTCTCGTTGAGCTTTATCAGCGGTCAGTGGAGAAGGAGGCTGGCTCAAATGGACTACGCTGGAGGAATCTTGAATTAGTCGCCCAGGATCGTGGAAAGTGGAAGATTCTTCTAAGAACCCTCTGTACCTAAATCGGGGATAAATAGGATCACATCATCATCAAAGGCAATTTGGCACCCCTAGGCTATATGGGGTAAACAAAATGATGTCGTTTGGAATTGTCAGTGTCACAGTGACGTTTCTTGAAACAATCCACCGAATATTAGATGTAGACACAACATGGATCGGATGTATCAGTGTATAAAAATAAGTTTCTGTTAAAATAAAAGTAATTTTCGAAAATTGCAGTGCATAGCAAGCAATTAGCAAGGATACCTTACTTATATTGTTTGAATACAGTAGTTATTGTTTTACTTTATCTTTTAAAATGTAATATGAGACACTGATCCATATTATCTAGGTATGATATTCGAGATCCAATATTTGACATATTGGATATTTGACATATTTTTTAAAGTTTGATTTGGAGAACAAATAATTAACAAAAAACAAAAAACAGCGGATACGTAATTATTAAACAAGAGATCAATCACATTACACCACGAAATTTACGTGCTTGTACGAGTTTTACAAACACAATATAACAATATTGCCCTACACGAGGCGACGCGTCCGTTACTCTCAATTACGTTAGGCCCGCGAAATCCCGCGAACTCAGCGGCGACCATAAATATACTCGAACAGAGATTCACTGATCAATGCGAGTGTTGCCAACTTGCCAGGGGTTTTGCGAAACACAGAAAAACCACGGTGTTTTCAGTCAAAGGAAACAGAAAATCAGATGTACTTAGGATATGTTTAGGAAACTCAACGATAGAGGGCGTGAAAAACAACTATATGCCGTAATGCAAGTTGTTCGCTAGATGTCACTGTTACTCCCCGCAAACTGGCTAACGACTTCTTGTCGTAAAATGTATAAGTATTTTTTGATGTCCGAATTTTTTGCTAGATGTCGCTGTACCACCTGCAAACTAGCAAACGACATTCTATGGTTATTTACATGTAATTAAATTGTAAATTTTATTATTGCCACCTTTTTTGGAAAATAAATCCGTGAAGAAATAGTTATTGATGTGACTGGTTGGTGAATGATTACACCAAACCTATTCAAAAATCATGCCCTAAATATGTGGCGTTCCATGTTTAAAGGGTCCACATTCTTTATGTGCTATAAATAACCTTTAAGCATGGAAAGTCACATGAAAAGTTGTCGTAACTTAATAATAGATGGCGCTGCATTCGAAAATCTTGACTGATAACTCTATACCATTTTATTCAATATACTCTATAAGAAAAACTATCAATTATTCGAATAAGTACTGGTTGGATTTTAGATTTTATTGAGATTCGGCAATGTGAAATAATCACCTCTAGGCTCTAAGTAGCAGATGTCCTACTACTAAGGGATAAGCTACTGAGACTGCTGCATTAAGCTTGCAAACATCACCTTAGTGTTAAAAGAAGTCACAATCCTATCATTCTTGCCGTCGTTGCCAATTTTCGACGCCAGATGCCAACAGAAAAGCAGTCTAGTTCTGTCGCGCCAATACGCAAGGCGATACTACGAAACAGATATTATCGTGAGCGTTTGTGCATTTGGCTACGTACTGGTATTCTAATAATGTGCGTGACTTGATTTGGCTGCAATTGACATTTTTCTTTTCATATTTATATAAGTATGTACCCAAAGGTCAAAATGTAACTTATTCTTATGAATAAAAATAATGCATTGAAAAACGTTCTTAAAATTCCAGAAAGTTGACGGCGACATTTCAGAACTTTCATCATCATCATCATATCAGCCCTTTATCGCCCACTGCTGAGCATAGGCCTCTCTTCTAATACGCCACTTCTCCCGGTCCTGGGCTAATCTCATCCAGTTGTGACCCGCAGTTCTTCGGATGTCGTCGACCCAACGAGCCCACGGATGCCAGGCACTTCTTACATTTGTTAGCGGCCACCATTCTGTTAACATTTTAGTCCACCTGCCATCACTCTGCCTAGCAACATGTCCCGCCCAACTCTATTTTAGTTTAGAACTTTATTAAGATGCTTCTATATATTTTGTTTGATAAATACAACCACAAAATTAACACTTACCACCTATGTTAGTGAATTTTCACATTATCCGATCCGATATCGGATGTAAAACCGATATCCCATACACTGAAACCGCCATATTTGATTTTTACCTTTGAAATTCTTCCGAAATCCGATATCAGATCGGATAATGTGAAAACTCACTTAGGCTAACTAAAAAGGCTACTACAAATACTTTAGTAACTTGCTAAGTTGGCAACACCGAAGCTCAATGGCGGCAATAAAATCGAGAGATAAGGCCGTTCCGGTTACGGGCTTACGCACTAGGGCTGTCGATAGCCTGAAATAATACGGGATGATAACTTGGGTCAGAGATAACCAGGGCTGGATTCAAATTTAAAAACTTGGTAATGTTTTGATGTTATTTTTAGGTGCCAAGAAGATCGCAAACTTGCCTTGTCTTGCTCGAGTCCATACGTCAAGCGCGACTTCAAGTATGGACTCGCGCGCGACATAAAAAAAGAAGTTGTGCCAGAGGGGCAGGTTGACCTTATTATAAAAATAATGATAAACGAAGAGACGTTTATAGTATTGAAACGAAAACTTCACATAACCAACTATATCTATTATCCTGACATTCCTTACTGACAATAGGAATTGTTTATTTTACTATTATTCCGCACTAAATTTTTCAAACAATCCACAAACTCGTTAAATCCAACGTTTACATTTAAAAACAACGATAAAAGCTACAACATATACTTAAAACACGTCCACTTAATCATAAAAAAGTGCTAACCCTAACCACTAGGGCTGACACTCGGTAAAACTTGGATCCGCTCCTTGAGAAACGACCGCAGACTCTTCACTGCGAAGAGGTTGTTCGACAAGGAAGATTTAGCTGTAATATACTGTGAATAAAGCTCACTTTGCATGGGGGTGTTTCCTTAGGAAAATAAGCAACTAGTCTAGCCGATGTAACAATCGTTAACGCTACGTGGCGATAGGAACGCAGTCTGACTCTGTCACACCACAACTCGGACAATGGCGATCAAATATATTAAAGAGCCGCGTTCCGCACACAGTCTAAGCTCGTGTAGGTAACGCGTAGGTACCATGATTGTATGACTGAAATATATTTATTTGCATTAAAGTGTGGTACATTTAGGGTCTTCTAGCATAACATTAAATTGCGCACTTACTCATAGCTACTAAAAAGCATGCAAAAAATGATCTTCTGAGATATGACACTGATATGGTAACTGAGATAATCGAGAGCCGGTGGGCGGCACTTTCAGCGGGGAGCGGGAGTTGCCATAATGTACGATAGTCTCTGTATTATACCTAATTACTGTGGTGAACTGGTCACGCCACTACAAAAGAACGGGGCGAAGGCTAGCTACGAACCGTAAGCGCATTGTACCGTTGGCTAAGTACCTAGGGATTTGGCTTGAGAATTGGGTCAGGGGGCCGATCCTCGGACCGTCGACATTCCGATGTCGATGAGATGCGAATCATACGCAATCCTTGTTTTATGCGGACTGTTGGACAAGTGAAAATTGTTAGAAAACTTTTTAGAGTAGACTTTTTGAATTTATTGAAATTTGGTTAAAATAATTAAGCTAATTTTAGGTCACTTGTTTTTTGCCGCTCGTAGGTTTGTATTTTTGGACAGCGTAGATCACCTTTTTCTAGCTATTTGTGACAATACATACTCGTATATTGTTTGGGGAAAAAATACAAAAACTTAAACCGACATAGTCTATCGAGCTACGCGTATTTTGAAAGGAAAAAAGATGGGAAAAATTATAATTTCGGAAAGCCGCATTTTCTGAAATCTCTGCTCTGATTGCAGAAGATGCGGGTTAAAATCCTGCCAGAAGCGTACATTTCGGACTCTTGACGCACGTCTGGTTTCCATCCTTTCTTGGTAGATATTCCGCGAATTCGCACGTCACGAAGCGCTTTGCTTTTCTTTTCTTATGCGCACTGCCAAGGAGTGGAATTCCTTGCCGGTGGCTGTATTTCCGAGCTCATAACATAATATAACCCGGCAACTTTCAAATCAAGGGTAAACAGGCATCTTCTGGGCGAGCTCACTCCATCGTAGGCCACGTCTTTGCCTTTGGCTAGTCTGTGGTCAAGAGTAAGCCCATTTATGATTTAAAAAAAAAAACATTTTTATATGCTCTTAACTAATTGAGCTACGGAAGCCACGCCAAATCCTCTCAAATATTTTCATTTAAAAATAAATGATTAGTGACACGTGTTGCTAAGCTCAGGTTATGTGATGCAATGAAACGTTTCCAGACTTTAATGGCGCAATTTCATTAGTCGATATTCGGGGAAATTACATAGTAATAGTAACTTTCATTGGTTGTTATCTCGCCAGCGGGGAGTCCTCGTATGCTGCATAACGACCAATCAAATTGCACCACTTTTCATTGGTTGTTATCTCGCCTGCGGGGACTCCCCGTAAGCTGTATACCGAACGAAATTGGGACTATAAAATGCAGTGGTTTCGGAATAGTCCCCTATTTTCAAAAGCGCAAGCCACTAGGTCGAGATAATTGAAGATGCCGGCAGTCTATTTACTGCCGAGTGCAGAAGTATGCAGCTATGCAGGTGAACTTGTGCACTGTCTATCAAGATAATTCGAGTCACAGTAATACTTATTTGAATTATACAGGCTGATTTTGCAGAAGCTGGGGTAGCCTAGTAGTAAGTACGTGCGACTTTCGTTTTGGAGGTTGCGGGCTTGAACCCCGGCTCGCACCAATGAGTTTTTCGGAATTTATGTGCGAAATGTCATTTGATATTTCAGCCAGTCGTTTTTCGATGAAGGAAGACTTCGTGAGGAAACCAGACTAATTCCAATAAGGTCTAGTTTACCCTTCGGGTTGGAGGGTCAGATGGCAGTCGCTTTCGTAAAAACTAGTGCCTACGCCAAATCTTGGGATTAGTTGTCAAAGCAGACCCCAGGCTTCCATGAGCGTGGCAAATGCCGGGATAACGCAAGGAGACTGATAATGACAGGCTGATTTTGTAAGCACTAGCCCAACTTTTCATTAGTGACTTTTGAGGTTATAATAAACAACTTTTTTTTATGAGACCAATTCTGAAATCGCTAAACTTGGCTGGTTCAATTTTTTTTTGCGATTTCTTGATTCTTTTCCTCACTATACTTCATACAACACAGATATAGGCAGGAAAGAGATCGGAAATGCGTGTCAATTTGTATTGAATGCGCTTGTCGCAAGTTCTTAACCCCACAGCAAAGCATACACATTTGCCGATGGACGCTCCTATTGCACTACAAGCTCATCATTTCCATGTCTGTTCTAAACGACGAGAGTCTTCTCATCACGCACACAACGACAACTGTAGTCTGTTCCGGTAGAGAAGAGTCATGAAATTTATAGGGTCCAATACATTCCACGACTCTTCTCTTTCCGACCAGACTATGCTCAATGATCTAACCATAGAGTATATTGAATAGTATGGTATAGAGTTACCAGTCAAGATTTTCGAATGCAGCGCCATCTATTATTAAGTTACGACAACTTTTCATGTGAATGTTCATGTCTAAAGGTTCCTTATAGCACATAAAGCATGTAGAGGGTCTACAAACATGGAACGCCACATATTTATGGCGGGATTTTTAAATAGGTTTGGTGTAATCATTCACCAACCAGTCACATCAATAACTATTTCTATTATTTTCAAAAAAGGACTTTACATTTTCCATAAATAATCATAGAATGTGTTCGCAGTTTGCATAGCGACATCTAGCGAAAAATTTGGACATCAAAAAATACTTATACATTTTACGACAAGAAGTCGTTAGCCAGTTTGCGGAAGGTAACAGTGACATTTAGCGAACAACTTGCACTAAGGCAAAGGCATATAATTGTTTTTCACGCCCTCTATTGTTGAGTTTCCTAAACATATCCTAAGTATATCGGATTTACTATTTCCTTTGACTGAAAACACGGATCTAACAACTGCGACACGTCCACCGGCATGATTATCCACGCTCTAGTATTATTATGCTCTAAGATATACTAAGATATGAATAAGTAGATGTCTATAGTAAGCTATTACCCGTCGAATATTAAGTAAACTTCGGCACCAAGTGAGCTCCTTGCGGGACGCCAAGCGGATCGAATGCAGTTTAACTTGGGCATAATTTACATTTAATCGCATTTATGTGGTTTCCATTACTCAAGTTATATCAATTTGCTTCTACGCAAACGATATTAGACTTGTTAAGGAGTTCTGCTGGTTTAATGACCCTCTATTAACCTCTTGCTGCCCAGTATACATTGAGAGGCACACAGAATAATTTATTTTTTATAAACACAGTCATATTAATTTTTTTTCGAGCAGAAATATTGTAGGATAAACTCACCTCATTCGGTGTCGCCTAATTCGGTAATACAAGATTTGAAGCACTATACCGAAAGACGATTTTTTGTTGTTTCACCGAATTAGGCGTGTCACCGAATGAAGCAAGTTTACCCTATGGTAGGCGGCTCGAGTAAGAACAGGATATGGCTGGTCTTTTGAACTCAGGAAGTATTTTATGCCGAAGTGGCGTGAAAAACAGAATAGGTAGCAATGGTATGTTATGCGAAGGAGTGGGTACCTCTCTATGCGGAAGAAAACATCTTAGGGTCACGCAGCAAGAGTAACATGAGTCACGATTTTATGGCATATTCAATTTATTCACGATGCAAGTTCAATGATAATACTGATATGCTATCTCTAAGTGATTACTTTCCCGATATATGCATAGATCCTATCATTTGCAGCTGTACTTCAAATAAACACTCAATAAAGTCGTAACTCACGTTACTTTTACGTGGATTCACCCCTTGGATCTCTTAGAGATTCGTTTCGTTGCGTTCTTTTTGCAATTTTTGTAAGTGCAAAAGGAACGCACTGACGTATAGACTATGGGTTCCCTCTATTTGGCATAACTATAATTGTCCGAAACGATTTTCGCATAACAGACTTCGCATAATCGATTTTCACCGAATGTTAATTTGGCAGAAAATTTATTTGTCATAATCTAAAATAATACGAATATTTCTTTGTCCGAAAATAAGTTCGAATAATTCTGTTTACGCCGATTGTTTTTATGAATAAGATTAGGTTACAACTGCGACCTCAACA
Source organism: Leguminivora glycinivorella (assembly GCF_023078275.1). Classification (NCBI taxonomy): domain Eukaryota; kingdom Metazoa; phylum Arthropoda; class Insecta; order Lepidoptera; family Tortricidae; genus Leguminivora; species Leguminivora glycinivorella. The sequence continues at coordinate 17,070,869 of NC_062986.1, read as the reverse complement.
AATACAACATTTTGTGAAGAATTTCGATAAGGTTAGGTTAGAACTGCAACTTTAATATAGTAGTAGTAGTATTACTTACCTATAAATTCTGCGTGGTAAATTACGACTAAGCTATTTTATGCACAAATAATTTATGCATAAAAACCATTCGGCAAATAAACTTTATGCGTGAAATATATTCGGAAAAACAAAAATATGGCTAGACAAATTATGCGTAACTATACTATGCCATAACAGATAATGCGAAGGGTGAATGATGCTAATATAGATTATGCCAAAAAGAATTCTTGATTATAAAATTATGCCAAAACAAGGGCAACCATAGATTATATCACACTAGTGTGCTAGTCCGCTGGACTGGTCCCCGCGCTCGTAATCAAGTAATCAGAATGCCCGGCTCGGCAGTGATTAATTAGTAATAATTACCGTCCAAAGTTAATTTATTCTTTTGAGCGGCAACGGGGTTAATACGTTACGTTCACTGCGATTAACTTTGAAAATTACTTTGTAGGATTAGTAGTTGGTTTTAATAAATTTTCAAACAAAGGCTTGCAAAAACAAACAAGTACTAAATTTTCTTCAGACATGCTACTAGATGGCGCTGTTCGCAGTCTGAAAGTGGCCAAAATTATATTTTCCCCCAATATTTATTGCATGTTTTTATTTTTTATGAGAACAAAATATATATTTCTTTATTTTAAAACCATGATATCACGTCAATACAAATTTTGAAAAAAAAAATTGTATGCATCATAAGTGTAGTTATGATAGTATTTAATAAGTGGCGCAAAAAAATCCAGGTACGATTCTTAGTATGAAGTTTGTAAATCGGTAAATCCATACTTATACTTACTAATACGAGTATTATAAATGGGAAAGTGTGTGCCTGTTTGTTTGTCCGTCTTTCACAGCAAAACGGATGGACGGATTGACGTGATTTTTTTAAGGGAGATAGTTGAAGGGATGGAGAGTGACATAGGCTACATTTTGTCTCTAGCCGCGGGCAAAAGCTAGTCCTTAAATCCTTGATAAATCCCTGGTCTGACTCAGTGACAAAGCTCTTTCAATAAAAAAAAAAATTCCATAGGCCTACACCCTATGGATCTACCCTATACATCTGTCTCCTATATATAGATAGGTAATTATCATCAAAGTAAAATGTATAGTCACTGTGACTTCCATCTTTCGAGTCTCTCGACACAGGATGAAAACTTTTGAACCCCAGTTTTGACAATTTGGACCCTATTCTTATAACTTATGTGTTAAAATTGACAAATATTAATATTAGCGCCATCTAACCGAGAATCAACGAAGCGTGTAGCGTCATCTAGACAGCAGTGCATTTTTCTTGATGGTTCCGAGGTATGTAACCGAGGTATGAAAACCTGGACCTTGTCGAGAATACGCTCTTTCTTGGTCTTACTTTAGATTGCAATCTGCAATGGGGTCCTCATATATCTGCCCTAGCAAAAAGGTTGAGCTCTGCCGCGTATGCCGTAAGGAGAATTAGGCAATTAACTGATGTGGAGACAGCTCGCCTAGTTTATTTCAGTTACTTTCATAGTGTTATGTCTTACGGCATATTGGCCTGGGGAAAAGCAGCAGATATTGAAACCATCTTCGTTCTCCAGAAACGGGCAATACGATCTATCTACAACATGGCGTCACGTGACTCACTGAAGGAACGCTTTAAGGAGATAGACATCCTTACAGTAGCTTCACAATACATACTAGATGTGATAATGTATACTCATAAGAATATAGAGTCCTTTAAGAAACTGTCAGATATTCATAGTTATAATACACGGAACAAACATAAGCTAGCGGTTTCCAAGTTTCGTCTACAGAAAGTGAAGAAATCGTTCCTGGGAAACTGTGTAACATTTTATAATAAGGTACCCTTAGAGGCATGGGATCTGCCCTTTACTTCATTCAAGAAGTACATAAAAAGTGCACTTCTCAAAAAGGGGTACTACAAAATTGATGATTACCTGGGAGATACTACACCATGGCCGACTATCCAGGCTCAAAATCTGTCATAGTTTTGCTAGCAGTGTCCCGGGAGACATTGTGTCATGCTTAAGGCGCTGTTGCTACTGGCTGTTTAAATTATTGATCCTTATTATTGTATAATTATAATTTGGTATATATATATATTGACTTGTTGAGTACATACTAGTTATGTATTCTGTAGAATTAGTTGGAGATTGCTAGCTTAACAGTCTCTTGACGTGAAATTTGTATTTCATACGCATTTTTTTTTCTATTTCTAGTTCTTTTGACACTTGGAGAACCTTTACACCTCCAAATTTTTATTTTTTATTATATCCCATTAATTATAATTGACTGTGGGGACCTTTTACATCTCCCAAGATCTTGTTTTCAATTAAGTCAATTTAAACTATGTAACATACAAGCACGGAATGTTGTGTCTTACATCTAGGTATACCGTATTCACTTATTATTGGAATATTTAATACAGCCCGGACAGCTTGAACATGTCATGCTCGCTAAAAAGTCTTTGCTTACGGTGACGTCGTTGATCGGGTCGCCACCTTCCCGAATGAAGGTTGAGGGAGGCGATGGCTGAGATGCGCGCCATATTCGTGAACGGGTGCTGTTTGTGAAGACCGGTCTGTTTCAGCTAATAGGGGCTATGCTATTCTATGTAACATTAATTTTGAATGAGATTACGTTGAGGCACTCTGTTCGGTCCTTGTTTGTTTATTTTTCTTTCTGACTCTTGGAGACCATATACATCTCCAAGGAAAAAAGTAGATTAAGTATACATATATTTTTTTCCTTTGCTTAAGACAACAAGAGTCTTTTACAACTCTAAAGTTATTTTAGTTATTCGGTTTTTTTCTTCATGTATAATTTTTTTTAGATGTACTTTGACACTTAGAGACTCTATACATCTCTAACATCTCTTATTAATAATCATAATAGCTTTGTACTTTGTATAATTTCTTGTGTTAATATTTTTTTTTATGAATACTTTTGCTTATTAAATTGTATCTTGTTTTTTTTTTAATGCATGTTAAATATAAGATGTAATGTTTTGAAAAGAAGTGGCCCGCCGAGTTTCTTGCCGGTCCCATAGTGGATACCCTCCTCCAACTGAAGGGGGACTGAAATCTTCTCGAGGCTGAGGCGTAGGGTTAGAGCCGGCGTAGTTTTATTTGACGTTCATAAGCGCATTGTAATATGCCTACTTGGAAAATAAATATTTCATTTCATTTCATTTCATTTCATGTTTTTTGCTTAGACTTTACCCGTCTGTACGGAGTTATATCTTTGCTCCAACTTTGCTCTTATAGGTATGTCTCGTCTCGTCTTTGTTTTAAAATAAGTACATAACAATAATGAGCTGTAGGTATATTACCTAGTATCATTGCAATACCGTAACATGGTCATTCATGAAACAATACCACAACTGAACAGGGTCTCACGTTGTGCCTTAATTTTGTAAGTTTCACTAATATTTGTACAAGCATAAATGCATAAAGATACGATTACGTATAAACTTAACACAGGTCAACTGATGGCTCCAAACGGATTTTCGAACGAAAAAGGCCTTATTCGAGTTTCGGGAAGTGCTCAAATCTGGAGATTCTTCCGTCACTCATCAGCAAGGCCCCTGATCTCCGCCCACAAACTTCAACCTTAACTCTAAAACCACAAGGTTACTACTCAAACGCCATCAACCTCAATTCACAGCCCACGCGAATCCCAACCTTGAGTCCACCAACGGAAAATTCAGGGTACCTAGCCAGCGCCACAATCGCTTACACTTTCTAAGCATATGTATATTAAAAATGAAAATGAAATAAATTTGTTTTTAACATGCAGAAACGTCTGCGAGCGATATTACATATTTTTAAATTAAAGGACAAATGGAAGGTGTGAATTTTTCCATTTTTCCTTTAATTTAACAATATGAAAAATTAAATATTTATTTTTCAAGTAGGCATATTACAATGCGCATACGAACGTCAAATAAAGCTACGCCGGCTCTAACCCTACGCCTCAGCCTCAAGAAGCTATCGTAGCTAGCTCTCTTAGCGGGCGAAGCATGGAAATGTGATAGAGATAATTTGACAGTTAGGGTTCAATAAAATGACAGTAATTTTCGATATATATCGCTCTTAACATGCTGGCTCGTTAGAGTATGAAGTTAGTTATACATTTATAGCAGTAAGTGACCGAGCTGATAAACGTCAATTCGCATAACATGCTCGTTGGATACATTTGACAGATCGTCCCATTTTGACAGTTTGGGGAGTTAATTTTAACTAAGTGGTTCTGAGGTCACGATAAGCTTTATCGTCGAAGTAAAACTAGTGAATCGATCTATTTAAAAGTATAAATATCCGGTAAGCATCCGTTTTCCATTATTATATTGGAAGTTTATTAGTTAGAAAGTTCGGCTATGTATACTATTCTCATAATTTCTTTGCAGGAAAGTCAAATTATGCTATACCTACTCGACGCCGCTGTAGAAGAAAATTTAGTCGAAAATTCCAATACACGGACGCTTCAAGAGACGCTCGCAACCCGTCTGATAAGTACGATGAAGAAATGTCATAAATAAGTATTTACAGAGTGCATAAGGAGGCGACAGTGCATTTCACATTCCCCAACTTAACGCCGAGAATCACAAATCTAACAACCATGATGGATTACCTAGTGCCCTGAGGTAAAGCTACTTATAAAATTGACATGATTGCAGTGTATCTAGTTAAGTAAATACATTCTTGATGCCTAACTAATGTTAATGTAAAAGTTTGTATGTTAGAGACAGACAGAGCTGCTTCAAGCAAACATCATCATTTCACAAAACTCCCACATAGCATCATCATTGTTATCAAAAGCACTTCAAAAGTATCTTTGCCATACCTACTCTAATATATCTGTTGAACAAACACACAAAATCAGCTATTACTTTGGCAAAATAATTATTTATTCATATCCCAAGGAGAAATATCAACTTGAAAAAATTGCAGCTGTTCTGATTACTTATTTGTTTTAATGATAGATCTATGGGACTAAATTGGATCCAAATTACCAGAATAGTAGGTATTTGTCAGCAGCGGCTGGTCCATACAAGCCGATTCCCACCGGCTTGCCTATAGTAAAGTACCTAATGTTAAGACAGGTTTCTTTTTGCTAAGTGTTGCCTTGCAGAAATTTTCACCAGCCGCCACTGGTATTTGTACAAGGCTTTTTTATTTTATTTTACATATTTTACTAATTTGTTTTAGGTTCTTAATTACCTATCCACCCTAGCAGAGCTAGTGCCAACTACCAACACAAGACTAGACAAGATTATGGCTCATCCATTTGGTAGACTACTGTGATATGACCCAGCATCTCAATCAATTGACATTGTACATATCTGCTGTCAACATAAGGCAAGTAAGTCATTTGAGTACCTACTAAACCATTAGACATAAAAAAATAATTAGCACTATCACTATAAGTACCTATTGATTGTGTAATGAGATAGGTAGGTAGCTATTGTTTGACCTCTGAGAATGAAAGTCTTTAGTACCTTGTTTACAAAGGATATGTATTGCCCCATAAATGATTTAAGTAGCTAAGTTTAAGCAGGTTTATAATTTGTAAACTTGATTGCAATTATCCTTTTTATTAAACTGTTTATCATCATCATCCTCCTTGCGTTATCCCGGTTTTGCCACGGCTCATGGGAGCCTGGGGTCCGCTTTGACAACTAATCCCAAGATTTGGCATAGGCACTAGTTTTTACGAAAGCGACTGCCATCTGACCTTCCAACCCGAAGGGTAAACTAGACCTTATTGGAATTAGTCCGGTTTCCTCACTTCACCGAAAAGTGACTGGAAAATATCAAATGACATTTTGCACATAAGTTTCGAAAAACTCATTGGTACGATCCGGGGTTCGAACCCGCGACCTCCGGATCGAAAGTCGCAGGCTCTCACCGCCAGTCCACCAGCGCGTTATTATTAAACTGTTTATATTAAATTAAAATTAGATATAAATTTAGACAAACTCACACAATGGAGAACAACTATTTATGATTAATTTTACACTGTTACAGTGTGTTTATTCTGTTCCAGTGGATTCCAATTGTATAGGAGTATGCTGTAGTTTTAACACTTTCACAGAATATACCATCATTTATTTTATGAAAATAAAGTTATTATCTAGGTCAGTTAAGGCAATTCAAACATCATGTTCCCTTTATATAAGGTATCAACTCACTTTCAAGTTTACTCTCTCCTCCCACCAGACACGTTGTCCCTGTTTCTTTTTATATTGATAATTTGCCACATTTTTTGAACCAAGTAGGTACAACCTAAAAATAGACTTCTTGTGTGACAATAATTTCTAAACTGCTGCTTACATTTACAGTTAACTAATTAGCATCCTAGACCACTCTAGAACCCCTTCTTATTGATACTGTGCTTTATTTGCTATATAAGTCAGTTTGAATTTTACTGTAAAAGGATCCTACCGTGGCCTAGGATTCAGATTGGTTGCCTGTACCTGTTTCTTTTTTATTCTTCCAGAAAATTCGTGGTTCAAAGGGAACTATGGAAGAGGTGCCTCTCGGCCTATCTAAGCATGACGCAATGCTGCAACTGCTGGCTGTTGTCAAGAGCTGGCGTGCGAGCGTACACAATAAACAATTATTTAGGACATTATTTTGTTTTACTATCACACTGCATACAGCCTTAATAAAATCTGATAGTCACCTCTGTGCCGGCGAGAATATTGAAATAGGTAAATAATACAATTTCCAAAATAAAATATTTTTTTTATTTGACAAAAAACATTAGTATGTAAATTTCAGGTACAGTAGGTGTAAAATGTACTTAAGACATTTGTATATGGGTTCTGAGTTAAATTGTACTGTACTGTTGTGTTACGAAACCCAGAAAAATATAAATTAAAGAAAATAGGTACCATTTATTACTGACATTTGTACACTATTTTTCATCATAGAAATGTACATAATCTTTGTCTAAATCTAATGTCTAAAATAGGCCCTTAAGGCATTGTATCCCTCGCTGTACCGCAATGCTGATAAGTTGTGTGAGGAAGTAGCCAGCTCTTCGGTCATTGAAATTAAGTTCTGCACTGTTAAAACTTTCACAAGTTCAGATAACTGGAAATTAGAGCCATTCTCCATATATTTCCATATTTTTTATGTATGTCGTATAAAAATATTGAATTAATAATCTTTATTGTCACAACTTAATACAGTTTATATAAAGTAACGAAGAAGTGCAAAAACAAACAAACTAATCTAACAAGTAACCTTTCTTAGGTGCAGCTCTATTAGTTTTGAGCGTTGCTAGGGTTTCAAGGCACAATGGTTATACAAATTTTGCCCCGAGGGAAACACCAATTTTTTCACCACAGCAATACGAGGAAAATACTAACTGTACCTAAATCAAAATCATCAATTTATTAAACATATGCGAGTAGGTATGATATGATTCAAAAACACCATACCTACTTAAAAGGCAAAATCTACCAGCCAGCTTAGGACAAGTTAAAATCTGTATGAAACAACTTTGCAATCTTGCGGATAAAATTCAACTTTTTCATCCGTTTTTTGGAGAATGAAGAGAGATTCTACCAGTTGGTGTGGTGAAAAAAAAATTTTGTATTTTAAAGTTTAAAAAAATGCAAAACACATCCACTTTATAGTATTTGAAATAAAATACAAAATAGTTTTTGATAAAAGTATTTAAAATTTAAAATAGGTATTTTATATTTGTATTTCAAATACATTCATTTCTAATAATTAATATCTCTGATTAGATCGACATCAACTTCTTGTGTTTCCTCGATATCTTGAGTGTTTTGTAATATACCATGACTGAAACAAAAACAAAATAAATTAAATTAGAGAGGTCACCTTTTATGGTAACTTTAATGATGAATAACCATCTTAAATAGGTCATATGATGTAAGTATATAATATTCAAAATAAACATCCATGGTTCCGGGACAAATATACATATACAATCCCTAGAATATCTGCTTAGAAGGTAGGGTCACTATGCGCTAAGCCAAACTGGTCATTAGACCCTTTAGCACAACTTGCCTACTTGCCTAGTCGCGCGCGCGAGTCCATACATCAAACGCGACTTCAAGTATGGACTCGCGCGCGACAGGGCAAGTTGTGCTAGAGGGGCTGTTAAATGTTTATGAATCATCATCATCCTCCTTGCGTTATCCCGGCGTTTGCCATGGCTCAAGGAAGCCTGGGGTCCGCTTTGCCAACTAATCCCAAGATTTGGCGTAGGCACTAGTTTTTACGAAAGCGATTGCCATCTGACCTTCCAACTCGAAGGGTAACTAGGCCTTATTGGGATTAGTCCGGATTCCTCACGATGTTGAATAAAGGACTTAACATACATACATACAATCACGCCTGTATCCCATAAAGGGGTAGGCAGAGCACATGAAACCACTAAAGCTTCAGGGCCACTCTTGGCAAATAAGGGGTTAAAAGAAAACGAAACTGGCATTGCAGTGAAAGGTTGCCAGCCTCTCGCCTACACCACAATTTAACCCATATCCCATAGTCTCCTTCTACGACACCCACGGGAAGAAAGGGGGTGGTGAAATTCTTAACCCGTCACCACGCAGGCACGCTAAAGGGCTTAATTATTACAAAAGTAACACTCACACTTATAACTTTTCTGGACCTATTTCAAACAAGTTGGTTTTATGGCATTTAGTTCAATTACACCTCACTGGCCGAAGTATGGTTCAGTGTCACATTGTTTTTCTTTTTCTGCAGCTCTAGAAAGTATGACAAGAAGGAGCCACATCATATTTAACTACGCAATGGTAGCCTGCAACAATTATTAGAAACTGGATTTGGGAAAATATATATATGATTAACAAGAGACATTTATTATAGTTATTATGTAATGTATCAATTAAGTTATGGAATTAAAACCGAAATAAATTATACATATGAAAGAAAAAGTGACCAAAGCCTCTAGTGCTTGAGGCAATAGATTATAATTTGACTTGTGTTAATTAGAATTAAGTTATGGAAGTTTATACTGCCTTTATACGCTATCATTCTTTCAATTATAAATTTTAAGAATTATCTGTTTGAAATGTCATTCAGTTTTTTTTTCTATATTGGTCAGCTAGTAGCTACATAACTATTAGAAATTATAGTATTCGCATGAGATGACCGGTCTGGCCTAGCGGGTAGTGACCCAGCTCGCTAAGCCATTTACTTGTGTGATGGGCACGGATATTTGTTCCCAAGTCATGGATTTGTTGATATGTATATAAGTATTTGTATATTATATATATCATTGTCTCAGTACCTACAACACAAGCCGTCTTGAGCGTAACATGGGACTCAGTCAATATGTGTAAGAACATCCTATAATATTTATAAATATTTAATTTATGTACCTCATTCCATGCTCTAGGTACTCTATGCCAGAGCCTTGTAGTGCCCGCTGTTGTTGAGTATATATTTAAATTTGTTTGTGTCATGGCATTTCACATCTCTCGTGGCAAGCCTAGGCAACATTCCTTGTTGGCTCCTTGGTATGTTTGCAGCATACCCTGACTGAATTGCTCAGAGGAAATTCGCCGTCGCTAGACGCCGATTGAAACACAGTCTGGCTCTGTCGCGCCAATATTGAAGAGCGATAGAGATAACGATATTATGGTAAACGTTTGTGCTCCCGGGTACGTATCCTCTTAAATATTTCACTATCATTCTCCTGCCCGCTTGTCCGTCTTGCATCAACTGAAAAATATAACAAAAGCAATTAATAATGTAACAAACTACAAGAACCCAAATATTACCATTAATATACTAAGTATTGTTATTTCATTAAACTTACCATTTTTGGTGGAATTCCTTTAGTTTTTACAACACACAACTTACTTTCATCTTTGACTTCTATGTTTTTCGGGTGTATGTGACATTTGTCAATATGTCAAATCAAACTTTGACAGGTGTCACAGCTGTCAATTTGAATAATCCGTGCATTTTATTGTTCCAAAACACATCCCGCAATGAAATAAAGGCAGCTATTGAACGGATTTTTATAAAAGACAACAGTGGTCACTCACACACTTATCATTTATCTATCGACGCGTTCATTTTATTAAACCCCGATTTATAACTTTAGTATGCTTTGAGCTACAATATAATTCCACTTTCGGTAGACGATAGAGATATATTTAATGACAGACCATAATTGCCCTGTGTGCGTAGCGGAATGCACAAACGCTCACCTAACGCTCACGATAATATCTCTTTCTCAGCTAGCTATCTCTATCGCTCTTGCGTGTTGGCGCGACAGAGCCAGACTACATTTCTGCGGCGTTTCGCGTCGCAGAAATGCCATTCGGCTACGCCGGCTGGTGCAAACATCTAACGCCGTGGCTTGCGTAGGCCACGGTCGCGCGATGGTCACGCGACGACGATGCGACGCATACGAAATCAAACCTTATCGATATGGAAGTAGACGATGCGATGAGACGCGACGGCGACGGTCGCACGACCGTCGCCCACGCAAGACACGGCGTAACACTAGAGAGCACACAAGCCGCCGGTGGAGTTATTAGCTCATTGAACATACATCGTTGTGTGCGTGAGTGATGACACGATTCGCTGGTCGTTCTCATCTACATAGACATCGGAATGATGCGCGTGTATTGCGCAATAGCCCAATAAGAGCGTCCATTTGCAAATGTGTGGGTCGAAGAGCTTGCGACAAGCGTGTTCAATACAAAAAAGTGAGTGCGACTGTGCGACAGAGACACACTGTGTTTTGATCGCCACGTATCATCAACGTTTGTCACATCGGCTAGGCTAGCAGTTCAGAGTGCGTAGCCGAATGGCAGCTCACGAATGGCTATCGCTCTTGCGTATTGGCGCGACAGAGCCAGACTACACTTCTGCGGCTTTTCGTTTCGCGTCGGAGAAATTCCATTCGGCTATGGAGCCAGAACAACGAACAACTTTAATAATCACAAGAATGAAAATGCAAATTTCAACTTTGACATTAACGATGTAATAAGATGCCATTTGGAAGTAGCAAGTGATTTTAAATGCTGTAGGTGTATTCGCGTTTTGTTTTAACCTATCCAGAAGTTTCTTTCACATCTTAAAAATGAGTGGAAATAACATTTCATCCCCAGAATCGTTGAAAAGTCCAACATTTTTAAAAATTAAGAAAATGCCCAAGAACTTCAATTTAAAACGTGCTTATGAGTCTTCACTTCCCCTTAATCCTCACAAAGTAGGCGACTTGAGAAAATTGATGCAGTTTTTGGTCAAACCATCGAGCCATCAATTCTACCAATCAATTTTGTATAATACGTGTCAAGAATCGTCGTCTCTGGAGGTAGATAACGATGACAACAGCAGCGGATGTGAAGATTAAAGTAGATCCACTAGTTTAGTAAGATAAATGATAGAATACAAAACATAATTTCTATAGAAACTTGTTTTATTTTCTAACAAAAAGAACATAACTAACAAAATTTTACAAAAACAGCATAACTGACGAACTTATTTTTCATATTCTTTCTAAAAATAATTGTCTTTGAGATGTGTAATCGTGTGTTTCGGAACTAATGGCCACTTACTTAAATAACGTATACAACGTTTATGTCCAATAGCTAATATATAAGAAGACATTTAGTTTTTTTCGTTTCCTGTAAATTCATGTCTAGTGTAGTTATGTTGTTTTTGTAAACATGCCTTCCTTTAAAAACATTGGGGTGAAGTTCTTTTCATCTGCTATTGCAGAGAACATTTACAAAATGCGGTTTCATGAATAAAGTCTAGTTGGCTCGGAGCTCAGTGTCTTTTATTTATTATTGAAAGAGAGAACAGTTTTCGGTGCACTTTTATGATATAATATGTATAAATGTAAAAGAAACGAGCTCCTATGTAGAATTGGGTAACCACTTACAAAGATTTGTTGTAGGCTATTCCCTCTCGTCTCACCGCATACTTTTACCTGTTGAACCACTGGGAATTTCTTCAATAGACTTACTGATAGTAGTGATAGTAAGGGCTAGGCAATAGGTAGGTTAGGTTTGTTAGATACAGTCGACTATGTTATATTGTTAATGATCAGACATGGTCTTTTATAAAGTATTTATTAAATAAAATACAGAGAGCACGGACCGATTACATAGCGAGTCGGCAACCGGCATTCAAAGACAAAGACAAGAGAGCAGTGTTGCTATATGTAATATCTTCCCTTTTTTGAGAAGAAGAATCTACTGTATGAATTTGGTAAGAAACATTTATTTTCCGAAGTATCGACCAAAACGGAACGTATCTGTCAGTGACAGTGTACTAACAAAACGCATATTGAAATACTGTACTAGCACTAGAATTAGTGATTGATACGGGAACGCTTACAGACTACAAAGAGATGTATCCACTTTTTCACCTTATTGCATTGTAATAAGGTGAAAAAGTGGATACATCTCTTTGTAGTCGACTGTACCTATAGATGCCCGAAGGGCAAACAATCTAGAAATAGGAGCCCCGCAGCGGGGCTCCGTCGAAACCAAAAACAGTTGTCGCGTCTGGTTTCGTACAAAAAAGCAAAGTCTAATGCATTTTCACGTTATCCGATCCGATATCGGATGTCGGACCGATATCCCATACATTACAGGTCCATCTTAGATTTTTTTTTATTGAAATCCTTCCGACATCCGATATCGGATCGGATAATGGGAAGAAAACTACGCGGTAAGACTACATGAATAGGTCATTAGTTTTAAAGAAAGACACGGCTGAACAATGAGTGTATTGTATTTTTGGACTGGATTTTTTACAAAAAAATTTGTAGAAAATATAATTATTTACAAACTTTTTAAATACAGACTTTTTCTACTTTGGTCGAAACTTGTGTTATAGCTGTGTTTCCAAGACGACTGTCAATGTCAATTGCAAAATAAGCATTAATTGACAATTTGTAAAACAACTATTATTGTTGTACTCGATTTTGAAATAATTTTCAGTGTTAAATAAATTAAAATTGTCTTTATACATGGCACCAGGTAACAAGCCTTGCTACATTAGAAATAATGACCTTACGATGTACATAAGTGTGATTACTTACATATTTCCCGTATATTTAACCGAAATCATAGAAGACTGTTATGGAGATTTCTCTTTTTGGAGTTGAAGGCCACGTTATTAATATTTACCCTTTATTTATTTCGCAGATTTGCCAGCAAAGGAAATAAATGGTATAAATTTAGAAAATTACTATCCTAGTCAACGGTCCTGTAACTCAGTGTCTTATATTCATAAGAAATTCTTCAGCAACACCAAAGAAGCTGTTCCTGAAGTTCCTGATGTTGGTTCAAATATTGAGAATGGTGATCTTAAAACCAGAGAAAGCGTGAAGAAAATAAAACAAAAGATATTCAAACAAAAATCAAACAAAACCAATAGAGATATTGAAGAAACAAGCGTATGCAATGACGAAGTTTTAGGTCAGACTATAAGATTCGCAAAAAATATAGTCCCTATAGTTATTCCTCCAAACGCCAACGACAGATCTCCTGTTTACTACACTATAAAGACATCAAGAAAATCGCGACTGAAGAATAATAAGTCTGGGGATTATCCTGTCACCCAGGATTCTAAGACGTACAGAAAACAGCAAGAAAAGAAAGTTATCGAAACATTTCGTAAAGAAAATTACAAAAGTCACACGGAGAGTTTCAGTCATGAATCTATTAGCAGATCATCTGTAGAAAATATAGTCATCAGTCAATCTCTAAACAGTACCGTTTCTGAACTATCTGAAAGAAAGGTGAGGAAAACGCGTCGCCATGAAAAAAGAATGAATAGTTCTCATGTTGCCGCATCTGAGTCTTTGGAGGCCTTAGCCACTGAAATATTGCAAACATCCGGTGAAGCTAAGATCAAAATTCATCTAATGGATGACACGGCTAAAGACCTTTTCTATGAATCTGTACGTATACCAGTCATAGAAGCAATAAGAGAATCCGTAGCTGAGAAATAATGCATTCCAAGGACGAAGAATCTAAAACTGTTCATAAACATGTGCAATATCAGAACCAGAAGTTAGATCATATTATAGATAAACTAGTTTGCATTGAAAAAAGATTAGATGATGCTGAAGAGAAAGTTAAAATACGTAAAGCGAGATGTAAAGCATCCGCTCTTGAAGAAATCGGCGAGGATATTGCAGAGGAGAATGAAGATTCTGAGGAAGAAATGGCTGCTGTTTGCAAAGCTGAAGAAAAACGGAAAGGCAGGTGCGCTAGTGGTATAGTTAGACTAAATCCTTTACAGAAAATAGAAGAAGTGAGTCCTTGCAGCGGTGACGGGGAAGTAATGAGTCATAAGGTACCTCCTACAGTTTTATCGCGTCCCGAGAAAATACCCGCTAGATACTGCTGGACAGATTCCGCCAACCAATAAAGTTGGTTGATATTAAAAAAGTTTGTTTTTGTGTGAAATAACAAGTATAGTTGATGTCGACATTCATCTGGGGCACGCTCGGGCTTTCAAGGGTTGTAAACAGTTTGAAGAAGTACTTTTATTTGCAGAATGGTTCTAATTTGCATTGCTCAAGGCTGTTGCGGATAAGTATACTCGTACTTATTAAAAGTTATACTTACATACATAGGAAGTCTTGCCTCTTAAGCTAGCTTTTATTCGATTTTTTTTTTAATATAGGTATTTAGTGATTAGTGATTGCTACCTCGAATTAATTTGATTGACTCAGGAGTCAGGAATCTAATTAAAATTACAAATAATAAATATACATTATTTTGCACATGATTAGAGACGGGAATGAATTAGGAATAGATACCGTGAGTGGGTTGCTAACTTTATTTAAAAAAAAATGTTAATCTTATAAAAATAAGTTTGCGATTATATCAATTCAAAGCTTTCAATTCAAGGCTTTTAACTTTTACCCCCTTACAATATTTTAAATATGTTTGAGTCTCACTGGTAGTGTTAGTGCGTTTTCACATCATCCGATCCGATATCGGATGTCGGACCGATATCCCATATATTTACGCCGCCATATTTGATTTTTTCCTTTGAAATCCTTCCGACTTCCGGTATCGGATCGGATAATGTGAAAACGCACTTATAGTTAAAAAGCATTAAACATTATTAAGCTAGATGAGTTTAGAGAACTAGTCACGACTCCGCCTAGCCTGAGGCGTTTTTTTTTTTTTTCATTTAACCTTTTGAACTTGCCTTTATCATCAAATTGTGGCCTACACGCCAATACTAGTACCTACCTAGACTATACTAGTAAATGACGAATATAAACTTTATCTGTCAGCAGGACAATCCCTCTGACAGCGTCGCCCATAACCATTTAAATGGTGGCGTGGTGGGCATGACGGCACAGGGCCACTTTAGTAGTTCTTGGCGTTCAAAGGGTTATTTTTTTCCTTCAAAACCCCCTAACGTAAACTCAACTCATTCACAAAGCACGCAAGCTTAGCTTAAACCTTGTAGGTAAAACAGATTCTGTAAATAAACCGTCGCCGAAAGATGGTCGCGTGCCGCGGGCGGTCGATACGGCACTAATAACCGGTTTGCTGAATACCGCACATGCGTTCAAGGTTCGAGTTTGCATCCTGCAAAAATCAAGACCTTGAGCAAGGCAGCTAGCATCAAATTCGGAAGGTTGCTTTGTACAAGAGTATGCATGCTCCCGGTATTTCCCGGTTCTCGATTTCCGGGAAATCCTGATAATTTTATGGTGGCGAAAGAACCGGGACTATAATTTAGGAACCGGTGCTCCCGATTTTTTCCAAATATCAGATTTATTCATTTTTAAAATCGCATCGGCATTTGTATGTGTGCGATGGCATTTTTAATATTCGTAAATAATTAGTAAAGTTGAATCTGACAACATAAACATGATATTTATTGCAAATCAAATAGTGCAATTTACAACATTGCTTGCAAACGTGGTACTGTTGTACTTAATTATAATAACGTGAACAAACTACAGTAATGAAAATGAATAACTCACCGTACACTGTCGTACTTAACGTACCAAAATCACTGTATACGATGAGTTAGCACTTGTAAATTGATAGCTAGATTTTACAAGAGCTTGTGGAATACCGGCCGTTGACGACAAAAAAGAGGCTAAACGCGTTTCGAGATTAATTCTTTATCAGCTTCTCACTACAACATTAGTTTACTGCATAATAAGCAATCGATATTACACTTTAAACAACATTAATGAGCAAAAGAAAAAAATATCAATTATTCGCGATACGAGACCGCTAAGATGGCGCTCGAACCGGAAGTCGACATTTCAGATTGCTTAACTTTGACAGATAGGGGCTCTTTTCCCGGTCACACATGCACTTATCAACTTCATTTTACACCCTGACACGGTATACTCTTGGGTCGTCTAGTTCGTTTTTCGTCATGTTCCTAAATTTGTCCGATTCTGCTTTCGTCTGTCATTCTTTATTCGTCACGATCGTCGATGGTCTTTCTCAACTATGGTCAATTTTGTTGTTCATCTTTATCTTAATCCGTCTCGTTCTTCACTCGTCATAATCTTCTTTCGGCATGTTCGCTGTTAAATCTATGTTTTTCGTGTTTTTTCGCAGTCTTAGGTCGGTACCAACTTAGAATATGACCAAATACGAAATGACGAATAACGATTGAGTCGCAATAAGAGAAAGGCCAATAACTCATTGTGGTCAAAGACAATAATGACTGCAGACTAAGTTGACGAATGAAGAATGGCTGACGAAAGCAGAATCGGACAAATTTAGGAACATGACGAAAAACGAACGAGTCGACCCAAGCCAAGAGTATACCCCTGACACGTTACGTTTAAGGTTTATTTTGTACACTCTTAAATGAACTCGAGCGTTTCGGTGGTATCTAATCGAAGATATTGAGGTGGTCGATATGGCACTAAAAACAGACTTGTCAGATTAGGTGCCGCCCATTCAAGGTTCGTTTTTGCACCCTACCAAAAGGTCGGTTAGGCCTCTAAATAAGTTATATAGGTAGACAATTACAAACAAAGCGTTAATTTCCTCGCTATGAACAATAATTCGTGCAACGGACAGACAGTAAGCGTGGGACTTTCGATCGCATAACGAGTTTTTCGGTGCGAAGTCATTTGCACCAAAGAAAACATCGTGAGGAAACCGGACTAATTCCAACAAGGCAAAAATTAAAGTTTTATATTTTACTATTTTTAATTGCTATTTACATTTCACCTATCATAATAGTACATTACAATACAATGCAAGTGCGTAAAAAATAAAGTTCGAAACGAGTGGCGATAGATTAAAACAAGACCGAAGGGATTTTTAAATCGACACAAGTTATGAATTTCCTCGTGTCGATTTAAAACACTCCCTTCCCAAGTTCCCACTGTCTGTCCGTCTGTCTGTGAGTTATGACTACCTTCGCAATTGATTTTAATGTGGTTTTTAATAGATAGAGTGATTCAAGAGGGTGCTAAGTTGAGGCTACTCGCGAGTGCGCCATTTTTTTTCAAAGTTGTTCACCCCACTTTTTTTGTAACATGGGTATTTTTAGGCGATTAATACTCAGAATCGCGTGGTATTTCGATCCTGATAGGAGAAAAAAATGTCCCAAGATTTCCATACATTTTCGAACCTTCCATTCCGTCACCGCCATTAAAAAATGGAAACAGAATGGGAAAAAACCTTGGGACACTTTTTTTCTCGTATTAGAATTGAAAGAGCTCGCGCTTCTGAGTGGAAACCACAAAAAAAATCCAAATCCATCCAAAAAAAGGTGGGGTGGACTTTGAAAAAAATGGCCCGAGTATGTTAATAAATCAAGACCACCTCTTTTATGAAATGCTTTCAATAGCCTATATTTTTTTTATTTTTTTTTTTATTTTTATTTATTGGTAAATAACAACTTAAATCTATCTTTACAGGTTTTGCTAATGCGATAGATAAGCGAACCAAACAATAAAACAGTTATTGCCAGTATATAAAAAAAAACTAAACTAAAATTAACATAGTGGCCTTTGTGAGATCATTCAGGGAGCATGTAAAAATGTCTATCTCGAGAGCAACTTTATTGATAGCGCGAATCGCCCTCGTAAGCGGGGCTTCCATGAGTAGCTTTGTACGAGCTGCGGGTACGGCCAGCAGCGGTGGCCGGCGGCAATATAGAAGACTATTGTTAATTTATTCTGATGTCGTATCTCTATTTGTGCCCCATTGCTGTATAGAATATTAGTTTAGGGGAGGTGCAGCTCCCTGCCATTATAAGTTCTTGCCGAGCACGGGTGAATCAAATCGTCACTACTTTTAAAAAATCTCGTATCTCACGCTGTTCCTCAAAGTTAAAACGCAGTAAGTCTATATGCATTCCATACATACTACAATTTTCTTTTCATTGACAGACGAAGATACAAGTTTTTTTAAAAGTAGTGACGAAATAAAATTCTACAATAGTTCTCTCTATCGCTCTTCTCTTCGCGACTGATCCAGACTGCGTTTCGATAGCGATTCAGAGTCGCATATGATGAAATAATTTATTGAACACCTGACGCTACACATATGGGTAGTCCTGAGAGCTAATCTACAGTCAACTCTAAGACAAGTCATGGACGTAACTGGGGCGTCACTTTCCATGGCAAAAAGTAGACGCACACCAAGATGTTAGCACACCTCGGACACTGGCGATTAAATACATGAAAGAGGCGCGTTCCTAGCACACAGTCTAAGCTCGTGTAGGTGAACGCGTACTATGCTTGTATGAGTGACATATGACAGGTCAACTGTTCGCGTTTTTGACAGATGGTAACTGTGAGGTAACCGAGAGGGGGTGGGCGGCACTTTCAGCGGGGAGCGGGAGTGGCCATACTGTATGATAATACTCTTTATTATACTGTGACGTTAGTCTGAGATTGTTCTATTGATTACGGTTCGTTACAACCAAATTTTATAATACCATATTCCTAAAACGTCGAAATGCCAAAACAAATTAGTCTCAATGACTAAAACTTGAAATGTCTAAAACTCGCTTCTCAAATTACCGTATTCCCAAAATGTCTAAAAGTCAAATTAACTTAAAACCAAAACTTCACTTTCTCAAAATGCCTAAAATGCAGTATCCATGAAATAAAACAGTAAGTATTTTTAAAGTTTTTCATAAATAGCATTAATCAACTAAATGGATACTAAAGTTAATAATAAAACACAGTGAAAGGAATAATTCACACTATAAATAAAATTTTTGAGTATTCTGAGAAAGTGTCATTTTGAATTTTGATTATTATGAAACTAATACATTTCGGATATTGGATGTAATAGGCTAATGTCATTTTGGCATTTTGATGTTCTGAAAATTGGTATTTTTGTGATTTTAGACATTTTACTAACATTGCGACAAATACTAATACTATAAATGGGAAAGTGTGTGTGTCTCTTTGTTTGTCCATCTTTCACGGCAAAACGGAGCGACGAATTGACTTGATTTTTTAGGTGGAGATAGTTGAAGAGATGGAAAGTGACATAGGCTACTTTTTGTCTCTTTCTAACCTCCCACTTCCCTAAAATGGGGGGTGGAAGTTTGTATGGAGCATTCCGCAATTTTCAAATTTAACGCGAGCGAAGCCGCGGGCAAAAGCTAGTGGTATTATAAAATTTGGATGTCGTTTTATTAGGGTTCCGTAGTCAACTAGGAACCCTTATAGTTTCGCCATGTCTGTCTGTCAGTCCGTCCGTCCGTCCGTCCGCGGATAATCTCAGTAACCGTAAGCACTAGAAAGCTGAAATTTGGTACCAATATGTATATCAATCACGCCAACAAAGTGCAAAAATAAAAAATGGAAAAAAATGTTTTATTAGGGTATCCCCCCTACATGTAAAGTGGGGGCTGATTTTTTTTTTCATTCCAAGCCCAACGTGTGATATATTGTTGGATAGGTATTCAAAAACGAATAAGGGTTTACTAATATCGTTTTTTGATAATATCAATATTTTAGGAAATAATCGCTCCTAAAGGAAAAAAAAGTGCGTCCCCCCCCTCTAACTTTTGAACCATATGTTTAAAAAATCTGAAAAAAATCACAAAAGTAGAACTTTATAAAGACTTTCTAGGAAAATTGTTTTGAACTTGATAGGTTCAGTAGTTTTTGAGAAAAATACGGAAAACTACGGAACCCTACACTGAGCGTGGCCCGACACGCTCTTGGCCGGTTTTACTCGTAGTGTTTACCGCTTCGCCATTCCACTTGCGAGTAGCAACGTCTGCAAGCTTCACGAACGGTTGGCAGCGATTCAGGGAATGTATTGATTAATGACAGGCTACGCTATGCCGACTATGCTTTGTCAGCAAACGGACTTGCGATTAATCTGTCGATATTGTTTACGGGCCACTGTTTACTATTTAGGCCACCCAATATCAATATTATTTACTTTCTGTTGAAGTAGGTTTGTATCCTACCGACTGTGCCATTTAATATATTGTCACTACTTTAAAAAAAACTTGTATCTTCGTCTGTCAATGAAAAGAAAATTGTAGTAAGTATGTATGGAATGCATATAGACTTACTGCGTTTTAACTTTGAGTAACAGCGTGAGATATGAGATTTTTTTTAAAGTAGTGACGATATTTTTATTAATTATTTTATGTACGAAATTTCATTTCATATTTGCCAGTCGCTTTTCGGTGAAGGAAAACATCGTGAGGAAACCGGACTAATTCCAATAAGGCCTAGTTACCCTTCGGATTGGAAGGTCAGATGGCAGTCGCTTTCGTAAAACTAGTGCCTACGCCAAATCTTGGGATTAGTTGTTAAAGCGGACCCCAGGCTCCCATGAGCCGTGGCAAATGCCGGGATAACACAAGGAGGATGATGATTATTAATTATTTTAGACTTATTTTTTATCATGCAGTCTGCGTGTTATTACTACACATTTTTAAACTAAAGAATAAATGAAAAACCCGCCAAGAGCGTGTCGGGCCACGCTCATTGTAGGGTTCCGTAGTTTTCCGTATTTTTCTCAAAAACTACTGAACCTATCAAGTTCAAAACAATTTTCCTAGAAAGTCTTTATAAAGTTCTACTTTTGTGATTTTTTTCATATTTTTTAAACATATGGTTCAAAAGGTAGGGGGGGACACACTTTTTTTTCCTTTAGGAGAGATTATTTCCGAAAATATTAATATTATCAAAAAACGATTCTAGTAAACCCTATTCATTTTTAAATACCTATCCAACAATATATCACACGCTGGGGTTGGTATGAAAAAAAAATGAGTCCCCACTTTACATGTAGGGAGGGTACCCTAAAAAAACATTTTTTTTACACTTTTTATTTTACCACTTTGTCGGTGTAATTGATATACATATTGGTACCAAATTTCAGCTTTTAAGTGCTCACGGTTACTGAGATTATCCGCGGACGGACGGACGGACGGACGGACAGACAGACATGGCGAAACTATAAGGGTTCCTAGTTGACTACGGAACCCTAAAAAATCACCTCCTATTCAGTTCAGTCAGGTCCGTCAGAGCGGCTATCCATTTGGCCGATAACCACAAGAATTTAATATTTTACACATTATAGTATTTGTGTTTTAGAAATGACTATGTAATGTATAGATTCAATTTCATAATAACTTCAAACAAATAAATATTGAACTGAAATAAATGTATACTTAGAAAAAGTGACCAAGGTCTATAGTTGCCCATGGCTGGAATCGAATCAGCGTCCACTGCTGTTGCGACAGGTGCCTGAGCCTTACGGTTACAGGGTCACGGGGACTCAGATCGATTTACTCGTGAATTTCTGTTACTGAAGACTTGTGGCGCCCCTTGCACTACAAATAATAGTTATTTGTTATACAAGGGGACAAAGTTGTATTTTAACGCCGAGTGTGGAATTGAAAAACGAGCAAGTGAAAGGAGTCTATAGTTAAACCACCACGAGAAGTTTAGTTTAATACATTTGCACCCGAGTGTAACACAAAGCTTTTCCACTCACTATAGCGAGGAATCTACAACGCAAAAATGCGTTTATCACTGCTTCCAGTAGTTCCACAGGTGGTAAATCATTTTTATTACTAGATTCACCTACTTTTATCAACTTTAAAACAGTTAATTTGACTTTATTCAAGTTCAAATTACTTTACCCACTAGTGCATAAAATGCGTTTTTACCAGCTGGTATTAAAGGACAAAACACGTGTTTCCGAGCTAGTGAGGGGAAAAAATATTTTCTCATTTATTTCTAAAGAAATATTTGATTTGTAATTATAACCCCTCTAATAAAATATATACTCCCCGTTATTTATATTATGAGTAAAGAAATCTCCACCTTAATTGCTGTGTCCGGCCAAATACAGTGTTGACGGACAAACACATAGACAAATGTTTGTATACTGTACGTAACGAAAATATTTACTTTCATAGCGGTGAGGTTGAGTTGAGGCCTTTCACCTTGCTAAGGAAATATTATACCAAAGACATAATATAACTTAGTATAGATAGAAAAGTATTATTACAAAGACATAATATAGCTTTTTAGGTTTAAAACTTAGCCTATAAAATCATATTTTCCCGAAATATTTTTGCGTGTTTTTTTTTTATAAGAACAAATGACATGCTTCTTTATTTTAATATCATAATATCACGTAAATACACATTAAAAAAAATTGTAGGAATCATCAGTGTAGTTATGATAGTATTTAATAGATGGCGCTAAAAAATCGAGGTACGATTCTTATTATGAAGACGATGAAGTATGTAAATCCTATATAAATAATCCTTGCTCGGAACCATCTCAAGAAAAATATATGGTCGCCTAGGTGGCGCTACACCTTTATTTGATTCTCGGCTAGATGGGATATAGCTACAGTACAAATATTAATAGTAGTAATATTTCACAATTTTAACTCATATCAAGTTAAGAATACACAAGTTCCTGAAGGGTTGGAGGTGCCTTGCCGGCCTTTAAGATCGGTGAACGCTCTTTTGTTGAATGCTTGAAGGTCGTACGCAGTTTATTTTTTAGGTTTGCTGAACGCGGCATAAAGTTTCTGGAAAAACGTGCAGCTGAGGATTGCCGGCCATACTGCTGGCTATACACATTTTAGCGCTTAATTGCGTACACACAAACTATTTCATGTAAAAGCAACAAGCTTAGTATCCGAATCACGATGAGGTTGAGGAAGCTATAGTATGGTGTAGCAACTAAAACTGCAAGTCAGCCATCGCGGTCATGATTAATTTGCCCCAAATATCGTAGCCGTACCCAGTGTTGTCACATCTACCTATTTATAGGTAGATCTACCTATTTTGCCTCCCGTCTACCTGTCTACCTATTTCGGTCTTAAATCTACCTATTTTCTAAAATATTACTATTGTAGAAAATTCTCCATGCGTGTTACGAAATTAAGTTTTACCTGTCTTATAATTACAGCATTTTACTTAAATCGGAACGTGTTTAGTGAATAATCTGTGGCTGTCAGCTTGAAAGTCTTGATGTTTGACAGTTTTGACATTGACAGCCTGGTAGTGACAGTGACAGTGTCATTTGACAATGACATGACACTGACACTTCTGACACCCTGACAGTGGCAGCTCTCGGAGACGCTAGCTTGTGTTTAAAATATTTTAACAAAAACATGTATAAACACCATAAAGAACTCACCAAGTAAACCAATAAATATATTTTTAATAGTTTAGAAGCATTTTTAATCATTAAAACTGGACTTACCTTAGATGGTATTAAAACAGGTAGATCTACCTATTTTTCGTTTCTAATTCTACCAGTTTCTACCTATTTTTTTCACCCTGGTCTACCATTTTGTTCAAATTGTATGTGACAACACTGGCCGTACCCGTTGTGCTGGTGTCGAAATGCAAAGTATAAGTATAGCAGTTTTTAACACCGACGCAAAAACGTCGGGGTGTCATAAGACTTATAAGTTTGACGTGTCTGTCTGTCTGTGTGTGTCTGTCTGTGGCATCGTAGCTCCCAAATGGATGAACCGATTTTGATTTAGTTGTTAAAGCTGAATTAGTCGGGAGTGTTCTTAGCCATGTTTGATGGAAATCGGTTCACAATGTCGGGGTTTTTTTTTTTTTTTTTTTAAAATTTAAATATTGTGGTCAGGTCATCATTCGAAAACACAATGTTACAGAATAGCATTTTGGAATCGAATAACGCTGAATATCTGATATAAGCTTGTGACGTTTTAAAATTCGCTATTCGATAGTAAGGGAGACCAAGATGAGTTTTTTGGAAACGTATTAACTATAGCAAGCTAGCCACAGCGCTCAGCGTAGTTTTTAGGGTTCCGTAGTCAACTACGGAACCCTTATAGTTTCGCCATGTCTGTCTGTCCGTCCGTCCGTCCGTCCGTCCGTCCGTCCGTCCGTCCGTCCGTCCGTCCGTCCGTCCGTCCGTCCGTCCGCGGATAATCTCAGTAACCGTAAGCACTAGAAAGCTGAAATTTGGTACCAATATGTATATCAATCACGCCAACAAAGTGCAAAAATAAAAAATGAAAAAAAATGTTTTATTAGGGTACCCCCCCTACATGTAAAGTAGGGGCTGATATTTTTTTTCATTCCAACCCCAACGTGTGATATATCGTTAGATAGGTATTTAAAAATGAATAAGGGTTTACTAAGATCATTTTTGGATAATATTAATATTTTCGGAAATAATCGCTCCTAAAGGAAAAAAAAGTGCGTCCCCCCCCCTCTAACTTTTGAACCATATGTTTTAAAAATATGGAAAAAATCACAAAAGTAGAACTTTATAAAGACTTTCTAGGAAAATTGTTTTGAACTTGATAGGTTCAGTAGTTTTTGAGAAAAATACGAAAAACTACGGAACCCTACACTGAGCGTGGCCCGACACGCTCTTGGCCGGTTTTTTTTAGTTCGTATCTCGGGCTTGGAAACGTGCGCTATTGTGATCGCGCAAATCGACGTTGTCTTGTCACAACTCGCATCTGTTACAACTCACCTCGGTCTCCGATACCTATGCATCTTTTAGTTCTAGTCAGTAACGTTTTGAGGGCACTGTTTAATTTCTCCATACAATGAATGTTTACACGTTTATTATAAAACACCAAAAATTCATGCCACAGACTCAGGATTATATTTTAACTAGTTTTTGCCCGCGGATTAGCTCGCGTTAGAAAGAGACAAAAAGTACTATGTCACTCTCCATCCCTTCAACTAACTCCACTTAAAAAATCACATCGATTCGTCGACAAACAAACAGACACACACACTTTCCCATTTATAATATTAGTATGGATTGATTTAAAAATATGATTATCTCTGTCCCATACAGCTATAATATTCCTGTATGCCTGTCTCTTTCCCTGTGGATAATTCACTCAGGCTCTCGGGTGCTGAGGTGATTGTCAGAGTAATGTCATTTTGACAATATCATTTAGAGCTCAGCATGAAATATTGGTGTCTATTAAATTACCAGAGATCGGATTTTTGTGCGTCATCTCATACTAAAAGTCATTAAAATGACGTAAGTCACTAAGAATGTCGCAAATCCGTCCGATCTCTGAAAATTACCGAGATTTTACCAACCAACCGACGTAGCTTTAATAATGTTCACACTTCATACCAGATAACTTTAGGTTCTTCTTATAGCCGGACAACTTAGCAAGGATTTTGATAGCCCAGGATCTGCAAGTGTTATGTTAAACTTCAAACTTCCATGAATAACGAAGTTGTACCTACAGTCAAGTGTATAAAAGGATTCACACAAGTTGCTCAAAAATATGTCCCCGAAGTATATTCTGTTATGTCGACGAAATAATAGGAGACATAATTTTTGAGCTGTATATCGTTATTTTTGCAAAAAAGCGCTGGTGGCCCAGTGGTAAGAGCGTGCGACTTGCAATCCGGAGGTCGCGGAACCCCGGCTCGCACCAATGAGTTTCTCGAAACTTATGTGCGAAATGTCATTTGATATTTGCCAGTCGCTTTTCGGTGAAGGAAAACATCGTGACTATCGTGAGGAAACCGGAGTAATTCCATTAAGGTCTAGTTACCCGGGTTGGAAGGTTAGATGGCAGTCGCTTTCGTAAAAACTAGTGCCTACGCCAAATCTTGGGACTAGTTGTCAAAGCGGACCCCAGGCTCTCATGAGCCGTGGCAAATGCCGGAATAACGCAAGGAGGATGATGATCGTTATTTTTATACTGTACAGTAACATGGGATAGGTAAATATTATGCTACCCCTTTGTAAGATTAAGTATGAAAATAAATACATCAAAATGTTTACTGGTAGAATGACTAAATTTAGATTGCTACAGTAGTACTTTAAATAGACAACTTATTTTATTAATGTAATGTAAATCTCCAAACACTAACTTTTTTCTTCACGCCACTTGTCAACAATTTCTTTCCTTAAAAACTTCAACAATTCCTTATTCATTAATAATTCCGTCATCCCTATTCTCTTCTCTTAAAATCCGTAAGTAATAAACATTCATCAAAACTTGCTATCGCTGCGATCGTCGCCATCTTGAATGAGCATAGACAAGAAAACAAGATGGCGGGAATTTAATTAAAAGGGTGACCTGTCAACGTTTTAATTTACTAGCTTGTTTTGGGTTGTTATTAAATAAATATCCTGAGATCCTGTTCCTACACGGTGTTACTGTCTCCGTCTTAGAGGAAAATAAAGCCGTTTATAATGCCTACATTATTTATTATCTGTGAACCCTTCAGTTTGCAGCGTATTTAAGAATATTCTTAACTAACTTTTGCCCGCGATTTCGCTCGCGTTAGCAAGAGACAAAAAGTAGCCTGTCACTCTCCATCTTTTCAACTATCTCCACTTAAAAAATCACGTCAATTCGTCGCTCCGTTTTGCCGTGAAAGATGGACAAACAAACGGACACACACACTTTCCCGTTTATAATATTAAGTATGGGTATAATATTCACATTGCCAAGGAGAACATAGCTTGCCTATGCCTAGTTACATGTATACCCATAACGTACAATCAGTAAAATGGATCATTGGTCCCGTTACTAGGTTACTAACCCTTTTTGTTTTTGACTAAATACCAACTTGAAAAAATTCCAGGCCAGACGGGATCACCAAATCGACCGTCCGAATCAGAAAATAAATTTTAGATTAATATTATGTGATATTAAAGCGCTCTAACTTTAAAAAATGCTTCCATCAATATCAAAGTACCTACGCTCTATAATCTCTGGAAAACAACAAACAACAAAAAAAACTATAAATTGATTCGCACTTTCGTGTTATTAGCAAACTAGTTCGCGTTTTCACACCACCTGATTCGATCAGACAATCATATTGGCGAAAAATTGCTCTCGTCTGGACTGGCCTTAATACGTCGCACAGTACACACACTGACGAAATGAATATTCGTTTGAACTGAGATTCCACTGGCTGTACTAATTACCATTTCAGGCCTATTTAACACATTCTCTCCTCTCCATTGAATTATCTCCTCTAATGAATATTTAAATACGAAATGATTAATGCGTTCAGTTTTAGAGGTGTGCCTTGGAAGATTTGTGATGTTTTTAATTAGATAATAGGTAGATTTTACTACTCTAAATTATCTAAATCAGCAATTCCCGTCAACTTTGTACAAAAATTAAGGGAAAAGTTAAATTTGTTTTTATTAATTCCTATTTTGTTACCAAGATTTTTTTGATGAATTGAGATTTTATTAAGTTTTATTTCGTCATTAAGGTTCTCTAGTATCTATATTTTCTTAATTATAACAATTATCCTGTATATATCTTACGAAAGTCGAATTATATTACTAAATGTTGGTAACAAAATAGGATCAATTAAAATTTGCTGACGTGGCATTGTACAAAGTTGACGGGAATTGCTGAAATATATGGGCATTTTCAGAATTTGGGACCTCCCCCAATTAGCTTAAGTTGTTAACAAAAATTAACTCGCTGTCAGTTTTGTGACGACAAATTAAGCATACAATCTGTCTCTAAAAATGTACTTTTTTCACATTTCGAATGTAGATTATCGCTTAAAGTTTATGTTATCAACACAAAAACAATATTTTTATAGTTTCATGATTATATACTTATCGTCACAAAGCTGACAGTGAGTTAATTTTTGTTAACAACTTTCGCTAATTGGGGTGTCCCAAATTCTGAAAATGCTCATATAAAAGAAGAAACTGCTGACTGACTGACTGATATTTCAACGCACAGCCGAAACCACTGATCCTAGAGATCCCAAATTTGTCACGTAGTTTCTTATAAGGTGTAGAGGAGCACTAAGAAAGGATCTTTCTAAATTCACCTCCTAAAGGGGTGGGAGTCCAAAGTTTGTATGGGAATCAAGAGTAAAAGCTAGTAATTAGATAAAAGGATTAGGTATGTAAATAACTAGGAAACATTAAATAAATGTAATATACAAAGAAAAAGTGACCAAAGCCTCCAGTGCTCCGAGCTGGAATCGAACCAGCGTACTCCGCTACCACGAGCCTACGGAAATGTCATATACTTAGAAATTTCGACCCTTGCTTTCGTGGACCGATAGCCGAGTGGTTCTGGCATTCGCCCGGTAAGCGGAGTACGCTGGTTCGATTCCAGCTCGGAGCACTGGAGGCTTTGGTCACTTTTTCTTTGTATATTACATTTATTTAATGTTTAGAACATAATAGTAGTGTTACTACTTAAAATAACAAGTTAAAATATTTTCTATGAAAGTAATTTAATTTGTTCTTAGAGAACTAGGAAACAAGTAAGTATTAGGGTGAAGTCACATCTATCAGCATCGAGCCGCGTTTTGTGTAAGTGCGAGAATGCGTACGCATGTTTTCAGCTTGCCGATATATGTGACATTATCTGGGTAAAGTGACCTTATTGTTGATGGCGCTTACGACGTTATAAGCGATGTTCTTGTACAAATACGACGCCGCGGGACGTAAGCGCCATCGACAATAAGGACCCTTTACCCTGATAACGTCACATATAAGCGTCTTTATACTAACGAGCGATTTCACATACATAAAATGCTGATAGATGTGATTCCACCCCTAAGGGGGTCCACAGACTATCAGTCTACCGGACGGCATCGGCCTGTCAGTTTTTCGGCGCTGTCACTTTTTGTTCTAAATGACAGGCCAAAGTCGTCCGCCCCTTTATGCTTAGGTTATTCATGCTTAAGCGAGTCATGCATAATTAAAAATTAAAATAACCTGAATATTATCGGAATATAAGTTTTTTGAGAAAGCCAGCCGCGAACATTAATGTTCGTAAATTGCGGGCAGTGTGCTCATAAATACTCATATATTTATATTCTACTAGCTTTTGCCCGCGTCTTCGCTCGCGTTAGAAAGAGACAAAAAGTAGCCTATGTTACTCTCCATCCCTTCAACTATCTCTACTTAAAAAATCACGACAATTCGTCGCTCCGTTTTGCCGTGAAGGACGGACAAACAAACATACACACACTTTCCCATTTATAATATTAGTATGGATCTACTCATCACCAGGACGAGTGAATAGGAAACACTAGTGTGGTCTCCCTCAATCATCAATGGTAAAGGTGGCGTCTTTATTATTTAGGACATGGGTCCTACATCCGATATCGGATCGGATAATGTGAAAGCTCCGTTTCAACGAAATAAAATGGTATTGAGAGAGGTAAGTAAAACTCGTATCATTGCCTTTTCAATTATGTTGTTTAACGTGCGTATGAAAGATGAAAAAACCGTCTCAATTTAGTAAGGTTCCGCAAACATTATCAATTAGATTTAGTTAATTTTTTTTAAACCTGCGTTGAAAACAACTCGGAGTTTTCTACTTTTGCCAGGCGATGATAGTTGTTTTAGGTGAAGAGCCGGGGTTTTACGGAACCAATGTAACCAATGGAACCAATGTAATGTAATTGCACGATATTCGAACAAATCAAATGAAATGTTTTTATTAGTTTAACAAACACATCAGATCTGGTCAATACGTATCTTTAAGTGTAACGGCCCGGCCACGACATTGGTCTAAGCGCGACAGCGGTGAGCGGCAGCCATACGTGCGAATGAAAAGTCCCATCGCTGTGTCTCGCCCCAATGTATGGCCGCCGCTCACCGCTGTCGCGCTTAGACCAATGTCGTGGCTGAGCCGTAAGGCCTGAGAGTACGCTCATACGGGGTGTGCAGCGTTGCGAGGCTTCCGGCGTGCATGTCGAACAATTGAAGCTAATACAATACAAGTGTCCTCAGTCGACGCTGCATATATTCAAAGACATATATAACTCCGTATAGACAGATAAAGTCTACGAAAAAAACGTACCTCAGTACCATATAGAAAAAGGTACGGTGGCCTAGATGGCATTACACCTTTTGGGTACGCTCAGCTAGATGGCGCTAATATTAATATTTGACATTTTGACACATATCAAGCTAAGAAGGGCCAAATTGTCAAAACTGAGGTTCAAAAGTTCTAAGCCTGTGTCAAGAGATGGTATTCTATGCACTGTGATTACACATTTTACTTTGACAGTAACTCTCTATAATACTCGATCCTCTTTGATATATTTCTATGCACGATCGCACGCCCCTCCGAACGCTCCGGTCCAAGCGTCCACTCAGGCCTCATTTGGCTAAAAAATACGCCATGCAACAAACAAAAGCATGAAAGGAAGGAAGTGATAAGTGCTAGTTATAAGGCAATCACTCACCAAGGTTTGAGCAGCGGTCTGGTGCTGGAAAAACAGGCCCAAGTCAGTATAGCCAGTAAAGAAGGGACTTTAGAGGTGCCGGGCCGTTTGTGCGACAAACGCAGGTTTAAACGAACGCAAACCAGAGCAAGGTACAGTCAACAACAGTCGCTTACCATCAGGCGACCTGTCTGCTCGTTTGCCTCCTATCCCATAAAAAAAAACAGCTGTGAATGCGAAGTGCCAAAAATATGTATACACACCTTTATGTACAGGCAATAAATGGAATATCGTCACTACTTTTAACAAATCTCGTATCTCACGCTGTTCCTCAAAGTTAAAACGCAGTACACTGAGAGAAATTTGCATTGTGAATTTAACAAGTTCGACTTGTTGCGGTTTATCCGTTTGAATCCATGCGCGGATCCAGGGGGGGGGGTCATGGGGGTCATGACCCCCCCCTGGAGCCTAAGTTGGCCATACAAATAGACCACGTGACCCCCCCCTGGGGCCCCGGGCCTTTACCACGTGACCCCCCCCTGGGCACGAAGCTGGATCCGCGCTTGTTTGAATCAGCCAAACGTATGTTTAAAACAATATGTGTCAGGTTGTTTTTATAAAATTAACTTGTTGATTCAAATATATTGCCGATTCAAATGACAAGTAGCTTGTTGTTTGAACCAAAGAGCACGTAGGCGCTATTTTAACCAAAAAACTTGTTGAACGAACATGAAAACTGGTTGTATTTTCTCTCAGTGTAAGTCTATATGTATTCCATACATACTTACTACTACAATTTTCTTTTCATTGACAGACGAAGATACAAGTTTTTTTAAAAGTAGTGACGATATGTATACACACCTTTATGTACAGGCAATACATATTTTTAGAACTTTGTCTGTTTTCACAGCTGTGTTGTTGACTGTATATGTTTACTTCATTTTGTCAGTGGTCAGACCTAAGTGCGTTTGCACATTATCCGCTCCGATATTGGCTGTAGGACCGATATCCTTTATATGGGCGCCATCTTTGACATCCTTTTGATCCTTTCTACATCAATATCAGATCGAATAATGCGAAATCTAAGTTGATATGGATTTTAATGCTTTGTTTCACAGAATATGACCTCGTTGTCAACTTAGTTTGGTCTGACTAGCGTCTTTTGAGTATCGGCGTCTATCGGACAAGAGATATTAGGAATTAGAAAGGGACAATACTATCTTGTCCCTTTCAAATGAATATATTTAATACAACGGGATTATACAACAATTTTGCCACTTTTTAATTTTTAAGTTCAAATATATGAAATGATGTCGCTGTGTAGCAGCGCTAACGTTGCGCTAATGCTGCATCTACACATAGGCTATTCAACGAAAATGCATGATGGCGTCTCTTTGAGCATTTCTTTTTTTTTGTCATTTTTTTATTTTGATTTTTTTAGGGAGTTTTAGATCAAGGTAATTGTACTCAGAGTCACGAGTACTTTCAATCTCACTGGGAGACAAAAAGTGTCCCAGAATTTCCATACATTTTTGTTACTTTCCTCTTTTGTTACCCCACACAACATTGTACGGAAAATGGTATCAAAATAAGAAAAAATCGTATGGGACAATTTTTTTAACTACTAGGAATGAAAAAGCTAGTGATTCTGAGTAGAAATAGCATTTTTATTCAAAAATATCACATTTCATAAAAGTGGCAAAAAAAAAGGAAATGCTCCAATAACCCTTGATAGGGAGAGACGGTATCACGAATATTTGCGGAATCGCTACGTGTGGGATGTATCTTTACAGGTCGGCTAGACGACGACACTCTTAAAACGTTTGAGCAGGGTAGATTTTAGGGTTTTTAGTCACTTGCGTTAGTCACATGCGACTAAAGCTGCGTTAAACACACAAACGGACCGACACCTTAACATTAGTCGAAGCACAGAGTGAGTACCTTTCATGATATAGTCACTACTTTGAAAAAATCTCGTATCTCACGCTGCTCCCCAAAGTTAAAACGCAGTAAGTCTATGCATGCTTACTACAATTTTCTTTTCATTGACAGACGAAGATACAAGTTTTTTTTAAAGTAGTGACGATGTGGAGCACAGAGAACTAGAGAAGCCTAGATCTACGGAACAGCGCATTATACGGACATATACGCGATTGTGTGAGCGAGAGAGCGCTATGAAGATAGCGATGTCTCGCTCGCACACCGAAGCGACGAATCCGCATTCAAGATCGTCTTGTAAATGTAGTGCTATCCATGGGAACATTATTCACATTGGACCAACCGAGTTTCCCCAGACCTATCGACGCGCGACGCGGAATCGACTCGAGCCGATGAAAAATCGCTCGTTAGTATGACGCTTAGGCGTCGTCTTCGCAGAACGCACGTACGCATGTTCATACAGACGAGCGAGTTTTGATCTGCAAAAGCCGATTTTTTTTATACTACGTCGGTGGCAAACAAGCATACGGTCCGCCTGATGGAAAGCGGTCACCGTAACCTATGGACGCATGCAACTTAAAGAGTGTCACATGCGCGTTGCCACCCCATTAGAAACTTGTACACTCCCCTTTGCTGTGTTAACTATTCGATTCCGTCGAAGGTTTGGGGAGACCCTTAGGCTGGTTGTCTATTGTTTGCCCGACAGTCATTTAACATAATATTCATTTGCCCGAATCTAACTTGCCTGAATTTCATTTGCCCGAATGATTTGTTTACCATAAAAATCATATGACATACTCGTTGTTTATCCGAATATTACCTTCCATAATCATACAATGCCATACTATTTGTTAGCCATATTATTAAGTGCAATAATATGGTTTCATAGAATATTCAAACGCCATAAGCAATTATTGCCATATTAATTGTTGCCCATATTATTACCTAACCTAACCTACTTTCTGATAGCAGTTTCATTTTCCAGGGGTCACAGTTCTAAGCTAACCTAACCTACTTTCTGATAGCAGTTTCATTTTCCAGGGGGTCGCAGTTCTAACCTAACCTAACCTACTGTCTGATAGTATTTTCATTTTCCGGGGGGTCACAGTTCTAACCTAACCTAACCTACTTTTCAAGCAGTTTCCTTTTCCAGAGGTTCACAGTTCTAACCTAACCTAACCTACTTTCTGATAGCAGTTTCATTTTCCAGGGGGTCAGTTCTAACCTAACCTAACCTACTTTCTGATACCAGTTTCATTCTCTAGTCCTTCTAGTACCTATTATAGTAGTTTTCGATTCTGCCAAAGTACATTATGGAAATTGACTTTTCTGGACGCTAATTTGTATGACAAATGATGGTATGGAATGTGGTAATTACGGATTTCGATGATTCTGACAAATGACATTATGGAAACTGACTTTATGGGAAACAAAGTTTCTGACACTAGATTAATATAGTAAACAATGATTATGGCATTAGATGTTATGAGAAACAAAATTATGATTGTTGAATAGGATGGCAAATAAAATTATGGCAAATGAAATTCTGGCAAATGGGGGTATCCCCCTTAGGCTAGATTCACACGGCGTTCATTTTCCCGTATATCGTATACGAAAAATCATTTACATGGAATACGAGATTTTCTTGCAAAAACTCGCCATTCAAAGTGAGCTGTCACTACAGTATTCGATAAAGTCTATACGGTATA
Source organism: Leguminivora glycinivorella (assembly GCF_023078275.1). Taxonomy (NCBI): domain Eukaryota; kingdom Metazoa; phylum Arthropoda; class Insecta; order Lepidoptera; family Tortricidae; genus Leguminivora; species Leguminivora glycinivorella. The sequence continues at coordinate 17,036,518 of NC_062986.1, read as the reverse complement.
CGATATAGGCCGGCAACAGACAGTCTTAAAAATTCATAATCTTAAAAAAAATGTGTATGCAAACTGACACTGACAGATCTGTCAGTGTCAGTTTGAACTGTCAATTTGCATACAATTTTTTTTTAAGATTATGAATTTTTAAGACTGTCTGTTGCCGGCCATAGTGTGTACTGTAAGTGTAGTGTGTACCGTATGTGAAACCTCTTACAGTACCTGGCCTAATTATTCTAAAAGTCAGTCCAAACAAGACAATTTTGTGCGCAATCGGATTCAGTTGCCAATTTTATTGTGTGATTCATAATGAGGAGGCACACTCAAAGGTTATGACAGATGGCGCCACCTTATTAGTCCATTGCACTTGCATTGCACAGATAAAAAATTGCATACGTGAGAGCGAGAAGATGATATGTTTTTTCTCTCTCACACATATGAATGATACTGATATTCCTAGACACTTGCACAGGCGCCGCCTGTCGGGATAAAATGTCAGTGTGCCTTCTCATTGAAATTTAAGAACATTGCTTGCCGTTCCTAAATTGCGTAGAAGTGAACCCTATAAAAGATAACAATTTAATCTTCAATTCAGTTAATAAATAATAAGTATTTTTTTAGCTCGTTGGGACTTCATTTGAGGAAGGGCATGAACATGATAGGCTTGTGCCGTTTCGTTCGTTGATCGGAGCGTTCCGATCTCGTTCAATCGCTCCCGCGAACTAGTTCGCTCTTTTAGGTCTTTTGCTCATTTAGTTCAGCCAGACCAGCGACCATTGCGATCGGAAAGATCAGAACGAATGGGGCCGAATAGTGTCAAAATGACACGAATAGTCCACAGATAGTAACATTCCGGGCCGAAAGGTTGTAAGTAACCTAAGTTTAATATGAAAACTTGACTTTTTTTGTTGCTCTGCTAAGTAGCTCTCGCTCTCGGTCGGCGCAGTCACACACTCGTTCTCGATCCAAACCGCTCGCGCTCGCCGATCCTATACTGAGCTAAATGAGCAAAGACCGATTCTCAGACCACGGAAAGATTCAGTTCATTTCGGTCATTGATGGGATTTTATTCCTAACAGTTCATAGTTCATGAACGACACGAGCCTAATTAACGAGTTGATGTTTCAAAGAAAATTTGAAATTCATTCATATTTCTATTGGATATATCTCTGTGTAGCAACCATGAGTTCAGAATATGTTTCTCGATAGCAAGATAGTCATAGAAAATATAATGGTGGAACAAGTGTACCTACAGCAGCGCTCCAAACGGTTACTTATTCAACTCAAAAAATACACACATATACACATACTTTATCAACTTTTCGCTATCGAGACACGATTTCTAAACAATACCCATTAGAAGTAATTTCTACCAAAAAATAATTTTGGCCGCGCAGATCGCTTAAATACCTGTATGTGCAGCGCTTCAAACGGTTACTTACTACTTAAACTCAAAAAATACACACATATACACATACTTTATCAACTTTTCGCTATCGAGATAAGATTTCTAAAGTAGTAAAGTTTCTATGTGTAGTAACAGAACTGAAGTAACAGTATTTTTTCAAATACAATTTAAAAATAAAGAGAGAAACAGTTTTTAAAACAATTTCAGATAAAAGAGTCTTTTCCTACACGAATCGCCGGCAAATTTATAAGGCAATTAGCGGGGCGCTTAATAATTTGGGGTAGTTTTGCTGCAACGTTTTTGTGAAAACATGGGCTATTAGAGAGAAACGCCTGTTCGTTCCATCTATAGCTAAGGCCCAATTTAATTTCAGACCACGAAGTAGTCAACTTTTAGCTGTGCCTAAAACCCGTACTGTATCCCATGGCCAATCACCACTTGTCCGCGCTCTACGGTATATTAATGCGCTACTCGCATCAGCACCGGAATGTGATGTATTTGCAAGTGATTGGTTGGATCTGTGTAAAGAATGTATGAGGTTTTGTGAGATGATGGATAAACGTGAATCTTCTGTCTTGTATTAGTTTATCTGTGTTTTTTTTTTTTCCTTTTTAGATTGTATTATGTACCTAGTTGTATAAATACTGTCTGTTATCAATTTCACAGTGTATTAGTCCGCTGTAATGCTGTGTAAATTTTTTGAATCAATAAATAAATAAATAAATAAAATGTGTCTACATTGTTGACTAGAATATTATGCACTGTTTTGCCAAGATATTAAGATTGACCGAAGGTTGCAAAACTTTTAGCAAAGAGAATCGAGTATATAGAACTAGCTTTTGCCCGCGGCTTCACTCACGTTAAATTTGAAAATTGTGGAATGTTCCATACAAACTTCTACCCCCCATTTTAAGGAAGTGGGGGTTAGAAAGAGACAAAAAGTAGCCTAATATGTATCTCTCCATCCCTTCAACTATCTCAACTTAAAAAATCACGTCAATTCGTCGCTCCGTTTTGCCGTGAAAGACGGACAAACAAACAGACACACACACTTTCCCATTTGTAATATTATAGTATGGATTACTGTCAAAGTAAAATATGTAGTTAATTACAGTGCATAAACTGCGATCTTTCGACACAGGCACAGAATATATAATAGTACAAGTACAGAAAGCCCACTGCATTGATGTTCACGAAATGCCGCCTTTTAAAGTGCCTACAAAATTTTTACAAAGAAACCAGCCGCACGTGCGCAGCGTCGGATGATAGGGTTGCCTATGGATTAAAACGAATTAATTATTCAGATAAAATTTTGTACTATTATATTTAAGTCTTTGGTACTTTGGTATTTTGGTTTAAGTTCCAACATCACAAGCCTTATTGAACTTTTCCGTGGGACTTAATCAATAGTAGATCTGTGTAAGATTATGGTACATATTTTATTCATGATGTCTATTTAACTTAGCGTTGTTAGCCATTCCACACGCGGACATCGCATATGAACCTTAAAAAAAACTCGCGACGTAAAATAACAATAGAAAGAGCGTTCCGTGAGAACGCGCGCCGCTCCTGATTAGGCCGCGAACTCGCGGCCGCCGGCATGTACTTGTAGCACGGCGATAGAATCGCGGAGTGAGCCGCCCCTGACACAGGCTTAACCTAACTTTTGATAGTTTGGGCAATTCGGCCCATGTTCTCAACTTAATATAATTATGTTAAAAATATGGTGGCGGTCACTTGGGGGACAACTGGGAAGTCTACTGGTAAAGATGCAGCTCGCTCTCGGTGCGTTTGGAACAACTTTTGTGGGCGGAAACGGTGGCTTTGCATACAAATTGCACGTCCGGTGCAGGCCTTACGAGTACACAACACTACGAGTATATGTATACACTTGTGTAGAGTGAAATAGGGTCAGGACTAGACTAGGGATCTCTCGTGAAAGTGGGAGTATACCGCCTTTACTGTGGAACTAATGGGACTTATATTGTTAAGAGTCCAAGGCCGCAGTTTACTTGTTTTAAACCGACGCATAAACGACGGGGTCTTATAAGTTTGACATGTCTATCTGTCTGTGGCATCGTAGCTTTCGAACGGGAGAACCGATTTAGATTTCTTTTTTTTGTTTGAAAGCTGAAGTAGTCAGGAGTGTATAGCCGTAGTGTGTATGATGTAGTGTTTGATGAAAATCGATCTACAATGTCGGGGTTTTTTCAAAATTTAAATTTTGTATTGAAGTTATATTATCTGAACTGAAGTTAATTTATTAGGAGAGGTATTATTGGACCAAATACACCACGACGAGCGGACAAACTTTGAATCAACCAGACAGGTCAATGGACGAAATTATTTTGAATGCTAAAAGTCCTTTGCCTACCTTTATTTCAAATAACCGCTAATTCTTTTAAAGGTGGAAAATTACTACCTTGGGTGATACTTGAACTCACGGCCTCTGAATATTTACTCCAGCGCTCTACCAACTGGACATCCAGATCGCAAAGCCGTCCAGGTCGAGGCAGTAATTTTTCTCTTTTACATTTTTTCTAAGCATAGTGGCATCGATTGCGGACATGTCTGCTTATGCTTATCAAAAATTTTACCTCTAATTCGTATGAAAACTAATATGGATAAAACAGTTTTAATTAAATTATTAAAAAACCGGCCAAGAGCGTGTCGGGCCACGCTCAGTGTAGGGTTCCGTAGTTTTCCGTTTTTTTCTCAAAAACTACTGAACCTATCAAGTTCAAAATAATTTTCCTAGGAAGTCCTTATAAAGTTCTACTTTTGTGATTTTTTTCATATTTTTTAAACATATGGTTCAAAAGTTAGAGGGGGGGGGACGCACTTCTTTTTCCTTTAGGAGCGATTATTTCCGAAAATATTAATATTATCAAAAAACAATCTTAGCAAACCCTTATTCATTTTTAAATACCTATCCAACAATATATCACACATTGGGGTTGGAATGAAAAAAAATATCAGCCCCCACTTTACATGTAGGGGGGGTACCCTAATAAAACATTTTTTTCCACTTTTTGTTTTCGCACTTTGTTGGCGTGATTGATATACATATTGGTACCAAATTTCAGCTTTCTAGTGCTAACGGTTACTGAGATTATCCGCGGACGGACGGACGGACGGACGGACGGACGGACGGACGGACGGACGGACGGACGGACGGACGGACGGACGGACGGACGGACGGACGGACGGACGGACGGACGGACGGACGGACGGACAGACAGACATGGCGAAACTATAAGGGTTCCTAGTTAAAAACCGGCCAAGAGCGTGTCGGGCCACGCTCAGTGTAGGGTTCCGTAGTTTTCCGTATTTTTCTCAAAAACTACTGAACCTATTAAGTTCAAAACAATTTTCCTAGAAATTCTTTATAAAGTTCTACTTTTGTGATTTTTTTCATATTTTTTAAATATATGGTTCAAAAGTCAGAGATGGGGGGGCGCACTTTTTTTTCCGTTAGGAGCGATTATTTCCGAAAATATTAATATTATCAAAAAACGATGCTAGTAAACCCTTATTCATTTTTAAATACCTATCCAACAATATATCACACGTTGGGGTTGGAATGAAAAAAAAAATCAGTCCCCACTTAACATGTAGGGGGGGTACCCTAACAAAACATTTTTTTCCACTTTTTATTTTACCACTTTGTCGGCGTGATTGATATACATATTGGTACCAAATTTCAGCTTTCCAGTGCTAACGATCACTGAGATTATCCGCGGACGGACGGACGGACGGACGGACGGACAGACAGACATGGCGAAACTATAAGGGTTCCTAGTTGACTACGGAACCCTAAAAAAGCACCAGGTGCCTATTTCTCATACTTGTCGTTACGCGAAAATAAGAAACATTATTGCTCAGGTAATAAGAGAGAAAATCGTAGTTAATCAAATTTAATAAGCTTATTTTATATTATAATGAGTCGAGCAATTTTCATTCTATTTATGTTATGGATAGATAGCTAATTTCTATTGATTGACCTAATTTTTGTGTTAGAATACCTACTTGCATACATGAGAAAGAACCTAGAAGTCCTAGAACCATTACACGATATTCATAGGTTTCTGGGCCATTTTTTTTTTTTTCAAAGTTGTCCACCCCGCTTTTTTTTTGGATTTGGAATTTGGACTCAGAACCGCGAGCTCTTTCAATCCTAATAGGAGAAAAAAAGTGTACTAAGGTTTTTTTCCCCATTCCGTTACCATTTTTTCATACATTTTGTATGGCGGTAACGGAATGGAAGGTTTGAAAAATGTATGGAAATCTTGGGACATTTCTTTTCTCCTATCAGGGTCGAAAGGCCTCGCGATTCTGAGTATGAATCGCGTAAAACATACCTATGTTACAAAAAAAGTGGGGGAACCACTTTGAAAAAAATATCTTACCCATTAGCTCTCTTGCGTATTTTTGATACATACTAGGAAATCAGTGTTATCAGTGATCTAATTCACAATAGTTATCTATAGTCTTCCGACAGTGACACTTCGCAGTTCATTGCCTGTTTAAGAAGGAAAAACCGGCCAAGAGCGTGTCGGGCCACGCTCAATATAGGGTTCCGTAGTTTTCCGTCTTTTTCTCAAAAAGTACTGAACCTATCAAGTTCAAAACAATTTTCCTAGAAATTCTTTATAAAGTTCTACTTTTGTGATTTTTTTCATATTTTTTAAACATATGGTTCAAAAGTTAGAGGGGGGGACACACTTTTTTTTCCTTTAGGAGCGATTATTTCCGAAAATATGAATATTATCAAAAAACGATTTTAGTAAACCCTTATTCATTTATAAATACCTATCCAACAATATATCACACGTTAGGATTGCAATGAAAAAAAAATTACTCCCCACTTTACATGTAGGGGGGGTACCCTAAAAAAACATTTTTTTCCACTTTTTATTTTTGCACTTTGTCGGCGTGATTGATATACATATTGGTATCAAATTTCAGCTTTCTAGTGCTAACGGTCACTGAGATTATCCGCGGACGGACAGACAGACATGGCGAAACTATAAGGGTTCCTAGTTGACTACGTAACCCTAAAAATAGCCCTTCTATCCTTCTTACCCATTGCCTCTATGGCGTATTTTTGCTACATACTAGGAAATCATTGTTATCAGTGGTCTAATTCACAATAGTGATGATAGTCCCCCGACAGTGACACTTCGTTAACTAAATGTTACTTACGACGCGAAACGCCACCGAAACGCCGCAGAAATGTAGTCTGGCTTTGTCGCGGCAATACGCAAGAGCGATAGAGATAGATAGCTACGAAAGAGAGCGTGTGTGTGCGTATTATCGTGAGGGTTTGTGCATTCGGCTGACGCTCACAGAAATAGGCGCAGAATTTCCAAGTCAAGTATCAATGTCACTGAGGTGTAATAGCTCACAGCTACAACGTCTGACTAAAAGGAATAGAAACTGAAAAGTGGCAATATTGTAGTGCCTTCCCTTTCAAATCAATATGTGTGAGAAAACGGGACGACACTACGATGTTGCCACTTTTAAATTTACGCTACGAGCATAAGATAGCGGTGAACGTTGGCTGTACATACGTACAGTCAATCAATTGGAACCCTAGGTCACTCTACAACCACGAAAAATAAATGAAAAAAGTTTATTATATAAATTAACAATTACAGAAAATCACGACCCTGTGTCCTGCACTGTGAGAAATTTGCATTGTGAATTTAACAAGTTCGACTTGTTGCGGTTTATCCGTTTGAATCATCCAAACGTATGTTTAAAACAATATGTGTCAGGTTGTTTTTATAAAATCGACTTGTTGATTCAAATATATCGATACCTTTGGGTTCAATTGGCGTAAAGGACAAAATGCAGGTTTTCAGGAGAAGCAAAAAACAACTTTTTTTTTAGAAAAATGTTTATATCTTTTTTGTTTTTTGACCTATATTTGTGACGTATATAGAAAAATATGTAGATTTTTAGTATCCTTAACCTAGTGTAGCACCTGTAGTGATAAACTAAACGGTTTAGAAGTTAGATGGTTGTAAAGGACATGTCAAAATGCTATGAACGGCCTTTACACCCGCGATTTTTTTTAACAATTAGAGTTGATAGGGTCGTAAATGACGGTCTTAGATGATTTTTATACAAATTCGGGGCGTAAATGTGACCGGAATGGTACAAATGGCAACTGTTTTTAGCTTAGTTTACAATTGAAAAACTTGAAAAATGTATCAAAACGTAGTTAATATGCCATAGAATAGCCACAATAGTGTTACAGTGTATATTTATCTAAATATTTAGCAAAGACAAAGAACAAGACTATTTTATACCCAGTTTTGCAATAAAAAAACAACATTTGCTTAAAAACTATGTAGTATTTTGGAAAGTTATTATTTTAGTACTCGCCGCTGTCTCAACTCTCAATAAGTTACGCATTCAGTATTTAATTCTAGCAGGGAAACGCTTTCGTAGTTTAAGTAAATACTTATAAAAACACTAATGGTACTCACGTAAACTTTAATCAGCAACTGTGAACAGTAGACTATATTAATACGACAGTAATTTTAAGTCTAAAGTAGAAAGAAGTTCTAAGAACAACTAAGAGTTAAGTACCAATTTATAAACGCAAGTTAGGACGCGTATACAAACTGTGACCAACTAATAAATAATAGTAACTGTAGTCAAGACTACCTACTATGTTGATTCATATTTTTGATAATTTTAAAACAGAAGATTGTTATTTAGTCTTTCACCTGTTAAATAAGAATAATCTTAATTATGAGTTCAATCCTAGAAATATTATAGTCAATGCTTTAAGTACCTGTGGGTACATAGCCAAGTCACCAAACGCTAACGCTCATTCGCTAGCGAAACGCACCTGTTATTGTCGCACTAAATGTTAGTATAGTCTACTGTTAAAGTTTACTGGCGGCGTAGCTGAATGGCAATCGTCGACGCCAGACGCCGACAAAAATGCAGTCTGGTGCAATACGCAAGAGCGATAAAGATATATAGCTACGAAATAGATATTATCGTGAGCGTTTGTGCATACGTTGTGGGTACGTACCCTGATTACCATAGTGTTTTTTTTAATTACCTACATCTCGTCGCAGTATAATAATACTACGGAAGCGTTTCCCCGCTAGAATTAAAGGCTGAATGCGTAACCTACTGACTATTCAACAGCGGCGAATACTAAAAAGATAACTTTGAGCTTGTTGCCAAAGTATCAGTAGATCGTTTTTAAGCAAATATTGTTTCTTTATTACAAAACTGGATAAAAAATAGTCTTGTTCTTTTTTGTTTCTAAGATAGCTTAGATAAATAATACACTGCATTAAACTAATGACTATTCTATGGCATATTAAGTACGTTTTGACACTTTTTTCCAGTTTTTAATTGTAAACTTAGCACAACACGTAAGACTCCTTATTCCTTAGAGCGCTCATCAATTTCACGAAACGGCCATCGATAGATGGCGTTGGCACTCGGTACGCGAGCACCTGCAACTCAACGCGCGTTTCAACGCCGACACAAATAATCTTGATAGTTTTGAATTAAATTGGTAATAACATAATTTTCAATTTTATACGGGGAATTTCCTGTTCATGGTATGGTAGTAGTAAATAAGGTGTATGAATGTAGTAAAAGTATAGTAGTCTACATATACATATATAAATACAGGTTTCCTAATTGATTGATTCAACAACCAACACCGCTGAGCCGAAACTACGAAAGCTAGAAAGTCGAAATTTGTATAGATTGCATTAACAAAATTTCGAAGAGATAAGAATCGATTATGAAAATTTACACCCCTAGTAGAGGGAAAAAGGGGGTGAAAGTTTGTATCGGGATCAATTTGTTTTTTTTTATTAGGAAAATTTTAGTTAGGAACTTGAAATTAGAGAATAGTTTAATAGTGATTTCTGTTTTTTTATTGAATGTATATGCATACTGATTGGTCCCATTTTTATCAGAACCCAGTTCTGCTGATGGGATCCTGGAGAAATCCAGGGAACTCCTCAAGTCTGAAAGGCATACATATAGCGATTTTTGTGTTTTTATATGAATAGCATGCATTTACGTACGGAACAATGACATTTGGTGCAGTGGAACTGTTGATGATGGTCAGACCGGAACTCCCTAAATCTAAACGGCACAGTTATAGTGACTTTCATATTTTTATAAGAACAGCATGCACTTACGTCCAGAACAGTGACATTTGGTGCATTGGAACTGCTCATGATGTGTCACTTTTTAACCGTCGCCTCAAATCTGAGAGATTTGAGGCGAGGTTCTCAATTCGTCTGTATGTTTATTTATTTTTTTAATTTTTTTATCTTTGTTCCTCGATATCTCCGTTGTTACTGGACCGATTAAAAAAAAAATTATTGAATGTATATGAATACAGATAAAAAAAAAGTAGTAGATAAAAAAAAATATCTGTCCCCTCTTTACATGTAGGGGTACCCTAATAAAATATTTATTATTATTAACGACCTTCCACATATTTATAATGAGCCCAAACATGATGGGGTTATGATGAGGAGAATAGCAGTTCTGTTGACCACCTCCTGACTCCATCATGAGAACTTGGACCTCGTCTAGTTCGATGGTGCTCGTCAGCCCAAATCTAATGAGCCCGAACATGATGGGGTTATGATGAGGAGAATAGCAGTTCTGTTGGCCTCCTCCTGACTCCATCATGAGACCCTGGACCTCATCTAGTTCGATGGTGCTCGTCAGCCCAAATCTAATGAGCCCAAACATGATGGGGTTATGATGAGGAGAATAGCAGTTCTGTTGACCACCTCCTGACTCCATCATGAGACCTTGGACCTCATCTAGTTCGATGGTGCTCGTCAGCCCAAATCTAATGAGCCCGAACATGATGGGGTTATGATGAGGAGAATAGCAGTTCTGTTGGCCACCTCCTGACCCCGTCATGAGACCTTGGACCTCATCTAGTTCGATGGTGCTCGTCAGCCCAAATCTAATGAGCCCAAACATAATGGGGTTATGATGAGGAGAATAGCAGTTCTGTTGACCACCTCCTGACTCCATCATGAGACCTTGGACCTCATCTAGTTCGATGGTGCTCGTCAGCCCAAATCTAATGAGCCCGAACATGATGGGGTTATGATGAGGAGAATAGCAGTTCTGTTGGCCACCTCCTGACCCCGTCATGAGACCTTGGACCTCATCTAGTTCGATGGTGCTCGTCAGCCCAAATCTAATGAGCCCAAATATGATGGGGTTATGATGAGGAGAATAGCAGTTCTGTTGACCACCTCCTGACTCCATCATGAGACCTTGGACCTCATCTAGATCGATGGTGCTCATCAGCCCAAATCTAAAGAGCCCAAACATGGTGGAGTTATGATAAGTAGAATAGCAGTTCTGTTGAACATCTCCTGCCTGACTCCATCATCATGAGAACCAGAACCTCATCCTGGTCCCAAAATATAATAATAATTCAAACTCTCAACAAACTTCACGTATAACTTAAAATCCAAAATCATATGAAAAGCATGTCGAATGCTAAAATTGCATAAGGTGTAAAAAGGATCAAGATTTGTTTAGTCGCAGTTTACGGCACTTCTCGGAACTATCGCGCTGCTTACGAAAGCTAGGTGCGCCGGACGATCAAACGCAGGTCCATTGTCTTCGAGCGCTCGGCGCAGACTGAGCGGGCTCGCGTTAGCACAGTGTCTTTTATTCGAATTTTAGGTGTTTTAAAAACATATCTATCGACAGAAAGGTATGTCTTATATGTATGATTTTTTTTTTATAGGTCAATAAGAAGTTCTAGTTTAGGATAATATTATTTAAGAGTTACAAAAAATGCAGAAATCGCAGGAAAAATACATAATGTAAACCTCTTTTTATCGAAAAAATGGGGAGGATACGGAAGGTTATTTATCCACCATTTCAAGTAAATCTTAAAATGTCAAAGTATTAGCTAACTCGTACAGGATATAACAAATAGGATTGTGATCATTTATTACCCCAAATAACATTTTTAACAGCACAATCACGATTCTAAACGAGCTATTCCACTACGAAATTTGAAAACGTCTTCCGAAAAAACTGATTTTTCGGAAGTATAAAAAGACATATTTTAAAGTAGTACCAATTGACTTTCTAGCTTAAGATATGTACTTTTAGGAACATTATCATTTTTTTAATAATCATTTATAGTTTCTTTATAATTTTGAATGAAAAAGGTTCTATTTTGCAAAAAACGCTCGTCTTTAGGAATAAGGCCTCTTAATCATATTGCCGATTCAAATGACAAATAGCTTGTTATTTGAACCAAAGAGCTTTTTAAGAGATATCACGTAGGTGCTATTTTAACCAAAAAAACTTGTTGAACGAACATGAAAACTGGTTGTATTTTCTCTCAGCGTGAGCTAGGAAACCCTGTGTTACAGGACGCAGTTTCGTCGCACTATAGTACCATGTCAAAATGACAAGCAGTAAGAGATTTCTTACAATCTGATTTACAGTGGCCTAGGGTTCAATTGGTTGACGTACGCTATGATTTTAATGTACATAGTTATACTTCATACTTATTTATTCATAAAGCCAATTTACATGTCAAATTTATAAGTCATAAGGCTACGGTTTTTGAGATACGGGACCCTGAGAATGAAAATAAAGCAGAATAAATATCGCTTAAAACTGCAAACGCCAAAGACAAATTAGGAAAGAATTGTCTCTGAAAAGGCGGCCGTGCGGAACGGACCTTTTCATTTTCGTTTATTTTCTCGCTTTTGATTCGGACAAGGCGTGATTTCTTAGTTTTTAACCCCCGACGCAAAAACGACGGGGTGTTATAAGTTTGACCTGTCTGTCTGTCTGTTTGTCTGTTTGTCTGTCTGTCTGTTTGTGTATGTGTCTGTCTGTGGCATCGTAGCTCCCAAACAGATGAATCGATTTAGATTTTAATATTGTCTTCGGTTACCGCGATAGTTACTCATGAAATAAAACTATGGAAACGGATTAAATCGCGTATAATGAATTTAAAATACATCCCGACGTTTCGAACTCTTTACAGCGTTCGTGGTCAGCGGGTGACTGAGGAAAAATTAAAATGTGCAAAAGCTACCCACTTACAAGAAATATTAACGAACCATGACCACAAATAATATAGATTTCTAAGGCAGGTTCACACACTATTAATAAAGCCAGTTATACAATATTCAAAAATTTTTACCATTACTCTGTTAAAAAAAAAAAAAAAAAATTAACCAATTAATCTACACAAAATTGACAAAGAAACAAACTGCAAATGTCCAACACCATACAACACAAATGCCTCACAGCCTTCGTCGTGCTTGTTCCATTATCAGATGTACTACTGGATCCCAAGCAAAGCCATCCTCTCTATTAAAGTTTGGATATTTCTTGATCTCAATGGCCTCTCGCAACATTCTGGGTATATATCGCTTCTCCTTAGCGAGAACCAGAGGCTTGTCAAACTTTATAGCATGATTGACTTTATCCATGACATGTTCAGAGACTGCAGACCTTTGCCGACGGTGCTTGACATCCGCTATGTGTTCCTTCACCCGTGTGGAAATGCTTCGTTTCGTCTGTCCCACATATGACAGCCCGCACTCACAGTCTAGCCTGTACACTCCCGCGCTTTGTAGAGGAGTTTGACATTTCACAGGCCTCAGGAATTGGGACATCTTCTTCATAGGCTTGAAATAAGTTTTAATAGAAGCCCGTTTCAAGATGTGGCTGATCCTATCTGTGACCCCTCTAACAAAGGGGAGAATTGCAGGCCGGCGCTCGACTGTAGGGATCTTCAAACGGGCCTTCTGCTTGACACGCGGTATCTTCGACATGCCAGGCAGGCGCTGTTGGCGAACGAGCTCAAGATACCGCGTGTCAAGCAGAAGGCCCGTTTGAAGATCCCTACAGTCGAGCGCCGGCCTGCAATTCTCCCCTTTGTTAGAGGGGTCACAGATAGGATCAGCCACATCTTGAAACGGGCTTCTATTAAAACTTATTTCAAGCCTATGAAGAAGATGTCCCAATTCCTGAGGCCTGTGAAATGTCAAACTCCTCTACAAAGCGCGGGAGTGTACAGGCTAGACTGTGAGTGCGGGCTGTCATATGTGGGACAGACGAAACGAAGCATTTCCACACGGGTGAAGGAACACATAGCGGATGTCAAGCACCGTCGGCAAAGGTCTGCAGTCTCTGAACATGTCATGGATAAAGTCAATCATGCTATAAAGTTTGACAAGCCTCTGGTTCTCGCTAAGGAGAAGCGATATATACCCAGAATGTTGCGAGAGGCCATTGAGATCAAGAAATATCCAAACTTTAATAGAGAGGATGGCTTTACTTTACCACCGGCTTGGGATCCAGTAGTACATCTGATAATGGAACAAGCACGACGAAGGCTGTGAGGCATTTGTGTTGTATGGTGTTGGACATTTGCAGTTTGTTTCTTTGTCAATTTTGTGTAGATTAATTGGTAATTTTTTTTTTTTTTTTTTAACAGAGTAATGGTAAAAATTTTTGAATATTGTATAACTGGCTTTATTAATAGTGTGTGAACCTGCCTTAGAAATCTATATTATTTGTGGTCATGGTTCGTTAATATTTCTTGTAAGTGGGTAGCTTTTGCACATTTTAATTTTTCCTCAGTCACCCGCTGACCACGAACGCTGTAAAGAGTTCGAAACGTCGGGATGTATTTTAAATTCATTATACGTGATTTAATCCGTTTCCATAGTTTTATTTCACGATTTAGATTTTGTTGTTTTTTTGTTTCATTAAAATCGGTCCACTATGTCGCGGTCGGGGGTTTTTTCAAAATTTTAATTTTGTGGTTAGGTTGTTGACAATCGGTTTACGACGACCTTCTACTGGGTCGTGATACTCGTGTTCGCGCCTGTTATGCCGCGGTCTTGGGTTTGAATCCCGGTAAGGGCATTTAATGTGTGATGAGCATAGATATTTGTTCCTGAGTCATGGATGTTTTTTATGTAGGTATTTATCTACTACTAACTTTTGCCTGCGGCTCCGCTCGCGTTAGAAAGAGACAAAAAGTAGCCTATGTCACTCTCCATTCCTTCAACTATCTTCACTTAAAAAATCACGTCAATTCGTCGCTCCGTTTTGCCGTGAAAACGGACAAACAAACAGACACTTTGCCATTTACAATTATATTAGTGTGGATATCCGGGTGCCCGGTAATTAATCGACAACCTTTTAACCACCAAGAGGGCACCTTATACTGGTCCAGAAAATCGACATTAAGGTTTAGTAAAAGTCGCCTGGTTTTCGAGATTTTCACACATTTTAAAATTTTAGGTAGTATTAAAATGTGCCCTCTTGGTGGTTAAAAGGTTGTCCATTAATTACCGGGCACCCTGTATAATATTGTTGTCTGTGTACCACCCACAACACAAGCCTTCTTGAGTTTGCCGTAGGATTCAGTCAAACTGTGTAAGGAGTAATATTGTCTTCGGTTACCGCGATAGTTACTCATGAAATAAAACTATGCTAGCTTTATTAATAGTGTGTGAACCTGCCTTAAAGATCTGTATTATTTGTGGTCATGGTTTGTTAATATTTCTTGTATGTAAGTACTTTTTGCACATTGTAATTTTTCCTCAGTCACCCGTTGACCACGAATGCTGTAAAGTGTTCGACGTTCGGGATGAATTGTAAATTCATTATACGCGATTTAATCCGTTTCCATAGTTTTATTTCATGTGTAAGGAGTCCTAAAATATTTTTTTTCCCCTCACTAGCTCGGAAACACGTGTTTTGTCCTTTAATACCAGCGGGTAAAAACGCATTTTATCCCCTAGTGGTTAAAGTAATTTGACCTTGAATAAAGTCAAATTAACTGCTTTAAAATTGATAAAAGCAGGTGAATCTAGTAATAAAGATGATTTACCACCTGTGGAACTACTGGAAGCAGTGATAAACGCATTTTTTGCGTTGTAGTTTCCTCGCTATAGTGAGGGGAAAAGTTGTGTGTTACACTAGGGTGCAAATGTATTTTACTTCTCGTGTGATAAAAAACTCGCAAGTTCAGGATACTATTCTCGAACCACTTGCTTCGCTCGTGGTTCAACTATAGAATCCTTTCACTTGCTCGTTTTTCAATTCCACACTCGGCGTTAAAATACAACTTTGCCCCCTTGTATAACAAATAACTATTATTAAGTATTTGACAATCATAGCGTAGAATCTGCGGACTCGGGCCATGCAACTTTACGAATGAGTGCGTTTTCACATTATCTGATCCGATATCGGATGTAGGACGGATATCCCATACATTACGGGCGCCATCTTGGAGTTTTTCCATTGAAATCCGATATCGAAAACAGACTAAAGCTCACTAAAGAGCGGTTTGCACTCCGTCCGATCCGAATCCGATCCGAACCCGTGAAAATATCCGTCCGACGTATCCGTAGACCGACGTATCTGTGTTGAAAGATGACAGTCTATGAACTGACTACATATCCTTTGATAATAAATATAATAATTAATCTACATATCTATTCTGGATCATCTTTAGACCCAGAGCCCAGGCCCGCCAGACCTTCCTCAAATTCTCAAGGATGAAACTTTGGGACAATGTAGAGTTCATATCGGCGGTTAATGTGTGCATATTTTCTAGTTCGGCCCATCGGCCAATTTTTTGCTATCAAGTGATGAAGGTGAAAAAAAAAAGTGCTTACTTTCCTTAAATTCTCAAGGCTGATTTTTATATATGTGTTAGAGCACGTTGTTAGAAATTGGTTATCATCAATGCCAGACCGTTTCCGCCGGCCATAACTTTTACCAGACGCGACAAAGTTGGCAAAAAACGACTCTAACTTACCTCATTTTCTCAAGCCTAATTTTGATATATGATACGCAGGGACCTGTAACTAGACCGTTTGTAAGCAGCCAGACCAATCGGATGGACCCAACCATCCGCCAGACCGACTTAAAGTTTCGATATGAGCATTAGTAGAATTGAAATATTCCGGGTCTATAAAAGCTAAAAACTTGAATTTTCTACATTAAGCTACGTGTATATTGTATACTTGACGTAATAAGCGACTTTCAAAAATTTTATTTCTAAGGAAATAAAAAAAATGAAAGTTTATATGTGGTGCAAGATTAATTTTAAGCTATGAATTTTATTTACACTGCGTAAGTACATGTGTATTTTATTATAAATATAACTTTTACCAGACGCGACAAAGTTGGCAAAAAACGACTCTAACTTACCTCATTTTCTCAAGCCTGATTTTAGTATATGATACGCAGGGACCTGTAACCAGACCGTTTGTAAGCAGCCAGACCAATCGGATGGACCCAACCATCCGCCAGACCGACTTAAAGTTTCGATATGACCATTAGTAGAATTGAAATATTCTGGGTCTATAAAAGCTAAAAACTTGAATTTCCTTTATTAAGCTACGTGTATATTGTATACTTGACGTAATAAGCGACTTTAAAAAATTTTACTTCTAAGGAAATAAAAAAATGAAAGTTTATATGTGGTGCAAGATTAATTTTAAGCTATGAATTTTATTTACACTGCGTAAGTAGGTACATGTGTATTTTATTATAATTATATAACTTTTACCAGACGCGACAAAGTTGGCAAAAAACGACTCTAACTTACCTCATTTTCTCAAGCCTGATTTTGGTATATGATACGCAGGGACCTGTAACCAGACCGTTTGTAAGCAGCCAGACCAATCGGATGGACCCAACCATCCGCCAGACCGAATTAAAGTTTCGATATGAGCATTAGTAGAATTGAAATATTCTGGGTCTATAAAAGCTAAAAACTTGAATTTTCTACATTAAGCTACGTGTATATTGTATAGTTGACGTAATAAGCGACTTTCAAAAATTTTACTTCTAAGGAAATAAAAAAATGAAAGTTTATATGTGGTGCAAGATTAATTTTATTTTAAGCTATGGATTTTATTTACACTGCGTAAGTACATGTGTATTTTATTATAAATATAACTTTTACCAGACGCGACAAAGTTGGCAAAAAACGACTCTAACTTACCTCATTACCTCATGAGTCGGTCTGGCGGATGGTTGGGTCCATCCGATTGGTCTGGCTGCTTACAAATAGTCTAGTTACAGGTCCCTGCGTATCATATATCAAAATCAGGCTTGAGAAAATGAGGTAAGTTAGAGTCGTTTTTTGCCAACTTTTGTCGCGTCTGGTAAAAGTTATATTTATAATAAAATACACATGTACTTACGCAGTGTAAATAAAATTCATACCTTAAAATTAATCTTGCACCACATATAAACTTTCATTTTTTTATTTCCTTAGAAGTAAAATTTTTGAAAGTCGCTTATTACGTCAAGTATACAATATACACGTAGCTTAATGTAGAAAATTCAAGTTTTTAGCTTTTATAGACCCGGAATATTTCAATTCTACTAATGCTCATATCGAAACTTTAAGTCGGTCTGGCGGATGGTTGGGTCCATCCGATTGGTCTGGCTGCTTACAAACGGTCTAGTTACAGGTCCCTGCGTATCATATATCAAAATCAGGCTTGAGAAAATGAGGTAAGTTAGAGTCGTTTTTTGCCAACTTTGTCGCGTCTGGTAAAAGTTGTGGCCGGCGGAAACGGTCTGGCATTGATGATAACCAATTTCTAACAACGTGCTCTAACACATATATAAAAATCAGCCTTGAGAATTTAAGGAAAGTAAGCACTTTTTTTTTCACCTTCATCACTTGATAGCAAAAAATTGGCCGATGGGCCGAACTAGAAAATATGCACACATTAAACGCCGATGTGAACTCTACATTGTCCCAAAGTTTCATCCTTGAGAATTTGAGGAAGGTCTGGCGGGCCTGGGCTCTTGATCTATGATATTTATTATTCAAATAAATTACACAGCATAACAGTAATTATCTATTCTTTGGCTGTATTCTGTAGCTATCCTTTTGTATACCAAACTACATATACCTGGCTAGGTGTACGCAAACGTACATTACTGCTTCCCGTACCTTTGTTCCCGAAACCCGCCCGGCCCCTTTCAAATGTAGGGTGACCATAATGTGCTTACGAGCAGAGACAGGATTCTATCAATATTTTTAGTATGGCGCTGCGATGGATACTGAACTGTTAAGCCTCCGCCACACATAAAGCGTTTTGATAGCGTAGCGTTAGCGGAGCGCAATGATAGCGGTCCGCCGGACGAACGCTGGCGTTCCGCTCGCATTCTGCGCGCATTCCGCTCGCAATCCGCGCTCGTTAGTTCCCGCCGGCGTCCGCTGGGCGCAACGCCAGCGTTCGTCCGGCGCACCGCTATCATTGCGCTCCGCTAACGCTCCGCCTACGCTCTCAAAACGCGCATGTGTGGCCGAGCTTTTAGTTTCAAGTGCCAAATGCCAATTATTCATGCCATTCTTTGATGTCACGATATTTGTTTCTGTTAGCTATTAATTTCTCCTGCACCTACATATTATGTCAGCCCAATGGTTGACTGAAAGAGAATGCCTTTTGGCATTATGTAGGCCATTTGCACATGTTCTTCGTTGTGCAATAAAGTTTAAATAAATAAATATTCAACACATGTCATAAACATGATTCAAACCACACCTGATTAAACATTGTTTTTGAGATTTTTAAGAAAAAGTTACAGATAAAACATAAAGCCAGCATTCATTCCGAATATTTGAAACGAATCACTTTTGGTAAGATATTTAATTTATTATACATTATATGTATATTTATTTAAGTACATTATTGTATAATACATGCATTAAGGTCTTGTTTTAAATCAGAAAAAGTGTTAAAGTTGCAGTGACTCTATTCAGTATAGGGAAATTTAAGTGAAAACGATCCTATTAAAATAAAACTAGTTTATAATCCTATACATATATACATTCCGTCATTATATACATTCCGTAATTCGTTTCTTAAATATATTGCATTTTAAATGTAAGTAAATATAATGTACGTAAATATTAAGAGCATATAAAGTAATTGCAATCAAAATGAACTAAAAACTCACATTCACAAGCATCATCATCAAAACTAGCAAAAACTAATTGCAAACCGAGTTTTCTTCCATTTGTCCCATAAATTCCGTAAGCCTTGTCACTGCGGGCAAAAATGCACCTGGCTCGCAGCCAAAGTGCTGCGTTGTTTCAGTCTCAATAACGATTCTGTCTGATCGAGAAAGACGTAAGCGGCGTTGTTTCACTACAGAGTTACGTCCGATAATTTGGGACTTGTCCGCAAGATTTATGTTTCGTAGTCACCCTACTAATTGGTGTTGTAATTATGAAATAATTTGGACGTTTGTATTAGTAGCTGTGTTGTAATATGTATGTTTATATTTTATTAAACATATCCTGCACAGTCTGAGACCATCATAGACACGAGAAGAAGAAGATTAAACATATAAATCATGGTGAGCAATGTGTATCGGAAGCACCCGAGTTAGTCTGTTTTACATTATCCGGTCCGATATCGGATGTCGGAAGGATTTCAATGGAAAAAATCCAAGATGGCGCCTGTACTGTATGCGATATCGGTCCTACGTCCTACATCACTCAGGAACAAATATCTGTGCTCATCACACAAATAAATGCCCTTACCGGGATTCGAACCCGGGACCGCGGCTCAGCAGACAGGGTTACTACCGACTGAGCCAGACCGGTCGTAAATGTAAAATGTAAATGTAGGCGCCATATCCATACTAATATTATTAATGGGAAAGTGTGTGTGTCTGTTTGTTTGTCCGTCTTTCCGGGCAAAACGGAGCGACAAAATGTCGTGATTTTTTAAGTGGAGATATTTGAAGGGATGGCGAGTGACATAGGCTACTTTTTGTCTCTTTTTAAAGCTAGTTTTATTATATTCCCATAGAAAATTTCAATTTCGCGCCATTTTTAGCGCCGAGTTTTGGTCGATGTCTATATTAATAGCTCGAACAACACCGCCCAGTAAGGTGCGAAAACAACAATTAGCGTAAATCACCCTTATCGTAAGTCGATCCGTATCTTAAACCTCTAGCCAACCCTTTCGCCGCGCTACAAGTACAACGCGGCCCATTCAGTGGCGACGACCTGCGCGGCGCACGTCATTTGCACGCGTGCGCCGTTTGTTAATGTAGGTAAGAATTTAGAATGGCGGCGTTTTGTGAACATCAAAGGAGTGAGCCTTCTGTACTTGTACTATTATATATTCTGTGCCTCTAGCCAAGAGTACAACAGTTGACGCTCCGTGGCGTATCATAAGTTATATCTCTCTCGCTCTTCCGTATTGTTGCACCTTAGTGTAAGACCTGGCCCCGTAGCCGAATGGTATTTCTGCGAAACGAAACGCAATCGAAACGCTGAAGAAATATAGTCTGACTCTGTCGCGCCAATACGGAAGAACGATAGAGATAGATATCTACGAGCGTTTCGTTTCGTGAGTGTTTGCGCCATTCGGCTACGCACCTTGAGTCGATGCTGCATAGGAGGACGCCAGTTCACTTAGACAGTTACGTGTCTTTGCCATAGTTGGTCAACTCATGCGCGGATCCAAGGATCATGCCCCCCCCCCCTCCCCTCCTGGAGCCTAGGTTGGCCATACAAATAGACCGCGTGACCCCCCCCCCTGGGGCCTGGGCCTTTCCACGTGACCCCCCCCCACCCTCTCGGGCACGAAGCTGTATCCGCGCTTGCAACGACTGTAATCTTTACGCGTTATAGCTAATGGCCGACCGAAACTGGGGTTTTTAACGAAACCGAAGGTATACATTTGATCTAGTTTCGATGGAAAGCGGACCTAGTGAAATAGTAATGGCACAGACCACCTAAACCACTTATTTTATAGAGGTACTAAGTACATATCGCTAAGGCCCACTTGCACCAACCACTTAACTCAGGGTTAGTGGGCTGTCATCTGTCAAATTCCATATAAAATGGTGGGTTAACCCTCCATTTTCGTTGTGCGTTTTCACATTATCCGATCCGATATCGGATGTCGGACCGATATCCCATACATTATTTTGATTTTTTCGCCTTCCGACATCCGATAATCGGATTGTGTTTCGCTAGTAAATTTGTTTTCGCCAGTCAAGCGCTCGCCTGTCGTAGGCGTTCGTAGCACCGTAGAAGGTCTACGCCACGGCGGCGTAGCGGTTGCCGTAGCGTGCTCAAATTGCACCGCGGCCTTGAGTGTTAAACGGTTTACGTGCACGTTGGTTGCAGATTGGTTACGTTTCATGTTTCATGAAATAATATATCCATACTTAATATTAGAGATGGGCCGAATATTCGGTAAATATTCGGTATTCGGCATATTCGGCTAGTTTTTCAATGTTCGTATTCGGCCGAATAATTCGGTTGAATTGCCGAATATTTACCGAATAAACAAAGTAAATAACTAATGAAGATCTTATATATTCCATTGGATAATAAGCTCCTATTTTAGTAGCTTTCTAAGGAACTACTAAAAAGAGATAATTAATACGTCAAAATATGTAAAAAAACCGGCCAAGAGCGTGTCGGGCCACGCTCAGTGTAGGGTTCCGTAGTTTTCCGTATTTTTCTCAAAAACTACTGAACCTATCAAGTTCAAAACAATTTTCCTAGAAAGTCTTTATAAAGTTCTACTTTTGTGATTTTTTTCATATTTTTTTTTATATACGCACTTTTTTTTCCTTTAGGAGCGATTATTTCCGAAAATAATAATATTATCAAAAAACGATTTAAGTAAACCCTTATTCATTTTTATATACCTATCCAACAATATATCACATGTTGGGGTTGGAATGAAAAAAAAATATCAGCCCCCACTTTACATGTAGGGGGGGGTACCCTAATAAAACATTTTTTCCCATTTTTTATTTTTGCACTTTGTTGGCGTGATTGATATACATATTGGTACCAAATTTCAGCTTTCTAGTGTTAACGGTTACTGAGATTATCCGCGGACGGACGGACGGACGGACGGACAGACAGACATGGCGAAACTATAAGGGTTCCTAGTTGACTACGGAACCCTAAAAACCGTAGTTTGAGTTGAGAAGAGTTCAGAGTTATATTAACTAAGTTTTAGTTATCCACTAAATTATAAGAACATAGTTATAGTAACATATGTAACCATTATCAATCATTAAATAGTTTTAATGAACATCCGCTTTAAAAATATGGCGTAACCGAATATTCGGCCGAATGTTCGGTTCGGTAAGAGCTGAACCGAATGTTCGGCCGAATATTCGTATTCGGCAAAGTCCATATTCGGTCCATCTCTAGCTTAATATCATAAATGAGAAAATGTATGTGTCTGCACAGAATATATAAAAGTACAGTTTAGGTTGAGAGAAAGGGACGAAGCTATAGCAGCTCCATAGCTCCGTCCCTCTCTCTCAACCTAAACTGAACGGCTTTAGCACTTCATTGTAGCCCCCCAGAAGGCTTACTGTCAACAACCTGTCAACGGGCTGCATACGACATTGAGTTCTATTGCGCAGCGATAAGGTCGTCAAATTTTATGGGCGCGAACTCGCGGCCGCCGGAATGTATGAAAGAAACGCGGAGTGAACCGCCCCTGGTGTCTGTTCGTTTGTGTGCCTTTCACGGCAAAACGGAGCGACGAATAGACGTGATTTTTTAAGTCGAGTTGAAGTCGAGTCGAGAAGGTATGGAGTCATAACATAACCCGGCAACCTTCAAATCAAGGGTGAACAGGCATCTTCTGGGCGAGCTCACTCCATCGTAGGCCACGTCTTTGCCTTTGGCTAGTCTGTGGCCAAGAGTAAGCCCATTTATAATAAAAAAAAAAAAATAGGCTACATTTTCTCTTTTTTGTTTATATATCTAACCCCCAGTTTTTCACTCCCTAAAATGGGGAACTCGAACATCGGAAAAAAAATAAAATAAAATAGTATATTTGAACATTCCGCTAGTATTGTATAGAGGTAAGTACTAAGTAAATATTGTTAAGTCGATAGTAAGTATGTTTTCACTAATAAACGGTCACGCTTGCCTGTCGTAGGCGTCCGTAGCAACCGTTTTTTATTATTTTTGTTTAAGTATATTTAGATTGTGCAACATGCTACGGCGTAGCGGTTGCAAAACGTAGCGTGCTCAAATTGCACCGTGGCCCGTGGCCATGAGCGCTACTAAAATATTGCTTTTGGATTTATATGAGCCTGTAAATACATCCAAAAATCTGGACCTAACACAAAAATATATTTTTGTTCAATATTTTAACATTATTTTATTAATTATCTAGGCGAAATTTCATGATTTTGGAACCTTGACGTCATAATTTTAACACATTATATCTTTATTTTTGCCTCATAGGACCATGTGCATTACGCCAGACTCATTAATTATAGAGTTTTAGAAAATCATTTTCTCTTTCTAACCCCCCACTCCCCTAAAATGGGGGGCGGACGTTTATATGGAGCATTCCGCTAGTATTGTATAGAGGTAAGTACTAAGTAAATATTGTTAAGTCGATAGTAAGTATGTTTTCACTAATAAACGGTCACGCTTGCCTGTCGTAGGCGTCCGTAGCGCCGTAGAAGGCCTACGGCGTAGCGGTTGCCGTAGCGTGCTCAAATTGCACCGTGGCCCGTGGCCATGAGCGCTACTAAAAATTGTTTTTATGTGTAAATACATCTACGTCATAATTTTAACACATTATATCTTTATTTTTCCCTCAGAAAATCGTAATTAAAATCTTTCGGTTTAGTCATGCTATACCGTGTATAAACTGGAGTACTAGAACAAGCCTTAACCCTATTTCCTAACACGATTACATCAACCCAAACCATAAACTTTAACCCACTTCCATCAAAGCCCAACAGTTGCTAATACTAATCGTACGCAATACCACCCTTTCCATACAAAATACTTAAATTCCAACCCCTAAGTTATACTAAAAACGACTTAAATAACGCTCACTTTCAAACAGAAACTTTCGTAGTTGTTCCAATATTGGAACTGGCTACTACAGTCTATGTATGAAATACCTATACTGATAAAGCACCAAAATATGTAAACACAACCTTAATGCGCACGAATAAGATTCTGTATACCTATTTTGACACTTTGTCCGAGTACATGTATATGACCTTGACTGTGCAAGAACTCTTACTGTACGCAGACGAAAAAGACGTAACATACATATTTCTCCCGTGCAAAAATGAACTTAAATATTTAGCTAATAAAGTAAAGTTTGGAATAGCGATGTTGCTCGATTAGAAATATAAGGAACTTCGCACGTGATGCGATGCACGCGAGCGTTACATAAGTGCGTTGTTGCCATGGCAACGGGCCTCCAACAACCATAGATAATTATCAATGATCATAGACAAATCAACATAAATATACCTACTCACGCCTATCTTTCCAAAAGGAGGAATTTTGACAGATAGGAAAAATTTTGTGTGTCAGTCGGTGGCAAAGTTAGGTTAACCTTTAAAGTTAGTTTTGCCTTAATACCCTCGGGACGCTCAAATTCCACTTTTTGAACCGCTCGCTCACGGTTTAATTTTGCAATCTTCCGCTTTCTCGTGCAACAACAATTTGCCCCCTTGTAAAACAATAGTTATTTGTTATACAAGGGGCAAAGTTAAAATACATTCTAACGCCGAGTGTGGAATTGAAAAACGAGCAAGTGAAAGGATTCTATAGTTGAACCACGAGCGAAGCGAGTGGTTCGAGAATAGAATCCTGAACTTGCGAGTTTTTTAACACACGAGAAGTAAAATACATTTGCACCCGAGTGTAACACAAAACTTTTCCCCTCACTATAGCGAGGAAACTACAACGCAAAAAAAAGCAGTTAATTTTACTTTATTCAAGGTCAAATTACTTTACCCACTAGTGGATAAAATGAGTTTTTACCCGCTGGTATTAAAGGACAAAACACGTGTTTCCGAGCTAGTGAGGGGAAAATAAATAAATATTAGAGACATTCTCGCACAAAATGACTGAGTCCCACGGTAAGTTTAAGAAGGCTTGTGTTGCGGGTACTCAGACATATAATATGCAGATACTTATATTAGTTATACATAGAAAACAATAAACATCCATGACTCAGGAACAAATACCTGAGGCCCATTTTTCGAAACTGTAAGTTACAAGTTACATGCGGAATTTTCTTTCCAACTTGTCATATTAGACATTGACAACCACTTGTAAATTGTAACGTAGCTACGAGACATGGGCCCTTGTGCTCATCACGCAAATAAATGCCCTTCCCGAGATTAGATTCCAATCTGAAGCTCATCGAGCCCGCGGCTCAGCAGGTGGTCACTAACCACTAAGCCAGACCGGGCAAATACCTAAGTTGTTCATTCATTATAGCGGTGTAACCTTCGGTTCAAACATTATCGATTCTATTGATTTAGTTCATGGCTCTCGGATCAAGGCGGGGTCATGGGAAACATTATACAGGTTGGGAAAAATTAAGCCTCAAAAGGGCGAAAATGCTTATTATTTTCATTGAGTATAATACTTTACTGCCCTCTCAAGCCAAAAAGCGCTATGTCAACCGAAAATCCATAGCTAACTTATAAATTCAATACCAACATTTTTTTTTTCGAAGTTCATTTTAGGGTGAGATATCTATGGTTATTTCGGTCTGTAAGGTACAGCGGGGCAAATCTCAACTGGAAGCACATGTAAGTCAATTTACAATTAAAAAATATCCCGTATTTTTTTCTGCCGTACATGATTCATTCGAATAATGCTGGCATTGAGTAATTTTGTATGGTTCCGTAGTCAACGGTTGACTAGGAACCCTTATAGTTTCGCTCTGTCCGTCTGTCCGTATGTACACCGGTTAGCTTCGATTTGGTAGAAACTCCGATCAGTAACTCAGGAACCAATACGCAACCAGCTTCAAACAGGGAATTTTGTATTCCCGTTCTGTAGCCAGTTACAAAACTTAGTTACCAAACGGCACCACGCTGGCCCAATACGTGACCGGCTACAAACCGGGAATCTTCATTCCCAATCTGTAGCCAGTTACAAAACTTAGTTACCAAACGGTATTACTCTGGCCCAATATCACTCAGTCAGTAACCGTCTACAAAATGGTAATCAAGATTCCCGGTTTGTAACCGGTTACGAAATTTTGGCTACCAAACGGTACTAAACCGTAGAAAACGCCTGAATGTTCTATGAGGTTTGCCCGGAGGCTTAGAGTCACACACAGATAAACTGGCAGCGATTTTGATAGCCCCGTCTTTGCAAGGGTTAAGTAAATGTCATAATTTCGTAGACGTAAACCATTAGCGCCGGCGAGGATCTCAAAATCATTGCATCATCTTGGACTGACTCTATGTCCGCCTGGGGGCCTGGCCAAAGTGACAATCGTACAGTCAGCCCTTTATGACAAGGTATCATAAATATAAATATTAGGTACGGACAAAGTGCCAAAAATATGTATACACGACTTTATTGCTTATGCGATATTTAATGCCTTGACTGTACATCGACAAACACCAAACGGAAAGAGGAAAATGTATGAATGACAAATAATTGAAATAATACGAAAACTCGGGTGCCCGTTTTCATACATTTCGATTGGTGTTCTGTATCAATGATTGTCATCTTTGCTAGGCCTCCTGGTGTGTATGTTACTTGGCTAAGACACGACCCTGACATTATCGATGTACTATTAAAATATCTAGGGGGTCTCTATTGCTTCCCATGAAGTATCGTTTGTCCAGAATTCATTTTCGTTAGTTATAAATGCGCCATTTTTTTTCAAAGTTGTCCACCCCACTGTTTTTGTAACAAGGGTATTTTTTACGCGATTAATAATCAGAATCGCGAGCTCTTTCGATCCTGATAGAAGAAAAAAAAAGATTTCCTTAAATTTTTCAAACCTTCCATTCCGTTACCGCCATACGAAATGTATGAAAAAATGGTACTTAACGGAATGGGAAAAACCTTGGGATACTTTTTTTCTCCTATTAGGATTGAAAGAGCTCGCGATTCTGGGTGGAAACTTTGAAAAAAAAATGGACCAAATTGATATTTCTCAGAAACGCGTAACATTTCAGAATTTCCATGAAACGAACCTAACCTAACTAATCTATAGATGACCTTAATGAAAACCCTGAAAAGTTACGCTTTTCAGAATTATGACTAATGATAATCTGGCAATCATTAATTACATTATGACTTTCAATCATTATGTCAAAGGAATCCGGATAAAGAACACGACCATGATACGGCCACTGGTCCGTTAGAAATGCGATTTGGTTAAACCCTGGTACCGATGCACTATAAATAATATCTAGGGTTATCAAAAGACTAAACAAGTCACTAAATTGTCTAAATTTACATGGACTATGGCGCAGATTTTGCATTCAGGGTTGTCACTTAACGTTTGTATTCAAGTTTAAATGTGTTCGATGGACAAGAGCTCTTAAATGTATCAAAAACTTACTGCATATCAAAACCCCAAAAAAATCTATTTGCCAAGAAGAATTTTCACTAGTACTTGGCACCAAAATTCTTATGAAATCTTCTTCTTCTTCTTCCTCCTACCCTTATCCCACGTTATGTGGGGTCGGTACAACACGTCTTCCTCTTCCATTCTCCTCTAATATCTTTTGTCATCTCAACACTCACATCTTTCTTCCTCATATCCTCTTTCACACAATCCATCCAGCGTTCAAAATCATCATGAAATGTTCTCAGTATTTTTTGAGTGTATTTTTGCTGATGCTTTATTCCAGGCTGAAGGTATATCTACAATATTATGAGTACCCACATATCTATACATAACAGTTTCTATCGTGATTTATCATTGTCTGTCAAATAAATGCCAATGGGTTATTCGTCAGGAATTGTTATTAGGTAATTAAAGGTAAAACGATGTCAATATGCATAGCTGGGCACCGTTAATCAAATAGTTAACTTCGTTAATCGCTAATCCGTTACTAAAAAAGTTAACTTCGTTAATCGTTAAAGCGATACATTTCGACAAATTTAACGTAAGTTAAAGTTAATCGTTAATCCGTTAACACGTGAAAAAAAATTAACTTTTCTTTAAATATTTAGTTGCATCAGTATCCACTATAACGTATTATATTTCTGTAAAAGGCCGAAGTACAGCTAGCCCATTGAACTCTAGGCTGCACGTGGAAGGCAGTGATCGCCTGAGCTACTGCCAAGAGCTGTGTCAGGAGAGATGCTGGCGGTGACGGGACTGTTGTGGCACTTTGGGCGGTAGAGGCTAGGGAAGCGAATGTGGTCGTAAATAGGGCTCGAATTTGCTGCCCTATCACTACAACAGTCGCCATGGTAAAGCTTAGGATTCACCGAATCAAAGTTAGTAAAAGCAAATCCACGTGAAGAATACTTTTTTAGGTAATATTTCGGACTTTTAGCAATCGACATCGGTAAAACCTAGGATTTACCGGCAAATCATAGGATTTGCCGTATTTCGGGCTTTTATAGTAGCGTTCAGAACGTGTTTTTCGCAGCGCAGATGGCGCCTGTGCCCTACTAGATTAACGATTAACGGACTCGGAGAAATTTAACGGAAGTTAACGAGTCCGTTAACATTTTTTCAAGTTAACTTAAAAGTTAATCCGTTAATCGAAATGTTAACTTCGTTAATTAACGATTAACGGATTAACGAGTTAATGCCCAGCTATGTCAATATGTTATGACTGAGTTATGAGAATCAAATCGTCTCCGAGTAAGTAATTATATCCAATTTGGCAATGGACTCAAATCACAATTTTCATCTTACTTATGTCAATTTATTAAATAAATTCCATTTTTACTTTATAGTTGTCATTATTTAACGAAAACACATTTGTTTAACAAGTACTTACAACGTTAACGTGACGAACCTTGAAAATGCATTGTAATATTATCGGACCCAAACAACTCAATTACTTTAGTTTAATTACTTTAGTTTCACAAAGTTACGCTTTAAATTTTAGTTCTATCTTCTAGAAATGTCCCGATAACGTTATCTTAAGTATAGAAATTTTAATTTATCGTTTCTTGTACATTTTATAACTAAACTCTTGATAGCTTTAGCGGCAATAAGTAATCTTAAAGATCGGCATTATTACCACTAAAATCAGAACAATCGAAACGTTATACAAACGAAGCGTAAGTTTGCGTGTCCGAGTTGTTTATAAAATCTGCGACAGAGTTGTGGCATGCTTGCGGGCGAGCTCACCGTGGGCATCAGCTGGTCTGTGCTGCGGACGCGCGTCACCTTGTTCTTGTAGATGATCTTCTTGACCGCACGCTCTACGGGCTGGTTCCACCGCATGAACAGCACATACGCGCCGTACAGCGAGAACAGCACCAGCGCCTCCTGCCAGTAGATCAGGCTGTCCCGGAAACAGTATATCAACACCAGCAAACTGATCGAATAGAAGCTGCAGTCGCGGAACAGCGGCCACCAGGTCAGAGTCAACGTCGTGCGGGAGAACAACGCGCACGCACCGATCACGAATAAGATGTTGAACACGGCCGAGCCGACGATCGTCCCGATCCCCACGTCGTCGAAAGAAACGAACACCCCTATTATGGAGGTGAACAGCTCCGGGGCTGAGCCTCCCGCCGCCATGAACGTGGCCCCGGCCACGTCGTCCCGGATCGCGAGCCGCTCTATGATCACATCCAGCGACGGGACGAAGAACTCGTCGCAGACGATCGCGAGCGCGACGAACATATAGCCCATGCCGAGCACGTGCAAGAAGACGGCCCCGGAGCGGCGCTGCTCCTCGGTGAAGAGATCGGTGGGGAACAGAGGGGCGCGCTCCACGTGCTCGGTGGGTTGCGGCTCGTAGGCGGGCGAGGCGTCGTAGTCCAGGACGGTGGTGTTGGGCTCGCCGGCCCGCGCGGCCGCCAGCAGAGCGAGCAGCAGCGCGCCACCCATGGCCCCGGGGCGCCGCGCGCGACTGCCGCCGCCGTCGCGCCCCGCCCGCGCCCGGCCGCTCGATAGCGCCGCACTGCGCCGCGCCGCCGCCGCCGCCGCCGCCTGCCCCGGGCGAGCACGACCAAACGTAAACTTGTCACATCGCAGATACATTGTTACGGATGATAGATAGATTTATAAACACTTTATTTGTCCATAACGTGTAGCTCTCCGCTCTCTATTATCGTTGCATTGATTTATAGGTAGGTAGGTACGTTGTAGATTTCGACGTGTTTCGTTTAGCGTGGTTTAGCTCAATACCTAAATGTGATGTGAATTAGTGCTTAAATATCAGTTACCTCATTTTAAGATGTGGTAGCAATTATTAGTAACATTTTCTTTACAATATAACAATTAATAAAGATATTTTCACCAGACCAACTAACTTATTACCAGTTTTTGCTCTCTTGATTCTTCGAAAACGGATTAGTAAAATTGCATTTTATCCACAAGAATGCAAAGTAATTTCTTACCAATTTTAATTTGTAATGGTGCATTTCAAGAATCTTCTCTTTCCGAACAGACTCTATAAATAAATATAACACGGTGTCCCTTCACACCATGTTATATAACATTTATAACAATTATAACAGCCCGGGCGCCCTGTCCACTCACAGAAGCGGTCCGTCGAAAATGAGCTACGAGAGCGGCTGGTTTGAGCTGGAACGGTCGCTGAAGATAGGAAGACGTGGCGCGAGCTTGTGAAGGCCCTTTGCACCTCAGGGGTGCCTTAGTCCTTTTTCACATTATCCGATCCGACATCGGATGTCGGAAGGATTTCAATGGAAAAAATCCACGATGGCGCCTGTAATGTTTGGGATATCGGTCCTACATCCGATATCGGATCGGATAATGTGAAAACTCACTTAGGACTACAAGAACAATAACAGCCCAGTGTGGAAACACCATAAGATGGCTAGAAGAAATTACCTATAAATGATAATATTGAATCATACTATTCATACTTATATGTTTAATAAATTGATGGATTTGATTTAATTTGATATTTTACAGTTAGCATTTTATTTGTGTTGGTGGTGAAAAATTTACTCGGTGGGTAAATTTGTATGACCTACGCGCCTTGAAACCCTCGCAACGTTCAAGATGCCACATTTTGAACCACGGACTACTCTCGCGTTTCAATATTGGAATCTTTCAATTACTCGAGTATTAATATTGGCACTTGCGGTAAAACAACAACGTTACCTACTTGTAAAACTAAATAATGACAGTAATGACTATTATCCTGCTTCCGCCGGTCCTTCAAAATAGTGTGTAAAATGGCCAGGTGCAGTAGCCGATTGGCATTTCTGCGACGCGAAACGAAAACGAAACGCCGCGAATGGTAGTCTGGCTCTGTCGCGCCAATAGGTACGCAAGAGCGATAGAGATAGATATCTACGAGCGTTTCGTTTCGTGAGCGTTTGTGCCATTCGGCTACGCACGTAGTGAAAATGCATTTTTGCTGTAGGTAAACCTCCTCTAAAATTCCTTCAAATTTCCTTCCCAGTGAAAACACTTTGCCCGCACATAGGTTTTCCGATTCGCAACGACTGATCAGCAACCCCACTCTACATGTAGGGGGGGTTTAACAACGGTCGCTAACGGTCACTGAGATTATCCGCGGACGGACGGACGGACAGACATGGCGAAACTATAGTTGACTACGGAACCCTAAAAAGGAAATTTCCATACAAACTACTACGATAACGATATATTATTATCACAAATTGTGCATTTGGCTACGTACCCCGCATCGTAGTCGAAAAAAACATCGAATTGCCCCCCGCCAGCAGTGCCAGCACTATTAAGACGATACGGTAGGGGTCAATTTTCCATACAAACGCTCTCGACTATTTCCTCCCTGGTTTTTGAATATAGAGCAATGATTTTTTCAACACAGATTGTTATTATTTTTATCTGTGTCGGACCGTTTTGATTTTTTTGATATTCTGCTTTTTAAAGACTCTAGAGCCAATCAAAATTTTCCAAAAACGGCCTTTTTCATTGTGGCGCAAAAAAAGGTTTGATACTCAAGATTCTTAACAATTAACCAAAAAAGCTAAACGGTCCGACATAGATTATTTCATTGTTATTCAGATTCTCAAATTTCGTTCCGATTGATTAAGTTTTGAAGGAGGAAAGAGTCGAGAGCGGAACCTCGATTTTAAAGATTTTTTTGAAATATCTTTTGACTGAGTTGTTCTTAATGGACAATTTTTTTTCGATAAATCTAGTTAATAACACTTGTATATTTAACTAAAATTCCCAAGTTGAAAGGGGGGCTCCTTTCCATTTTAGCATTTTCGCTACCGTATCCTCTTAATAAGTCGAATGTAAGAACTTCATTTTGCTTGCTCGTTCGACAAACATAAATAAAAGGTGTGGTAAGTATATTTTCCATGAAAACCGTAAGTACTTTCCTATGAGGATGAAATTTTAGGTATTTTATACCGGGTGCTAGGTAATTAACGGACAACCTTTTAACCACC
The DNA here is from genome assembly GCF_023078275.1 of Leguminivora glycinivorella. NCBI lineage: Eukaryota > Metazoa > Arthropoda > Insecta > Lepidoptera > Tortricidae > Leguminivora > Leguminivora glycinivorella. The sequence goes on along the minus strand of NC_062986.1, from coordinate 17,003,708 downwards.
AAGAGGGCACCTTATACTGGTCCAGAAAATCGACATTAAGGTTTAGTAAAAGTCGCCAGGTTTTCGAGATTTTCAGTTTTTTTTTTTAATTCTACCTAAAATTTTAAAAAAAAGTATTAAAATTTTAAAAAGTGTGAAAATCTCGAAAACCAGGCGACTTTTACTAAACCTTAAAGTCGATTTTCTGGACCAGTATAAGGTGCCCTCTTGATGGTTAAAGGCCTCTGGAAAAGGGAAGTAAGAAAAAATGTGTATTATTCAAAATGTGTTATGTATTAATAATAAGCAAGCACACTGTTAAGTCATACTAAATTATAAAATTAAGACAATTAAGTTTGTGAACAAGTAATTCTTTAGCATATAAAATTATTGTTTCCAACATAATGTACTATTCCTATCTTTAAATTCTAATAACATATGAAAATGATTGTCTCCAATGTAATGTACTACCTATTCCTTATCTTCAAGGACCGTCCCCTTCTGCTTTTGAACAACTGTTCAGTGAGTGAGCATCAGGCCGCTGATTAATTCTTATTTACTGCGGCAAATTCTAAAAGTCAAAGTCAAAGATATTAAGTTTGTGAATAAGTAATTGTTTAGCACATAAAATTATTGTTTCCGACATAATTTACTATTCCTTATATTTAAATTCTTATAACATATGGAAATGATTGTCTCCAACATTATGTAAGTACTATTGCTTATCTTCAAGGTCCTTCCCCTTCTGCTTTTGAACAGCTGTTGGTTGGGTTGTCAGCATCAGACCGCTGATTAATTCAGATATTTTATTAACTGCGGCAAATTCTAAAAGTCTGCTCCAATCTTTTAATGTACAATTGAGAGCCAGCTTAGAGACACACTGTTCTTTCAGATCATCCATTAGGTAGTAAGAAGCTAGCAATAGCAAAGGCTCCAGGCCTTCATCAGGCAAAGTACGGAGGTACATGTAGTCTTTCAAGTGCTGGAGGGTCTGCCGAGTGACTCCTTCTATCTGCACGCAGCCTTCATTTGCCTCCTTCCACTCATTCCTTAACATTGCTCGGAACACATCACTGTGGGCTGCAAGGAATGTTCTGTGGATGGCCACACTACCATCAACTGCACTTAAGTTAAAATCAGTGAAATCAACATCATTATAAATTTTCGTAAGGCGAGATTCTTCCACCTTACAAGTAGTTATATTAATATTAATAACATTTATATAGACATCGTCTAATATTGTATCAGAAGACAATCTCTCTCCTATTCTTTTCCATTTCTTATCACACACCCATTCTGAATAAAATGGTATGTCAGTTTCTTGACAAGAAACTTTCACTTTGACTTTACACTCATCATCCGTTTTAAGGTTCCATGATAAAATACTACATACAAGGGGAGATCCCATACCATTGCAAGCAAAGTTCAAACGTACAGAAACCAAATCATTAACATTGAACTGATCTGTTACACATTTCATATTAGGTCCATCAGAAATGCCAATAATACATGTGAGTTTCAGGAATGAATTTAGCTGTTGTTCTTTGACTTTTCTGAAACAAATGAATTTGATTCTGAACAAAATGTTATATAAAGTCGGTATAAATACATATATGGAGCGGGCGTTTTCAATCAAAAGGGTACTTAATGTCGGCAGCATTCCCATAAAGCCTCAGTATGGATTCAACGTTGTGGACAGCCAAGAATGTGGTACCTTGTAGTTAAAAACATCACATATTCATTCAAAATACTTACACTTTTATGCCCATGACGACTTTTAGCTATTGATGTAGCTTGAAAGAAGATATAATAATTACCAACGCAGGCAACAGACTATTTAAAATAGGGTATCTATTAATATTCAACCTAAAACTCAAATATGCCTGTACAGTACTTAGGTATTACTTTTACTTCTTATAAGAATTGAATCACACTTGTTTGATTACGATTGGAAAAGTAGTAAAAGCACTAAAACAAAAGTCGTTACGGAACAATTACGAAAGGTGAGATATTGACATTGACACTGACAGTAGAGGTACCGGTAGTGTTCGTCTTTTTAGGGTTACCTACAAGGAAAATTGGTATCATCTTGGATAGTCGGCCGCCAACTTTTTTTTACTACTGACGATCAACTAAATCTTGGCTCTGAAAATGGCGCGAAATTCAAAATTCAAATTTCTATGGGAATTAAACCTTCGCCCCAACATTTTCAATCAGTTTTTTAAGTGTTATGGTTATGGCTCGTAGATGACTCTGCCACCGTCCCGGTGAGACCTACCTTTTTTTAGTGCCAAGATTTGGTTGACTGTCTATACATATAAAAGAGTAGATCTTAATTTGTAGATACATAAATTACTTAGTTTACTTGTAGAAAACTAAATTAATTTAATGGCGGCTTATCCCGCGACTTTAATATTATATTAAATATTAATGGTTAAAAACTACTTAGGTATATGAAGAAAAAGAAGGACAATAATATAAAACACAAATATTAATTGGGCATGAAAGTTTTAATAAATTACTTCTTAATCTAAAATTATTACCTACTTGAATGTTGCCTTACTTATATAACAATACTTAATTAGGTAATGGTTATTGTTCTATTTTTTGTTTTTTCACTGGCGCCTGTTGGTGATCAAAGTCCACAGCTGAATTTACCAGCATTATAGCAGAAGTCAATTCTGATAATTTGTTTTCCACAGCAAACTCAAGAAGGCTGCTCCACTCTCCTGACTTGTAGTTTAGAACTAGTTTTGATAAACAATCTGCTTTCAAATCATCAATCAAATAGTATGATGCTAGCAAAAGTAGAGGTTTCAGTCCATCATTAGGCAATTTCCGGAGGTACATATACTGCTTCAGGTACTGGAGAGTCTGCAGAGTGACCCCTTCAATCTCAATACGGCCCTCCATTGTCTCCTTCCATTCGTGGCTAAGCATAGCTCGGAACACATCACTGTAAGCCGCTAGTATGACCCTGTGAACAGCTATACTCCCCTCAGGAGCAGTTAAGTTGAAGTCCGTAAAATCAGCATCATTATATATTTTGGCAGGGCAGAAATCATCAAACTTACTAGCAAAAATTATGAAACTTATTAAGCATGTGCGGAACTTGTCAACAGCTATGTCACAATTCTGCTTACTCCCAACCTGTGTCCATCTGTCTAGCAAGACTCTTGAAACAAATGGTACATCCGTATCTTGGCATGATACTATCACTCTAATTTTATTATTGTTCTCGAGTGGCAGAGCTAAAATGTTGCATGATAGAGGAAGTGTTTGACTTTGTACCCTGAAGTGCAACCGCACTTTTGCCAAGTTATTAACTACAAAATCCTGAGTTTGTTCTTGACATTGCACTCCAAAAATGCTAATCAAGCATCTGAGTTTCGAGAATGCTCCGACATGTTGTTCATGGACATTTCTGAAAGAAATAAATATATTCTTTTATGGCTTCGCACAACGCAGTGAATTTTTCTTTTTATTAGTAAGTTAATTATAGGCTAGGCTAATATCAGTACTATCCTCTTGTTGTTTTAATTTTTAACTACGCTTAGAGGCCAACGTTAAAATGAACGCTACGCCAAACAACTAGATAAAGTACGATAAATTTGATTGTAAGACTTGTAGTGTAGGACATAAAACAATTTTCTGGTCCCGTGTTAGAAAATCTGCGCTAATAAAGCGGGCAACGCAAGAACCACTTATATAGAGTTACGTCACCTCTTATATTATATAAGAGATTCAGGGGTCTAAGTAACACTTTTATTGTTTTTGTCTAGTTCACAGGACCCAAGTTAATGTATAAAATATTTTTTCTGTAACCTTGTAGTTACAGTGTTGTTCTGTAAACAATACTTACATTTTTATAGGCATGATGCATTTAATGTTTTCCTCTCGTTTTCTTTATATGGACAATAAATAATCTAGCACTTTTCCTTATTGCTCTATAAAAGTAATTTAAATTATAAATTTGCTTTCTAAGATGCGAAGACCCTTTCAAATAAACTTCAATTTTTTTGACATAAAGTCATAAACTATAGACATAAACAATACTGCCAAAGTTTTCAGTTTTTAAAAGGGCTTTACACATGTTGCCACAAATGATGTACGGTATCAAAAGTAATGATTCAATACCATTTCAATCATTCATATTTAAATACTCGTTGTGACCTTTGGGTTTGAGCATCAATTTTATTCGAAATGCAATCGAGATGCAGTCATGGCGACAAATACAAATAATATATTTTTTTACTGGCATCCCAATATTATAAAATCCCCACCGTATGGGCCGGCCATCAGTGTTTCTAGCAGTTGGTTGTTTACAAATAAACTATAAATAAATTATATTACAGAAAACAAAATGAAATATCAAAAGTTAATGTTAAGCGTGAAATAATATACAACCTGTTTTTTTAAATTATATAAATTAAATCTGCATTATAATTTTTAAGTTCAGTATAATTTCAGAACGAAGCACTTTTTTTATTTATTTGACATTGACAGCGAAATGACAAGTCATAAATTGACAAGTACAGCTGTAAACGACTGCGAAATGAGTTAGTCAACATATTGATAACAAATAAAAATCCATCCGCAACACTCATAGAACTAAATACAGACAAAATGGAAGATATAGCCCGCCTGGCCTTGGTGGAACAAAGCTTGGGGGGTGTAGACAGCTTCAGTAAAATTCTGTATGAACTTCTTAATGTGATATATCAGATTTTGGAGAATCCTCACGATTACGAGCTAAGGACGTTGAAAAGCGAGGTTTTAAAGAAAGTTTTACATTCCGAGGCATTCACAGATTACCTTAAATATGTTGGATTTCGTGCGGTGAGTTGTACAGAGAATTCAGTTGCAAAAAGTTAAATACCTGTATTATGCTCAATCCTGTATTATGTATAATCGATGGAGGAGGCCTTCACCCAAAAAGGGTCTAATGCACCAGCATAATTAAATAAAAATTAATGTTAAAAAAATTGTAATAATGCAATGAGAATAAAAGGCTTTTTTATTTTTATTTTATTTATTATGCTCAACATTTATGATTATCTTCTTTCATTAAATCTCTATTTACTACAAACTTAGATAAATTATACTTTTTTTCTATATTTCAGAATGGCAATGAGTATGTGTACCCGAAAGAAGAAACATTGAGTAAGTTGCGGATAGCCCAGGCAGCCATAGAGCGAAAGATTTACTTCTGTTGTGGTTCCCTCAGCCGCGTCCGGTCGCGCCCTATACGCTCTAACCACAGTTTGCAACCGAAAAAAGTTAAATTTGCACCATCAAATGTACTGGTAAGTTTCTCAGCGTCCCAAAGTCATCATCTGTGAAATCTGATGCCCCTTAATTGCTTGAAGTTCACATAGGTCTTTCCAGACCACATAAATCCAACTGCAAGTTCATAAATGGATAAAAATTGTTTAATTATTGACGTATTTCCTTTGATTATCTTTTAATTGATATAATTGATCTGTGGTTACCTCAGCTTACACAGTAAATTATTCTATTTGTTCAACATGTAACTGTCTCTGTGGTAAATGTATATATATACTTTTATTTTACTCTAGTTTATCCTTATGAGATCCCCCCACTTCCGTAAAATAGGAGGTGGAGGTTTGTATGGTGCATTCTGCAAGTTTCGAATTTAATGCGAGTGCAGCCGCGGGCAAAATCTAGTATTTTATAATCTTATTATAAGATGTAGATAATGCAGTGCACTTTATAATGTTAAGTATATAGGTCTCATAAGGATAAATAAAAGTAGCCTTTATTATTGAAGTTTTACCTTCTAAGTGCATAATTTATTATTTACATCAGCACTTGTCATAGGCCTCTTCTAAAGTCCTCCATTCTTTAGTGATACATCAATTACAAGACAATGCAAAAGAAATGAAAACCAATTTAAGGTTTAAAATTTTACCACAGACAACCAAGAACCCGTTTCTGCGAAACATTGAGACATTGTTCAACAACATGATCCAGTATGAGAGCGAGGAACTCCAGGAACTTGCTCGGGAACAGATACCGCTGGTGACTCTGCAGCTGATGGCCCTTGACCGCGTCCGAGAGCAGCAGAAGAAAATTAAAACTGGTAAGTCAGTTTTGTTTATTTATTTAACTGTTAACAGTAAACAATATACAATAGGCTAGTTTCCTACTAGTCAAATCAGCTTCTTTTTAAGAACTGTCAGAACGATTCATTTACTTTATATCTTTCTCTTTGACTTATTAAATAAATTATTAATCATAGTAGCTTTGTACTTCGTATAATTTATTGAAATTAATTTCCATAGAGTAGGTACCTAGTCTGTTAATATTTTTTTTTATAAATACTTTTTCTTTTTAAATTGTATCTTGTTTTTTAATGCATTTTAAATTATAAGATGTAATGTTTTGAAAAGAAGTGACCCGCTGAGTTTCTTGCCGGTCCCATAGTTGATATCCCCCTCCAACCGAGGGGGGACTGAAATCTTCTCGAGGCTGAGGCGTAGGGTTAGAGCCGGCGTAGCTTTATTTGACGTTCATATGCGCATTGTGATATGCCTTCTTTGAAAATAATTATTTCATTTCAGAAATTATGTTTAAAAGTAACTGCTGTTCATATTTTTCGTCTAATTATGTGGTGCTTTATTTCGTGCACTGCATAAAATATTTTATTTTAAGTATAGAAAACTAGCCTATTACATATATCAGGCGGAAGTGAGTGTAGCAACATGGCATTGTCTAATAATCACCATACCTGTCACGTTCTGACAAGTGTGTATGGAGAGTAAAACTAATATCGGTTCGGTCCGCGTGAAACTAGCCCAAGAGTAATATGGTGTCTCAATGCTGAGCCAATTAAAATCCAAAAATATTCCTACAGGTGAAACCAAAGACTACGACCTCTCATTCGACGTGGCACTGCTGCTAGAACTGCTGGGCTGGTTCAAGTACAAATTCTTCTCGTGGGTGGACAAGCCACCCTGCAGCGCTTGCGACGGACAGACCGGCTTAGTGCGCACGCAGTCTATGCGCGTAGGCGGTGAAACATGCAATGTTGAGGTACTATACTATACAATACAATACAATACAAGACATTTATTCATGATAAACATAAACATTAATAGTTAATAACACAAATGATTAATTTTTACATAAATTGAATTTTAGAAAATCTTTGAATGTAGTTTTGTTTCTTTTTAAAAATAAAGGAATGTCTTTAAGTAAAATGAGCCAGCATAAAGATTTCCACCCTCTATAGCAACCGAATAACTTCCCAACTGTTTCAGATCTACTCCTGCCAATCCTGTCACACAGAAACCCACTTTCCCCGCCACAATGACCCACTCACCCTACTCCGCACCAGAAGAGGCCGCTGTGGGGAGTGGGCCAACTGTTTTACTCTGATGTGTCGAGCGCTGTCCTATGAGACGAGATACGTGTACGATACTACTGATCATGTTTGGTGCGAGGTGAGAATCTTATTGACTTGAATAAACATTGACACAAGAAAAGGCCGCTGTGGGAAGTGGGCCAACTTTTTTACAATGATGTGTCGAGCTCTGTCCTATGAGACGAGATAGAAGAGAAGAATAGAATAGATATGCTCTCTCTTAGTGCCCAAATACCTCACATACTTTTCACTATATAGTAAAAACTTGGTACCAGAAGAGGCTGTGGGGAGTGGGCCAACTGTTTTACCCTGATGTGTCGAGCTCTTTCCTATGAGACGAGATACGTGTATATACTACTGACCATGTTTGGTGTGAGGTAAGAATTTATTGAGGCTAGAGAATAAAACTTGACACAAGAAAAGCCCGTCTGGGGAGTGGGTTAACTGTTTTACCCTCATGTATCGAGCTCTGGGACGAGATATGTGAATGATACTACTAGGTAATACTAATAGGTAAGAATCATAATAACTTGAATAAAAGTTGACACAAAAAAAGACAGAGGGGGCCAACTGTTTTACTCTGATGTGTCGAACTCTGTCGTATGAGACGAGATACGGGTGAGCTAAGAATCTTATTAACTTAAGGCTAATTAAAAAACAAAAAAAACTCTACACAAGTAAAGGCCGGTATAAAATTAAAACCGCACAAAAAGGCCCAACTATTTCACTCTGATGTGTCAAGTTCCACCGTATGAGATGCAATACGTTTATGATATTATGATACCACAGTCCTTGTTTGATATCGGGAAAAAATCATATAGGTCATCCACTCGAGATCGTGTCCACTTTTTAGGGTTCCGTACCGTAGTCAACTAGGAACCCTTATAGTTTCGCCATGTCTGTCTGTCCGTCCGTCCGTCCGTCCGCGGATAATCTCAGTAACCGTTAGCACTAGAAAGCTGAAATTTCGTACCAATATGTATATTAATCACGCCAACAAAGTGCAAAAATAAAAAATGGAAAAAAATGTTTTATTAGGGTACCCCACTACATGTAAAGTGGGGGCTGATATTTTTTTTCATTCCAACCCCTACATGTGATATATTGTTGGATAGGTATTTAAAAATGAATAAGGGTTTACTAAGATCGGTTTTTGATAATATTAATATTTTCGGAAATAATCGCTCCTAAAGGAAAAAAAAGTGCGTCCCTCCCCCTCTAACTTTTGAACCATATGTTTAAAAAATATGAAAAAAATCACAAAAGTAGAACTTTATAAAGACTTTCTAGGAGAATTTTTTTTTAACTTGGTAGGTTTAGTAGTTTTTGAGAAAAATACGGAAAACTACGGAACCCTACACTGAGCGTGGCCCGACAAGCTCTTGGCCGGTTTTTTACTTTAAAACTAAATAAAAAAAAATGTTTGTATCGAAAATATTTTGTTCTATACATAGAAAATAAGCTAAGCTAACTATTTATTTCAGATTTTCGACGTAGAATCAAACCAATGGCTTCACGTAGACCCGTGTGAGGGCAAACTTAACACGCCTCTCATGTACTGCCACGGGTGGGGCAAGAAACTGTCATATATCATCGCTGTGTCAAGGGATGACCTGCAAGATGTCACTTGGCGATACACTATGGACCATAAAGAGGTGAGCTGAAAACAAAACAGGGTTTGAAAATAACCGATATTTATAAGAAATATCAAAATATCGGATATTTGTGGTATATATCGGATATATATCAACTTTGATACAACATATCAATTTTGTATGTAAAAAAAAATGTATGGAAGGTATATTGTTATTTTGTTGCATTATTTATGTATACAACTTTATCTACGAATACATCCTACATCCATCTACGAACCCATCTACATCATCTACGAATTATACATTCTATCTACCTATAGATATTCTTGTATATGTTTTGTTATACATATGTTATTGTAAATTGATCAAATAAAACAGATATTTACATACATACTATTTATTAATACATCATAATTCATACATCCATCTACATCATCTATGAATTATGCATTCTATCTATCTACAGATATTCTTGTATATGGGTGAATCAACTTTTTCTTGCTTTTTGCAAGAATTACCCTTACTTATTATTAGGTCTACTTTTGTGATTTTTAACCTTACCATCGTGAATAAAGATCCTTATTTCACGTATACTAATTACGGAAAAATTTAAAAACGATTCATTTTTAATTAAAACAATATGTGACCCAGTGGAAGAGACACTTTTTTCATACAAAAGTGAGGGACAGCTATGTCCACTTGGTCACTGCTCGAAACAAAGTTATAAAATAGGAAATCCTATGTTACATGTTGTATTGCGTAGCTAGTATATTTGTCTTTAATATAATAAGTATACATTAATTAGACTAAATCCCAATTAAATTTTCTGACCACATGTAGTCGAAGTATGCGAAATTTTGCTGGCAAAGAAAAGTTGATTCACCCATATGTTTTGTTATACATATTTTTTTGTATATTGATCAAATAAAATAGATATTTTCATACTATCTTCAGATTATTTAAATAGTTGTAACCTTGTAAGAAACTTTTCTTTTCTCAGACTTAATTTTCTGTTTCATGACACTAGATCACAGACAATTGGAGGCTTTTATAAATTTTTCAGTACAGAATAACCCCATTACGTTTACTTAATTTTTCCAGGTGCTCACCCGTCGGAACCAATGCAGCGAGCAAGAATTACTATCAACAATCCTCTCCCTCCGCGAACACAGGCAAAAACAAGTGTCGCCTGCTAGAAGACAGTGCCTCGCGCGCCGCACGCTGCAAGAATTGGTACAACTTATGGTTGAAAGGTAATAATATATTATCTTCGGTTACCGCGATAGTTACTCATGAAATAAACTATGGAAACTAATATCCAAACTTTAATAGAGAAGATGGCTTTACTTTACCACCGGCTTGGGATCCAGTAGTACATCTGATAATGGAACAAGCACTGCAAAGACTGTGAGACATTTGTGTTGTATGGTGTTGGACATTTGCAGTTTGTTTTTGTCAATTTTGTGTAGATTAATTGATTAATTGTTTTTTAACATAGTAATGGTAATATTTTTTAATATTTTATAACTAGCTTTATATATAGTGTGTGAACCTGCCTTAGAAATCTATATTATTTATGGTCATGGTTCGTGAATATTTCTTGTATGTGGGTAGCTTTTGCACATTGTAATTTTTCCTCAGTCACCCGTTGACCACGAACGCTGTAAAGTGTTCGAAACGTCGGGATGAATTGTAAATTCATTATACGCGATTTAATCCGTTTCCATAGTTTTATTTCATAGGTTAAAAACACATCCGTTACATCCCTGCTCTGTACCTGAAAGTTGGTCTGCTGTAGCGGTTGAAATGGCGACATCTTGCGTTGTTACAGAAAACCGAGCGAATATGAGTCCCACGGGCGAATATCGGGCGAGCGGGCGTGGCGAACTCAGCGCGGGGAGGCGGGGAAATACACGTTCAAACTCGCGAGCAAAGGCACTTATGAGATCAAGTATTACTGCGCCCTAGACAAGTACGAGGTTAGTTGAAATTCTGCCATTTAGTCAATATTCCTTTTTTTTTTTTTTTTTGAGGTAATATCTGAAGAAGAATACGGGTTTACGGGTACTTCTTTAGTAGTGCAGTGGTGAGTTTAGGTCTCATCAGCTGACGATTGAATGCATATTTAATTATTATAAGCTACACCTACAGGATCGTGTACAGAATACGATCCGCGGTCGATTATGGCTGCCAGACTCCGTGAGGCGATTGCTTTAGAACTTAGCGAATATCGATCGAGCGGGCGTGGCGAACTCAGCTCGGGGAGGCAGGGAATACACGTTCAAACTCACGAGCAAAGGCATTATGAAATCAAGTATTACTGCGCTCTCGACAAGTACGAGGTTAGTTGAAATTCTGCCATCGAGTTATCTGGGGTATATAAAACAGTTGTTTTTTTTTGTAAATAGTGCAGGATTTTTGGAGATCTACTGTAAGTAGTCCATCAGTTTAGGTCTCATATGCTGACGATTGAATGCATCCATACCAACATTATAAATGGGAAAGTGTGTGTGTCTTTTTGTTTGTCCGTCTTTCACGGCCAAACGGAGCGACGAATTGACGTGATTTTTTAAGTGGAGATAGTTGAAGGGATGGAGACTGACATAGGCTACTTTTTGTCTCTTTCTAACGTGAGTGAAGCTGTGGGCAAAAGCTAGTATTATTATAAGCTACAGGATCGTGTACAGAATACGATCCGCGTTCGATAAGGGCTAGCGGGCGCCTCGTGGCAATTGTTTTAGAAAACTTATTTAATATCGCAACGCAATATAGTTAGATCATGATCCTCATTCACCATGTCGCACAAATTTGTCCAAGCATGACAATATGTCAACCACTTCTCCCACAATAACACTACGCCACTCTTGGCACTTGTATCACAATATTCACAATGTTTTTTTTCTCACTTGATGGTCTCATCGGCGGATCAGGGGGCCGATTTTTGAGTCTCACTGTCACTAAAATACCGGTTGAAAACTGTGAATTGCCTATTATTTTCAGTGACAATTTTCTGAATTCGAACGCCGTGAGACTAAAAATCGGCCCCCAGCGCTCGAAGTCACCAGCAACACCCTGAGATGAGGCCATTTCGTGGCACTTCATTCCTTTCTGTTTTGTTATAATGTGTATTTTTTCTTGCCTGTGTTCACGAATTCTATTCTAGGTACTAGCTTTTGCGTGGCTTCGCTCGCGTAAAATTATAAAATTGCGGAGCGCTCCATACAAACTCCCATTTATAATGAGTATTAGCAAAGAGGATCGAGTATTATAGAGAATTACTGTCAAAGTAAAACGTGTAATCACAGTGCATAGACTGCCATCTCTCGACACAGGCTTAAAACTTTTTAACCTCCGTTTTGACAATTTGGCCCATATTCTTAGTGAGGTGTAGGTACACACACACATACGTACTTAGACCACCCATGAAGGATAGGTATGTAGGTTGCATCAGCTAACCTTGGCCTACATAGTACATTTCCAATAACCTTGTAATGCACCTGCATCTGTAATCCGATATACCTGTAACTTGATATTATATTCCTTTAATTATTATTCTATTTTCTATTAAACTATGTCAAGGTTAATCTTACACATGACTGCACATGAACAAAGAACTAACATAGTATATAAGGGAAACCATTTTACTTCAATAAAGGATTCTATACTGGACAGTCACGTCTTTTACTACTCTCCCGTAACGCCTCCAACGCCGCACACTTCATGGCGACCCTGTCAGTGGGGCTGCTCGAGCAGTAGCCACCTGCTCGATGCAGCCCAAGTGTCGCTACACCGCACACTTCATTAGCTTGATATGTGTTAAAATGTCAAATATTAATATTAGCGCCATCTAGCCGAGCGTACCCCAAAGGTGTATCGCCATCTAGCTCTCCGTACCTTCTTCTGTATGGTTTTGAGGTACGTTTCTTTCTTAGACTTTATCGGTCTATACGGAGTTATATAAGTCTTTGGTATTAGTATGAATTTTATATAATTGCAGATACTGTTGGACGGTAAGCTGGTCGAGCAGATAAACACGTGGGAAGCCGGTGTTTACGAAGTGCAAGACGTGTTTAGAAAAGTCGAGCACGATTGGCACATGGTCTACCTGGCTAGAGAAGGTAGGTACCACAAAATTGTTTTGAGTCCACCCTCACCCACAGTCCACAGATCGGAAAGGCAATGTCTTCCTTCCTTCTTCAGCTTACTCTGGGATTCTGTTCCTTGTTGTTAACATATTAACGTGTTCTATAATAGTATTAATAGGGACGTTTTCCCGTGCACACTCACAAATGATGATTTTTTTAATCATAAATGTTAAATAAATTGATGTTTTGATTTAGTTTGATGTTATACAGTTAATATTTTCCTCATGTTGGTGCAATGAAAAATGTTGTGGTTCACCTGAAAAAGTCGTACAATACACGTATGAAAGGGAAGTTCGGGACTCGTGTCAGTCGTGTCGATTTAAAACATCTCTTCGTTCGTGTTTTAATTTATCGCCACTCGTTTAGGACTTCCTTTTTTCCGCACTTGCATCGCAAATTCGCAATGTACTATTTTACTGCAATATCCGTTATAATCTGTAGGTATCATTATTAGTTATTTGTTTTACAAGGGGGCAAAGTAGTTGTTTAACCGCACGTGCCAATATTGATACCCGAGCAAGCGAAAGATTCCAATATTGAATCGCGAGCTTAGCGAGGACTTCGAGGTTAAACAAACTTTGCCTCCGAGTGAAATACAAAATTTTTCACCACACCAACACGCACAAAATACTGACTATAAAACTTCAAAGTAAATGAAATCCATCAATTTATTCAATATTTATGATTCAAACTCATTATTTATAGGTAAAATCTAGCAGCCAGATTAAGACATCGAGTTAAAATTTGTATGAAATTAGGAAATTACTTTGCCCCCTTGTGGATAAAATGCAATTTTGCTATCTGCCTTTACCAGTTGGTGTGGTGAAAAATATTTTATTCGGCAGAGGGCGCAAGTTTGGGGCGAGTGAGTTGGCGGCTCGAGGCCGGCGAGGGGCTGACGTGTACTTCTCTAGAAGCTGTAGTGCCGCGTACAGAATACGAGGACGGCCGCGTCACGGTATCAGTGCGGTTCGACGACGAAATGGCCGAAACTGCTCCCAAGAATGGTAAGTAAACAAAGACATATGTAACTCCGTATAGACGGATAAAGTCTAACAAAAAACGTACCTCAAAGCCATAGAGAAAAAGGTACGGTGGCCTAGATGGCGTTACGCCTTTGGGGAACGCTCAGCTAGATGGCGCTAATATTAATATTTGACATTTTAACACATATCAATCTAACAATATGGGCCAAATTGTCAAAACTGAGGTTTGTTGACAAAAGTTTGAAGCTCGTGTCGAGAGATAGTCTATGCACTGTGATTACACATTTTACTTTGACAGTAACTCTCTATAATACTCGATCCTCTTTGGCTGTGTGTATAGTTCCTTAGCTCCAAAAACCGAGGAAAACAGTCGACAGCACTCCTATTTTCGCCCAAACTCTACAGTATATTTAATGTCGGTATCTCGAAGGGTTGCAAAAAACGGTTTTTTTTCTGGCTTGAAAAAAAACCGTGAAAAAAAAACAGTTTTTCTGGAGTATGTTTTTTTCTAAATGACGAAATTTCAAAACAGTTAAAAACTTTTATACGGTTTTTTAGACTTTATGTTAACTATGAAACGAATTTAATTTAATAACTTTAATTTCTGGTTTTATAAAAGTAACTTTTACACAATCTATAGTTAGTAGTTGTCGCTATTTACTGTTGGCAACACCACCGCCTCTCCACGCTCCACGCCGCATCGGGGATTCCCCAATAAACGTTTGCATACTGAATGTTTATCGAATTAAAATATACTTTATTATTATTGAAACGTTACTAATCCCGAAAAACCGTTATTGTCGTATTACTTGATCATCTGAAAATAAAACATATTTAGAAAAAAAAACATGGTGCTTGTTTTTTTTTTTCATAATTCTGAAAAAAAAAATTGTTTTTTTTCTATTTGCAACCCTAGTGTCTCGTTTCCAGATCGTCTGACGTACTCGTGCCGCTGGCGCGCGTGCGCGGTGTCGGCCGCGCTGTCGGGCGGCGGCGGCGCGGGCTGGCAGCGCGCGCAGCTCGCGCGCCAGGCCGCAGCCGACACCGCGCCCGCGCTCACCCTGCGCGCGCACCTGCAATAGCTGCTGTAAGCCTCAAATGTACCGTCTGCAATGACATGGTAACGCAAATGCTAGTCCATCTAGAGATGGGCCGAATACGAATATTCGGCCGAACATTCGGTTCAGCTGTTACCGAACCGAACATTCGGCCGAATATTCGGTTCCGCCATATTTAATAAATCCTGGCTTGGAGTTAAAATCTTTTCTATGATTGGTAATGGGTACTAAGACTACTAAGGCTTTTATTGTTCCTATTATAATTTAGTGCAATAATTGTAATAATTTTTAGTTAAGGCTTTTTTTTTTGACATTTTTCAAATAAATAATAAATAAATTAAATTTAGTGCAGAAGATTTTGGTTTTTGTTAATTAAACTACGTTATTTTCACTTTTTGTATGTATATTTTAACGTATTTTATTTCCCTTTGGTGGTTCCTTAAAATGCTGAAATAGGATGTCATTATCCGATAAAAAACGAAACGACTTACGGTATTTATTTACTTTGTTTATTCGGTAAATATTCGGCAATGTAACCGAACTATTTGGCCGAATACGAACATTGAAAAACTTGCCGAATATGCCGAATACTGAATATTTACCGAATATTCGGCCCATCTGTAGTCCATACTAATATTATAAATGGGAAAGCGTGTGTCTGTTTGTTTGTCCGTCTTTCACGGCAAAACGGAGCGACGAATTGACGTGATTTTTTAAGTGGAGATAGTTGAAGGAATGGAGAGTGACACAGGCTACTATTTGTCTCTTTCTAACGCGAGCGAAGCCGCGGGCAAAAGCTAATTCTCTATATTCTAGTTGACTGAAATTCAATATTAACATTTTGTTTCAGAATTCTACATTCCGGTGCCTCGTCTGTCATCAAGTAAAACTGTTTAATATATTATAAAATGACCATTGCAATTGCCTTCCATTTAATATTAAAAAAATAAGCACAAAAATGGCTTTTATATTCGTTTACTATAAGTTACTTCATCAATTCGCGTGGCCTGTTTAAGCAATTATCAGTGTTTATTCAGAGTTCACACTTTTACCACCGGGTTCCGTTGTTAGACTTAAGCTAGGAACAAATTATGGGATGCGTCACGCGGACGCGGCTGATGACCTCGACTGATAAGTGTGCGCAGTCTTAAAACATCCAGAGGACAAACGGACGTCCGTGCCTCAAGGCCACGTCCACGGCTTTCGCCCGATAGTTTGGTTTGCACAATAGGCTACTTGCCTCCTAGTCAAATCAGCTTCTTTTTAAGAACTGTCAAAACGAATTTGAATGACTTGCTAATATGGAATTTATAACAAATCGAATTGAGTGACGTCACGGTCAACTTGGTTACTTTATATATTTCTACCTGACTTATTAAATAGAAATTGGATTTAAAAATAACTTCTGTCCATGTTTTTCTTATAATTATCTGATGCTTTATTTCGTGCATTGTATGCACGTATGCTATTCAGTGTAGGTATATTAATTATCTAGATCGCGGCAGTGAACGCGCGTCCATGGACGCGTCTCATAATTTGTTCCTAGCTATAATGATTGAAAGTCATAATGTACTATCAGCTGCAAAAGTGCATGGCGAATTTATCAATGAATTCATTCATAATTTCCCCATGCAATTTTGCAGCTAACTGTACCTAATGATTGCCAGATTATCATTGATCGTAATTCTGAAACAGCAACCAACCTTCCAAGGGTGAACAGGCATCTTCTGGGCGAGCTCACTCCATCGTAGGCCACGTCTTTACCTTTGGCTAATCTGTGGTCAAGATTAAGCCCATTTATAATTTAAAAAAACTTTTCAGGGTTTCCGTTAGTCATAGTCATCCATAGATAGGTTAGGTTTGTTGTATGGCAATCCTGAAAAGTAACGCGTTTCTGAGAAATACCAAATTATGACTACCGAAAATGTGGACAAACGCGCGATACATTCTGTTCTGACTTAGAATTTATGGGAAGCAATACAGACCCGTATCACTAATCGTGAGTAAGTAGTAAAACTATGGACTCGAAAAAAAAAAAACAATGAGTAAAAAGGCCAGACACTTATCCCCGTATTCACTCTTTACACACAAATTTCTCCTGTATTCACTCTCTTACCTAAATAAATATATACCTAAATTTCTCTGCTATTGATATTTTGAAAGCCAGTAGCGGTGTAAAGAGAGGTTAGTTTAATACAAGAGATGAATAGTGGTTCTGGCCGAATACCAGATATTCGGTCCACTCTCTCGGCTGAATACCGACTATTCGGTATGAATTGGTGCATTTTAAGTCGGACTAGTGGGATCCACAAATTCTAGTTTTATATTTTTTTTTCTCTTTAGATGTTACGTATATTTGGTATTAGGCCAAATAGTAGGCAATATTCATCCAAATACAGAATATTCGACAAAGCAGGCAAACATTCGGAGCCTCTCTATGCCTTTTTTGAAGAAAAAACCATAATAGCATGATCCATTATAATTTTATAAATTTCTACAAAAATAATTATTCTAAACATATTAAACTTAGTCAATTAAAATAAAACAAAACATAATAATTAATAATGACACTTAGCTATTCATTTTTGATTTAAGTCATACATTGATTGAGATTGATTTCTCGCGGACGGTCTTCCGTCTTGAATGGCCGAACATATACAAAGAAATAAACAGTTCAAATTTTAAATTTTATTAATTATTTTTTTAACAAAAATGGAGTGGTATATTTGGCATGAGCATCTATGAAATACCTTTGTGCCACGTGCGATCAACCTCCGACCGCGTAACAAGTAGCACTGCGGAAATAGCCCGGTCCACACAAAGCGGTTTTCGCCACATTCAATCTTACTACAGTTTAACCCCCTTAATTCATAAACGTGCTCTGAAGTTATCAAGCTGATAAAGTTCGTTTGTCCCTTTCCGACGTATTGGTGTGATAGAAAAGTTCAAACGAACTTTATCGGCTTGATAACTTTAGGGTACGTGTATGAATAAGGGGATTGGTCTAAAAGTAATAATACTAATTAAATTCTACGTAATAATTATAGTTATAAGGTAACTCAAATTAATGATTGTTAAAAAGATATAAAAGAATTAATGAATTCAAAATGAGTAAGCACCTAAAAATTAAGAAGAGCAATAGTTATAAATGAATCAATCATATTTTTAAAATATGTCTGGCCGGGGTGAAACATATTATTTCCCACCGCTTTGTCCGCTAGCAGATTCCTGTTTCTTCATTTGGTAAGCACCATCTACAACATCATCAGGAGTCAGCTGCAGAATGGCTAAAGCTAACTCAGTTATTTTGTTGTCTATAGCAAACTCAAGAAGGTCCTCCAAGTTGTCGGGGGTGGCCGTCCGAGCCAGCATGGAAATGCATGCTGATTTCAAATTGTCAATTAGATAGTATCTAGCAATCAGTAGCAGTTGACGCAGGCCATCATCAGGCAAGGTGCCCAAGTACATATACTGCTTTAGATGCTTAAGGGTCTGCAGTGTGACTCCTTCCACCTGTATATTGCCTTCAGCGGTCTCCTTCCACTCATGGCCGAGCATTGTCTTGAACACTTCGCTGTGGGTGGCGAGGAGAACTCTGTGCACTGCCACACGGCCTTCGGCGCTGCTCAGATGAAAATCAGTAAAGTCGTTATCCTCATAAATATTTGGAGTGTTGAAACATTTCTCTTCAATCAGAGTGATGTTGATTCGGAACGCGACCAAATAATTATCCACACGCGTCATAGTCGGTTTTACCCCCATATCTTGCCAATCTACCCAATGCTCAGTGCACACCCATTGTTGAGTGTAGCCTAGGTCTTCGCTTTTAACGTCTATTTTGACAACAGTGTCCTTTGCTGAAGCATGTTTCTTTAAGGACAGAAATGTGGTCAAGGTATCAGTGGAGGATACGAATTTAAATCGTACCTCTGCTAAGTCATCAATATTGAAGATGTCGCTTAACTTTTCAGTAGAACTAGCATTTTTGAAAATTATGGAAAAGCTGAGCTTCAAGCTTTTGCCTCGTTGCTGTTTTTTCGCCACACTGAAAATGGAATAAGAATAAAGTCAGTAATGGTAAGAGTAGCTAGGGTGTAAAAGAAATCGCCTGAAGCGTTTTTATCCTCTAGCTCAGGGGTTCCTGTACCAAATAATTCACTGCGGCGCCCTAACCCTGTTACCTGTTTATCTCGAATAGCTAAGTTAGAATAGGGTTAGGCCTAGCAAGTGTGCCGCGGACTGAAAATTACTGGGAACCACTGCTCTAGCTTAGGCCGATAGTCCACTATCATTATGTTAACGTTTAGGTTGTCTATTGTTTGCCCGACAGTCATTTAACATAATATTCATTTGCCCGAATCTAACTTGCCTGAATTTCATTTGCCCGAATGATTTGTTTACCATAAAAATCATATGACATACTCGTTGTTTATCCGAATATTACCTTCCATAATCATACAATGCCATACTATTTGTTAGCCATATTATTAAGTGCAATAATATGATTTCATAGAATATTCAAACGCCATAAGCAATTATTGCCATATTAATTGTTGCCCATATTATTACCTAACCTAACCTACTTTCTGATAGCAGTTTCATTTTCCAGGGGTCACAGTTCTAACCTAACCTACTTTTCCAGCAGTTTCATTCTCCAGGGGGTCACAGTTCTAACCTAACCTAACCTACTTTCTGATAGCAGTTTCATTTTCCAGGGGGTCGCAGTTCTAACCTAACCTACTGTCTGATAGTATTTTCATTTTCCGGGGGGTCACAGTTCTAACCTAACATAACCTACTTTTCAAGCAGTTTCCTTTTCCAGAGGTTCACAGTTCTAACCTAACCTACTTTCTGATAGCAGTTTCATTTTCCAGGGGGTCACAGTTCTAAACTAACCTAACCTACTTTCTGATAGCAGTTTCATTCACTAGTCCTTCTAGTACCTATTATATTTGTATTTTGTCCTGGATATAATAACATTGTAGTTATCCCGCGCCAGCGCTACAAACCTCGCGAATCGTTTATAGATGCCAAAAAGAAAAGAATTGACACGAACTGTCACCCTGACGTTTCATATTTTTCGCGCGCGCTCCACGCGGTTGGATGCAAACTATTAGCTTTCGAGTTTTTATTAAGTTTTTCGTAGTTTTAATAAATACAATTATGTTTAAAACGGTATTATTCAGTGCAAAATACGGTGCAGCATGTGTGTGGTGTACGGTGTTTACATGGCAACCGAAATGTAATAAATATTGGGATGAGAGTGATGAACGCAAGTTACAACATTTGTCAATTGGATTTTTAACAAGAACATTCCTTAGTTATGAATTATGAACTTATCAAATTCACTAAAAGTGTTCCCGTGGGGAAACATAGAGGTATAATATATTAATTAGTACCTATATTTAACCTCACATTCTAACCTCTACGGAGATTTGGTAAGGTTTTTTATACATTCATCGTCAATTGTCGTTGGACAAATATAATAAAGGAGTTCTGTATACGCATCTGACATCACAATTCGCGTGCGGATTGTGCTTCATTCGTGGAATGAAGATATTTGGATCCCAATAAAATTCTTATTGTAACTTTAGCCCGTGGGGCAATCAGATATGCTAAATATTCAAAAATAAATTCTCATCCGTGGGATGAATGTGTTAAGACATGCTAATGCCTGTGAGGCTACTTAATGTGTTAGGCATGCTACTGCTGTGCCTACCAAATATACAACAATGCTGCAAGAGTACTATTGGCGACTGTTAACTGATCATTTGTAATCCTTATTACAAGGGCATAAAGTCTACCGATGGGTAGTTAAGAATGTTCCTGTTAGCCCGTGGGGCTAGCAAATGTAAACTCTCATTCACGGGATAAATGTTTTAGCAAGTGTAGCCTTTCCCGTTCGGCAACCAAGTGTGCCAACTTTTCAATAATGAAATCTAATAATAAGGAACAAGAAATGCTCCTCATCCGTGGGATGACTGACAGTTATGGTATAGTTATACCTAACGAATTTCTTATAGCCAGTGATGTTTAATTGCAGAAATTTTTTACATATACATGTAGAACATGTACTAGATCTATAGATGTCTAGACTAGAGCACAATCTGATCAAGATTTTGTCCTCAGGCAAGCATGCTACATTAAACATTATTGTATTCTAATTAAGTACATACTCATATACTTACTGTTTACATATAAAACAGTATTCTAGTTGCAATTAAAATGGTCTCTGCAGTAAGTCCTATGTTGAACATCTATAATCTATGTATAGATTGGGCTCAGTTAAGTCAGAAAATTATTTACTATAAGTATAGGTAATTTTTATAACTCCTCTACAACAAAAATTTCGTTCTGATTAATACAATAAAATGAATAAAATACTACCGTAAAAAGGTAATTTCTGGAAAATTCTGTTCTAGTTCATATCATATTACAATGATGAATATTCATATTTATCCCTTTGTACAATTTGACAAATTGATATATATTTATATGAGGACATACACTGTTAGTGTTATGTCATAAGGTAAAATAAATTGTCTAAGTGCTGCAAAATCATTTTGGCACCCTCATAAAGAGTATAAATGTCACAATCATAACTTAACCTCATAATATGCTTAGGAGCTGCTCGCTCCATATATTTTAACTTTAACATAAGTATATGTATCATGATTCATATTTAAATGTCAATTTTTGATAAAAATTGTTAGAATGGACAGTTGACCATTGGAATTTTATGATCTTATAGCTCAACTGGCTTTGGTGAAGTTGATGTAATGTTACTGATTTATTTATTTTTACTTCAAAAAAAAAAAAAAAAAAAAAAAAAAAAGGTGTCAATAAAATGTGATTAAAACTTTATTATTGTTTTCAAATTTTGAATTATTATTCAATATGTTGTTTTAAATATAAAAGGATAGGTAAAGAAGGTACACTGGAATTGGGATCAACCAGAATCAGTCATTGGAATAAGCATACAAAATTGGTTAAGTGAGATGTTCATATTAATACAAAATTATATTTAATTATTATAAATACCTAGCAATCCCAAGGCTTCAAACTCTCATTTAAATGTTAGACTTGTATGTCTTCATATGGCAAGGGTACAATCTACCCCGCAATGGTTTAGAGCCCTATCACAATGTTTTTTAGCTATCATAGGGTGCGATTCAGCACAAGCTCATGCCAATAGTGACCATTTTGTATTCAGCTGTCATATAAAGTTAGAAATGGGTCAATGGATCAAGTAAAGTATGTAGGTTGATAATTAGAAAGATTTAGCTAAGTCAACTCTATTGAGTTGGTATGAAATAGGTATATATATTGAGATCTTGGTTCAAACACAGACTTGTTTTCCAAATATAGCAGAAATCATTCGATTTTAATTATTAGAGTCTTAACTATCCTGAGGTCTTTGAATAAATAGCACTGTAACTGGTATGTACTTCAAAATTTATTTTAGAAACTACTCCATACCATACCGACTTTAAACGGTTGGGGGATAAAGTTGATATGATGATAAGATAACACCCACTGCACGTGGATTATCGCAGTTCTCGTTCAATCACCAAAATAGCATTGTCGGGCGAGATCAGTTCTTGGGTGGGTGACCAGTGACCACCCAATTATCTATAGTAGACCAGGAAAGAGGATTTGATTTTTTTAATACCTATAAATGTTTTTGTCATAATGAGCAATATATTATTATATACTACTTTCATTTATTGATTACTTCAATCAATTTAATTATCTTATTATTTTATCTCAATAATAATTGAATTCTAGACCTAATAAGATCCATAAGAGATCATTTTGTTTATCTACTTAAGATACTTTTCTATTAGTCATCGATTAAAGGTCCAACCTAAGCTTATTAGTCTGTTCAAGTAGAACATATTTACAGACATGACAATATATTGGAAACAGAAGGGATTGTATACAGTTGTAATTATTAAATTTAATGAGAATTGTCATTTACTGTTTTCCACAATATCTGTATAGGATTTGCTAATCTCAAGGAGCTTATGCACATTTTGTTGTCTAATTATGATCTTTATTAATCTTACTGCAGACATAAGCATAAAACATCAACATAAGAGTGTGGTTAAAGTTATCACAGCCCCTAAATAATTACATTATATGGTCTATATATAATGCTGTCCTGCTAGTGATTACCTCCTCGTTTAGTATTGTGTTATAAATTTCTTTTTTGTGAGAAATACTAGAACAAATAAGTAAAATAGTGATTAATACCTAAAACGTCATATTTTTAAATATACTTATATATATAAACATTACATAAATACAACACAATGGAATTAGGTTTAGCTAGGGTAGCAAGCTAGCAAGTTAATGGATTAATTGGGAAGTAACGGACTAACTATTTGGTATAGTTTGTAAGTAAGGGACTATTTTGCTTGGTTAAGTGATTAATTAACGACTTTTAAATAATGCTTTTTAAAACCAAACAGAGGCTATCTGGTCTAAATACTCAAGTCACCGTATAGCGACAAAGGTTTTAAATAGAGGTTTAGGTGATGGACTTTCAGCTCCAAACATGCCTGAGGATGCACCAGGACTGGGAAAATATTTTTGTTCCCATCTTAGAATATTAATATTATATACAATCAACGATTAGTACCTGCATACAGCAGATACAAGGTCAGTCTACTTATTGACAATTAAATCAAGACTTTGAAACTTATAGTCTCGAATTATTATTATATGTCCTATAATATTTATTTATTTATTCATATATATGGCTAGTAGGTATAGGTAGGTAGGTAGGGTAAAATAAGTTTATCGAGGACAGTGATATCCTCTGAAGATTATATATATATAAAGAGTAATAATAAAACCTTTCATATTCTTAGGTCAATGGGTGATACCCAGAGGCTATGTTTGTATGGAATATAAATACACAAGGTATAACTATGACTTCATATATATCATTTATGTCGAACATATTAAATAATTGACAAGGGTAACAAGCACACAATGCCCGTGTTTTCTTTTTATGTATGTTTTATAGACTACTTAATACTAAATGATTAGGTATTAATTTATCTCTATTATTTCTTTTCATATTACAAATTACAATTATCATGTCTCACATTAAACACCTAAGGTAAAAGTCATGAAGACACTGCTTAACAGTGAATAAAAGGTTTGGTAACGCATGGGATGCTTCAGATAACTGTAATTTACCAATCTATTATATAAGATATCAATATTTGTTATACAGGTTAAGATATTTAACTCAGTAGATGGGTTGCACACACAGGTTGCTCCTAGTAAGGACCTATTACAATAGCAGGATAGACCCTGCAGACTCTGTTTTCTTCGAGTCAATTCTACCTGAAATATTTCACATAGCAAGTAATGCTATTGCTTTTTAGTTTACTTTCGATACAATTTGATCCATGATATATGTATATATATTATATACAACCATAATGCCTGTCAGGAATACAAGATTGTAGGGCTTTTTGAATGGATTTCTGAGATAAATTGTTTTGTAAATTATTTCATTACCTCTAAACATCTACAATGTTATTATATCCAGGACAAAATACAAATATAATGACAAGATTAAACGAACTTACCTGAAGTGAAGTTCAATCTTGATTATATGAAGTATTTTGTCCTGGATAGGGATAGTCCCACCCTCCTCGAGTAACCATGAGTCCATGGTCACTTCCCATTTAGTGCGTGATTACTCTAAACTATATGAAACGTCAGGGTGACAGTTCGTGTCAATTCTTTTCTTTTTGGCATCTATAAACGATTCGCGAGGTTTGTAGCGCTGGCGCGGGATAACTACAATGTTATTATATCCAGGACAAAATACTTCATATAATCAAGATTGAACTTCACTTCAGGTAAGTTCGTTTAATCTTGTCATTATAGTAGTTTTTGATTCTGCCAAAGCACATTATGGAAATTGACTTTTCTGGACGCTAATTTGTATGACAAATGATGGTATGGAATGTGGTAATTACGGATTTCGATGATTCTGACAAATGACATTATGGAAACTGACTTTATGGGAAACAAAGTTTCTGGCACTAGATTAATATAGTAAACAATGATTATGGCATAAGATGTTATGAGAAACAATATTATGATTGTTGAATAGGATGGCAAATAAAATTATGGCAAATGAAATTCTGGCAAATGGGGGTATCCCTAACGTTTATCATAGAAATATGATCATAGGCAACATGCCGTTCTTTTTCAGGACTTCCTCAAAAAGGGAGGCATACAAACCTATGCTCCTATTTGTATGATAAACATATGATAGTGAACTATGGGCCTTTAGAAAAGAAAAAACTACCTAGTTCCTGCTAACACACTATGTTATGCATACCGGACTGGAGATAGAATTCAACTTCAATAGTTAACAAGCTAAAACAATTGTTTCATCAAAAAGGTCATCTAATTGGTACAATGTAGTTACCTACCTACCTACACAAAGACAGACGACTCTTTGTTTCATTATATCGATTAAGTTTCTGAGAAATCCGCTTCTACGCCGATAATATTACATTGCGCATAAGCAAAGCATGTATGTACCTACATACCTACACTTTTACACGTTGATACTTTAATAAACATAATTAATAATCACAGAAAGTTTAAAATACTTACATATTCATGGTCCAATATTGTTTTTATATTCCCCTTACACAGCGTATACGATAACTTGAGCCCACGCTTTTAATATACTTCTTGTATATAATAAATACCGCTACTTCACGATAAAGAAGAAAGACCATAGAAAAATGGACGTGATTCAGTCTCACAACTTTCACAGTCCGCCTCGAAGTGAGTTTAAGTTTACAGCTTGGCATAAACATAAAATGAAATGAAGATCGGGACTTCCCTTGCCAAAACTTTGTAGCATTGAGGGCCAATTAGATTTACGCTTACAGCAAGAGTCGTGTTCCTTTTCACGAAATATCGGGACTTACACGATTCAAACTTACAAGCCCTCATTTTGTTTAAGCATACTTACTGAGTAGTCCACCAGCTAATTGGCTCCGTCATAAGTACATACTACTAAGAAGATACTACGTATGTCATCATAAGTATTTAGTGTTGATTGTGGAACGGAAAGGAAAATATGCCTTTTGTCATCGGACCCGACGCCGCGCGTCGCCTCTCCATAGAAAGTAGCCTCGGCTGGATGGATCTAAGCGGCCCACTATATATCGTCAATACGCATTGGCAATTGGCAACACTGTCGTTGAGGGATTGCCCTGATCGCCCCAACAGGCCCCAACCAAAGCTAGGTTAAGCTAGGAACACACTACGCGGACGTCCGTCGTGAATCGACCGCGGACGGGAATCTGGACAAGCTAGGAACATACTACGCGGACGTCCGTCGTAAAACGACCGCGACCTATCAGTGTGCACGGAACAAAACATCCAGAGAGCCAGATTTCGATCGGACGTCCGTGCGCTCAAGGCGCGGACGTCCGTCGTAAAACGACTCGACCTATCAGTGTGCACGGAACAAAACATCCAGAGAGCCAGATTTCGTCCGTGCGCTCAAGGCCACGTCCACGCGTCCGTCGACCGATATTTGCACGGTTATGTGTATTTCCATTGTCCAGATTCCCGTCCGCGGTCGATTCACGACGGACGTCCGCGTAGTGTGTTCAGCTAGGAACATACTGCGCGGACGTCCGTCGTAAATCGACCGCGGACGGGAATCTGGACAATTGGAAATACACATAACCGTGCAAACTATCGATCGACGGACGCGGACGTGGCCTTGAGCGCACGGACGTCCGATCGAAATCTGGCTCTCTGGATGTTTTGTTCCGTGCACACTGATAGGTCGCGGTCGCGGTCGTTTTACGACGGACGTCCGCGTAGTATGTTCCTAGCTTAAATCAAAGGCTTAAATCGTATTGTAACTTCGCTACGCTACGGTCATTCGCAAAACGACCACATTACGTTAGTTGTATTAGATTATTGATTTACTAAGTTAATTTGTGTTTTTTGGTGTTACTTTCATCATTCTCAGGTCAAAATTCTACTGGCAGTATTGGCTAATTATTCAGGATTCAGATTTAAAAAAAGGACCTCTGGGAAATCCGAACAAAATGGCTGAAGTATCTAAAGAGTGTGTGAAATTGTAAGTTTGATTTGTTTCTCTTTTATTTTAAAACTTTAAGCTCATACATACACATTACCTAAACGAATTCTCAAGATAACAATGTACGAATTCCTATTGAGTATACACGTGTTTCCGGTAACACTCAAAACCTCAGACACCCCAACTGATTTTTATTTTTTTAAACTCATCTAGAGTATTCATCTTTTAATCTGATGGTTACTTTTTTTTTAATTGAATTTTTAATTTTCTGTACAGCTCTACTTGACTTTTAGCTCTACACTCAATAAAATAATTGCTAACTTCCACCATAAACCATAAAACTATTTATTTGTGTACGTTACTGCAACGACATAAGGTTTACCAATAGACAGCTAAGATGTCATTGTAAAACACTTTAAAGCTTTGTCACAGTAAACTTCAAATTGGACAGGTAATCGCAGTAAGCAAATTTAAATCCAATATTCAAAATGACAAGGTTGTAATTAGGTACGAGTTCAATTTGTTATGACTTATGATAAACATTAAGATTAAACTGACAAACAACGTCAAACTCGTAGCGGAAAAAATAATCGTCCAAGTAACCAGCCAGTATTAGTACCCCTAAATACTGAAAAAGGTAAACAACCTCTAGCAATTCGATATACACAATGTTGTCTTACGAGTACAATAGAATAGACACTTAAAAAATAACTAATAATACAAATTTTAATAAAAATATTACCCCCATCAAGATATAGCTCAATCGATTCTACTCTCGATTCTGAACAAACTATTTTCAGGTTTTTAGTGTTAAGTGAAACATGGTGTATTTATATAATAAATAAATAATTCGTCAGCTAGAAATGAGGCAGGAGTTAATGTTAAACAAGTGCGAGTCGGACTCGCCCACCGGGGGTTCCGTACAAACTTTCAATAGTTAAAATAATCTCGTTTCTCAGATAACTCTTAAGACTATACAGTATGTACCAGTTACATTTGCCCCCCCCCCCCCCCCCCCTCCCCCTTTTTACGTTACCTTTTTGGTACGGAACCCTAAAAACGATTGACAATGTTGTGATGACCATTAAAAGGGCACATTTATCAAAATATATATCGCCTAATTCACGATGACGCGCAAATTAAAATTTAGCTGTTATTACATCACAATACGCACAGCACGCGTTTTCCTGAACCTATACTATTGTTAATCCTATATGTTGACGACTGGTCTGGCGCAGTCGGTAGTGACCCTGCCTGCTACGCCGCGGTCCCGGGTTCGAATCCCGGTATGGGCATTTATTTGTGTGATGAACACAGGTATTTGTTCCTGAGTCAATGGATGTTTTCTAATGTATATAAGTATTTATATATTATATATATCGTTGTCTGAGTACCCACAACACAAGCCTTCTTGAGCTTACCGTGGGCCTCAGTCAATCTGTGTAAGAATGTCCTATAATATTTATTATTTATTATTATATGCCTACCACAGTGCTCGTATATATTACTTGTGTGGTTGGACTTAAGCTGGAACTTAGGTAGTTAATTTGTGAAAAAATGTACCAACCTTCATCCTCCTACCGTCATTATTTATGTATTTATTAGGTAACACACAAATAGACAATTTACGTACATTAGAATAATGTCCCGAACAACAGTTTCCACGGTTTGACTGTGCATCATCCTAGTGTTATGGACCCTTACAACCTGCACGGGTAGCATGGTCGCGCGATAGACGATAAAATATCAGGCCGTCCCTATCGCACTATTAGTAAGTGCGATAGGGACGGCCAGATGTTTTATCATTTATCGCGCGACCATAATTGCCTGCCTGCTAATAAATTGTTTGGAAATATAGGGAAATAAACACAACAAAATCAATGAATATAAGTTATATAAACCATATTGGATTATTGAAATTGTAACATTTTAATTTCAGGATTGGCACTGAGCTTCGAGGTTCTTCATCTGTGATGCTCTCATTTTCAGTCAATAGATCCTATTTAAAAATTGGTCAAAATATTAAGAGTCAGGATTTTAATATTCTTAGCATTGCAGAATTACGTTTCCTTTTGATACTAAACCGAAATACTGATATCAAATTTGCAATGGTAATGAGAAAACATTCTTTGGCTAAGGACTTACATGTTGAATTATATGTGGTTTGCAATGCTCTCAATGTAAACAAAGAACTTTTTTGCCTAGAAGAATGGAGTGAAACCATGAGTGAAACATTGGGTTGGTTTCGAGGAGGTGTAGGAATAGAACATCTCCACATACTTGTTAATATAATCTCAGTGTGGGCAGATAAAAAAACGAAGCTTTATGAAGATGAAGAATTTACTGATTTCAAACTGAGTACCGATGAAGGCAGTTTGCCATTGCACAAAGCTCATTTAGCCGCTAGCAGTGATGTCTTCAAGAAAATGCTAAGCGGTGAATGGAAGGAGACATCCGATGGCAGACTACAGGTAGAAGGTGTCTCTCTACAAACACTGAAGCATCTAAAGCAGTACATTTATTTGGGCACTCTACCCGATGAAGGCCTGCTTCCATTGCTCTTAATTGCTAGATACTACCTTATGGATAACCTCAAAGCAGAATGTCTTATGAAAATATCTCAAACAGTGACAGCGGAAAACTTGTATGAGATTTTGGAATATTCATTTTTGAATAAAATACCAGAGCTAATGATCAATGTGATTCAAATAATGCCAAAGTACATTGTCAAAGATGCTTATGAAATAATGATGGAAAATGAAAAAAAATGTGGACAAGCTGATGAAAATAAGGAGGACGAAAATAATTGTAATGATGAATAGTTTTAATCAAGATTCAATTTGTAGCATCGCTCACGGACGATTATGGATGATAAAAAATAAGTTTAATAGTTTTAAGTTTTTTAACTCACTGATTGTCTTTTCATTACCTACTTATATTTACATTGAAATGTTTCATCTAATAAATAAGTAGCATAAAAACAAATCTATAGTATGTTATTTCAGAAAATCATATAGATTTACTTCTAATAAAATTGTTACCTATACACTTCTAATACCTATAAAAAAAAATTCAGTCGAATTGAGAACCTCCTCCTGTTTTTGAAGTCAGTGAAAAATCAATAATTAATATTTAAGTTATACAGCAGAAGCATTTGCAATCTATGCTATTAAGCTTAGGGATAAATAGATTCGATTGAATTATTTTATTTAAAAGTGAATTTTATTATGTTGATGTTATGGAACCTACTTCACTCTGTTCGACAAGTTTTATACCTTCTTTGCCTCGAAACCCTCCCTTTAGTAGATTACGTCCCTAGGCCAGTAAGGTAAGACATGTCTCAGATCACATGTAATCGACGACGAAACGAGATAGGTCATTGAATCCGGACAAGTCATATCTTTTCCGGCTATTCAGGGTTGTCAAATATCACGTTATCAAATCTGTGATAGGACGACACGCAAAGGGACGTCTAGTTGTACCAACCCTAAAATATGCTACACGGTATATGCACATGCAAGCCGAACGTTGTCGGAATCGCCCGACAACGTTCGGCTTATACAACCCCTGGCTAGATCAAGTGAAAATTTTGCACTCTTGTGGATAAAATGCAACTTGTTCATTCGTTTTCGAAGAGTCGAGATGACCTTTACCCGTCGCGATGGTCAAAAATAAAAATTTTACTCCCTTGTTAGAAAATCCATTTATTTATCTGGAAAGAACAACTTCATAGTATTATTGTGTATCGCATCTGCTAGCTCGTCTGCATCTTCGTTCCGAATGGCTGCCAAGATTTCCAAAACATGTCTGGAAAAAACAAATAAGATTAAAAAAAAAAAAACTAAGTAAGTAAAGTAAATTTGTACCCGAGTCATAGGCTGGTATTAGTGTTACGCGGACGGTAGTTTCTTAGATAAATTAATTGTATTTGATCTAAAGAACCTTTCCTTAAAGTTCACGGAATTCAATAAAAAACAAGGGACCCTGAGACTTACACAATATTAACGGGTTCATTCCTCCCCTTAACCTGGCACTCTGCAGATTGCTTCTCCTTCTTGACGGCTGTGACCTTGGTTGTCACATGCTTGTAGCCGGGGTGGGTGGGCTTCACTTCGCACCAGGGACAGTCGGTCTCTATCATCAGCCGGTCTCTGGGTATCTTCACAGCTACTGCCAGGTTCTCTTCGGTTCTTAGTGAACTGTAATACAGGGTTTTGGGTCAGATACATAGGGAGGAGTTACATTGATTGATTTATTTATTTATTTATTTATTGATAAAAATATCTATTCTATAGCCGGGACCACACTGCCAATGCCTCGCGCCCAAACCGTTCTCAATGTACTCATGTACGCACGTTTACTTCGCCCGAGCAAATTCGCTCGGCAAGATGACGGATGGTGGAATGGTTTGGTCGGCGGCTGGGCATAGCATGGCGGCGGATGGGGGATGGTGGAAGAACGTTTTGCATTGCCTCGCGAGTTATGGAAAGTATTTTTGTAGATCATCCTAAACATTTTGGGCTGAATGAACACAACAAGTGATCGACAGCCCGCCTGCTTCCGGCCGGGCGTCCCTACACTACATCCTAAGCAACTTATACTAAACTTATAGGATCAACCTCGAAATTGCAAAATAAAAATCTCTGACATTTCTGAAATTGTAACGAAGGGTTTTTTTTGCGATTTCGAGTATGGTTTCATAGTAAAATTTCCTCATTATAATAAATTACAGCTTACAGCATACACATTTCAGTTTATATCCCGTGTGGTGATGGTACAAGAAATTTACCATCCTCCCGTTGCCGTTCACACTTTCCTCCCGTTGGTATCGTAGAAGTCGACTGTGGGGATATGGGTAATTGTGGCGTAGTAGTCTCTGCTTACCCCTTATGGAAATACAGGCGTGACTTTAAGTATGTGTATGCATTCATCCCGTACATTATTGCTGACTTACCATCCATTAATGCCTATATACATCCCAAGTGCTAACATCTTCTCCAAAGCCTGCTCCGTTCCATCGAAGGAGTGCACCACTCCACCAACAATGGAGTCTTTGTTACGGTGAAGTATATCCACTAGGTCATCGGCTGCAGCCCGGCAGTGTAAAAAGAGCGGTAGGTGGAACTCTTTGCTTAGTTGGAGCTGGTATTCGAAATATCTGAAAAAAACATGTTTGAGGATGCGGAGTTTTAGGGCCCCCACATCTTTTTTTTTTAGTACGGGAATCAGATGACACTTAGCTTATGGTTTTGTACCATAGTAAAATGTAAAAAATGTAAGTAGAATAAGCACCTTTATTGACTCTTATACATACATAGTAAACAATCACGCCTGTATCCCTTAAAATAGGCAGAGTACATGAATACTAAAGCAGTGCCTTTAAATAAGGGGTGAAAGAAAACTGTGACTTATAAAATATCCCTATTATATACTGTGGGCCTAGTGACGCCCATAACTCAAATTGACTCAGTAAAAAAGGGCACAAGTTCCATCTCGGACTTGTGACCTTTTTCACCGAGTCAATTTGAGTTATATCCTTTTTCACTAGGCCACAGTATTTATTTATTTATATTAAGAACCCGAAAGACACAGGACAACCCGTTCGGGCGGAGACAACATCCGGTTTCTGACGTGCGCCATTTTTGTCTGGTAGCGAATGTGTTAATATTCAACAATCTCTAATATTCACTTAAAATACAAACAAACACTCTTTATTACGCATCTCCATACAGGAAAGATCATAATAAGTATGCATATCAACTTAGAAGAGGTAAATCAAGAGGCAGTATTATTGCTAAAAGCGATATCCAGACAACCTTTACTTACTTGAGTTGAACATCTTTCTCGCAGTAAATGCAGTCTCTCATAGTCCAGTCCACATTCTCCAATGGCGACAACTTTGTCTTTATTGGTAGTAATAAGAGCCCTAAGGTCATCAAGGTACGCTTGGGGGTCCTGGATAAACTCTGTGCACCGAGTCGGATGGCATCCTACAGTAGAGAATAATCGGGCTGAAATTTAGCATTTCAGGTTTTTGAAAAACACTACACACTAAATATGATAAAAATATGTGTAATATATATTTTTTAAAGATCAGCAATAAATATTAACTAAATAATAGTAAACTAAACTATATGCTAAAAAAAATATAGTAAAGTATGACAAAATATAGTCATCATTCTCCAAGGATTCCAGAGGACACTGGTTCGATTCTAGCTGTGGGCATGTTTTCTTCAACTATTATTTACATACATACATACAATCACGCCTGTATCCCATAAAGGGGTAAGCAGAGCACATGGAACTACTAAAGCTTCAGTGCCACTCTTGTTCAACTATTATTTATTAAAAAAAAAATTACATGACCTTACAGTATAGGTAACCAATGCGTCACAAAACTAAGATAACAAAAACAAACAGAGATTGTAGAGCAGAAAGTCAAAGATAATAGAAAAAATATAAATAGCCTATGCTACTCAGATAATACAACTGGCTAAGGAGTGGAAATGCCACAGAATTAGATTTAGATAGAAGAAACGAGGTCATTTATTTGTATGGCGGCCGAGCGTGTCAGATTTTGTACTGAAGTTGTTACTTGCCTGTGATTTTAAATATGTCTCAGGCCCTTGAGTGTTGATAAGTTTTATGTTGTTGCAGTTAAATATCATGTAACGAGGCATTTTTAATGTTTTTGTTGACTTCAACTTACAAAAATTGACGCCCGAAAGCTGCAAGCTGCGATTAAAGACGGACAACTCAGTGGATTTCACTGAGTTCATTTGACACGCTAAGTAGATACGTTTGCTTGATCTATGGTTTATATGACATCTGTGGGAAATGCTTTAGTTAAAATTTATAAAAATTGTAAATACTTACAATCTGTTCGAGACAATTCAAGAGCTTTCTTGCTATCTGTAACGCTGCCTCCAGTGATAATCATCTTGTCCATGCCAGCACTCCAGGCGCGAGCCAGAACCTTGTCCAAGTCTGGCTCATGCTTCTTAGACCCGTGGTAGACCCCTTGGTACATGTCATCTGTGAGATTGGCTCCAATATCTGAACAGATAAAAGTACTGAAACTTAATTCTTAAAGTGAAGTGCCAAAAAATAATATTTAGCCAAGTGTCTATTTATTTTTAAGGATATATTACGACGAAGTTATGGATACATTAAAAACAAAAGTATTTTACATATTTATTAGGCCCGTGGTATTTAGGCCTCAGAGGCCGGGAAAATGAGGATTTCCGGCCAAGTGGGTATATACGGCCGATTAGGGATATCCGTTTTCACGGAGGCATGTATAGTGCTTTTCTCAAACATACAATGAAATAAAATAAAAATGCTCTAAAGAAAAATATTTAGTTACTTTGCAGGCCTTGAAAAATAAAAAATCCCTTTTCCTCTCGAGTTGTTGCGCCCAAAAAGCGATACTTCCCAGCCCATTTTAAGGAACGTAAAGACAATATTTCATTGCATGTTTGAGAAAAAACTTTTTACCTTACCTATATATTTCCTAAGAGCTGACATTCTTCTCATGTAGAAACCGGGGTCGACAAAATTTCACTTTATAAAGTAATTTATTGATATGATCAAACTTTTAGTTTAATTTTATTTTACAATAATTGAAAAAAACCTAGGTTAGGTATCACACCGAATAGGACACGGCAGTTGACTTTGACAGTGAACGTTTAGAAATACGAAGTGAATACCACGGAAGTATAACTAAATCGTGAATACATTGAAATCATCAATTTCCAAAAGCCTTCCCATTTCATTGTTTATCATGATAATTAAAGTAATCACATATATTACTACTACTACTAAAAATTGGTTATTAAAATCATCATTATAATGAATTATATTATAAGTAATAAGTATACATATAATGTCACAGTGGCATATAGTACATATTCGCATCGAAGTAAAATTCTGAACGCACGTCAATATTTAATGGCCGCTGTACACACATGGCCAACAGTTCCACCAACCCCCTTGGCCATGTGTGTAGAGGGCTACTTGGCCGTAAGTTGGCAGTTGGCGCTTGCGCTTGCCGGCCAACCGATTCGTGTCGGTTTTTTGTCCACACATCAAAGGATCTT
The DNA here is from genome assembly GCF_023078275.1 of Leguminivora glycinivorella. NCBI lineage: Eukaryota > Metazoa > Arthropoda > Insecta > Lepidoptera > Tortricidae > Leguminivora > Leguminivora glycinivorella. The sequence goes on along the minus strand of NC_062986.1, from coordinate 16,968,350 downwards.
GGCGCCAATGGCCAACTGCGTTTACACGTTGGCGCTTCATTCAGTTGGTCGTCAGCCGTCAGAGAGGACAGTAGTAATATATTTACGAAAATAATAAGTTTATCTATGCCAATAATAGTGTAGATTTTAGGAAATAAAATAACCTTGCAAATGTTTAATGTATTTCCTAAAAAAGATAAATGTTCTTATCAGAATATTCAAAAAATTGTTAATATTGCAAATAATTTAATTTTACTACGGGGTTATTATTTTTTAATATTTTTTTTCTGACAACGTCTATGACCAAGAATTTCCTAGATTTTTTCATTCCACGTCCATCTTTCATGAAGAGCCAATGCCAAGTGATTGGTTCGCCAATGTGTAAACAGCGGCTCTTATCTTGGCCAAGGGGTTTCACAAAGGGCTGGTGGAACCGTTGGCCATGTGTGTACAGGGGCCATAATACGCGCGAAAAATGTTCACCACATTTTCAATCATATTTTAGAAAAAAGCGCGGGAAACGTGAAACGCGGCGGTTGTGTGTTTTGGTTTCTTGTACATTTTTAATTAATTTCACTAGGATTAGGATCAGTGAATTGGTCGTTTGTATATATTTTAGATAGTAGCATATGTAAATATTATTTTAATTTGTATATATAACATCATCTACTCATATTAGGTAAGTTTTTTCATTTTTCACGATGGAGGAGGACGACCCTCCCGACCCGGGAGGCGAAAACCTTCAAGTCGCCATGAATATAGACGTAGAATCTAGCATAGATACGGATGCATCTGTTAATAAAAATGATCTAAAAAGAAAAGTACACAAGAGTAAAAGGTGCAAGGACTGCAACAAAAAACGAAAACGTAATGCTGTTGGGGAGTATGTATGTGAGTGTGAAAGTGTTCAAAAGACCCAATCTCATCCTATACCTAATTCTGATACAAAAATCGCAGATAAAGTTGTTACAGAAATTGAAAAACCAAAAGTTGGCCGAAATTTATTTACAGCTGCTGATGTTGCACCGTTTACGGTGCACGTTCAATTAAAACACACAGACCCTAACTCGTCCCTTCATCCGGTGTCCTTTGGAAGGTTCCTAGTGAAAAATGCTTTTAAGAACGTCATTAATGGTAGCGTAAAACGAATTGGCAGAACAAGGAGATCCATGGCCTTTTCCAATCACATTGATGCCAATCTATTTGTGACCAATCCCAGTCTTGATAAAGAAAATCTGTCAGCTTACATACCATCATTTTCTGTAACTCGCATGGGCCTGGTGCGGGGTATTCCCTCACAGTGGTCGGAGGAGGAAATAATATCAAACATTTCTGTACCCACTGGGTGTGGAAAAGTGTTAAAAGTTCGGCGTTTGAACCACAGAGTGACAGTCAGTGGGTCCGTGTCTTGGCAGCCCTCTGAAACAGTTGTTCTAACTTTTGATGGCCAAGTTTTACCAAAACGAGTCTTTTCCTGCTATAACTCACTACCTGTTGAACTTTATATTTTTCCCACTATTCAGTGTTACAATTGTACTAAATTTGGCCATACAAAAATGCATTGCAGATCAAAACCTAAGTGCTTTAAGTGCGGACAATTGCATGCCGGTCATACCTGTTCAGTGGAGGAGGAAGATGCCATTTGCTGCCTATGCAATGGTTTTCACTTTGCCACTAACAGGGCTTGCCCTGAGCATAAGAGACAGAAGGAAATCAAAGTCACTATGGCTAATAATTGCGTTTCATATGGTGAAGCTGTTAAACTACATCCAGCAGTTTCAAAATCATTTGCCGATGTCCTCTTAACTCAACCACAGTCTCAACCTATATTACACCGTAGTGTTCCTAGTACAGCCCCAGGTACAAGTGGTGCAACCACACAGTCACATAGTTATAAAAAAACAGTTTTTGTGAAACCACGTACATTTAGGAAGCAGTCAGTAGGGTATGATGTAGCGGCTCACAATGCATTAGTTAAGGAATATGTTATCCCATCTCCTCAAAACGGCTGTGCTCTACAGCAAGAGGATCACAAAGAGGATTCAGTAGCTAATGAAATTCAAACTCTAATTCGTCTTTTATCCCAGCCTAATGTAAAAATACCGTCCCACGTTGCCCCCATGCTTGAAGAACTTGTTTTAACTATACAAAATAATGGCCAGAATAATTCAGTGGAACTGCAGAAGTATAGTAAATAAAAAAACAGATTTAATCCATTTATTAAACAAATTTCAACCTTTTGTTTTTGCCCTATCTGAGACATGGCTTAAGCCTGGAGCTCTTCTTAGAGTTACGGGATATTCATGCCTCAGAGAAGACCGTCCTGGCGGGTGGGGCGGAGTGGCTCTACTCGTCAGGGATTCAATATCATTTTCACCTTATCATCTTCCATCCCACAGTGACGATTTTTCAATTGTTGCTGCCATTGTAAATAACATTTGTATCATTTCTGTATATATTCCACCAAGTTCATCATCCTCCATTTTCCTTGAGCTTGAACAAATAATTTCTTCTCTTCCAAGGCCCGTTTTGATTTTAGGAGATTTTAACTCACATCACCCAGTATGGGGTAGCTCAATGTCTAATTATAGTGGTAATCGCCTCATACATATCTTAGACGACCACAATCTTTGTGTTTTAAACAATGGCTCTCCAACCCGCCGATCAGCACCCACTGAATCAATTAGCGCTATTGATCTGTCAATTTGTTCAGTTGATCTTGCATCTTCTCTCACTTGGCACACTTTGGAATCAACTTATGGGAGCGATCACTACCCTATCATTATTACATTCCCATCCTCTATTCCATCATCTTCAAGACCTAGCCCTAGGCTTAAGTATAACTTAACTAATGTAGATTGGACACTTTTTAAATCCCGGGTAGAGAAGAAATTGTTGTGTTTACCCTCTATAGATGATAGTAATGTAGTTAATTGCTCAGTTGCTTTAGCTCAGACAATGTCTGAAGTAGCTGATGAAACATTTCCAATTAAAAACAGTGCATCTGGTAAAATACCTTCTCCGCCTTGGTGGGATGATGATTGTTCTCAAGCAATCAGAAACCGCAAGGACGCTGAAAGAAAATATTGCAATTTAATGACAACTGAAAATTTCGAAATATACACACAAGTTTCTCGAGAGACTAAAAAACTATTGCGAAAGAAAAAGTTTGAGGGATGGAAACGATTCTGTTTGTCTCTTAGCCCTAGCGTAAAACCGTCCATAGTATGGAATAATATTAAAAGATTTAGGCATGCTTTCAATGAGTCTTCTAGACAGATCCTTCCATCTAACCTTGCTACTCAGTTCATGGACAAATTGGCCCCGGCATCTGTTCCTGAAGAATATGTATTTCACCCTGCTGCTTTTTCTTTCGAGTCTAACCATTATACTACATTTGATGGACCTTTTAAAATGGAGGAGTTAAAAGGTGTAATAAGTGGTTTAAAAGATACTTCACCTGGGGAAGATGGTGTTCCTTATTCCTTCTTAGCAAATGCCAGTGAAGGTATTCTTGCTTACTATCTTAACATAGTAAATACGGTCATTCAGTCTGGTAAAATCCCTGATTCTTGGAGATCTCAGATAGTAATTCCTATTTTAAAGCCCACCAAACCAGCTTCAGATGTTTCTTCTTACCGTCCAATTGCCCTCTCCTCAGTATTTGCTAAAATAGCAGAACATTTAGTTAAAAATAGATTAGAGTATTTTGTAGAACATAACCAGTTACTTTCTAACAGTCAGTTTGGATTCCGAAAAGGCAGATCTACTTATGACAGCTTGAGTATTTTTGTATCAGACATTAGATTAGCATTTTCTAAAAATGAGTCTGTAGTAGCTGCTTTTCTTGACATAAGTGCAGCTTACGATAATGTCTTAGTATCAGTGTTACAGGCAAAACTACATAAATTGAATATACCGATTATGTTAACCAATTTCATAATAAACCTCTTATCAGAAAGGTCCATTAGCCTTCCCATAGATGACAACAATAAGATTTCCCGTCTAGTGTGGAGAGGGCTTCCACAAGGATCAGTATTAAGTCCCTTATTATATAATATCTATACATTTGACTTAGAACCTTCTTTAAATGGTACTGTTAGAGTTTTGCAATATGCTGATGATTTATTATTGTACTCACCAAACCTTTCTATTGAAAATGCCAGTAGATCCATTTCTTGTTCTTTGGGCTTATTGAAGTCATGGTTAGATTCAAATGGTTTAGAACTCTCAGTTCCTAAAAGCGTAGTAGTTTTATTTACAAGAAAAATGTTTCCGCCTCCGATTAATGTTCAATTTAATGACCACTCTATTTCCATTAAAGATAAAACCAAGTTTCTAGGCATTATTTTAGACAGTAAATTAACAGGTCTTCCACATTGTGATTACATAATTTCTAAATGTGAGAAAAATATGAATCTCCTTAAGTGTGTTTCAGGTGTTTGGTGGGGTTCACACCCTTTTTGCATGAAACTCATGTACAATGCCTTGATACGAAGTATTCTAGATTATGGGACATTTTTGTTAGAGCCAGGATATGTAGCCGGCTTTCAAAAACTAGATCGTATCCAATCTAAAGCACTGAGATTGATCTGTGGTGCTATGAAGTCAAGTCCTATTAACGCAATGCAAGTTGAGTGTGTTGAGCCTCCACTGCATTTACGACGCCAATATCTCTCTGATAGATTTCTTTTCCGCTGCTCCCAATTCTCAAATCATCAACTATGGTGTATGATAAAGGCAGAAGCGAGCCCTGGTGGAAACGTGATGACGGCATGAAGCGAAGGCGATATGTGGTCCACTAAATAAAAACGTCTTGAGCACTCAACAAATTGTTTTATTTATTCCATATAAATAACGATACAATTTGCTTACATCCTTTAAGGATGTATCACGATTAAACCTCACATTATAATATAGTAAATTAGACTAGAACTATTAATCGGCCATTGCAGAGCTCAGATAAAAAGGAAGTGACAAAGCCGGAAGAGAAAGCCAGTCTAGAACTGTCAAAAAATATTGGTATTGCCAGTACAATTATGAAAAGGGTATATTACACGTTTTCCAATACTCCTCCTTACACTTTACATATTGTGATATCAATACCAAGTGAGTATTTTTATATAAGCATGGCTCTACATATGGCTTACTTATAAAATACATGCTGCACGCTTAGAGTTTAAAAATAAAAAAACAGGTACATATATTCTAAGTCATGCGGCTAAAATTATATACAATAGGAATGAATTTCAAATTTAAAAATAATAACATAATACATAAGAGAGATGAGCTTTAGTTAATTTTGTAAAGATTTCACATTAAGACCTTCTCTAAATTTACAATGCTTTTCAGTGCACAAAGGTTTTGTTAATACATCAGCTATCATTTCATCAGTTCGCAAGTATTTTACATTTAAATGTCCTTTTTGGATTAGATCCTTGATAAAGTGATATCTTAGGTCTATATGTTTTGCGCGTTTATGGGAGTACTCTTTGAGTAACAGTAACTTTTGTGCTGATTGGCTATCATTAAAAATGCAGGTTTCTATGGTTTTATCGAAAATTTCTGATAAGAAATTTCGTACAAAACATATATCCTTACAACAGTCTCCAATTGCTACAAATACCGATTCACAGCTAGAAAGACTTATACATTGTTGCTTCCTAGCCTCCCAATTAATAACGGAGTTGCCTAATTTAATCACAAAACCAGTATAGGACTTGCGATCTGAAAGGTCATTGGCCCAACTTGCGTCAGCAAATGCTGTAAGGTTAAAAGTATTGCTCTTTGTAAAACAAAGGCCATAATCAATAGTACCTTTTAGGTATCTCAGCACTCGCTTCGCTATGCGCCAATGATTTTCATCAAAACATGTGTTAAACATACTGAGTTGGCTACATGCAAAAGATATGTCAGGTCTAGTACAGACGGATAAATACATTAAACTTCCTAATAATTGTCTGTACTGATAGACTTCATCATCTAAGTGAGTCTTGTTAGATTTTTCAAGTTTACAATTGACCGGTAACGGTGTAGAAACAGATTTAGACTCTGACATGTTATATTTAATTAGCAAACGCTTAACATATTCTTTTTGGTCTAAGGTTGTAACACCATTCTCTCTATGAACATTCATTCCTAGACAATTGTGTAATTTCCCTAAATGTCGAATTTCTAAATTGGTTTGTAAAAGTAGTAAAATACCATTCAAGCAATTATTATGAAAAATGTAAAAATCATCGACATAAAGGGCAATTATAATATACTCTTTATCATTTTTCTTAAAATAAATACATGGTTCACATTGGCTCTGTATAAAATTGTGACTAGCTAAAAAATCATGTATTTTTATATTCCACATTCGGCTTGCCTGCTTAAGGCCGTATAAGCTTTTCTTAAGCAAACAAACCTTATCACAGTTCTTAAAACCAGATGGCTGTTCCATATAAATCTTTTCATTAAGATCGCCATTTAAAAATGCGGTTGTTACATCAATATGGTCTATCTCTAGGTTCAGTTGTGTAGCTATAGAAAACAATATCCTCAAAGTGCTATGTCTTACTACAGGAGCAAATGTGTCCGTGTAGTCAATTCCCTCAATTTGACTGAAACCACGGGCAACCAATCTCGCTTTAAATTTAGCAGGCTTACCTGAAGTGTCTTGCTTCTTTTTATACACCCACTTGCACTTGACGATATTTTCATCAGCTGGTCTGTCTACCAAGATCCATACTTTGTTTTTAATTAAAGAGTCATACTCACACTGCATGGCCTTCAACCATTCTTCCTTTTCAGAGGATTGAACGGCCTCGCTATATGTGGTAGGCTCCTCTGGCGAATAGCCTTCCGCCATCAATGATAAATCATAGTCTCTGAGATGTTGTGGCACATTACCTCTTGTACTACGCATGGGACGTGGCCTCAACGCGTCGGAAATAACCGATAGCGTAGGCTCATTGTGTGTAGACTCCGGCAGAGAAGAGACAGCACCCGTTGGAGCACCCACTTCATCACCATTAGTGAACTTTCGCAATTAATTTCAAAATATCCCATTAACTCTGACTGTATAGTAGTAGGTGATATGAATATTGACATTTCGTGCACGAATAGTGTTGTAAAATCATACCTAAACAGCCTAAACGAATTAGGATTTGAAAGTTGTATATCACAATTTACGAGAATAGAATCTAACAAAAATAGAATATCCAAATCCTGCATAGATCACTTATTCGTTCGTGACGTTGGCAAGTACGGGGCGTATGCGCGCTCCCTACGATCAGCTGTTGTGCGAGATGCGCCGGCCGACCACTTCATAACCGGACTAGCTCTTATCAGCGAAGCGAGCGAATGTACCTACAAAATAGTAAACAAGCTGAATAACGAACAAGTCAAACTAGAATTAAGTCAAATTGACTGGAGCGCGGCGCTTCAATGCGACGACCCGAACGAATTAGTAGATCTCATAATTAACAAATACCAATCAATATATAATAAATGTACGTACAAATCTAAAATATGTGTTAACAAAAGGCAGGATAACCCCTGGATAACCGATAATTTAATAAATATGTGTAACAACAAGAAAAAACTCTTAAAAATATATTTAGCAGACCCAAGTAACAAGGAAAATGAGTTAATATACAAAAAATATAGGAATAGAACCAATAGGAAAATATGTCAAGCTCGAAATAATTTTACAAAGAAAGAAATATGTCAAAATTACCGAAATCCCAAAAAAATGTGGGAAATTATAAATAAACTTACAGGGAGAATTGTTAAAGCAATTGATATATGATGTAATACTAAAGTCATTCAGGTTAAAAGCGAAACACTTAGTCAATAAATTTGCAACGGAGTTTAAAGAAAATGTCGAAAATGTGATAACTAAATGTAACATGCCATTACTTGACGAGAAATCGTACATAAACACCCCTAACCTAACATTTCGCCTGGGGAAAATTAACGAAAAAACAACACAAAAAATAATAGCCCAGATAGACGATAAAAAAAGTCCGGGATACGATAAAATAAGGGCAAAAGACTTAAAATACATTTCGGAACATATGACCCCAGTATTAACACACCTTATAAACTTATGTATAACGCACTCCGTTTTTCCTGACAAACTTAAAGTAGGGTTGGTAAGACCCATTCATAAAAAAGGTAGTCACGCTGACACTAACAATTATAGACCGATAACAATCTTATCATGTATAGATAAAATCATAGAAAAATATATAGGTAGCTCCCTAAACTCATTCTTATCAATTAATGGCATAATTCACGAAAGACAGTTTGGTTTCCAAAAAAATAAAAGTACATCCCAATTGTTATCATTGTTTACTGATGAAATTAACGAACACTTGGAAAAGAAACATCATATACTTGTGGTAATGATTGACTTTAGCAAAGCTTTTGACACTTTGGCTCACACTAAACTATACAAAAAACTAGAACAAAATGGGATACAGGGACTAATAGCAGACGAAGGGCGCAGTGAATTTGCGTCGCTGCCGACATGTGAAATATAAAGAATGTTGGTACTTACATGAGATTAATTGAAACACCCAAAATCCAGCCAATGCAGTTTTTAATATTGTTTATATATTGAAAACATTACATTGTGTGTCAGATTATAATATTCGCATTACGGATTAACTACGATTTAATATAAAAATATAGGAGCCATATTGTTGGCTCAGCGGAGGAGAATCAAGAGAGCAGTGACAGCTCACCACAGATATATATAGAGTTAGTGTCTCATAGAGACCATAAACAATGTGGGGTGTACAGATCATTCGATACTCCTCCTTACACATCACATTGGATTATATTATATTTAAATATGGCTCTACTATATTGACGTAACTCTAGTTAAGAACATTTATGTAGAGCTTAAATATAACAAGCTTTCATACAATCTTATATTATAGCATGCTAAGAATAAAAACAGTAAATGATGCATAACTTTACATAATAACATCAGTTCATCACAAAAACAAAACATTTTAGAAACTACGGTTTGAGATTTAATGCTTTCACAAAGGTGTTATGTTTTTGACTACATAAAGGCTTAGTTAGTACATCTGCCACCATATGGTCAGTTTGCAAATATTGTACACTTAGGTATTTCTTTTGAACTAAATCTTTTACAAAATGATATCTTAGATCTATGTGCTTAGTTCTTTTATGGGAGTGATCTTTTACAAGAAGCAACTTTTGTGCACTTTGACTGTCGTTAAATACAACTACATTACAAGTTTTGTCTAGAATTTCAGAAATGAAACTTTTAACAAAGCAAATGTCTTTGCAAACGTCAGCAATAGCTATATACTCCGATTCACAGCTAGATAGAGCAATACAACGCTGCTTTCGGGCCTCCCAATTTATAACATTATTGCCTAATTTTATGACAAACCCGGTGTAAGATCGACGGTCTGATATATCGTTTGCCCAGTCCGCGTCTGTGTAAGCATTAATATCAAAACTATTGCTTTTAGTAAAGTACAGTTTATAATCAATTGTACCAGCTAAATAACGCAGAACCCGTTTTGCAGCGCGCCAGTGAGTTTCATCAAAACAATTACTAAACATGCCTAACTGGCTGCATGCAAATGATATATCAGGTTGTTGCAGACCGCGTCCGCAAAGCTTCCTATCGACGGCTCGAAGTGGAGAGAATGTGCTGGAGCTCGTGCGACTCACTCTTTCGTCCCGGGCCTGTACCTTGAGCTTCGATGTCGTCCTCAGCAATCAACCGTACCGATTATGATTTTGGAATACACTAACTAAAAAACGAATAAAATCAAATTGGTTTATATTTACAAAAATCAACGACTCTAATTTTAACGCGGTTATAAAAATACTCCTAAGCTAATATCCTAACTTGATCCTAACGAAACGCTCGGTACGGACGATACGTCGCGATGCTGTCGTTTTCTGCTGCTGCCGCTACCCGTCGTGGAGGGTGGGTGGCTGGCTGCTGGCTGTAGGCTGCTAGCTGCTGGCTGTAGGCTGCTGGCTGCTGGCTGTAGGCTGCTTGTAGTAGGCTGCTGGCTGCTGGTTTTCCTTGGAGGCTGCTGGTTCTTCTTGTTCCGGTCGAATTCGAATGTCCCATACCGAGCGATCGTTCCTTTTATACCCCTTTTCAGAATGCGCCTACGCTTCACGGAAAGAAACATTTCAATTTATTCGCCCAATCACGACTCGGCTGAGCGCGAGGCTCCGTGCGATAGAGAGGTAAATAATTGCGCCCGATAGGCGACGGATGGCGCGTCGTGATTGGTCGAACGCGTTACGGCGCTCGATTACGTGAATTTAACGCTATCATTTTTCGTTCAAATCCTAATTACTTATAAACTAATTAGGCTATCGCTTCGAAATTACGTAACAATGCACCTGACACTAGGGTCATTCACCTCGAGTGGAATGCACCTGCGTTTGTTTACGTTTTTACACAATAGAAGAGGTGATTAGCCGTCCGGGCCATACAATAGACTGGTTTCTCAGCTTGCCTTGAGCTCCATTGTTATCGATAACGGCATATTACTATGGAAATGTAGGTTATCGTGTTACGTAAGTTCCCAGCTACGTTTTAAAACTATTTACATCTTTATATGTCTTATAGTTATCGAGTTATTGGCTTGGATTCGAGTAATCCTAAGGCAATTTTCGGGTGAAAGGAAAATGATTTCGGAACTTTAAGGAAATATTTTTAGCCAATCAGAGGAGAGTTCGGTTTTCTCGCTCTAAGCCTCTCACGTTAGTGCTTATTGGCTATTAATCGTAGTCCAATGGACAGTCTGAGTTTAGATTGAACTTTGGACTCGGTTTCCGCGACTTGGGAAGGAAGGAATATGGGAATTGCCTGCTATCGAATACATCACATATGAGTCTTATTATCATACTTAATAATCGGAATTGACAAAATTAACTTAACTAACGCAGTTCTACCCGTTTCCTACCTACGAAATAATCTTTATTGCGAATACAGTCTTAATCGAATTCTTATGCTATTTTACATATATTTCGACGCGTCGCTAACATTTTGTCCCCGCAGTCGAAGACTCCTGGTGCATGGGTTGCGACGCGATGACCGCCAGCCTGCAGCTGGGCCTGCGTAGCGTCCCGTGTCTCGTTCTGATGTCAGCGGAGCGGACCCGTCCATCGGGTCCCGGGTAGGTAGTCTCGACGACGCCTCGGGGCCACACGCTGCGTGGACCATTGGGTTCAGCGACGATGACCACATCGCCTGGTTGAAGTTGCCGCCCTCCGTCGTGGGACGACTTCCTCGGTGCCAGTAGAGGAAAGTACTCTTTGGTCCAGCGCCGCCAAAAGTGGTCGGCAAGCGCTTGGGCCATCTTCCATTGCTTCTTTTCGTTCTCGTCGTAAACGCCAATCATCGGTAGGTTAACGTTATGAAGAAGTAGAAAGTGTGCTGGAGTCAAACTTTCTTCGGAGTCTGGATCGACGTTGACATGTGTAAGTGGTCGTCGGTTGACGATATTCTCTATCTCGGCGAGTAGAGTTTCGAAAACTTCGGGTTTCGGTGCTCGTTCGTTGAAAGTGTAGGACATCGCTATCTTAACTGTCCTTATCATTCGCTCCCACGCGCCCCCGGCCGAAGGATTGCCAGGTGGGATGAATTTCCACTCCATTCGGTTCTGAGTGGCGTAAGTTTGCAGTACAGGCAGCCATTGCCGGTACGCCTCACGTAGTTCCGTCGCCGCCGCCCTGAAGCACGTCGCGTTATCGCTGTACATCGTCCTGGGCCATCCTCTTCTCGCGGCGAATCTTCGTAGTGATAGTAGCGCGCTGTCGGTTGAAAGACTGTGCACGCTTTCAAGGTGAATAGCGCGCGTCACTAGGCACGTGTATAGACACACCCAGCGTTTTTCTCTGCGCCGTCCGATCGTGACGAACATCGGTCCCATGTAGTCTTGTGCGGTGTGAGTGAAGGGACGTTGATACGCCTGTAGTCGCTCGGGCGGGAGATCGCCTAAGGGCTGCGCTCTCGGTGTTGCTCGTCGTAGTGTGCATAGCGCGCAGTTTCGAGCTACAGACTTCACGGTCGGCCGCAGATGTAGTATCCAATATTCTTGTCGCAGTTCGTTGATTACTGCTTCGTTGTGAATGTGCGCTGATCGTCGGTGAGCTCTCAGGATGAGTAGACGGGTGAACGGCTCGCGGCCATCCAGTATTATCGGTTGTAGCGCGGTGTACAATACTGGAGCGCTGCCCAGCCTCGTCTTCATGCGTAACACGCCGTCATCGCCTAGCTCGGGTGCCAGGTCGTATAATCGCGATTTGCGATCGATGAGCCTATTCTGGCTTAAGGCTCGAAGCTCTTCGGGAAAGCTTCGTCGTTGACTGTATTGCAACCACATGTGTTCTGCCTTTCTCAAATGTCTGACTTGTAGCTGCAAGGCTTTATTCTTCGTTCTCATTTTCTCGATGAATAGCAAGACGTTCGCTGTCGCGTTCAACAGTCTGTCGTAACTGCTAAACCGTCTCACGTCTGGCAGTACGCTCGAAGGGTCTGGCTTCGCTGAGATGATCGCCAGTGATGTCTCGGTTGACGGCCTCGCCTTCCTCTCAGGCAGGTCGTCTGTTCGATTCGATGTGTGACTAGGCCATGATGTCTCGGGTCCATAGAGAAAGCGCGGTCCTTCGTACCACTCGTCCTCGATGCGCACGCTCTGCGCTGGTTGACATCTCGTCGCTCGATCTGCGGGGTTCTGAGCGGTTGGTACATACCTCCACGCGTCTCTATCTGTTTTCTCGGCGATCTCCGCAAGTCGGTGTGACACGTACGGACGATAGTTTCGCGCGTCATCGCGAACCCATCCGAGAACAACCATGGAATCTGTCCAATACGTCACCTTTGTCACAGGATAACGCTGCTCGCGTAAAATTGTCTCCGCCAGCCGCACGCCGACGACTGCTGCGGTTAATTCGAGCCTGGGAACTGTCATTACCTTTAGCGGGCAAACTCGGCTTTTCGCTATAGCTAAGCTCACTTGCGTTTCCTCCTCGTCGTTCGATACTCGCCAATAGGCCGCCGCGCTGTAGGCCTCGGTCGATGCATCACTGAAAATATGCAGTTCTCTTCTAACTGCACCGGTGGGCGTGGCGTATCGTCGGGGTATTCGCAGCGCGGACACGTCGCTCAGTGCCCTCAGCCACCGGAAAAAGTCCTCCGCTTCCTCCGCCGGCAGCCGCTCGTCCCAGTCCGTGCCCTTTGTCCACACACGTTGGAATATGATCTTAGCGCTTATCATATACTGCGCTATGAGGCCTAATGGGTCGTAAACTGACATTACGGCACTCAAAAGTTCCCTTTTAGTGGGCGATCGCTCGTACCTTTTCACGTCGTCTGGCACTCGTAGCATTTTCGTGTTGTACCCCAGCGTATCCGTCTCTGGGTCCCACGTCATTCCGAGGACGGTCTGTTGCTTTTCTCCGAGATGAGAAGGTCCCGTCGCTCGCTCCTCCGGATCGATGTTTCGCATTAACAACTCGCTGTTGCTAGCGTAGCTGCGCAGCCGAAAGCTAGCCTCCGCGTGTGCTAGTCTCACCTGTGTCGCTGTTGATATGAGTTCCCGTTCTGTCTCATATGATGCCACATAATCGTCCATGTAGTGGTTATTATGGATATCGTAGACCGCGTCCGGATAGCGATCCTTGTTGTCCGTCGCATTCCTATTCCGCACCGAGTGTGCGAGAAAAGGAGAAGAGATGTTACCGAAACATACCCGGTTTAGCTGGTACGTCCACGGTGTCACGTCACGCCGCGATCCCCTCCAGATGAAGAGCTGACTATGCCGATCCTCTCTTCGCAGCTGTATTTGAAGGAACATTTCCTGTATGTCCGCGGTGACGGCGAATTCCCACTCACGGAATCGAAGTAGTATCCCCAGCAGGCTCTGTAGTAAATCCGGTCCCGCGAGGATGAAATCGTTCAATGCACATCCCTGACTTTTCGCGGCGCAATCGAATACAGCGCGATACTTTCCTTTATTTAAATTGTAGACGCTGAAATGGGGCAGAAACCACATCCGATCTGACTGCGGTGGTTCCATGATGCGCTCTGCGTACCCCTTTTCCAGAAGCTTGTGTATCTGTGCTTGATACTCGTTGGCGAAGTCAGGATCTCTCGACATGCGGGCTTCTAGATTGCGTAATCTCGCCTTCGCCATGTTGAAACTCGGTGGCAGCTTTATGTCGTCGGCAGCCCATAGTTGGCCGACTTCGTATCTCTGTCCTACCTTTTTTACTGTTCGTTCGAATGTATCGATCGCTCGCTGGTCGTCGGGTCGAATGTTGTCCTTTGCCGTTATGCCAAGCGCCTCGACTGCCCAGTGTTTCTTGACCTGCTCCACGAGATCACTGTCGTCACTGTGGCAGTGCATCACGACCTGCTCGTTATTTGGTACATACCTCGGCATTCGCCCGAAGAAAACCCATCCTAACGAGGTTTTAACTGCGCACGGCTCGTCCTCGCCGCCCTGCCTCACCTCCGTCGGGTTTATAAGATGACTGAAGTCTCCGCCTATTAACATCTGCGGCACGCCCATGCCCGTGTAGCACTCGTCGCCCAAGTCCGCCAGATGTTCGTATTCCAATAGACGCTTCTTATTTAATGACTGCGAGCGTATCCCTAGTCCGTCTACCGTTTTTAGGGATATATCGTATGTCAAGCCGCCACGAGCGGGGCTTACTTTAGCCTTGACCGTCTGTGTCACTGAGCTAAGTTTCAACCGCTGAATACCTCTTATGCATAGCGGCTCGTCTTGACCGACCGCGCCGATCTCGTCCGCGACGTCCTGGTCGATCATTGACAAGGTGGATCCATCGTCAAGGAAAGCGAAGATATGCGCCGTTCCCTTTGGACCTGATACGGTTACGGGTAGTACCTTTAGCAGCACGCTGTAGTCCGGTGTTGACGACACGTACACGCGGGCGTCGTTCTCGTCGTCCGCAGCTCGCGGCTCCGTCGTGTCCGCTGGCTCGGCCGATGACGTCACTGCTGACGATGTAGGTACTGACCTGATTTCTTGTGTTAGCACCATAGCCGTATCCTCACGCACTTCCTGCGGCGAGTCCGCATGAAGCAGTCGATGGTGTACGTGAGGACAGCCTGCAACGCCGCACGCTTTGGCCTTGCATTGTGTTTTCATATGCTTCGCGTCGATACAGCGATAGCATATACGATTTAATTTCGCCCACTCCCATCTAGCGCCCACGGATTGGGCGGCTAACTTGCGGCAGTCCGGCGTCAGGTGACCGCCACCGCAGAACAGGCACGTCGTCGAACGGGATGTTGTGGCTTGACGTGTCGCGTACGTCACTTTCTGCACCTCGTGTTGACGTCCTGTGGGAGCTCTCGGCGGGTTGTGCGTTGCGGATATTTTCACGCGAGCGCCGGCTGCGCGCGCGTGCGGCACTGATAACGGCGCCTGCGCTCGCCTCGGGGCGGCGCGGGCGTGACAGAAGGACATCTCCTGTTCGCTCTCCTCCATGAGGAAATCCGCCAACTGCAGAATCTCCGGGTCCTTGCTGTCTCGATGTTTCTTCGCGTAGTCGCACCATCTGCTTCGAAGATGCGGCGACAACCTGTCCGTAACCTCTCTGATGAGCATGGGGTTATCGGCATAGTGCCTTCGATCGATATCCATAACTGTAGATACCACGTTCATTATTTTTATCGCGAAAGTGTTGAGGTCGTTCGCGGTAGGCCCCAACTGCGGCAACTTTCGTAGGTCGTCAATCGCCTTGTCTAACAATACCTCGCTGCGTCCAAACTGCTTTTTCAGTATTCTCACGATCATATCGGGTCTGGTGGCTGTCGATAACACGTGAGACACACACGTCTTTGCGTCCCCGCGTAAAGCCATCCTGAGCCGCGCCACGTTCTCGTAGTCAGTAAACTTATACCGCTTCGATGTCTCTGCGTAGGTATTGTAGAAACTTCTCCACTCGCTGACGTCTCCGTAGAAATGCGGCAGCTCGAATATATCCTTCGGGGCTGGACGGGCCGCCATCTGCATCCTCTCGAACAGGTGCAGCATGGACTCTGCTACAGTACCTTCGGTGGCGCGCGTGTGCGCCGTGTGCGGAGTACGCGCGTCCAGCTGTGGCGACGTCGATCGCTCGCGACGCGCCGGCGGCGTCGTCGATCGCCTGCGTCGCTCCGGTGGCGATATCGATCGCCTACGCGACTCCGACGGTGGCGATATCGATCGCCGATATACCTGGCGGTCCGGTGAGAGGCCTCGAATATGCCGCTCCGCCTGCGCAGGTCGTCTCGGAGTCTCGTACTTGGGTAGAGGTTCGTCGGTTAACCTCTTACAAATGGGTTTTGACGTCGCGTCTCGCGAGTTCTCTAGCCATTCGTCTAATCGATCTTGATTCGAATTCCGCACGCTACCAGCAGATTCGTGCTCGTCTGCGCTATCCGCATTAGCGCGGATCTGCAGTTTTCTGGCGTCTAGCCGTTTACGTACCATGTCCGCTTCTAGCTGCAACTCCCTCCGGGATATCTCCGCTAGCCGTTCGCTGGCCTCGAGCTCCGCCTGAGACAGCTGCGCTTCTATCACAGTGCGACTGCTCGCATGTGATCTGACGGACTGAGCTTTAATAATTGGTTTATTTACCTCCTTGGTAGTTTCCTGCAGCGACTTTCGTTTCTCGGTAGTTCTGTCTATGACGGCAGCCTTGGGATGTCTAGCTGGGATCGGCGTGGGTCTGGAACGACGCCGTAACCGCTTGGCTAAATCCCTTCGCCATAGCAATGTCGTGTCGTAGGACGGTGACCTCGGTGTCTCTACGGTTAATCCATACCTGAGCGTGCTGTTAGCTGTCGCCGCGCCCATCGGTTGCGCGCCGGCGACGCTAAGCCCTTCCGTTACGCCAGCGGGTCCGGAGGGAGGTGAGGGAGGGCGCGCCGCGTCGGCGCCCATCGCCCTCTCAGCGCTTGCGCGTGCGGCCTCTCGTTCGCGGGCCGCCGACGCGCCTTCGTCGAGTAGTTGCTGCCTCTCCTCTTCGCTCGTCACTGACGCAGCTCGGTTGGACCTGGACCTCGTCCTTACCATCCTGTCGTCGCTCATGACAGGTACGTCGCTGTAGACCCGTAGTCCGCACGAAGATCCGGCTCGAAGGACCAGAAACTGTTGCAGACCGCGTCCGCAAAGCTTCCTATCGACGGCTCGAAGTGGAGAGAATGTGCTGGAGCTCGTGCGACTCACTCTTTCGTCCCGGGCCTGTACCTTGAGCTTCGATGTCGTCCTCAGCAATCAACCGTACCGATTATGATTTTGGAATACACTAACTAAAAAACGAATCAAATCAAAATGGTTTATATTTACAAAAATCAACGACTCTAATTTTAACGCGGTTATAAAAATACTCCTAAGCTAATATCCTAACTTGATCCTAACGAAACGCTCGGTACGGACGATACGTCGCGATGCTGTCGTTTTCTGCTGCTGCCGCTACCCGTCGTGGAGGGTGGCTGGCTGCTGGCTGTAGGCTGCTAGCTGCTGGCTGTAGGCTGCTGGCTGCTGGCTGTAGGCTGCTTGTAGTAGGCTGCTGGCTGCTGGTTTTCCTTGGAGGCTGCTGGTTCTTCTTGTTCCGGTCGAATTCGAATGTCCCATACCGAGCGATCGTTCCTTTTATACCCCTTTTCAGAATGCGCCTACGCTTCACGGAAAGAAACATTTCAATTTATTCGCCCAATCACGACTCGGCTGAGCGCGAGGCTCCGTGCGATAGAGAGGTAAATAATTGCGCCCGATAGGCGACGGATGGCGCGTCGTGATTGGTCGAACGCGTTACGGCGCTCGATTACGTGAATTTAACGCTATCATTTTTCGTTCAAATCCTAATTACTTATAAACTAATTAGGCTATCGCTTCGAAATTACGTAACAATGCACCTGACACTAGGGTCATTCACCTCGAGTGGAATGCACCTGCGTTTGTTTACGTTTTTACACAATAGAAGAGGTGATTAGCCGTCCGGGCCATACAATAGACTGGTTTCTCAGCTTGCCTTGAGCTCCATTGTTATCGATAACGGCATATTACTATGGAAATGTAGGTTATCGTGTTACGTAAGTTCCCAGCTACGTTTTAAAACTATTTACATCTTTATATGTCTTATAGTTATCGAGTTATTGGCTTGGATTCGAGTAATCCTAAGGCAATTTTCGGGTGAAAGGAAAATGATTTCGGAACTTTAAGGAAATATTTTTAGCCAATCAGAGGAGAGTTCGGTTTTCTCGCTCTAAGCCTCTCACGTTAGTGCTTATTGGCTATTAATCGTAGTCCAATGGACAGTCTGAGTTTAGATTGAACTTTGGACTCGGTTTCCGCGACTTGGGAAGGAAGGAATATGGGAATTGCCTGCTATCGAATACATCACATATGAGTCTTATTATCATACTTAATAATCGGAATTGACAAAATTAACTTAACTAACGCAGTTCTACCCGTTTCCTACCTACGAAATAATCTTTATTGCGAATACAGTCTTAATCGAATTCTTATGCTATTTTACATATATTTCGACGCGTCGCTAACACAGGTCTTGTACAAACACTTAAATACATCAAACTGCCCAACAATTGCCTATAGTTATATGCATCATCATCAATACATGCTTTTTCTGATTTTTCAAATTTTACATTTACAGGTAGTGGTGTGGAAACAGCCTTACAATTCATCATATTATACTTTAATAATAAACGCCTTATGTATGCTGACTGATCTAATGTAGTTATGCCATTTTTCCTATAAACATTCATACCTAAACAATTTTGTAATTTACCTAAATGACGAACTTCAAAATTATCTTGCAAAAGTTTTAAAACATTTTTAATACAATTATTATGAAAAATATAGAAATCGTCAACATACAGGGCTATAATTACATATTCTGTCTCAGTTTTCTTAGTATATATGCAAGGTTCACATTTACTTTGTATATAATTATTTTGTGACAAAACTGAATGGATTTTTGCGTTCCACATCCTACTTGCCTGCTTCAGGCCATATATACTCTTATTTAATAAACAAACTTTGTCATTAGATTTAAAACCTGATGGTTGTTCCATAAAAATTCGTTCATTTAATTCTCCATTTAAAAATGCAGTAGTGACATCTATATGATCAATTTCTAATTCTAATTCAGTTGCTAAAGAAAATAAAATTCTCAAGGTGCTGTGCCTCACTACGGGTGAAAAAGTGTCAGTGAAATCTATCCCCTCTTTCTGACTAAAGCCCCGAGCAACCAGTCTAGCTTTAAACTTAGAATCTTTACCTGAATCATCTAGTTTCCTTTTAAAAAACCCATTTACACTTAACAATATTTTCGTTTTTGGGCCTATCAACTAGCGTCCAAACTTTATTTTTGATCATAGAGCTGTACTCACTTTGCATCGCCTCGCACCAACTATCCTTCTCTGGAGAGTTGACCGCTTCTTCATATGACGAGGGTTCATCTAATGACCCGTCAGCCATGGTTGATAACATGGATAAATCGTAGCTGTCAAATCTGCTCGGTACAGTACCTCTCGTACTACGTACGGGGCGAGAGTTAGATGTGTCGGCAGTGACCGACGACATTGACTCCTTACCAGGTGAAGAAGACTCCGGCACAGAAGACACAATGTCCAGTGGGACACAAGCTCCATTACCTTTGTCATTACTATCAAGTGATGACGCAGGAAGCGAAGACTCTGAGCCCTCCGGCACATAGTCCCCATCACGCGCGTCATCATCACCTTCATCGCCAGTACAGTATCTTTCAGACAACGGCGACCACGCAGGTGGCGTCAGCGTCTCCGCATCTGAAATTTGACGAGGGCTAGTTGAGCAAGATTTGTTGGATTTATCACTTTCATTATTAAAATTGGCATTATTATTTAAATTCATTTCATTATTTAAAATTATTTCATCATTTAAAACATCATGACTAGATTTATTTGAATTTAAATTATCCACATTATTAAAATTGTTAACATTAAAATTGCCATTGCTCATGTCAACATTATAAAAATAAAAATCATCTCCGCATTTTGCCTTACACCTGTCATTTTTACCAGGAAATTTATTTTCTATAAAAGATACTGTCCTTGAAAGTATTACGTTACGAGGATTGGCAGGATCACTCAAACGATAACCTTTGCAATGTTCACCGTAACCCACAAAAATGTACGCTTTTGCTTTTGCATCTAGCTTGCGACGTTTTTGACTAGGAATTAAAGAATAAGCAAGACAACCAAAGACGCGTAAATGGCTAACATCTATTTCAGATTCAGACCATAAGCGTTCAGGAATGTCACCCGACAGAGCCCTGGTAGGAGACCTATTTTTCAAATAAATCGCGCACATTACGCTTTCTCCCCAGTAGCGATTACAAAGGCCAGATTCCTGTAACATTGCTCTTGCTTTATCAAATATAGTTTTTCCTGCACGCTCAGCTCTGGCATTTTGCTGTGCCGAGTAGGGTACAGTAGTCTGGTGAATAATGCCATGCTTCTGAAGATAACTACTGAGTCTATGATTAACATACTCTGTACCATTATCAGTGCGAAGCACTTTAATTGGCAAGTCCTTTTGTTTCTCTACTAGGTTTTTGAAATTAATGAAATGGGAACTCACCTCAGATTTGTTCTTCATCAAGTATCCCCATGTCTTCCGGGTATGGTCATCCGTGAAGGTTAGCAAGTAGCGTGCGTTGCCCCATGAGCGTACTTGCATCGGGCCAATGACATCTGAATGTATGAGCTGGTTCGGTTGGGAAGCACGGCTGGTGCTGACCGGGAAAGGAGCTCGAGGCATCTTCCCAGCCAAGCACGACTCGCAACTACCATGCATGTCTTGAGCCTGAAATCGAAAATTCATGCAATGCTTCCCATCACCCAGTGTCCGCATACCTTCTTCTGATAAATGTCCAAGGCGTGAATGCCATGTGCCCATAGACACACTTGACGCAGCATGAGCCTTCTCTGTCCCTTGCCTATGCATGGGCTTGAGAGACTCCTCCTCAAGGACACGCCGCCCTTGCACCTTAACTTTATACAACCCTTTTTCTTTCCTAGCAGTTAAAACATGGTTGCCTGTGATTTTGCATTCTTTATATATTTGACAGTTATCCTTATTAAAAATGACAGTATATCCCCTGTCTGCAACACGTCCTACTGACAGCAAATTACTAGTGAGGTCTGGCACATGGAGAACATTATTTAGGCTTATACTAGAAGTTATGGGAACCCTACCAGTATTACTACTAACTAGTTTTTGACCATTAGCAATAAAAACAATAGAACTTTTACCTTGGGTTTCACTAAAAAGGTCCTTGTCTGAGCACATATGGGACGTCGAGCCTGAATCCAGAATGAACTCTTTGGAATCCTCACTGAAGGCTGCATTCGCACAAGCATACATAGATTCGTGTGGATTCTTCTGCTCATCCTTTTTCTTCTTGAAGCACCTTTTGTCCGTGTGTCCATTCCTTTTGCAGTATTTGCAGAATAAGGCACCCTTCTTCTTTTTAACATAATAAGCCGTGGAGTTCTCCTCGCCGTTGCGCCTGTGCTCCTCCTGAAGCAGACGCGTACGGACAACCTCACTTTTCAAGTTACTGGTTAAACAGGCAG
The DNA here is from genome assembly GCF_023078275.1 of Leguminivora glycinivorella. Taxonomy (NCBI): domain Eukaryota; kingdom Metazoa; phylum Arthropoda; class Insecta; order Lepidoptera; family Tortricidae; genus Leguminivora; species Leguminivora glycinivorella. Next base: position 16,946,710 of record NC_062986.1, on the reverse strand, counting down.
TCTCCAAGCCTGAGACAAGATTGTCGAACTCTTGAGGTAGGCCAGACAGCAGTATCTCAGCAACCTCAGCATCGTCAATGGTCTTCCCGATGTCATCAAGCTGTTGTACTAGCCGCATGACAGCCTCTATGTATTCTGACATGTTGGAATACTGCTTGTATTCAATCCTGTGAAGCTGTCTAAGTAGAAGTACCTTCCTGTAAAGGCCCTTTGGCTCGAACGTATCCGCCAGCTTCTTCCAAGCCTCCTTAGCAGTCTTTGCATCTCTGACATATTGGTATAAATTGGGCTTGATGGAGAGGCAAATGCGAGCCAAAGCACGGCTGTCTAGGGTCGTATCGGCATTGGTGCCCTCGACGCACTTCCATAGACCCTCCAGGGTCAGCAACATTTGCATAGCAAATTTCCAGTTGACGTAGGAGTTAATGCCATCAAGTTTTTCGACAGGGATATTATGGTCCGTATTCTTCATTGGTGTAGTCATCTTGATAAATGCGAATTGGCTGGATTTGGGAAATATATCAGATTACTCGAGGGGAGAGAAATCTTGTCACATGTATAACCTCAAAATCTTAAACCGTCTTGGTGTTAACAAATCAGGTTACAAATTTCCAATCGTGCAGCGTTCATATCTGGGCACTAGTAACCTAATAGCAGACGAAGGGCGCAGTGAATTTGCGTCGCTGCCGACATGTGAAATATAAAGAATGTTGGTACTTACATGAGATTAATTGAAACACCCAAAATCCAGCCAATGCAGTTTTTAATATTGTTTATATATTGAAAACATTACATTGTGTGTCAGATTATAATATTCGCATTACGGATTAACTACGATTTAATATAAAAATATAGGAGCCATATTGTTGGCTCAGCGGAGGAGAATCAAGAGAGCAGTGACAGCTCACCACAGATATATATAGAGTTAGTGTCTCATAGAGACCATAAACAATGTGGGGTGTACAGATCATTCGATAGGGACCCATGCTGGAACTTATCAAAGACTATCATGCTAATAGACACAACGCCGTAACCATAGCGGGCGAACAGAGTGACCTAATTCCGACCTTATGCGGCACCGCCCAAGGCTCGATTTTATCTCCAACGGAATACTTGCTATATGTAAATGATATGTGTAAAATCTTCCGGCATGGTTCGGTATACCAGTTTGCAGATGACACATGTTTAATTACAGCTCATGAGAACTTGGAAACTGCACAAAACATGATGCAGCATGATTTTGATATATTGTGCAAATGGGCTCACGACCTAGGTCTGACACTCAACTACGCCAAAACCAAAATGATGCACATTCACTCTCCATACAAAAAAAACTACTTCACACCAAAGATCGTGGCCCACGAGCACAAATGTCTACACATGCCTAGCACTAATTGTAAATGTAATCACCTAGATATTGTAAAAGAACATACTTACCTTGGGCTAGTTATAGACCATAATTTTAATTGGGGCCCACACATCCACCGAGTATGTAATAAACTTAGGGCTATATTATCTAAGCTATGTATTCTAAAAAACAAAGTCCCTTTTAATACATTAAGACTACTATACATGTCTATGGCGGATTCTGTCATAAGTTATGGCCTGGCTAGCTATGGTAGGTCATACAAAACCTACCTAAACGATATATATAACCTACAATTACGTATCCTTAAGACTATTGTACCTACAAAAATTAAATATAAACATAAATGTAACTATGAGAATCTATTCAGTTACTGCGGGGTGTTAACTGTTTTTGAAAAGATAGATTTAGCTATTATAACTCAATACTACAAGAACATAAAATACTTACGGAAAAAAACACGACCTCTGCGGCTTCGTAACTTAGATAACATTCCAACATACGAGATCGAAAAAACTAACAATGAGTACGGGCGAAGAGTATGGAAATGCACATTACCGCGGATACTGAATAGATTCCCAAATGAATTGATAGACTCATTAGAAAGTCGAACCTTACTAAAAACACTTATTAAAAACGAAAAAACTTAATTATGTATAAATAAAATAAAGAACAATTCATATGTAACTAGACTCCTTAACTCAAATAATCTTTTCAATTTAAGATTAGCAGTTAAGTATATTATAAATGCATGCACGTTTCTTAGAAATAAACAGATTAAATTTAAAAAATTTTTTTTTTTTTTTACCATCGTCACAACCATCAAGTGATGACTCTGGCAGAGAAGACAAGGCGCCCTTCGGGACGCCATCTTCATCACCATCGTCACTTGCACCATCATCGCCCGTGCAGTAGTGTTCAGACAGCGGCGACCACGCCGGTGGCGTTGGTGACTCAGCATCTGAAACATTTTTAAAAGAGGATGAGCACTCAGCTGATTTATCAATTATATTGTTTTGAATGACATCATTAAATTCATTATTAATAATTTGATTTAAATTAGAGTCATTATTAAAATTATTCTGAGCATCACAATTATTTTCATTATTTGGCAAATGAATATTAAGGCCATCAATTTCATAATTATAAAAATAGTTTCTACAAGTCTCTTTACAACTGTCATGTTTTCCTAAAAATTTATCCTCATTAAAAATAACAGACCTAGACTGCACAATTTTACGAGGATTATTTGGATCAATTAAACGGTATCCTTTAAAAGTTTCACCATAACCAACAAAGATGAGAGCTTTTGCTCTAGCATCAAGCTTTTGACGTTTTTGACTAGGTACATATGCATAAGCAGTACACCCAAAGACGCGTAAATGACTGATGTCAATAGGACGACCAGTCCACATGGTCTCGGAAATTCCACCCGCAAGCGCTCTGGTAGGAGATCTATTTTTAAGATAAATGGCTGTCATAACAGCCTCTCCCCAGTAGCGATTGCACAGGCCGGACTCCTGCAGCATAGCCCTAGCTTTATTAAAAATCGTTAAAAAGGCCCTTTCTGCAATGCCATTTTGAGCAGAATTGTAAGGGACAGTGGTTTGGTGTATGATACCATGGTCTTTAAGATAATTGGCCAGTTTAGAATTAGTAAACTCAAGGCCATTGTCACTGCGCAAAATTTTAATAAATAAACCAGATTGTTTTTCTATCATATTTTTAAAGTTAATAAAATGAGATCTCACCTCTGATTTATGCTTCATAAGGTATCCCCACGTTTTCCGGGTGTGGTCGTCTGTGAAGGTCAGAAGGTAACGAGCTCCACCCCAAGTTTTGACTTGCATAGGTCCGGTCACATCTGAATGGATGAGTTCCAAGGGCTGGGTAGTGCGCTTCGTGCTGACAGCAGGATACGGTGAACGCACCATCTTGCCAGTCAAGCACGGCTCATAACTACCATTCATGACATCTTGTTTCTGTAAAAGAAAGTTCATGCATTTCTTCCCATCACCTAGAACCTTCATACCTGCTTCAGACAAGTGTCCTAATCTCCTATGGATTAAGTCCATTGGGACAGTCGAAACAACGTGAGCATTCGCTGTCTCTTGCCTAGAGTGCAAGAGCTTAGAAGACTCCTCCTCAAAGGTGTGTCGTCCTTGAGCCTTATATTTATACAAACCATTATCCTTCGAAGCGATTATGATTGGATTGCCAGTGACTTTAACATTATCAAAGACTTTACAATGATCCTTATCGAAAACAACAGTGTAACCTCTATTAGTGATTTGGCTTACAGACAAAAGATTACTTGAAAGGTCCGGCACATGGAGGACATTGGTCAAACTAACATTAGAGCAAAAAGGAAAGGGACCCTACCAGTACAATTACTATGTAATTTACTACCATTAGCAATTAAAATGGTTGAATTTTTACCTATAGGATCTTCCAGTAGCTTCCTGTCAGAAACCATATGTTGAGAGGCACCACTGTCAACCACAAAATCGTGGCTGCTGTCGCCTCTGCTGCAAACCATGGCCGATGCTAGCATTGTGTGGTTTTCCCCATTCTTCAGCTCCTTCTGGCGTTTGAAGCAGCGCTTAATTGTATGTCCGCTCTTCTTGCAAAATTGACAAAACATAGGTGATGATGATTTCTTCTTCTTGTACCCGAGGTAAGCCTTCAAACCTTCCTGATCACTTGCATTCCGTCGGTGTTCTTCTTGTAGCAACCTTGTTCGCACAACTTCCACCGATAGTTTACTTGTCAGACAGGCGGTCTCCAGGCCGGATACTAGGTTGTCGAACTCCTGTGGCAAACCGCTGAGCAGGATCTCCGCAACCACTTCATCCTCTATTTTCTTGTCTATATCAGAAAGCTGTTGAACCAGCCGCATAACGGCCTCAACATAGTCAGACATGTTGCCGTATTCGTTATATTCAATTTTGTGAAGTTGCCGCAATAAGAGAACTTTCCTGTAGAGGCCCTTAGACTCAAAGGCGTCGGAAAGCTTCTTCCATGCATCCTTTGCAGACGTGGCATCTCTTACATATTGATATAGGGACGGCTTGATCGTCAAACATATCTTGGCCAAAGCGCGGCTGTCGTGGGTCTTGTCAGTGTCTGTTCCATCCACACAACCCCAAAGACCATCTAGGGTTAGTAACATCTTCATTGCAAACTTCCAGTTTGAATAATTCTGTAAGCCATCAAGCTTCTCGACGGGAATGTGCCCGCCATTATGCTCGTTCTGTGAGTTTGACATCGTGACAATTTATTTGTTGAGTGCAATTGGGTTATATGCCATGAGGGACTGACATAACCTCAAAAAGTTAATTGACGTTTGAAAGTGAACAGCGTACCTTTCTTGGTTTCTTGAATCCGCCTCGCAGCATGATCTTCTGGGCTAATAACCTGATAAAGGCAGAAGCGAGCCCTGGTGGAAACGTGATGACGGCATGAAGCGAAGGCGATATGTGGTCCACTAAATAAAAACGTCTTGAGCACTCAACAAATTGTTTTATTTATTCCATATAAATAACGATACAATTTGCTTACATCCTTTAAGGATGTATCACGATTAAACCTCACATTATAATATAGTAAATTAGACTAGAACTATTAATCGGCCATTGCAGAGCTCAGATAAAAAGGAAGTGACAAAGCCGGAAGAGAAAGCCAGTCTAGAACTGTCAAAAAATATTGGTATTGCCAGTACAATTATGAAAAGGGTATATTACACGTTTTCCAATAGTGTATCTTGTCCAAACTCCTGCTTCAAATTTCAACTTCCAACTATTGGAAACACAAGAGTCTTCCATGTTTAATTAAAAGTTTCCAGAAATTTAAATCTATTTCAGCTCCCACTTTTAACTCTTCCACTCTTCCCATTTTCCAGCATAAATATGAAACTCTGTCATTTGTTCCTTCAGTTCTTCTTGATATTGGTGTCTCCAAAAATGATATAGAACAAAATCAACATTTCCTTCAATTCATTGATACAGATGGCTTGGACGCTCAACATATATACACAGATGCCTCCAAGATATCTGACAAGGGTTGTGTTGGCATCGGTGTACTTCACACCCAATCTAAGATATATCAAAAAATAAAATTGCCTCCAGAATCCTCTGTGTTCAGTGGTGAGTGTTTAGGAATCCTTAAAGCAATAGAGTTCATCATAATAATGCGTCTCAATAAAACTATAATTTTCTCAGACTCTCTAAGTTCGATTCAGGCAATAGCCAAATTCCCATTTAAATGCAAATCTCACAACCCAATCATTTACCAAATCCGTAACCTTCTGTTAAAATGTCACGACCAAGGGTTCATAGTTTCCATCGCCTGGATCCCTGGACACAGGGGGATCAGGGGCAATGAAAAAGTAGATGTTTTAGCCAAGGACGCTATTCGTTGTGGGGACATGTTTCCGTATAAGAATGTTGCTCAAGACCTGCTGGCACTCCCCCAATTATATTTACGAAAGGAATGGATAAAGTTATGGACATCTGGTGCGGGTGCGGCTGCATCACATTACCGCAGCATTCAAAAGTCAGTTCCTGCCAAACCTTGGTTCTCTAAAATCTCACTACCAAACCCTGCTACTAGTATGTTGATTAGAATGAGATTGGGTCACGTTTGTACTCCGGAACACCTTAAACTACTAGGACGCGTGAACAGCTCTGCGTGTATTTGTGGAGCTGATCCCGCTGTCGCGACGTTTCGCGAGTTACCTGGCAACACTACCAACTGAACGAAACAACCTCCATTCAAACCGGTAAAAACCTGTTTGTCACTTTATGGCGTGTTGAATTTAATTATGTAAATTAATATTCGAATCAGTGCTCATCAAGGGGAGCCGAGTCACCAAAGAAAGCTAAGTGGTGTTTTATATCTCTATGATAAAGAGGAGTTATTCTCCCAAAACGTTCTCGTACATTTAACCTAAAACTAACTTTTCATGATTGAATATTATTGCTATGCATTATTACAAAGTTTACGATGATGGTGTTTCTGTTGTTGATAATATGTTGAATTGGAGTTTATTCCATGTTTATTCATATTAAGAACATTTGTAGACGTAACAATTGTTGCACCACAAGATGGAGTCTGCCTCAGCAGACTTATAAATTGCAATTGTGATTGTTATGAAATATAACTATTATGTCTGTTTAGACTAAGTTAAGAATTATGATTTTGCGTCTGGAGAGACGGCAATACGAAAAGAGCATGATTGCAACACAATGGCGTATGGAGGGCGTCAAAAGGCAATCATGGCTGTTATTAAGTCAGCGCGGCCCCAAATAGTTTGGGACCAGGCATCGGGTAACTCTGATGCTGGTACGACCGCAACCAGAGGCTGGGGGTGTGGTCCAGCCTTGGTAATTGTGCTATAATTATTTAATATGAGGAAAGTTATGAGTTTGGCTGGGGTTGGAGTCGCCCCCGGCCTTGGTAAGCGCCGGATGAGTTTGTTAGACCCGGCCGCTGACGCCTGAAGGCCATGGGTTCACGCATCCTCTGGGAGGACCCCCCAAGATGGTGAACACTGTAAGGGCAGTCAGGCATGTGTACAAGAATAGCGCTTTTCTGGGAGGTTGACGAACCTTCGTACACAGTTTGGGTCCATAAAAGTATTTGTCAAGCGCTGGCCATGTGGGGCGTTGTGACGCTATGTAAGTGTATAGCCTTAAGTCTGTAATGTATATATGAGTGGCATTAATAATGTGGTTACCAAAGAGAGTTTCTGTGGTATATGAAAGATAAAAGAGGCTTTAATAATGTGGTTACCAAAGAGAGTTTCTGTGGTATATGAAAGATAAAAGAGGCTTTAATAATGTGGTTACCAAAGAGAGTTTCTGTGGTATATGAAAGATAAAAGTGGCTTTGATAATGTGTGTACTACAGAGGTGTTCTGTGGTTTATGAAATATCTCTAATAATCTGTAATGTGTTGATCTATGTGTAATGTTAATGTGCTTGCCATAGTTGTGTTTATGAGTGGTGTTAAGATACTTGCAATGATGATGTTATACTCATCTGATCTGATGTTGTATCCGTGATATACCATCTGCATTTATTCTCTATATTTGAGAAGTGTACTTTGTGAGAGAATGGTTACAAAGCTTTCATATTGAGTTTGACTATCATATGTGGAATTTTGTATCCTGAATATGCTGAATTGAGTTGATATATCTCAATACATTAGTTGAGATAATAGCAACTATAATGAAAGACAAATGTTGTTAGAAATTGACTTTGTTTACTGATTTACTGCATTATTTGTGTAGTACTTTGGTATGAATATTGATGCACCATAATGGTGGCTGGAAAGTATCTTTGAGATACTTTACATATGTATTTAAGTACTACATTTATGTAGTTCAAAGGGAACTAAACTAACATGATGATGGTCATGATAATGATGATGATGATAAATAGTTGGAACTGTAATAACTTCAATAAGCATCTTGGAATTAATGATTTCAGTGAGATTTGAGAACCTATAATGGAAAGAATATAACATGAAATTAACCTTGTAATAATACTTGCATAGAACTAAATGTGTGATATTATATAGAGATAATTTAGTGACTTTGTAAGTCATAGTTACCCCTTTTTAATACAGATCTTGAGATGCCAGTCATGCTGACCAGTGTGGAGACTACGAGGACAGCGGTTAGAGAAAGGCTCTAACAGTCATTCCATACATGCAGTGTAGCCACTGCTAACCAAAGGTATGAATCATTCCTTTGCTTGACTGACGTTTGTACAGATTGAGTTATAATGATAGCAGTTATAGTGATAAACCTTTGGAGATGAATTCAGGCAATGTTTTAATTCTCTTTGTTCCAAACTTATTCCCCAGAGTTTGGAACAAAATTGGTTGAGTTAGTCTGGGATATTTGGTAGTGGCTGGGGAGACGCTGCTAAAATCACAGAAAGTAGAGTCAAAAGTACAATTTGAGTATCTGAGAAATTGCATAAAGACGTCAGTTCATGGGATGTGTGATTCATATCATTTAAAATTATTTATTTGTGTTCTACATTCATCAATTTAATGAAAAATAGGTTTAACAGGTACTAGAAGAAGCTGATTTGAAACTATTAATGTCATACAGCGTCGAGTAGAAGTGATAGCCACGAGATGGACACAGAAACTGGCAGCATAGCATTTACGTTATGTGTGTTATAATAAAGATCTATTGCTCTTTTATTTAAGCATGAATGTACGAATTGTATACTTATTTTATTGTGATTTCCCTTCATACCAATTATGTGTAGAAATATTGATAAAGAATGTTTGTTTGTTGTTCGACAAAGTGAGATTGACAATTGGTGCAAGTTTACGAAGTTTGATAAGTACAAGTTTACGAAGTTTGTTGAGCTCAAGTTTACGAGGTTTGTTAGTACTTACAACATTTTATTTTCAAAAGCACATTATAAATTAATAAATATGTTAAACATTAACAAAATTAATACCTACACAAATAAAAGGACAAATAATTGCTTTCTGTAATTATTGGTTCTTAAAACATAAATGAAAAATCGATGTGATCGATAAACACGCATGAAAAACAGTCGATTTCCGAACGTCTGTCTTTGACATATGACATTAAAGGATTGCAAATGTAAATATTGTTACCGGCGAAATATGTATATAAATAAAAGTGAAATTACTTGTTGATTACCTGAAAATATGACGGGGAGTCCCTTTCTACACAGGGAGGTAGTACCAGGATAAATCTACGCTAATTCTAGCCACTGTGGTCCCAATGCAGACATTCGGTTTTATGGCTCATTGGGAAGCAGGCACAGCAAAGAGGTTTGGGGTTTAATCCCTAGCAAGGACGCCCTTGGGGCAAAATGTTGAAAGACTCGGTGAGTGTTGTAAAAGCTTTTAACTACTTTAAAGTCAGGGGATATGAATGATAAAGGTGTTTTGTACATGTTCAGTTTTGTATCTTTTGGCAAATGATAAATAATGAAATTCCACGCAAATTTGTATTGTACGAATGTGTTCATCTCAAAATATCTTTACGCATTGAGTATAGGTACTCATCATTATAGTGTTATTGTGAATTGTGCTGTTTGACATCACATAAAATTAAAATATTGATGATTCATCATTTGCAATTTAATCACATGAAAATTTTCTGAAAATGAACTACGAAATAACCGCATAATTGACGTTGTTAAAATACTTCTTATTGGAATCAACCATTTTATGCCCATATTAACAAAGCCTGCTTGACCAAGTATCCACATTTGTTAGTAATATAGAGAAGTTAACCACTGACACCAAGTGCACTAATACCATGAGTTAAAAACAAATCAGAACAAAGCGTCATCATTTCATCAAAAATTACACACTATAATAAACCGGTTAAATACTGAACTTTATCAGTATTTTAAAATTGTAAACAAACAAGTACCAATGAAATTTCTAAAGTGACTACCTACCTCACAGCTCGGAGGTGAAGAAGTACTAGCTGAATTTGAAAATGCCTTAATTCTACAATTTAATATAAAGGTGTCTAACATACAATTAAGTAAACTACGGGTTAATAAGCGAAGCAAATTATCTGAGTTTATACTCCACAAGTTTAAGGGAAATTAATTGGACTGGTACCCCTTGATGGGACCAGTTTCATTCTTGTATAAGTCAGTGGGACTGATGTGATGTTGATAAATTAATATACCTAAAGGAGGTATGGAGGACCTCAGTACTAAATTGAACTTCTTCAGTTTTGTTAATTTTCATGTGACCTCGAAAGGAGAGAGGATTCTCTTGCCATTATAACAATATCAAGTTGTTTTCTAAGTTCTTGTGTAGATTTAAACTTACTTAGTTTCACTTCATATATTATATAGTCTGGAAATTTTTCTATGACTATGAACTTCAAGTGATGATGATCAATATTTTCCCCTAATGACTGTTAAGAATATGAGATGTTATTGGATCTCATTTATGGTCTTGCGCCAATCTTCAAACCTTTCACTCTGTATAGAGTGGCATAATGGATAATAACCACTTGCTTGGGTTTTCAGACCTATTTTTGAGTATATCGACAGCAATCTGATAACTAAGGTTGGTTATCTATACTTCATCACCTATTAAAATTTAGGCTCTCCTTTTTTAAAGAGGCCTTATGACACCAAAAGTGAAAATATAAAATATCAACTTAAATGGAAAGCTAGAAAATTGTGAAAACAATTATTACAGCCTGCCTGTGTGGTGACGGGTTAAGAATTTCACCACCCCCTTTCTTCCCGTGGGTGTCGTAGAAGGCGACTATGGGATATGGGTTAAATTGTGGTGTAGGCGAGAGGTTGGCAACCTGTCACTGCAATGCCACAGTTTTATTTTCTTTTAACCCCTTATTTGCCAAGAGTGGCCCTGAAGCTTTAGTAGTTTCATGTGCTCTGCCTACCCCTTTATGGGATACAGGCGTGATTGTATGTATGTATGTATTATTACAGCGATTTTGCCTTATCTATGAGGTCATGAAAAACCGTATAAGAAATTAACAAACAGCTGCTATATTTGTGTTAAAGGAAGACATACTGAAGGCTATGTTCTGGTCTTAAATGAAAGAACTTCTCCTTGCTCGTTGTTTTATTACAATGCCAATCTCATACTGAACAGTTTGGGTTACAATCACAGTCGATATTAACAATACAATACACAAATTCCTAAAATTATCACAGCTTGGTTATACGGTTGCTTTTTCTAGTTTTTCCATAATGCCGATTATATCTTTTTTTCACGGTGACATCTGTCAAGATTTATGCGGTTCCCGCCTAATGTTTTATTTTTTTAAAAGGGCCAATCTTATTCAGGCACGTTTATATCTACCGATAATTTGATAAAGGCCAGTATACATATAAAATCAATGAAAATTATGAACTCAATGTCGAAAGCTAACAGCTCGGCCTTCCTGTGTAAGCGAGGCCCTTCGCTTAGGACCAGTTGCATCACCCGCAGACAACAGCTAGCAGGCACATCAACGTCTCGCAGCAGAAGTCTAGGTTGTTGACATAACACAAACCTACTTCCTATGCCTACTAGTTTAGAGATCAACAGTGGTAATGATAACATATCATTGAACATTGCTTGTAATGATAACATAACTTCAATAAAAGTTACGAGTTTCAACAATAGAAAACTATTCAAAAACATAAATTAACAACAAATAAATCAAAAGCTGCATGTTTCAGACAATAATCATTCGTCTGATACAACGGTAATGGTAACATACCTAATCCTCCAGGTGTTAATTGACATGCTTGTTAATGATAACACAACTATACAATAAAATTTACGAGTTTTGACAATAGCAAACTTATCAATAACATCAATAATAACAATAAAAAAAATCAAAGGCTCCATTTTTCAGACAATAATAATACGACTATACAACAGTAACAGGAAGAGTGCAATAAGTACATCGGCCATCCTCGTTGTTAAGCGAGTCCCTTCGCCTTGAGCATTTCTCAGTGTCACGACTGGAACTACGAGTATCAACTATCAATTAGATAATATGCTTAGAGATCAGCGATAAAAAAAAACAATGAATTTGTACCTACTTATTAAATTTTGCACCTATAGGCATACCAACATTGTCATTCAATTTTACATTAACAAACAAAAATAGATCATAAGATATAACAAAACCGATAGTCGTATGGAATAATAATTTAATCCGAAACACAACAAGAAATTTAATCCAATAAACTTAACATGTATAGCGTAACTACTGTCATAGAGTATATAAAAAAAACATCTTTATTCAGTTGATTGGCCAAAAATCTAACAAAATGCTCAAATCACACATTTAACATCCATTATATTTCGAATAACGTTGCCAGTATCTGTTTTCCATACAGTCTTGTACAAACACACAAGAAATATAACTATCCGTGGGTCACAAACGACTTAATAATAAAATAAAAAAAAACTTCTCGTCCAGTTAATTGAAATCGCTCAAAAACACCCGCATAGTAATGAGATATTGAAACTAATTATATCACAATCAAAATATTAATAATTTAAACAATCTCTATCACACGCACATCGCGAATACTACGCTAAAACGTTACAAAGTAGTGGTTATCAACTAAACACTCTCTGGCAAATCGTAAACACCGTCACGACACGCGTCTCCAGCAAGCGACAATGCAATCTGGACTCGTTAAAAGATAGCCGGGACGAACAATACACATCGCGGAACCGGTTAGCTAAGATATCAATTTTTTTTTTATCTGCTGCAAATGCACCTACCTATCGCTCGCCCGGAACTGACTAATGAAGTACCTCTTACACATTCGTGCACCTCAAGTCCCGTTTCCGTTAAGTTATCGGTCTCGGTTTACCTTTGATGAGTTGTATAAAATCATATAGCGACAAATATTGTTACAAGAAAAACACCTTTGGTATATATGTATATGATACCTCAACTATGTTGCTAATGCTCAAAGTTGGACTACCTAGGCATAGTTCAGTTAACTAACATTTTTTTATTATTAAAGTAGGTATTTACCCACCATACTTAAAAATGTAACAGTCGTTCCCGTTTATAAAGGCAAAAGTCAGAAAGATGAGTTAAGGAACTATACCTAGGCCAATAAGTATAATTCCCACTATGTCCAAAGTTTTAAAAGCGGGAGTGAGTAATCGGCCGCATAACTTTTTAGAAAAGTTTCAATTAATACACACAAAACAATTTGCCTATCGACGAAATCGCTCATGTGTCTCAATTATTAAAGAGAACCATTTACATGTAACCATTGTCGTTTGCGACATGACGAATGCTTTTGACCTTTGCGATCATAACGTCCTAATCAAAAAGTTTGAGCACCACGGTCCAGGTGCCTCTGTTTTAAAGTTCATGGCCGATTTCTTATAGGAAAGACAGCAATCCGTTGTAATAAATAGTGGTTCGGTAAAATCTGACTGTGGTTCTGTAGATATTGGGATCCCCTAGGGCTCGTCCATGGCCCAATCTATGCTTTCTAATACAAATGTATGTTTTTGCTGACGACATACTAACTGCTCCGAACAACGATAGCTTCAAGACGTCAATCACCCGTGACGTACATAAACTCCTAGTACATTGGTTTCGTTAATGGGCTCGTCCTTAAATGTATCAATAACTCAGGTTCTCCACTTTAACCTAGGAAGGAGACCGCCAGTAGTTACCATGAACAACACAATCCTTCCGCACGTCACCTCTGCCAAATTTTGAGCGTTACCCTCGACCAATTGCTAAAATGGGACACCCAAATTGAATTAGTATGCACGCACTAAGTTAGCAGGAATCTGTTTCGCACCCAAAATACTGTCCTTGTTCTTCCTCAAGCACAAACATATAATAATATAATATAAGCTTTTATTTTCTTGATAAATATTTACAGTTATGTTTTTTTTTATCTTCTTCATCATCTTCATAAGGACCACCCTGAACGGTAAAGCCTCCTCCAATGCTTTCCAGCATTCTCTTCCTTTTGCTACTTCTGGCCAGCTGTAGCCTACTATTTTTTTTTTATGCCGTCGCTCCATCTTATGAGTGGTTTTCCACTTCTTCTCTTTCCCTGGGTTAGCCACTCGCTTACCACATTTGGCCAGTGTCCGTCCTCGGTTCCTTGCGTGTCCGGCCTATCTCCATTTAAAGCGTAATACCTGCTTAACTGCTCATTTGCCCCGGTCCTCTTTCGAACGTTTATTTTTTTACTCCATCTTCCAGTCTCAGTCCTAGGTAGCCTCCTTGAACTCCTCCCTGACATGCTTTTATTCTCCTAAATGTTTCTCTCCTAGTGGGCCAGGTTTGGCATGCATATATAAGGCAGGGTAATAAATAGGCAAATTTCCATTGCTTTAGTCTTCATTTTTGTTTTGTAGACATTTTTACCTTTGAAATTTCCTTTAATGACCAATACTTGTTCCATGTTCGATTTACTCTTCTTTCAATTTCTTTTTCTAAGTCTTGTTTAAATGAAATTAAAGTGTCCTCAGGTAGATGTAGTCCTCTATGGTCCTCTACATACTCTAGGGGTGTCTAGGAGTCCAGCATAATTCTGCAGCAGCAGTACGAAGTAGTTATTTTGTCCTTTTCCATTCTGTGCCAAACTAGTCTAGAATTTCAGAAGCGTCGTCGCTGACCGGCATGGTGTCCTCGTGTTGCAGAAGCGAGCTATAAGAATAATAGCCAACTCGCCCTCCGGTTTGCCAGCTCGACAACTATTTATATATCATTATGAACCATGACATTACCATCGCAATATATTTTAACATTTTAAAGCTCGTAAGAACCCAGATTGACATATTTCCACACAGAGTCGTCAACTTGAGACGCTTAAGGAACAGGAATAGGGGCGTGGCAAAAACATCCAACTTCAGACTGACCAAATCTACCAAAAGGACATATTATACCGTTGGCCCAAAAATTTAGAATTGGATCCCCGAACAAATAACTGCTTTATCCAATGAAAATGCATCACACAATAAATTGAAATACGGAACCCTACAAATGACTAATTGATCATGCCATGATATTAATGAATTGTTTGAAATGTAACACAACATTGTCAGCGCGACAATCTAAATATGAAAATTGAATAGTATGATAGAGTTATCAACTTATCAAGATATTCGAATGCATCGCCATCTATTATTAAGGTTCCTTATAACACACAAAGCATGTGCACCCTTTTGACATGGAATGTCACATATTTATGACGGGACTTTTAATTAGGTTTATTTTTCACACAGAATCCGAGCCTAATACAACCAAATTACAATCATCATGTGTAAAAGCCTCCAGGCGCGAACACTATCCAGAACATTAGCACATTAAAAGATCAAATGCAATTTTTCAACCACTGTGTGATCTGTGTAAGAATGTCCTATAATATTTATTTATTTATTTATTATTATTTATCAACACCCATCTCTCCAAGAAATCACAGCCAATTAAATACAACTAACCATACGTAGAACGCCTTTCGCTAGTTTACAGATGGTACAGCGACATCTAGCGAAATACTTACACCCAGCCAACCAGTTTGCAGTGGTAAATGGTAATAGTGACGTCTAGTAACAACTTGCACCACGGTATATATTTGTACGCTTCAGTTTTGCGTTCAATTGCCCTTCACGCCCTCTATCGTTCACTTTCCTAAACATATCCTAAGTACATTGGACTTACTATTTCCTTTGACTGAAATCACCGCGAGCACCGATTCTGACACCTTACAAATTTCACAAATACGTCCTATCACTAGTAGTTGTTTGAGTTTCATTCCTTTAATCAGTGTTTTTATTTCTATGGCAATAAATTTCAAGATATCCTATCTTTTCACATGATGTTTTACTTTCCTTACTAAAATTACATATATGAAAGAAGTTTATCATAGTCTTCTCGACAAGGAAAGGATTCTATAAATTTCTCTCTCCATCCCATGTAAATAAAAAGGTGGATAATCCTTGATAACAAGTCTTAGCTACCCTATAGGATAACTTATGTTTGTCTGAACTCTTGACCTTGTCAAGAATACTAAGGAATTGATTTAATATAACACTATACTTGATCCGCGACATCATTTCCTAAGTTGAGGTGATGAACTGCCACCAGACCCAGATGATGTTGAAAAATAGTCCCTCAACCTCCAGTGCTCACTTCTCCAACCTTCCTTATAAGAGTTGCTCCAAACAAAACCAAGAAACCACTCGTCCTAAAATCTTGAAACCATTTGTGTTCTCCGTCCTTGAACCCAAAGCAGTCCTTAAATCATGGCCGTGTCCTCAACCTGCCTGATGTCTCAGCCTAACACCACAGCTAAGACCTACAGCATTAATCTGTGCCGGGTTCTCCATCCCTGAACCCAACACACTCCTTAAATCATGACTGTATCCTTGACCTCCCTGATGCCATAGCCTAACACCACAGCTAAGACAATCAGCATTAATTTGTGCCGGGTTCTCCATCCTTGAACCCAATGCACTCCTTAAATCATGACCGTATCCTTGACCTCCCTGATGTCTTAGCCTAAAGCCTCAGCTAAGACCATCATCAGCATTAATTTGTGCCGGGTTCTTCATCCTTGATTCATGGCCATATCCTGGACCTCTCTGCTGTTTTATCCTAGTGCAGCAGCTAAGTTCATCAGCATTAATTGCTAGCTGTACTGATCCTCCTCCTCAATCAGTACCACCATCCAATCTGCAAATTATAATTATATGTTAGATAAGCTTTATTTTAAATTCCCCTTTTATTACCTCTTCCTCCTTCTTATTTATAGTACCTAAATATTCACTTCCTCCTTTAACCACATTACCTATGTAAAACAATTTTATGTAGAATTACAAGTATATTAGATGTGTAATATACAGGAAAACTTTTTCAATATGTTTTTGTACATGTAACAAAAAAAAATGGATCACTAGTGTTGAGACAAACAACACATGTCACCGGCCACCTCCTTAGTCCAGAGCTGTCACTATTATGGTTTGTTTTTCTTTATTATGGTTTGTTTTTCTTATATACAACACCCTGATCCTTAGCTTAACATCCTCATAATTTACCATCATTGATTTCTTGCTATACCTTGTAGTCATACTTTAAATGTAGTAGCTTAGACAGAAAACCAACACCAATGACTAAATAAACTGTCAATGTCAAAAGATTAATACATTCCTAGTCTGATACACAAAAACAACAATGTTGAACTTAATGTTAATTAAAGTTCATCCCCATCAACTTCATCCTGAATAGATGAGCTCCAAAAAGGCATGTGACTTTCAAGCAACTAGCATTTGAGCACACTAGACAAAAGTAAACGGTAAAAGAATTGAAAGCCAATAAAATGATTATGATGTCACTTGACTTCAAAGCACAAAATGAAATATTTACACTAAACTGAAATATGACAGTGAAACTAGTTCTGAAATAATTATCATTACTGAATAAGTTAGACATCATTAGTATTTATTCCAAAAAGAAATTATCCCATGTGTTTATAAAACATTGTTCAGTTTATATTTCACTAGCTATTTCCTGTGGCTTCGCTCGCGTTAGAAAGAGACAAAAAGTAGCCTATGTCACCCTCCATCCCTCCAACCATCTTCACTTAAAAAAACATGTCAATTTGTCGCTCTGTTTTGCCATGAAAAACAGACAAACAAACAGACACACACACTTTCCCATTTATAATATTAAGTATGGATGTTTGTTTCTTTGACCTGTAGTCTATGAAAGCAATAAAATATACTGATTACTGATGCTCATTCATTCCTGAATTAAAACAGGTCATTCAGAGAGTAATACTATTTGATGCAATCCTTTGCTATCACAAGTAATTAGAATAAGTATTCTGCATAAACACGAAAACAACATTTTCCACTCATAAGTGTCTGTATCTCAATCCATAACTTAGCAAGTCCATTCCAAACAATCGGTATGACCCGATCACTTCCCATACTTGTTGATATTACCAGTTATATGACCACTAATATCATTTTATCATATAACTCGGTCTCCAATACTCAAAAATACAGATTAACTTGTTTACCTGCCGTTCATAAAGTTGTGGACGTGGTTTAGGCGACAGTAAGCCTTTGATCCCTCTTGCTGAACTGAAGGCTATGTTCTGGTCTTAAATGAAAGAACTTCTCCTTGCTCGTTGTTTTATTACAATGCCAATCTCATACTGAACAGTTTGGGTTACAATCACAGTCGATATTAACAATACAATACACAAATTCCTAAAATTATCACAGCTTGGTTATACGGTTGCTTTTTCTAGTTTTTCCATAATGCCGATTATATCTTTTTTTCACGGTGACATCTGTCAAGATTTATGCGGTTCCCGCCTAATGTTTTATTTTTTTAAAAGGGCCAATCTTATTCAGGCACGTTTATATCTACCGATAATTTGATAAAGGCCAGTATACATATAAAATCAATGAAAATTATGAACTCAATGTCGAAAGCTAACAATAGAGAAAAGAATATAATCAAAATGTCAAATGCGTTCATTACAATACTACAGGGAAAATTAACAAGGCCTTGTGTCCGAAGCTATGACTTTCAAATAGTAAATAAAACCTGTCAACACCTTACACATACACAGAGAAGGAACCACTGTTTTACAAACAGCTGCATTGTCTGCTATAAAAAGGAATGGAATTGTCAAGAAATAAATGTCACTTATTGAGGGACCAAGCCCCCCTAATAAAAATTCGTGTAAAATGCATATACTCATCCTTGACTTCCTTATGACTTAGATAATGTATTGAAAAAGGATGGATATATGCTAGTTATTTCTCTTTTTGGTAGGTGGTCCCTGGTTTTGTGTTAGCTAGGGATGTTATTTTGTCGATTCAATTATCGATAAAATATGCACTTACTTACGTTCTCACCTTAAAAATGATATAAACGTTATATATATATATATATATAAAAGTAACGAAAACATACAATATTGATATAAACATTTCATTTGGATTATTATGTGGCTTTTTGGCTATGAAAGTCATATATTCATACATTCTTGCCTTCTTGGCTAACCGTACCTACTGATTGCAAATAAATAGTTTGTTTATGTACTTACCTACATAAACGGTCACTTCTCTTCTCTTACCAAGTCCTAATATTACATTATCATACCTATATCTCTGATCATAGGTCTGTATGCCTCCCTTTTTCTGTAACGTGAATAAAAAGGACGGCATGTTGTCTATGGCTATATTCCTATGATAGTGTAATATCGGCCTAAATAGTTTGTAAAAAATAGAAGATGGGAGATACGAGTATAAAACAAATAAATACATTCTTCTCTTCTCCTTACGCAAAGACCTAAGTAATTTAATTCGTGTAGCATCCCTCTATTAATTTCTAGTCCACCACTCAAGAATCTACTTATACTTACCTCAATAATATTTTCTCTATCAAATAGAAAATAAAACAAAACGGCAGTGTAGGTACCAAAATTTATTATTTCAATAGTTTCACCTATTTTTAGTTTCTTTTAATAATGTTTTTAGAATTTCTGGAAAACTAAAAAATACTATAAGTTTAATTCACTAGAAATGTTACATTACCATTTACCCAGTCTGTGATACCTGATCATCATTAATCATTTTTATGTCCTTTTCAATGCAAGAATGTCAATAGAGTTAATGTCGGGACGTCGATAAAAATGACACATCACTAGTACAAAAACATAACCTAAAAACAGTTTGGAGAAACTTCAGAACAGAATTTAACATGGTAGTAGTTATTATATAAACTATGAAAAGATCGTATTTTATGCTTTGTTTAGATCCTACAAATAAAAGTATCAATAACTGACCGAAATTCACTAATGAAACACAGCAGGTTCTTGGGAGTTTTCTTTTCTCCATGTACGTGAATTACAGTCCTTAATAACACAAGGAACTTGAACACATCACAAATAAGAATTTAGCAGGATCATCAACTATCTATCAGGAATAAACACAATTAAATTAAAAATCGGCCAGACGACCGCCGAGATATATGATCTGGGGGCCTGCTCCATTTCAGCTTCTTGGCCTTCTTTTTGGTGGAGTCTTGGGAGTAAAGGAACCGCGAGCATCGCACCTTGAACTTCGTGTTTCCGGTCTTCTTCTTCGGAAATCTAAGAAATATATAAAGTTGAATTTATAAAATTATAAAATAGCTAAATAACAAGAGAATCATAACAAAGAACAATAATCATTGATGGCGTTTTTAAGGTATGAATATTGATAGGTTATTATTGCAAGGTCGATAAAACACATCACATCACTATGCTAAAAAACATAACCTTTCCGAGTTTGAGAAAACTTCCAAAAAATATGCAAAAATCTATACAGAATTGAATAAGATTTGAATTGTATAAACTACTAATATGTGCATTTATATTTCTGCCAGGTCGTATCAATAAATATTATCAAAAACTCAAGAAACTTACCGATGAAATGATATAACCTCTTGCGTGTTTTCTTTTCTTCCTGAATGTGATTTGCAACACTTGATCACACAAGCCATAGTCAGAAATGAAACTTGGAACTATCACAAATATACACTGAGCTATTTTTTCCACGATCTATCAGAAATCCTCACAAAATAAATAAATATCGTCAAGACGACCATTGAAGTCGCGGTAAAAACTCGAACCAATATAATACGACTATGTACAGTTGTCAAAGATGGAGACCGAGTGTGAAATGACAAACGTATATTTAATTTTGCCGTATAATAAATGGACCCCAGGTCCGTTTTGACATCAGCATTTAGGGACGGATAGGGAGGGACCTTCGAGAAAACGAAAGAAGTTGTGGAATATTGTCTCAATCGCTCATATAAAAAAGGTAATAGTGTGGTGTGAGTAAGATACATGTCACCGAGCTCTTATTTTAGCATGGCTTCCATGCTTTAGTTATACTTCCGTGTGAGGGACAGTAGTTCTCAAAGAAGTTATATGACACAAAGAATTGAAAATAAATTATATTTAAGCACAGAACAGAAAATTGGCCTATTTATTTTCATATTTGAAACTGAGCAACAAAAGGAAATTAAAAGTAAACTGATTAGAATTTGCTTGAAAATATAGGTATTAAGATTATTGTTTACCAATATGGTACCAGCAATTACACCAAGTGTATCATGTCCCAGAGAAGATCTGCTTACATATGTGAGCAATTACAATAAAAGGATAAATTTAGTAGATGATAACCCTTTGTCAGATCGTATTGACATACTTATAGGAAGAGATTATTATTATTATTTGCATCTCCGTTTAAAATTCTCGGGTCTTTCGAGCCCGCTCATTTATTATTATTATTATTCTTTATGAATACTGAGAAACAGAATTTTCAGAAAATCTATATTAGGCTAGATCTTATCAGGAAAACCTGATCATAAAGACAAAATGACCTGATGGTTTTAACTTACTTTCAGACTCTGTATGAGAATAAATTGACAAAACCTGACCCTACTTTAGATGTAGGAAATGTAAAAGTTGTGTGAGAACTAGAATCCATTATTATCACAGATACTTCTAGCACGGATAGAGACGAAGAAACTATTAATAATTAACGAGACCACTACTATTATTAACAACCGCTATACGGTTGGCTAGCTGTGTAATGAGTACCCTACGGGTCTACCTGCAATAGAGAGTCGCACTGCTCATTTATGAACAAATCCCATAAGACCGATTGAATAAAGAGATTATAGAGTTTGTCCCTAATCACAGCCAGGTAAATTTACCATTCGATATATTTTGGCCCACCATGGAATTTCATTGAGGGGAAAGGCCATGAGAACTGTACAACGTTTCAGCAGAGGGTAGAGAAGGTAAAAGTTTGATTGAGTCTATATCATAGCCCTCTGATGCTAAAAGATCTCATCCAACTCGTGGTCAAGTTCAGATGTCATAGAATAACAAATAGCTGATATAGAGAAAGCTTTCTTATAAATCGGACTAAATGAAAAGGAAAAGAGATGTGACTAGATTTTATGGCTAGAGAACATTAACAAAACGTATTCTATGGATACAAATCCTACGGATCTGGAAAATCATTCCAGAAATAAACAATAAAGGCACAGTAAAAACCTTAGGATTGGTTTGCGATATGTGCAAAGATACTTAAATTAAGAACAAATCCAACAAAATACTTTCACCAAAAGAGAAATACTAAATACCATAAATGTTATATAGCTTGCATCTAGGGATCAGTGTGAAATTGCAGCGCCTATCGTTTTACCAGCTAAATTGCTCTTACAATCTTCATGGATAAAAAATATTAGATGGAACTCTACCTTATTAAAAGAAATTGTAACATACTGGAAAACTATATAACTGTGTAGAGGTAGCAAAAGAAATATGTAGGTATACTTACCTAGAAATATATCCAGTGAAGAAACTTGTCAAATATATGGCTTCATAGATGCATTAGTCAATGCATATTCTGCTATAGTGCATAGAGATACTAACTATAATGTATACAGCAAAGGCATTAACTGAAATAGACTGACTCTCATAAGAAATCAAGGTGATTTAAAAATAGTCCGTTTAGAACTATGAGGCACCTAAATAGAAAATAGATTAATATAATATGTAAAAAGATATCTCCCAATAAAAGGTGACTAAGCAAACATTAGAGTGTGACAGTCAGATTGTTATAGGTGGCAGTCAAACAAGTTACTTGTACTATTTGTAACAAAAGGGATAGAAGAAATGTAAAAGGACAGAAACTTGGATCTACGTTAATGTACCCTCCAAATTGAATCCGGCTGATGTGGCAAAAGGACCGTTAAGTGACATAGAAAAGTTACATTTTTGGCTACTTAAATTGTCCCGAAGTTCTTGTTATATAGCCCATCTAAATGTCTGAGCAATCAGATGATTGACAATTCTTTTTCTGGCGCGGGAGGGTCTCTCGAATTGTGAGAGGTTAAGAATAAACAAGTGAGAGTTCAAGTTAAGGTGGCACCACGTGTTGTGTTGGTGACATAGTATGTACAAATTAAGAAAAAATCAAGAGAACAGAGAGACTCAGAAAGTTGATCGTATATCAAAATTAATTACAGAAATAAATGGGCAATGTAGAGTGGCCAAAGCAAATTAGGTAATACTATATTTATAGGATAGATAGCACATTTGTGTCCTTGAGATAAGAGAATCAATGGTGTCTGTGGATCCTGCAAAGGATATATTAAATGATAAACATCCTATGAGGAAGAAGTGATGGATCTTGATATAGAAGTAGATATACCGGTTCAAAGAGAAGATGTGAAACATAATGGAAAATAGATCAAAGGAAGAGATAGTGGATAATAACATACTAAGTACTCAGAGATAAAATAAGGTGGATATAGGCTTAAGTAGAAGGCATCAATGAAACAGAAATCATGTATACCTCTGAAAATATGTCAGAGTGATTTGCACAAGATGGCATAGAGTCAGTGACACCTAGAGATGAGAGACAAAAGAGAGCAACGGCGGTCCAAGCAATTGGAGAAGATCAAAGAGTGGTCCCGCCACTTGTTGCTTACACTAACTCCTTTTCATTAAACTTTCGTCGTCGGGTGTGTCGCGACGTTTCGCGAGTTACCTGGCAACACTACCAACTGAACGAAACAACCTCCATTCAAACCGGTAAAAACCTGTTTGTCACTTTATGGCGTGTTGAATTTAATTATGTAAATTAATATTCGAATCAGTGCTCATCAAGGGGAGCCGAGTCACCAAAGAAAGCTAAGTGGTGTTTTATATCTCTATGATAAAGAGGAGTTATTCTCCCAAAACGTTCTCGTACATTTAACCTAAAACTAACTTTTCATGATTGAATATTATTGCTATGCATTATTACAAAGTTTACGATGATGGTGTTTCTGTTGTTGATAATATGTTGAATTGGAGTTTATTCCATGTTTATTCATATTAAGAACATTTGTAGACGTAACAATTGTTGCACCACAAGATGGAGTCTGCCTCAGCAGACTTATAAATTGCAATTGTGATTGTTATGAAATATAACTATTATGTCTGTTTAGACTAAGTTAAGAATTATGATTTTGCGTCTGGAGAGACGGCAATACGAAAAGAGCATGATTGCAACACAATGGCGTATGGAGGGCGTCAAAAGGCAATCATGGCTGTTATTAAGTCAGCGCGGCCCCAAATAGTTTGGGACCAGGCATCGGGTAACTCTGATGCTGGTACGACCGCAACCAGAGGCTGGGGGTGTGGTCCAGCCTTGGTAATTGTGCTATAATTATTTAATATGAGGAAAGTTATGAGTTTGGCTGGGGTTGGAGTCGCCCCCGGCCTTGGTAAGCGCCGGATGAGTTTGTTAGACCCGGCCGCTGACGCCTGAAGGCCATGGGTTCACGCATCCTCTGGGAGGACCCCCCAAGATGGTGAACACTGTAAGGGCAGTCAGGCATGTGTACAAGAATAGCGCTTTTCTGGGAGGTTGACGAACCTTCGTACACAGTTTGGGTCCATAAAAGTATTTGTCAAGCGCTGGCCATGTGGGGCGTTGTGACGCTATGTAAGTGTATAGCCTTAAGTCTGTAATGTATATATGAGTGGCATTAATAATGTGGTTACCAAAGAGAGTTTCTGTGGTATATGAAAGATAAAAGAGGCTTTAATAATGTGGTTACCAAAGAGAGTTTCTGTGGTATATGAAAGATAAAAGAGGCTTTAATAATGTGGTTACCAAAGAGAGTTTCTGTGGTATATGAAAGATAAAAGTGGCTTTGATAATGTGTGTACTACAGAAGTGTTCTGTGGTTTATGAAATATCTCTAATAATCTGTAATGTGTTGATCTATGTGTAATGTTAATGTGCTTGCCATAGTTGTGTTTATGAGTGGTGTTAAGATACTTGCAATGATGATGTTATACTCATCTGATCTGATGTTGTATCCGTGATATACCATCTGCATTTATTCTCTATATTTGAGAAGTGTACTTTGTGAGAGAATGGTTACAAAGCTTTCATATTGAGTTTGACTATCATATGTGGAATTTTGTATCCTGAATATGCTGAATTGAGTTGATATATCTCAATACATTAGTTGAGATAATAGCAACTATAATGAAAGACAAATGTTGTTAGAAATTGACTTTGTTTACTGATTTACTGCATTATTTGTGTAGTACTTTGGTATGAATATTGATGCACCATAATGGTGGCTGGAAAGTATCTTTGAGATACTTTACATATGTATTTAAGTACTACATTTATGTAGTTCAAAGGGAACTAACATGATGATGGTCATGATAATGATGATGATGATAAATAGTTGGAACTGTAATAACTTCAATAAGCATCTTGGAATTAATGATTTCAGTGAGATTTGAGAACCTATAATGGAAAGAATATAACATGAAATTAACCTTGTAATAATACTTGCATAGAACTAAATGTGTGATATTATATAGAGATAATTTAGTGACTTTGTAAGTCATAGTTACCCCTTTTTAATACAGATCTTGAGATGCCAGTCATGCTGACCAGTGTGGAGACTACGAGGACAGCGGTTAGAGAAAGGCTCTAACAGTCATTCCATACATGCAGTGTAGCCACTGCTAACCAAAGGTATGAATCATTCCTTTGCTTGACTGACGTTTGTACAGATTGAGTTATAATGATAGCAGTTATAGTGATAAACCTTTGGAGATGAATTCAGGCAATGTTTTAATTCTCTTTGTTCCAAACTTACTTATTCCCCAGAGTTTGGAACACCCGCTGATCTAAATCATATTTTCTTTTCATGTAACCTATATGACCGTACCATGTTGATGAATCAACTGTCAGATTTAAAAGTTCCATTTCCCACTTCTATTACATCATTACTTCTCATTTCCGATTCTTCCCCATATGTATTTAAATCATTATATTCATTTATTTCTAGCCATAATATCAAACTTTAACATAATATGTCACCTTTTCCTGATCCTCTCCCCAAAATTCTGTATTTTCCGTTTATTTAATAATCCTTTAAATCCGTTTCCCCGTTTTACTCGGCTGGCTGAATGCGCCAGGAGCGCGATGCCATTAAAAAAAAAAAAAAAAAAAATCATATTTTAATGAATTTGTCTGAGAGACCAAGTTTAAATTTAGATCAGTCAATGAAGCTAGGAACACACTACGCGGACGTCCGTCGTGAATCGACCGCGGACGGGAATCTGGACAATGGAAATACACATAACCGTGCAAACTATCGGTCGACGGACGCGGACGTGGCCTTGAGCGCACGGACGTCCGATCGAAATCTGGCTCTCTGGATGTTTTGTTCCGTGCACACTGATAGGTCGCGGTCGCGGTCGTTTTACGACGGACGTCCGCGTAGTGTGTTCCTAGCTTGAATGCTCAAAAGGGGGGTCTAGGTGGAATGGCCGAAAGCAGAAAGTTTCACTACGGAATGTTGTTAGGGGTAGTCAGGAGACATACATACTAAAAGTCCTCGGACTTTGGACGTGAGCTCGAAGAGGGGGGGATGAAAAAAGGTCCCATTTTTTGGTTTTTTGCTCATATTTCAAAAACTATGCGTCATACGAAATTTTGGTTTACCACACCTTGAAAGCTTATAAAATTGTCTATAACTTTGATCTAGAAACTTTTTTTCTATTCTCAACCATTATCTAGGTATGAGCACCTAAAAACTGTAAATTTTTTAAAAATCGTTTCCCCCCACTTTTTGCTTCATACATTGCTCCATATCTTGCAAAATATTTATCTTAGACAAAAGTTTTCTTAAAAAATCTTGTAGATCATTCAAATACCTTTCATAATATGTGTACATATGCTTCTGGGTCATGTACCGTTGAATAATTATACGACTTTAAAACGAAATGAAACAACAAAATGTATGTGATAAACGTGTAAAATATGTATTTCATGAACATGATTGTATTACGATGCTGTATAAATGCATTCACACAACAGGTAACAATACAATTAGCTGTATATAAAGGCCTTCTCACACCCACATCTAAACTAAAATTCACAATCCTGCGGACTAAATTGACAAATGACTGACAGATAAAATGTTACCAGGAACAGTGAAATAAAAATAGTGAAGGGTATATGTCGATAACAATATATCGACAAGTTGTAAAGTACAAATAACAGACTAGTTTAAATCAAAAATACGTATGTTACTTTTAAATAAAAGGTTAACATTTTGGTTTGTTCGGTTTTCGAGGTAGTGGATGGATAAAATGCGTTTTTACCCACTAGTTTTATAGCATAAAAAGGTATCCGAACCAGTAGGTAAAAAAAAAATGTTGTCCGACGATAACTAGTCTTTATTGTAAAATATTATTTATTCCCAGGCTCCGTTATTTCGTCATCATCATCAGTTACATTTATAATAAAACGATCCGAGACATTGTCCACTAAATGGTCGAGTTGTAACATTTTGTCCTCGGTTTTTATTATGTAATTTACACAATCTTTCCATCTTTCGGCTGTAACATAATAATTGTAATAATTCTTTCAATAAACTATCATATTTAATAAATATATAAATTTCATTTACAATATTGCTGGTTTGAAATTAACATTTTATATCTAATTAGGGGTCTACAGACCTTTTGATCTGTCGAAATCACAGAAAAAGTTGGTATATTGATTAAAATATCAAATTGCCAATTTGATTGTACCGTCTGGGTACATCTTAAATCTACGGTGTAATAATAATTTTAATATCGATAAGAACGACACTAGCCAAACTGTGGCAACATTTGTTCACACTTACTTGTCAATTTGGTCCGTAGGATTATGGATTTTAGTTTTTTTTTACCACTACTACAATCTGTGGTGCACCGGCAAAATATTGACTTCAGTATTTCTTCCGGAGCAGCTGGTACTTTGGTTTGCACAGGAATCAGTAAGTTGCTTTCGTTCCGTGCCCATCCCCATTCATCATCCTCCTTGCGTTATCCCGGCATTTGCCACGGCTCGTGGGAGCCTGGGGTTCACTTTTACAACTAATCCCAAGATTTGGCGTAGGCACTAGTTTTACGAAAGCGACTGCCATCTGACTTTCCAACCCGAAGGGTAACTAGAACTCATTGGAATTGTCCGGTTTCCTCACGATGTTTTCCTTTACCGAAAAGCGACTGGCAAATATCAAATGACATTTCGCACATAAGTTCAGAAAAAAGTCATTGGTATATTAGCGAGGGAGGTAAAAAAAGTGTGGAATACTAATACAACTAACTAACTTAGTTTCAGAGGTAAAAACTGCAAATAACAGCTTAAGTTACAATTATGTCCTAACTCTTAAAAGTTTTCTACTATTATTCTACTTTAAATCAAATTTTAACGTAAAAAAAGGTTTTTACTTGACGAATACTGGACCAAGTGCGCTAAAATACTCGTACTCTTAGATCTAGAAATCAAGTACTCTTAGATCATAAACTGTTATAAATTTGAAATTCTCATGAATGCAGAAATAACCTCATTGATTTCGTTAAAACAAATCCGAATTTTTATGTTATTACGTGAACAAATATGTTAGTTATGTTACTTTGTACCTTTGAACGGCTCTCCTCTGTAAAATCATGAGTTTACACTTGCCTCAGTATCCTTAGGAGGTATGGAGGTATATAACTTACACGTGTTTTAATTTACTCGCTGCATCTTTGGGCGGGATGATACTAATCGGTCTTCTTTGTTTGTTTGAAATGCTGTCGGTCTCACACCTTACTACTGTCAACACTGCAATTCTCTATTATAACCTTGTGTGTTACTGTGTTTGTTGTCCCAAATAAATCAACCAAATTGAAACTGTTTCTTCCATGTCATCTGGATCAGATGTGACAACTGTATCTTCGACAATATCCTCCCCGCCGTTATCATCAGTGTCTTCCTCTATCCTGGGGGTGTCGTTGACTTTCGATCCGGAGGTTGCGGGTTCGAACCCGGCTTGTACCAATGACTTTTTTCTGAACTTATGTGCGAAATGTCATTTGATATTTGACAGTCGCTTTTCGGTGAAGGAAAACATCGTGAGGAAACCGGACTAATTCCAATGAGTTCTAGTTACCCTTCGGGTTGCAAAGTCAGATGGCAGTCGCTTTCGTAAAACTAGTGCCTACGCCAAATTTTGGGATTAGTTGTCAAAGTGAACCCCAGGCTCCCACGAGCCGTGGCAAATGCCGGGATAACGCAAGGAGGATGATGAATGGGGATGGGCACGGAACGAAAGCAACTTACTGATTCCTTTGCAAACCAAAGTACCAGCTGCTCCGGAAGAAATACTGAAGTTAATATTTTGCCGGTGCACTACAGATTGTAGTAGTGGTAGATGTGGGTGTGAGAAGGCCTTTATGTACAGCTAATTGTATTGTTACCCGTTGTGTGAATGCATTTATACAGCATCGTAATACAATCAATCATGTTCATGAAATACATATTTTACACGTTTGTCACATACATTTGTTGTTTTATTTCGTTTTAAAGTCGTATAATTATTCAACGGTACATGACCCAGAAGCATATGTGCACATATTATATAAGGTATTTGAATGATCTACAAGATTTTTCGAGAAAACTTTTGTCTAAGATAAATATTTTTCAAGATATGGAGCAATGTATGAAGCAAAAAGTGGGCGGAAAACGATTTTTAAAAAATTAACAGTTTTTAAGAGCTCATACCTAGATAATAGTTGAGAATAGAAAAAAAGTTTCTAGATCAAAGTTATAGAGAATTTTATAAGCTTTCAAAGTGTAGTAAACCAAAATTTCGTATGACGCAAAGTTTTTGAAATATGAGCAAAAAACCAAAAAATGGGACCTTTTTTCATCCCCCCCTCTTCGAGCTCACGTCCAAAGTCCGAGGACTTTTAGTATGTATGTCTCCTGACTACCCCTAACAACATCCCGTAGTGAAACTTTCTGCTTTCGGCCATTCCATCTAGGATCGTTCATTGACCAAGCTAATTTAATTTTTTGAAATACGGGAATAAATATGACTAATCGTAGTTGACTGTAGGTAATACCGTAGTTGTAGTGTTACAACTACACCTTTTCAACCAATATGAATTAGAAATATAAAACAAGCAAAAACAAAATTAATTTATCTTATAACAAAGATATAGTATAGGTATGTTTACTTAGCATTAAAAGAGTTAGTTATATAAAATATAAACAATTTAATCAGTACTGTAATGTATACATAAATATAACTTATTTTAAGAAGATATGCTATTGCCTTAATCACATCACTTCATCAGATTGATATTTTATTCTTGGTCGAACAGTACCTACATTCATTCTTCTTTTTTTGGCTCTTTACAATTTTTCTCATTTTTTCCTTCCAGATCCTCACACTTCTGGGGTTTCATCATTCTTTTATAAGCAACTTCAATTACATCCCTTGGCTGTGCTTTTACAGTTCTGAGAATGGCAAATGTCAACTCTGGCAAATTGTTAACATATGAAAATTCCAAAAGATCATAAAGGTTTTCTGAAGTGATTGAATGAGCTATCTTAAGAGTGCATTCCGCTTTTAGGTCATCAATAAAATAGTATGTAGCAATGAGCAGGAGTGGGCGCAGATCATCCTCGGGCAGAGAGCCTAAATACATGTACTGCTTAAGGCTTTGCAAGGTCTTGAGGGTGACTCCTTTTATTTCAATGCATCCAGCAGATGTCTCTTTCCATTCCCCAGAGAGCATTCTCCTGAATACATCGCTGTGTGCAGCGAGGATTGCTTTATGCACTGAAACACTTCCTTCAGCTGTACTCAATTGGAAATCAGTAAAATCATCATCTAAATATATAAGATCTAATACTGGCTTGCATTTTTTGACTTTGATGTTAATTTCTATATTAAATGTTATAAACTCATTCTCATCATCATCATCTATTAGGAATAGCTGTACATCCTTAGACCATGTATTATCACAATTTAGTGTGAAATTGAATCTTGGATTCTCACAGTGTAATGTCATTTCAATGTTTACCATCATAGCCATTTCATGTTTCATGACAGACAAACAAAGGTATTTGCAGTATGCATTTATTTTTTTTGTAGAGAACTTCAACTGTGCCAACCCATGGGCATCAAATACTTGTTCACGGATAAAAAAATCTAAATTGTTTTTATCAATATGGAACTGGAAGTCATAAGCTGTTCCACCCAGATGCTCTGTTTTGAGCCTGCAATTAAAACACAAAAAAGAAAAGGATTAATAAGTTAATAACGATGAACTAACAAATATACGTATACTATTTTATATTTACTATTACTAGGAGCATTTTGGGACTCAGAAGAAGCGACAGAGTACGAAATATCGACATAAGAGAGAAGACCAAACTGACAGATATCCTACAGAGAATAGACCAACTAAAATGGAAATGGACAGGTCATATGATGCGCTCGAAAGAAGGAAAATGGAGTAAAGAGATCACTAACTGGTACCCCAGAGGATACAGCCGTAAGAAAGGCCCACAGCTCTGTAGATGGGAAGATGAAATAAAACTAACAGCGGGACCATTCTGGAGAAGAGCAACCATGAACAGGACACACTGGAGGGATTTAGAGGAGGCCTTTGCCAGGAGGCAAACTGAGCTACGAGACTTAATTTAAAAACTAAAAAACAGATATAAAATCAAAAACCAAAATACGAAACTTAACTTTAATGCCAACAATGATAATTATCAAACTTAATTTAAAACTCAGTAAGAAAGGCTATTTTAATTTTAATTAATACGTACGTATACTATACTTACAATTTTATACTATGCGGATCTGGAGCCATTTCGCGACTTCTGACTTCTGGTACAATTTACTTTTTACGGACCAATTAATTACCTACTTAAAACTAAATAATAATACTCGACTCGTTATGAGAGAATCTAACGAACTAAGAACTAAATTCAAAATTGACATAAGTCACATAAAAGTAAAATGTTACCATAGCAAATAAAAACATAGTTATGAATTGGCTATAATTGTTATATTTATTATCTTTTTGCGCGGTACCTTGTTTTGTTTTTGTACTGATGGTAATGATGAAACGGCCTCCTTATTTCTATAAACAATATCTGGGCGACCGAGCTTCGCTCGGTTCTGTTAATTTCGTATCCTTGACATGTGTCGCCATCTAGTTCAAAAATCAATAATACCTACATCGAGCGAAAAAATTCTCAGCCTTAACAACACAACTACTCCACACGAGATGGCGCGCATTTCGCCACAAAAACTCAAATAGTGTATTTTTCTATTCGTTTTAGCCTTGACCTGTGTCGCCATCTAGTGTTTGCAATAAATAGTACTTACATCGACCGAAAGAATTCTGTCTTAACAGTACAACTACTGCATACGAGATGGCGCGCGAAGAAAAACGCATGAAAACTCGAAAATTCGCGTTTTCCGGGACCTAAGGATAAGTTAGACCGATTTTTCACCCCCAAAAACCCCCACATAACAAATTTCAGCGAAATCGTTAGAGCGGTTTCCGAGATCGTCAGTGTAAATAAATATATAAATAAATAAATATACAAGAATTGCTCGTTTAAAAGTATAAGATTTTTCACAGCAGAGCTAGACATCATAAGAACAAAAAAATAAGCTAAATCGAAACCAACTAATCAGTGCATCAGAACCGCATTATAAACTCTCAATAAACCTTAATTTACTGTTCTTCAGAGACTACCTTATGTTTTGGGATATTACTGCACAAATTGCACGGAAAGTGTAGTTAACCCCTCGTATGCTTAGACACAGATCCGTGCGTGGGAATTTTAATATATTGCTTTACTTTAAATGTAAGAACTATTTCAATGACAGGCCGCATACGAATGGTTAAATAGGTGATAAAGGATGTAAATAAAACAGGCACAAAAAATCACTAACAATATTTTTATTGTGACTCCTTAAAGTAATTTCATACAGCACAACATTTATACTAACTGATGCGGCTATGGCCAAACTAAAGTTTCCAAAAGAAGTTGTGACTTGACACTAGACAGTAGCTAACAAACGCCTCGACCTTGAAATATCACGAAAGTGAGAGCGAAAAGAAAATAACTCTTCCTCGCTCCCACTTACAGGAAAGTATGCGTATGACCTTGGTGAGGTACGGTCGTATGTAAGCACTTCAAGGGTCACTCCACACCAGCGTCTCCAGAGTATCGGTTTCTCAACTCTATGATTACTACTCGACGCAACATTGAATGGTGCAATTGTGTAGTAGCGCTGACTCACGCCGCCGCTCAAAGTACTCTAGTGTGGGGAGGCCCTAACAGCTATTTCAAAAAAATTAGAGAAAATATTTCGATATAGTATTTTTATGATACGTTTTTGGCCATGTGTTATTAAAATGTTCTCAGAGTAGGTTGGCATTTTAAAATAACTGAAATATGTTTCATTAATTTAAAAGTAAAATATTTGATGTAAGGTTCTACGGCGTTCAGTAGACCCACTTTAAAGGGTACCCTAATCTTATTCTATTTGTGAGAACACTGCCAACCCATAAAGGTAAGTTTAAAAAGAACATTCAACATACATCAATCTAAATAACAAGTACTGATCTACAGCGTTTTACAGAGAATATAAATTAAAATAATTTTCAGTGTAAACGGCACATTCATTACATATTACATCCACAGTTTAAGACACATAGAAGTGTCCTAGTGTATAAGTTCAACACACGATTAACACAAATAAATATACCCACTATAAAACTAGCACTAGCAAATTGTCATAAATTTAGAAATCTTGCATAGACCGCCAATTTGGTACCAATTTGTAACGTTCCATAGGTGAAGGCATCTTGTTACAACAGTCGGCATTATGTCGCTCAAATAGGAACTATTTTGAACAGCTGACTGAGGGCCGCCATCTTGCCGAGCAAATTGGCTCGGGCGAGACAAACGTGCGCGCGCGAGGCTGCTCGGTCGGTGTGGCCCTGGCTGGTGCCAACGTTTGGGCCTTTACCCGAAGAACTTTACATTTGATTGGGTCAAAATTATTTTCATTGTTTTGTTTTGGACCTTTAAAAATGTGTCAGAATCAAAATATTTATAGATGGAGTGAAATTTAGATTTCAATGTGACCTAGCTAGAAAAACATGCAAAAAATCAACTTATTTTTTTAAACACAAAAATACAAGTGTATCAGAGTGGTCAAGAACAAAATGATGAAAATAATTTTGACTTATTATACATTCTTATTTAAATTAATGATTACTTTACCTCATCGATATTTAGTAACATAATATATTTGTGATCAGCAATGTAAAATAAATATCGGCAAATTCAATACGTATATTTCACACTAGGTTGTCTCTCAACTTAACATTGACGTTTCAGCTAGTGGGAACTAACCTTGAAGATGACTTTTTATATACTAATATACATAATAATTCAATTTTCGAGTTCCAAGGGTCAATCGGCAAATCTTAATGAAAGATTTAAAAAAGTATGCAACACTATGCGAATTCGATGATTAGTTAAAACTGTTCAGTCAAACGACTTGTGTTAAAATTGGAATAATAATTTAAAAATGCATTAGGAATGTTGAATTTCATCAAAAACAGGAAATGCATACAAATATGATTTAAATGTCATGGACGCTGTTCAATGATGATTTTAGAAGAATAATGAATTTTGTTCGAACGTTTTTCGAAAACTATTGTACTCGATTTAAAATTTTAACATGTCTATATTGTAGAGGGGCGTTTATAAATAAAATGTACAGTAACATGTGTGTCTGAAGGGTTGCATTGAGTAAAAACTTAAAAGATACTTTGTGCTGGTGTCTCACTATTAAAATGTAATACTAAGGAAAAATATTGGGCTACTTTTTCATTCACTGATGTGATATGCAATTCGGAAAAGTGGACACAAGATGGACGTTTCATTAAAATTAGAGAATATTCTCACTCACTCATCTCGCTCATACTCAGCGTATAAGTGCGAGCGAGAATAAAAGTGAGTATGCACGTAAAAACGTCCCACTTTGTTGATTGCTCTAAAGCCGCTTTGACAGTTGATTCATACAAAGATACAAGTAAATCTCGCCTTAATAGTAACCGACAAAGTGGGACGTTTTACTAAACACACTCACAAATTAAGAAGACGTCATAGTATATGTCGGATTGACGCTGGCATAGCAGTCATGTTCTATTTTACGTTAGCAATTTTGTACAAAGTGTGTGCAGGCCATATACAGCGTGTAATCCTTAAACTTTTAAACCTTTAGTGTTACCATTAATTAAGAGGTGTTTTAAAGTTAGTCTCAATTTTCACATTTTTCACCCCATAATTAATTATTGAAAATTTTCCGAGCAGCTGTGTACCTTAAACATGGTTTCGAATACATTAACATTGCAAAGTAACCGTCAACTAACGTTTAACGTGCATTACATTGCTGGCCGAAATCCTTTTCACAAAAATATTCGCCCGTAGTATATTTACACGCTGTATAAAATTGCCCCTAAAATGATAGACTCAAAACAATTGACAGAGATTCAGACTAACTTAGAACAGTAAGACCCCTCCACACATGATGGTTTAGCACGTACACCGGAACAGTCTTCAAGGTATCTCGGAGTAGACGTCAACTTGTGTTCGGAACCAGTGGAAGTATGAGGACACGTGGAATCGGGTCACGTTGAGGGCGCTCTGCGTTTTGTTCTGGAGCACTTCGGGGGCCCATTCGCCTCTGTAATTGTAAAATGACGTATAGGGATGACGACTACATAAAAAATGGCAATCTGTTTAGTCCGTCAGTTAGATCGTCCAATAATACTGAACACATATTTTTCGCTTTTTCTAATTAATGAAAAAATACAAAGATATAGAGCATCAAAGTTCCGGATTGGGGGCTTGTGACGTCACTTCTAAGTAAAAATTGTACCTAGGCGTGACGTCACGCGAAACTTCAACGCACTGCACAGTCGTCATTTTTCGTTTACGAAAAAAAGAAAAAATACATGTCTAAAATTCTTTGATAATCTAACTGACGGACTAATTAGTTTTTTTTAGTCGTCTGATCGTCTCGCCTATTGCGAGATTAGAAAACTAAATGGCATCTGCGACTAGCCGAACCGATGAAGGTGTCTCAAGGAAACAAATTTTTGTTCATTCCATTCCTGCCACCTTTCGTGAATTTATCGATTGTACTTGTCTTATGGACTACGAGCGAAAAGGGAACCCATGGTAGCTAATCAGAATGACTAAAGACATAATTATGTAACTCCGTATAGACAGCTACAGTCTAAGAAAAAAAGCGTACCTCAGAACCATATAGAAAAAGGTACGGTGGCCTAGATGACGTTACACCTTTGCGGGACGCTGGGCTAGATGGCGCCAATATTAATATTTGACATTTTAACCCATATCAAGCTAAGAATATGAGCCAAACTACCAAAACTGAGGTTTAAAAGTTTTATGCCAGTGTTGATAGATGTCAATCTATGCACTGTGATTACATATTTTACTTTGATAGTAACTCTATATAATACTTGATCTTCTTTGGAATGACTTAGTAATCTTAATTTAAAAAAAAGTTTAATATTCCCTATGCGCGAAAAGGGAACCCATTCTAGCTAATCAGAATGACCAAAGACATACTACCTCAAACCATATAGAAAAAGGTATGGTGGCCTAGATGGCGTTGCACCTTTGGGGGACGCTGGGCTAGATGGCGCTAATAATAATATTTGACATTTTAACACACTAGACAAGCTAAGAATATGGGCCCAATTATCAAAACTTTTACGATAGATGTCAGTGTCAGTCTATGCACTGTGATTACATATTTTACTTTGACAGTAACTCTCTATAGTACTTGATAGTTGATCCTCTTTGGAATGACTTAGTAATCTTAATAAAAAAAAAAGTTTAATATTCCCTACGCACCTGTAGTAGATTTCACAAAAATCTTTAAAAGTCAATTTCAAAAAATATCTTATTGTCAGAGGCATGTAAATATGTTTGGAAGATTGCTTGGTAAAGAAATTATGTTTGCATCTCATCTGTAAATAGTGAAAATTTAAAGGTCAATTTACAGATAATAAATCCTGCCAGTTAAATTAAATAAATTATACTGATTTTTCTATATCTTTACTAAACTGTGAATCTAAAACATTAAAATATTTACTACCTAATCAACGCCACAAAAATACAGTAGGTAATACTTACACAAAAATTTTGGTCTTCAAATACTCCGAAGTGAACGTGTAGTACTCGATTGAATACTTCTTTACAACTTCATACCCGTTGTAGTGTAACCAACCACACTATCGACCAATCCAGGTACATAATGTTCGATCGTGGCGACTACCACTGGAGTCTTCTCAATGACGTAGTCCTTTATGTTGTTGTAGAGTATACCAGCTTTTTTAACTCCGACTGTGAAGGCGTCTCTGGAGAGTTGTCCGTAGGGTTTGGCTATTTCGGCCGCTTGGGCGTAGTAGATGGGGGTGTTGGTTTCGAGCCAGAGGTAGCCTCTAGCGGAGGTGGATAGGGACTTCTGCCACGCCCGCTGGCTTTGCTCGAGGATGCCTAGGTCGTTGAGTAGCCGGCCGGTTGTGCTCTCTGAAAGGATAGACGTTTATGAAATGACGTAATATTAAGAACTTATAGCTTAAGGACAGGAGACGCCATGTCTGTCACTTTCCATATGTATAAAATAGTTGCCAATTTTGAGGGGTAAGCCTTTAGGCGACTCTCAACTATCCAGTTCTATCTCTAAAGAACGTACAAAACTACTGTTCATTGAGGCGACACAAATGATATCCCTGAGCCTAAATTATAATTTGCAGTTTCAAATCCAATAGCCCCCAATATACGTTCGTCCTCTCTGCTATTACCGCACTATATCGCATTTGTGTTGTATTTAAGGCAACGTTTTTTTGGTTTCAAACTACAATACGAGAGCATTTTCTTACATTTGACATTTATACAACGAAACGAATGAAACGCAATCATCCAAAATTTTCCAACTGCGTCCCTCTCATTCGGCTGTACTTAAAAGTGACAGAGACGGTAAATTATACTTTCTTATAACTTCGATTTATCCCTGACTTGTTTTCTACGACTTGAGTTGGTACTCAAGGAAAGTTTCTGACTGACATTGATACTTTATTGATTACATGTAATTACTTGCAATACATGTCGTTCTCATGCGAAAGGGGAATTAATTATGCAAAAAAATAAGGTATGTAGACGATCTTTTTTATAAATCCATACCTAAATGATCAAACATGGAAACATTTAAGCCAATCTTGTTTACATAAGATAAAAAGTACGTATCTCTGACCTCAGACCAACTAGAAAGTAAAACCTATTTGTAACATTCATAGTTCCAACATATTTTAATGACACAGACAAGATAAGAGCCAGATAAAAGGCCATTGGGTTCAGTCGACATAATCGAGTGAATTCCACTCAAAACAAAGTCCATTATCAATTTAAATGTAAACGTAGTTAAATGAGATTAAACACGTATACTGTGGCTCTTTTTAACCGTCGACGCAAACACGACGTGTCTGCCTGTCTTGTGTGTGTGTGTGTGTGTGTCTGTCTGTGGTATCGTAGCTCCCGAACGGATGAACCGATTTAGTTTTTTGTTTGAAAGCTGAGTTAGTCGGGAGAGTTCTTAGCCATGTTTCATGAAAATCGGTCCACTATGTCGTTTTTTTTTTTCCAAAGTTTAATTTTGTGGTTAGGTTATGTTAACAATCACAAAGAAAGAATGTAATTCAGGTGTGTCTTTCAACTTTTTCTTCTTGATTCATAAACATTCATTAAAGTTGATAAGCCGACAAAATTCGGTTGTCCCTTTCCGACGTATTAGTATATTAGAAAGGGACAAACGATTCT
This sequence comes from Leguminivora glycinivorella, assembly GCF_023078275.1. Classification (NCBI taxonomy): domain Eukaryota; kingdom Metazoa; phylum Arthropoda; class Insecta; order Lepidoptera; family Tortricidae; genus Leguminivora; species Leguminivora glycinivorella. The sequence continues at coordinate 16,907,976 of NC_062986.1, read as the reverse complement.
TATGGGCTTGTTATCATTAGTGAATAAGAAAAAGGGGTTTGGCTATGTTGGTTACTTAATTGATTTATGTATTTCCAAAAAATATTTTGCATCACACCCGCACTTTAAATGTGCTATTTCACGCAGGCGGAGCGTGAATTATAGAAAAATCGTTCTCCCAAGGGAATAATGAAATTTCTTGTACCGTACTTAACTTTTTTACATCTATTTACATATTTTTTACATTGCGAATGTGATGAAAAACATTGTGTGTAACTCTATGAATATTACTTCGAGTCTTTAAATGCTCCAATCGCGATTTAACTTACTTCGTTAGTAATATTCAACTTCCTCCCCTTGTTGCACAATGTACTATTGTTTTTGTTATATTATTATAATACCACGCTATATGTTATATTATTATAATACAATTATTATAATGTGACGCGAAACGCCGCAGAAATGCCATTCAGCTACGCGCTACGCGGCCTGGTACAGGGTACTGTCAAATGGAAAATTGTCTTGTTCCACAGTATCATTATATTTATCTTGTAGGTGGGGTATTTGAACTGGTAGGTAAATAAGCCCTATGTTTCTGTGTATCTTATGAATGATATTGATATCGTTGTTTACATACATTAAAATGTAACTGCTACTTAAGCAAATATGATTTTTATTTAATGTTTGCTGTGCATCTGATAATGGTTAGCTTAGGGACCTATCCTTTGGCCAATACCCTTGAATGATAATCATAATATATAGTACTTTATTGAATAGATAAAAAACACTGATTTGACAAACACTTACCCCTTTATTCATAAACATACTCTGAAGTTATCAAGCCGATAAAGTTCGTTTGTCCCTTTCCGACATATTGGTGTGATAGAAAGGGACAATTTAGAGGGTTACTATTTAACAGTATTTTTATTTGCTCACTGTTTGAAAAGATCGATGGCTCTTTTAGCTTATGTTCTTTAAAAAATAAAGATAACACAAAACCAAAGAAAACTTTAAATAAATGTCATATAAAAGCCCACATGGGTAACACTTCAGTTCAGCCAAAACCACATTCCCTTCGCACCTCCACAGTTAAATTTACATACAGAACCGCTTATATAGTAAACAAAAGAGTAAATAAAAATAAACTAAACATTAAAATATAGCACTTTTAAGTGACCAAGGCCTCCAAGTGTTCCGAGCTGGAATCGAACCAGCGTACTCCGTTAACCGGACGGATGCCTGTAAAGAAAATTTATCAATCTAAAGCTGAGTTTAGACGTGCAAGTTTTGAGACGCAACTATAGGTAAGAGTGAGTGGCACATATCTGTATCTCTTTCTTGCATATACTTCTGTTTCATAACTTTCTGCAATAACTTGCACGTCTAAAGTCAGTCTCAGCTTTATCATGCAAAAGGTGAGCTCAAAGATGGTGTGTTTGTTTTGTACTTACTTGGGAAGTTTCCGTTAACTGTGGAGACATCATAGGCAATCAGTCCAGCGATGCCCAGCAGTAGGATGAAGCTCGCCCACAGCCAAGGGAATCTTCTAGTGCTTGTCATTCTGTCTAGAATATCCTGTGGAAGACACAAGTACTTTCATGTAGAACACTTTATTGAGCAGAACAGTAACACTAAAAGTGCAAACTTATCAAAAAGTTCATCCAGGAAACTCATACATCAGATCAAGGATCACACATCAGAGTTTTGGGTGCGGGAATAAATTTGTGTATTAGAGTAAACTTAATTACTAATATTATTATCTGAATTAAACTATGTAACTGGCTCCAAAATCTCCAAACATATTAAAAAATATTAACATAGTGTCTATTTTTTAATGTTTTCATAATTTTTGGGCTAGTGTAAATCATTCCCATGCCCAAAATACCAATCTATGTTAATGATAATTGTAAATAAAGATTGCTGAAGTCTTTAAAAAAAATTGAGTCAAGTATGGATAAAATATCATATTCATTAAAATTATTGTCAAATAAATGATATTCCATTTCTGACTGTAGTTAAAACTCACCTAACATTTTAATAAGAGCAAAATGGATCTATTTAAAAATGGCAAGACTAGTAGAATAAAAAGCATCCTATCAAGAACCACTATCAACTTTCCAATGGAATGTCGCTTTTACTTTCAATTTAGTTTCTAAGGCAATAAAATTATATAGCACTAGCTTTTGGCCGCGGCTTCCCTCGCGTTAAATTTGAATATTGCCGAATGCTCCATGTCACTCTCACCTTTGACTATCTCCACTTAAAAAATCATGTCAAATCGTCGCGCCGTTTTGCCGTGAAAGACGGACAAGCAAACAGACACACACACTTTATCATTTATAATTTAGTAGTACGGATGTTGTGTAGAAATAGCATTTGATTCTTTGTAAAATGAGAACATTTATAAAATCATAGAATATTAACATCCAACACCTGTCTTGGTGTGTTTCTTTAAAAGGGCTTATTTCACACTGAACTCCATACAAAGTAAGGCCTTTTGAAGACAGTCAGTTGATGTAATTAGAATAGAATCACTACCAACATTAATGCTAAATACCACAAGTTACCTTGAAGCTAACTATGTTGCACAATGTATAAGAAAACAGGAAAATATCATGTTTGTGAGGATAATGCTATTAATAACCAACTTACAAATTCTGTAAAGTGGTGCTTAAAACAGCCAAAATTAGTTGAAATTACAATATAAAGCTAAGCTTATGTGTTCGGTTGAAAGTACTGTACACAATCTTTATTCCTCTTTTTGTATTTTAGCTTGATTTTAAATTTTACACATTTTGTAATTTTAAATTAAACTCAAAAAGAATATTGTTCAAACTCAAAATGCTACTCTGTTTAGCCTCACAAACCAAAAATAACAAACTAGGTGGGTTCTCAATGAACAAGACCTTATTGGGAGATATGATTGCCTTTTGGAACTATGCTCTTTACTGTGTAACAGTTACACACTGAACAATGTAATTTTCATTAGTAACTCACATGCCAGAACTCCGGTCTCCTTAAAAAAAAAACAAATGAAAAAAAAAAAAAGCGGCACACAAGAGGTTAACTATATTCTGTTATAGTGCGGCAACACATTGTGTTTCTTATATTTCATTTGGATTGTGAGATATACCATCACTAATACTTACCAAATTCTGATGTGTGTGCACACTAACTTATCACCTTGGTTAATGCTACAAATCCACGGATTTTACTGATAAGATTACATGGTATGAATATTAGGATGGGTGCAAAAACTACAATTTGAAATACTCTTTGTTGAAGGTTTATGATGTTAGGTGCAGAATAAAATATGCCTTGTTTAGTGTTTTATGAAAGTTGAAACAGAACTTGTAACTGGACAAGAATCCTGACTAAATATTATAAAGATAATATTTTTATTCTCAAATTATATGACAAATTGAACAATAGATTTTTCCTTGTTCCAAGAAAGATCTTTTTCTTTACTTGGGTGATAGTTTGCAGGAAATATGGATCACTTGTTTAATAAACAGCCAAGGTTACTTTTGTGTTTTTTTAGTTACACAGCTTAATTTTATTTCTAACCTACAATAGCAATTACTTTCCACTCTATTGTAAACAAAAGCAAAGTGCGTACTTATTGGTGATGTTAGATAGACAATGAAAATAAATGAAAGGACTATGTACATTAGTATTTGATAATGTGTAAGCTTTTAAACTATAACCCAAAATAATTAGAATCTATTAATTAATTACTTTAATAATTACCTGCCGTCAAAAACCAAATGCACTTAAAATTAATTACAGGATGAACGATGTCTTACGGACATGAATTGAATAGGAAAAGATTTCGTGATACGTGGTCCCCTGCGAAGTGCGTATACACCACATCAGCGGCCCAAAAACGACGCTTTTACAGTTATTCACGTTGGGTGTTAACTAATCAAGTGGTTTTTCTAGTTCCGAGAAGCTTTACAAGACGATATTGCGTTTTCTAATCACGATACAAAATGTTTGCATTATACAAATACACAAATAAATCAATCATCCACGAACATTTAAATTTAGATAGAAAAATATTAATTACCTATTCCCAGTGATGACTTTTTATAACACAAAAATCACGGCTTCACCCGAATTCATTAATTTTTTTTATAACAGAAAAAATGTCGTCAGTGTCGTCACCGTCAGAGATGATGACAGATAATAATTATGTGACCAGAGCAAAAAAGTAGATTCAAAATTTGATGTAGGCAACACTAAGGACAAAGGGCACTAGGGCTGTGAAAAGTATATTTTCGATAAAATACCGGTTTTTGAAGGGTACGGTCAATTTAAATTATACTCCGTCAAACAAGTCTGTCACTAAATAAGAACAAAGAAAACTGTATGCATCCTTTGCTTTAGGGTGCTAGAGAAAAGGATACCTATAGTTTTCTTAGTTCTTATTTAGTGACAGACTTTTTTGACAGAGTATATTTTTGCCCTTATTGAACGAGGCTAGTCCAAACGGGAGATATGAGTATTTTGACTATGATTTGGATACAAAATGAAGATATGATTTTGAAACATAAAAAGGCGATGTGGACGGACGCTAGAATTCCATTTTAGACTCTAGAGATATCCTGGCAAAAAGGAATATAAATTAAAATTGGCAACATCATAGTGTTGTCCCTTTCACATCAACATGGGTAAGAAAAAGAGAGGCCAATACGATGTTACCTCTTTTTAATTACTACTCTTTTGCAAGGTTGTATGTGCATTTGGAGGTTTTTTCTATTCTATCATACAAAAATAACATTGTTATTTTTGTGAAATTGCTATTCAATTACTAATTACAAATTAAAACAAAAAAGAACTTACCTGGCATATTTTATTGGTCTTCGAAACAGTTTCATCCTTTTTCTTTCCTTTCAATGTTTCAACACTAATCTCTTTGTACTGAGTTACTGTTATTTTCAAGGATTTGTGCTTTAGCTTTGGACTGATTTCTGCCCAATTAGTATCTGTAACAAAATCAATGTGTTTATTTTAATTTTGTTGTTACCATTCCATATATAGGCATACAGTTTCTTGATTTGGTACATATAGCAACTTGCTCGCTCACAGCGCCGGTCCGAGCCTTTTATCAGGGTAGAGTGAAATGTAATTACAGCGCCCTAGGTTACTACCAAAGTTTTTAAACAAGGCTATTTTTTTTTGCCACTGTGGGGCTCCTACGGTTTGGCGCCTAGCGGCCGCTCCACTCGCTCTACCCTAGATCCGGCCCTGCTCGCTCACCTATGTAATCAAGGAGGGTGGCAAACTGTTTAGGACAGCGATGGAACAGTCCTGTAGAATGTCCACTAGACTTTCGACTAGGACACTGTTGTACGGGTCCAAGTTCAAATCGCTCAAGTGCTGATGAGGCAGTTTCTTTGTATTTTGCATCTTCATTTTGCAAATAATTATTTGTAGTTAGAGAATAAACTTACCTATGTAATCGAGAAGGGTGGCAGACTGTTTAGGACACCGATGGAACAGTTGTCGCCACGTAGCGTTACAGGAATCGTCCCGTTGTAGACAGTCTACTAGACTTTCGACTAGCACTCGGTTGTAGGGGTCCAGGTTTGGACCGCTTAAATACTGGTTGGGCAGTTTCTTTATTATCTGGTTGAAGGTCACTTGGAGTTTGGCGCCGCTCTTATTGAAGTATATATCCTGGAACAATGGATTCATTAGTCTAACCTTGCAACATTTTTTTTTAATTTAGTGTGTATATATATATATATACAATAAAATGCAACTGAATTAAATTTATAAAGAAATGGTGTGCCTTTTTTGCAAGATAAGGTGAGACCTTAACAGTGCAATAGAATAGGGTTCGTTTTCAGTAACAATCCATACTAATATCATAAATGAAAAAGTGTATGTGTCTGTTTGTTTGTCCGTCTTTCACGGCAAAACGGAGCAACGAATTGACGTGATTTTTTTAAATGGAGATAGTTGAAGGGATGGAGAGTTACATAGGCTACTTTTTGTCTCTTTCCAACTCCCTACTTCAGTTTCAAAATTATTTGGTAAGCTAAATCCTCCGTGCGCAAGCACTTTATCTTAAGGAGTTCAAAGAAATGAAAAATAAAATGTGTATATTTCTTGACTTCCCCATATCATAAAATATTAGGTTGGTAAGAAAGTAATGAGCGATCGATTGAATTCCACATAAAATTTTTGAGAGAGTTCTAGAATCTTCTATGGTCGAAAGTATATAAAGGGCGAGTCGCACAGTTTCTCGTCAGTCATTCACTAGCTGTCGCCGAGCTAATATAAGGAAGAAAATGGACGAATTAAAAGTGCATGTAAGGCATTGCTTACTATATGAATTTCAGTCTGGCCATTCAGCCGCCGAAGCAGTGCGTAATATATGTCAGCGTGTTGCTCCTGAAGTTGTGTCTGAGGCCACGGCGAAACGATGGTTCCAGCGGTTTCGTAGTGGCGACTTTTCATTATCAGATCAACCTAAGTCTGGTCGACCGGTGAAGATTGATGTAGCCAAATTAAAAACCTTAATTGAAGGATATCCAAGGCTAACGAGTCGTACTCTTGCTACCGAGTTAGGCTGCTCTCATGTCACCATAGAAACACATTTACACGAGTTGGGAAAAAACTACAAATACAGTGTTTGGATACCGCACGAACTTGATAGAGATCAACTAAACCGCAGTGCCGATATCTGCATACAACTTCTGTCTTTTCGCCGCACATTCAACTGGTTGGACCATCTTATCACTGGAGATGAAAAATGCGTCTTATATATAAATCACACACGCAAATGTCAGTTGCTAGCTCCAAACGAAAAAGGAATAGAGGCACCAAAAACAGAGCCTCACCCGAAAAAAGTTATGCTGTCCGTTTGGTGGGATATTCATGGTATTATTCACTGGGAACTCCTACCAAGTGGAATGACTGTTAACGCATCAGTATACTGTAATCAGCTTGAAAATTTAAACCAAAAAATCTGTCAGAATCGTCCACAGCATGCTAAAGTTTTTTTCTTACACGACAATGCTCGCCCACACATTGCAAAAGTGACTCGGCTAAAGCTATTGGAGCTAGGTTGGAAAGTGATACCTCATCCACCGTACTCTCCAGACTTGGCACCTACGGATTACGCATTGTTCAGATCGCTAAGCAATGCCTTGAATGAAAAAAAGTTCGATGATCAAGCCCATCTACGACAATACATAGCTGAGTTTTTTGAATCGAAACCTAAGAACTTCTTCGCCGATGCTATTCATTCTTTACAAGAACGATGGAGACAAGTAGTAGATAACGAAGGCCGTTATATTTTTGATAAATGATTAAAATAATAAATTAAATAAAAATTACAATATTGGTTATGATTCGCTCATTACTTTCTTACCAACCCAATACTATATCTTATTCTTAATAACATACCTTATATTTACTTAATTGCTTCATAAGGTCACTTGACAAATCCTTAGACAGGCCCTTCTTATTGTTCACCAAATCGAACATGGCCAGCAATTGTTCTTGGCTCACTTTAGTGGCTTCCATCGTCGCGTGCCTGTCTAGCAACTGGGTCAAATACCCTACCACGTACTTAGAATAATTCTTTAATTCTATTATTGGAAGGAATAGTTCTTGCCACGCTGTAAAAAAAAGAAATGTTAGCACATTGCCACATATACAAACGAAACAGCCGCCCCGGAAAAGAAAATGATTGTCATATTATTTTGTAATGCCACGATCTATAGACTATCGTTGTCCGGTTTGGGAACGAAATCATAAAATACCTGACAGTTAATAAATAATAACAATAAAAACAGGTTAGCAAATTTGAAAGTGCCGGCCCGAGCACTCAATCAGGGTAGAGCGAAATGGAGTTTTGGCGCCTTTGGTAACTTTTCTTTACCAAACTCGCAAACGCTGTTTTTTTTATCATTTGCCATTTTGGCGCTCCTATGGTTTGGCGCCTAGAGCGGCCGCTCCACTCGCTCTACCCTAGATCCGGCCCTGAACTGCGCTCTAAATTCAGAATTGGCACCATTGGCAAGGCGGGCCATGTCTTCCTAATGCATCTGGATCGGTGTGACCAATATCAATATGGCTACCGAAAAACAGAGGCAGCCCAAAAAGAAATGGCGAAGACCTCGACACATTTTGCACTGACCAAGAGGAAAAAGGTAAACTAAAATATAAAAAAATAAATCTCACAGTAATTTCGATTCGATTACCGTTTTTGGCAATACTTTTACAAGTGCACGTGAGTTTTTTTCATTCACTTAAACAATGCGTAAGCTACCATTTCACTGAAGCTACTGTGTGGAGATAAAGCAGATGTTATCTCATTTACGGCCACCTTGAGAGGTGTCATATTCAATGATAAGAACTGATAGTGTCGTAACCTGAGAACAATAGGCTCACAAGTTGCTGTGCTTATTGTACTAATAGCAACACTCTTAACTAACCATCGGTAGACTTTATGCTCTCAAAAAGATTACAAATGTATAGCTAATAGTGTTGCCGATGATACAGTCCACCAATTGGAACCCTAGACCACTCTACAACCATGTCGAAATGACAAGCAGTAAGAGATTTCCTACAATCTGATTTATAACGTTACTATGACAAAGTTCTACAGAGGCCTAGGGTTCCAATTGGTTGACTGTACAATAGCATCGCATCATTGGTAGTTTATGGAAATTGACTAAACTGTGAAAGGTATTTTGGGAGCGATACATCCTTCAAACTTTCAAGAAAAGAGCGTAAACCCATAATAGCCGGCAACGCATCGCCAACACAGCTGGTGTTTTGGGTGTCCGTGCGCGGCAGTGATCGCTTGCCACCAGGCGACCTGTCTGCTCGTTTGCCTCTTATCTCATGAAAAATTTAATCTTTTTTTAATTTCAGTAGCGATAATAGGGAATATGGCGCTTAAGACCGTCATGACTTGACTGTGATAATGATGAAGATTTAAAAGTTTTTTTTTTAACTTTTTAGTTTTCTAAGCATATCGCGAAGGTCTACAGCTCACAGAGCCACTATTATTTATCGGTAGATTATGGTTTATTTTTAGCTAGCATGACCATTTGTAATGTTACGAGAGATATGGGCATTTAGATTTTTCCTTGTGAACTTCCTGTTCACGTTTTAATAATTCAGTAAAAAATGGAAATAATAATATCCATCAACGGTATGTCATAAAAGTGGTCAGTTCTTCAGGGGATATTAGGACGAATAGACGCCACACAGAACTTTTCAGCTTAAAATCTATTGTTAAATTGTATGAGGCTGACTATTCACCAACAGTGTCCAAAATAAAAATAAGGTTAAAAAAATTTGTTTTTTTTTTTACTATTCTTACCTTTCAAACCAACTGCGAAATCACTGAACCCACCCTGCCCGAACGCCCACAGAAGGGATAGTCCAATAGGGGGTCTATTCTGGTAGGAGTTGCGAAGGCTCGCACTTTTTTGTATAGACGCTACGCAGAACTCGGGGTATTCCAGTGCTAACATTTGAAGGAGCAGACGGTGACCATTTACTAGTTGACCTGGGGAAAACATAAGGTTAGATACAGAGGGGTAACGTATTAAACACAATTTGCGATCTTGATGTATCAAGATAAAAAAACTTTAATTCGAAAATCCTTTTGTACCGGAACTCATTCGATCCGGTAATCCTAATTGAGTGTGTAATTGTTTTTGATTGAAGTAATTACTGTGCATTAAATTAAATAAAAAATAAAAAACATATTTCAAGGTGTTTTATGAGCAATGTTTTTGAAATAAAGTAATAGCGCCATTTCTTATCAACAACGTGCCTTTGCAATTTTATTTGCACATTGCATGAGTTAATATTGATGCAGGTGTAAATGTCATTTTCATATACCCAACTAACCCAACTTGCAGTTTTATACATACATCCATGAAGGGCTCGCAACACATCATTTATAGCCATTATGGTAGGGACATGGCAGTAGTTAATCTACATTTTTTACTAGTGCATAATAACCGCTGTAACCACATATACACACGTATAAATCTTAAAGGTGCTCTACTCTATTTATTGTTTAAAATACAATGGGACTTCTAAAATCTGAATGAAGTATTTTTTTTTTATTTGAATAGGTAGACGTTTGACCACGATCACACCTGATGGTAAGTGATGATGCGGTCTATGGTGGAGCACACTTACCTATGAGGTACCTACCGACTCTTGCTTTAAAGCTTTTTATTAAAAAAAAATACATACCTCTGCTCATATCATTAGCTAAAGCGGTGAGAGTGACATCAAAGAACAGCTGAGTGTTGGCCTTCCCCGCATCTGTAAGAACTTTCTCCAGCGAACTCTTTAATTCCAAAGGCACAACCGACAGGGGATATAAAGGGTCCTGCGCAGAAAACGTTGGGTCCTCCACTTCTATTTGGGTTTTGGAGTTGAGGAAATTGGCAACCTCTTTCAACCAGACTAGGGGTGCGTTGCTGAACCGGATTTTGTTGGTTGCTATGATATTTGCTAGCTCAGTTGCATCAATCTGAAAAAGTGAAGTTCTTAATATTTTGACAGTTAAAAATTCGAATTAAGAGAAGTCTCACTGATTAACTTTGAACCTTACTCAGTGTAGAAGATTTAGGGTGTGAAGTCTTACATGTGTGACTACATAATGGAAGGATATTTCATATTTCTAAGGGAGCTATTTGCTCTTTCTCAATGAACATATTAATTATTTTTTTTATATACAAATTGTGCATGTTAATTAAGATTTAACATGTTAATAAATAGTATCAATATCTAAATTGTTTAAAATATCTCAAGTTGCATAGAAAATGTGTAACATATTTCTAATAAGAAAATATCCTACAATGTCTTATCTACACATACAAAAAGTAATAAAAATTATTAGTTATTGAATATTGATAACATGCACATTATTTATATTCATGAAGGTATGTGAAATAGTGTAAAATATTTTTTTATAAACACAACATTCTTATAATGGGGTTAAAAATTAATTGAGAGCATTCTGTAATAGCATTGTGTTACTTAACTCTTACTTAACTGTTACAACAAAGTACAATGGAATGAAGTGAAAGGATCTTTTAAAATAACTTAAATCAAGTTATAAAAAAAAGTAAATGTAGCACTAAAGCAATTACGCCCAGACGGCCCAGAGTTCCAAATGCATGAACCAATTACTCTAATGTGATTGTTATCATTAGAAGCTTATGAGTGTCACTTTGTTCATGTTATAATGATTGTAGAAAATATATACTCTAAAATTAATATAGTGATCGAAATATGACAAATACGTACAGCCTCAAATGCTCCTTCAATGGTTTTCGGCGGTTTCGGCTTCGGTGGCTCGGCTTTCTTCTTGTTTTTATTCGCCTTCTTTCCGTTTGCTTTTGGGTCATCGATCTCCATGCCGGCGTAGTAAGATTTAGTTGGCGGCGCTACAAAATAATTAACATACTAAGTATATTTAATCCTATTTCAATACAGAACATCACTGAAAATATCTGGGTTGATTACTTACCAACGTCTTCAGGCTTCGGCCCATTGCGAACTGGCTTCTTATCGTCCTCCTTTACAGTTTTTACTTTTCCATTTTGAGACTTCTTGCTCTTACCTACAACTTCCCATTGACCGCTAGACATTTTGGTGTATAAACGATTTTATTTATGTAAATTACAATTGTTGTAAATAAGGCAAACGCGACAAGGTACACGTCAAAATCAAAATATCCAAAAACGTCAAAAATGAAAGCTTCTCTGCTATTGGTCCATGAAATTCCACATGACAAGACGTGGCAATGCATTCCGTTGCACGAGTTGCAGTGTAATAAATGCAATTTCAATAATTGCAGACAAAACTGAAAATACAAAAATTACCATTACATTTTTAGCAATTTCAAGCTTTTTCAATAGTTTCTTGTTGTCATTTTGTAAAGTATTGTTTTGAACAAATTTTAGAAACACCGCTATGGTAGTAATTTTATCGGTTTTTAGCACAACTAGTCTCGCCGGTACATCACTACCTTCAATCAGTCGTTTTCCGATTCTTCGGAGCGGGTGACGGATGGACTGAACAAATTTTTATTGTTTTCGTTTTCGCAAGCCGTCACGGGCAAAATTACAATTTATAAACAAATAAAGGGACTGTAGTGTTCGTGCTGTGAATTATTTTAAACTTTGTTCATCGTGAATTAACAGTGTTTGGATATGGAGGACAAGTTGATGTTAGGCGATGTAAATAGCACCTTGAGAGAAAGGGTGTTTTTTGCAGCCAGGGACGGGATGTCCTTAACTCTATATGCGTTATTATACGAAAAAACCACAGACGAAATCGATGACCTATTGAACAGCGTGAGTAAACATTTTGCCTTTCTTTCAAGAAAGTAATAAGATAGCGAAGTGTTTTCGGTTTTGTCATCTAGCTCACACTAGAAGTCACGTTACATTCTATTTATATCACGGTGTACCTTCTACGCGTTATGTAGTTATCTATGCGTTGTTTAATTATTTTACGCGTCTTTATCGTGATATTTACGCCTTCATTTATTGGTTTTGAATAACCTTGGTGTGTTGGTGGAGTTTAGACAGGTAGAGGATTGGTTTGGTTCCAAATTGTTGCTTCCTTTGTGATATTTTGGTGCATTTACAGGTAAATGACATGTCATTGAACTTGCTCAGACTTTGAAATGTATATTTGTTGTGATGACACAAAAACATGCTTGTACGGTTTATTTCCTGCAATATTTGGTGCCAATAATTGGATAAGATACAACTGACTGGTCAATGTTATCAGATCAAAGCATTCTTACGCAATATTTATCATATAATTGAAACATGATTATTTAAACACATGAATGACTTGTCGGAATGTGGTATTTTATAACTCTCGTAAAGATAACAAAATAATCTATCATTAAGAGTTTTGAATGATTCACAGTTATTTTCATTAGACTTATATTGACCGGGATATAGACCGTGATTACCTTTTTGAGTCTCATGTATCATTGTCACCAGAAAGGCAATTTCTTTATAGAATTTTGTACTCTTATGGTTATAAAGAAATGGATATACTGATAGAAGTTTTATTATTTTATTTTTCATAGTATATTACATATTTATTGTAGAAAATTTTGAACTTTAACCAAACAAAACATAGTAACAACATACCAATTTGTATGTCAGTAGTTGGTACTTTAGGGTTTTTTTTTGAAGTAAAGTCTTTTCTTCAGCTTTTCCATTGTTATCAGTGACCACAGTTCTGAATAATTGAAGTTTGTTTTTAGAGTACATTATTTGTAAAAAGGTAGAAGTTAATAATTGTTTTGGGATATCAAGTCTCCAAACTTCAGATTAGAGGCCACTCACTGTAATTTTTTTATCCATGGCAAATCAAACATGCTGTGTTTTTGAAGCTGCTGATATATATATTTTTTAATATTATGTGCATGTATATTTTTATATAGATAGTATATTCCCCAAACAACTTGTCCATGGTAAATCATCAGAATTACTCATTCTGCATATTTATTTTTGTACTACTTTAAAGTGATGATTCATTCTGAATATTTGATTATATTTACGATAATCATGATTGTGAATAAGTCACATAAACAAGATTGAGATTACTCAGAATCTCAGAATATTTCGTAGTAATTGTGACCCAATATTTTGGCATGCATATGCATTCTACACTATATGTCTTATAGCATGCATGATTCAAATCACTGTAAATGTTTAATCATTTGTTACTACAATACTTTAAAGATAATTTGACAGCCAATGTGGCAATTGAAACATAGAAGAGCTGTTTAATTTATTATATTATTTTAGGTTGTAGATGACTTAGATGTAGTGTATGCCTGGCCGTAAATGTGGCCCCTTAAATAGTCAGGCTGTCAATCACATGATCCGTTCATTCAGCCCCATTCCCTGGAGTTGGAGCTGCAGGTTACTGTCCCGGCTGCTCTTCCACACTTCTCTCCTCAAATCTTCTCATTTTCCTGCAAAACAGACGGACATCTTTACTCTTCTTCTCTCCAACTGTCTCTACCAAATGTATCATATAGCGGTTATTTTAGGTTTAGTCAGTCTGTAATTCAGTTTCATCTTGGTTAATAATAAAAGTAAAAGCGTGCGCGAGAGTGCGTGCGATGTCCACGCTCTACGAGGCACTTTGCGAAGCAATGTGCTCGCGCCGCAACCGTCCAACGTGGATTTGCCTCGGCCGAGACATATCTACATTAGCCATTTGCCGTGCTAGGATATTGCCTTGTCACGCGTCGCGTGTGTGTTTGTAGTGCGAGCGTGCTTCCGTGAACGCGTGTGCACTCGTATGTGTGCGTATTCATGGCGCCGCTGGCTGTAGTGTGCGTGACGTGCACGTGCACTGTGTAATTAATTTGTATAGTCAACCAATCTGAATCCTAGGCCACTGTAGAACCCTTTCACAGTAAAAGTCGAAGTGATTGCTATAGCAAATAAAGCAAAGTGTCAATATGACAGGGTTCTGGAGTGGCCTAGGATTCTAATTGGTTGACTGTACCTAATAATCTATGAATTCTCATATGAGTTGCTACACTACTCAGACCACCCTACATCACAGTCACAGTATTAACAATTTTTCCAAGTATGTACCTTGCTCATTTGGAATTGAAAGTTTATCTAAATTAAGATTTACAATGGCAACTGTTGTGGGACTTGGCAACTGATGTAATGGTTTTATTCATAGTAATCATAGTCAATATAAATTATTTAGATTGCTCATACTTGGCTCATATAGTTTGTAGTGTCTGCAGTGTTTTTCAAGTGGTCATTATCATTCATTACATTACCTAGTCTACCATAGCAGTGCTAGAATCAATGAATTAGTTTAAGGGTGGTTATGTTTATGGTCCGTGTCAAGCGTAAGACTCTGTAGCTTTGTTGGTAGAACGGCCGTTTAGTATGCCGTAGTCGCTATGTCGAGCCTCGCCAAAGACCGTGGCTACAGTAGGTTTGTCTTTCTAGTACCTTTTCAGACTTTCGAACGTCAACCTATCTCTTTTGCTCACTACACTGAAAATGAGTAAACATATAAAAACATTCTTTTTCAGGATGTTTGCTGCGATGGAGTCAAATGCACACCCCTCATCGCTTCAGCACGACACGGACGCGAAGGAGCAGTCCGGATACTACTCGACAAATTCCGGCCGCCGGTCCGGTTGGAAACCGAGGGCACTGTGAAATTCGACGAATATGTCATTGAAGGTAAGCACTCGAAATACTGACTGGGTCGGCATGTAAGGGCGTCTATGTTAAACGACTCTGTTTCACGGGCGCTGTCTACACTAGTGAACTCATGAAGGCGAGGTTTTGCTTCGGAATCCGGATGCTACTCGACAAATTCCGGCCACCAGTCCGCTTGGAAATCAAAGGCACCGTGAAGTTCGACGAGTATGTCATTGAAGGTAAGCACAGAATACTGGCAGGGTGGCCTTGTAAGGTCTATGTTAAACGTCTCTTTCTCTCTCTCTTTTTAATTGCGTTGTTCGAACCGAGTGCCTCATGAGTGCGAGGGTTTGGTCCAGATACTGATCGCCAGATTTGGCTGAAGGTCCAATTGGACATCGAAAAGTTCAACGACTAAACATGTCATTAGGCAGGTTTACACAGAGCGAGGCACATCGCGCGGCATTGTGCTCTCGCGACAATCGTCCAATGTAGACATGCCTCGGACGAGGCAGCACGCACGTTTTGCTCGGTACCTAAACGAGGACACACAATAATTAAAAATCCTTAAGTAGAACAGTTTTTATCTGGTCCAGCGCTCTTCATAAGCAGTTTAAAAACTAAAGTGTTACGCTTCTTTACTTTGTTTTGTAAACAGTTACGAGTAAGTGTTTACGTGAGCGAATGTTAGCCTGAACATAGCTCTTAAATATTGAGCGTTTGCGTAACTTGATTGGATTTTGTATAGGTTTTGTTTTCGCAGTTATAAAATGAATTTATTTATAATTTTAGAACAAAACGGGACTTAATCACGTAAACACATTTATATTTGGCCCGACGTTTCGAACATCACTTAGGTACGCGATTAAGTCCTGTTTTGTTCTAAAATTATGAGTGTAAATTGTGAATTTATTTTTTTACAGTTTCTTTAAACGGCTATATATGTGATGGGTGTTTAGTAAAACGTCCCACTTTGTCGGTTACCATTAAGGCGAGATTTACTTGTATCTTTATATGAATAAACTGACAAAGCGGCTTTATAGCAATCGACAAAGTCGGAAGTTTTCCCGTGCACTCTCACAAATAGTCGCGTTCAGATAAATCTACACACTGTTTAGTACTGTGTACTACAAAAATGTCTACATAAAACGCTGATCGAAAATAATGGTTTGGAAATTATATTAGCAACACTTTTCACATGTTTAGTCTGAGTTTTTAGGGTTCCGTAGTCAACTAGGAACCCTTATAGTTTCGCCATGTCTGTCTGTCCGTCCGTCCGTCCGTCCGTCCGTCCGTCCGTCCGTCCGTCCGTCCGTCCGTCCGTCCGTCCGTCCGTCCGTCCGTCCGTCCGTCCGCGGATAATCTCAGTAACCGTTAGTACTAGAAAGCTGAAATTTGGTACCAATATGTATATCAATCACGCCAACAAAGTGCAAAAATAAAAAATGGAAAAAAATGTTTTATTAGGGTACCCCCCCTACATGTAAAGTGGAGGCTGATATTTTTTTTCATTCCAACCCCAACGTGTGATATATTGTTGGATAGGTATTTAAAAATGAATAAGGGTTTACTGATATCGTTTTTTGATAATATTAATATTTTCGGAAATAAACGCTCCTAAAGGAAAAAAAGTGCGTCCCCCCCCTCTAACTTTTGAACCATATGTTTTAAAAAATATGAAAAAAATCACAAAAGTAGAACTTTATAAAGACTTTCTAGGAAAATTGTTTTGAACTTAATAGGTTCAGTAGTTTTTGAGAAAAACACGGAAAACTACGGAACCCTACACTGAGCGTGGCCCGACACGCTCTTGGCCGGTTTTACTTCTACTTTGGAATTTAGTAGTAGCTTTAGATTGTGTTTTTGGCTATCGCCTTATGATTCCTAAATGAAGAATATATTCCAATATCAAAAGCGTTTACGAAGGCATAAAGATCGGTATCATTGGCATGGCTTGTTTAGCCATGTGGCCTTGATGTATGTAGTACAAACAATCTGCAATAATAACCTTACACAGCAAACGTGCAAAATTATATGACGCAACCTAATCTGTAGATTTGTAGACCGTGTCATATAATTTTTGCACGCTTACTTGTGCTTGAGATTATCGCTTTTTAATGTACAGTCGACTACAAAGAGATGTTTCCACTTTTTCACCTTATTGCATTGTAATAAGGTGTAAATATGAATACATTCTCTTTGAAGTCGAGTATACCTATGAATAGGTACCATGAGATGATCAGTGTATAGTACATGCAACAATATCTTACTCTTGAAATGTTGCATTATATGTACCATCCTGGTTAACTCAGTATTTTCTTGTTATTAGTTGCTAGATTTTGCGTATTTAAGCCAAGCGCGGATCCAGCTTCGTGCCCAGGGGGGGGGGGGGGGTCACGTGGTGAAAACAGAGGTTGAAAAGTTTGAATCCTGTGTCGAGAGATGACAGATGCTCTGTGACTACACATTTTACTTCGACAGTTAGGTATTCTCTATACACTCGATCCTCTTTGAATAAGAAGTCGATCTACCCATCCCCTTAATATGTTGAGACTGTACAGATAAGATCATGACCAATATTTTGAAGGTCCTTTTTGAGCTACTTACTTTTACAGATGACTGTACCGTTCGTTCTTGTTCGCTGTATTAGCACGTGAGCGACACACTTAAAATAATGTCCAATTGCTAATACTGACATATTTCTGAATAGGTGCGTCATATGTAGGCCGACGCGATTTTATGATAGTCACACCTATCGCGTGGGATATCTAAGCACCTCTTGACAGACGAATGCGTTGCGGTTATCACATCGACAATAAAATTTAAAAAAAACATCTGGCAGTGATACTATGGTTAAGGCTAGGGAAACTAAGGAAAAGACAACTCCAGATCCAGTGGTCGAGTCCTGAATAGCTGTGTAGTGTATCAGTACTATTCAGTACCTAAGGTCTACGCTGATATCTTCTTCTTCAGTCGTTCCCTCAGTGCTGTGGATCGTGACATGATGTCATTCTGTTGAAGACTAGGTCCCTCCATAGGCATCTGTTCCTCGCCAAGCGCATGGCCTCGTGCAGTTTTAATTGCATGGGTGCAGTAGGCACACACTTTCCCATTTATAATATTAGTATGGATTTACATCTACGAACTCTTGAAGATTCTTTCCTTGGCCGTGAAGTGTCAAAGAAACAGTAGTCGGTGTGATTAAATTAGTCTCGCTTCTGGAAAACCTGGTCTAAATATAACGCGCCACGTGCACCGTCACGCTTGGAGCAAAAATTCCCGAACTGTTCTTTGTTTGGGTCGTTACCTAGTGCCGTATAGACAAAGGAAATTAGATTGGTTCGCTGGAACGGATCGCTTTTTAGCGATAAGTCCGCATGTTGTTACCTACTTATCTTTGTTTGTAAGCTGTAATCGTTGTAGTAGAGCACAAGAAAGTTGATTGAATAATTACAATCTTTCCAAAACTTTCAAAAGTCCGAAATTCCGAATATTTATGCGTCAGAACCCCCGAGAGAGAGTCCCGTTTTTAGTTAGGATCAAATACCTATATAACTTCGTAAAGTAAAGACCGATAAAGACTAAGAAAAAAACGTACCCCAAAACCATACAGAAAAAGGTACGGTGAGCTAGATGGCGATACACCTTTGGGGTACGCTCGGCTAGATGGCGCTAATATTAATATTTGACATTTTAAAACATATGAAGCTAAGAATATGGGCCAAATTGTCAAAACTGAGGTTCAAAAGTTTTAAGCTTGTGTCGAGAGATGGCAGTCTATGCACTGTGATTACACATTTTAATTTGACATTCATTCTCTATAATACTCGATCCTCTTTGGTTAGGATACATTTGGCGCCATCTTTTTTTTTTTTTTTGATCTCTTTAGTAAATTGTATGGTCATTTTCCAAAGTAAAGTCTATACTACCTTTTATTAGGTACGCTAAAGTTTTCGTCCAATTATGTGTCTTTAAGTGACAGGTCATTAATTTTGTCTGCTCAAAAATGTTTCAACTCCAAACAATGCCTTTGTTTTGGCCAATCACGCAGTTCAGGTGTTGTAAATCATGAATCATGATTTGCGGATTCTACTGGTCATTCCATTATTATATTTCGATATTTTTAGCAAATGAAAGAACTAATGAAGGTAAGTGATCTGGACATGTCTTTTTATGATGTCAGTCAATGAAAGGTGACAGAAAATCTTAATTAATTCTCTTTGATTAAAGGCATTGAGCCGTGGCGAATGCCGGGATAACATAAGGAGGAGGATGATGATTCTCTGTAATTCAAATTAACAGCAAATGCAGAAAACCAAGGTATACCCAGGTACCTCCAAACAACTCCATATAGACAGATAAAATCTAAGAAAAAACCGGCCAAGAGCGTGTCGGGCCACGCTCAGTGTAGGGTTCCGTAGTTTTCCGTATTTTTCTCAAAAACTACTGGAACTATCAAGTTCAAAATAATTTTCCTAGAAAGTCTTTATAAAGTTCTACTTTTATGATTTTTTTCATATTTTTTAAACATATGGTTCAAAAGTTAGAGGGGGGGGGACGCACTTTTTTTTCCTTTAGGAGCGATTATTTCCGAAAATATTAATATTATCAAAAAACGATCTTAGTAAACCCTTATTCATTTTTAAATACCTATCCAACAATATATCACACGTTGGGGTGGGAATGAAAAATATCAGCCCCCACTTTACATGTAGGGGGGGTACCTTAATAAAACATTTTTTTCCATTTTTTATTTTTGCACTTTGTTGGCGTGATTGATATACATATTGGTACCAAATTTCAGCTTTCTAGTACTAACGGTTACTGAGATTATCCGCGGACGGACGGACGGACGGACGGACGGACGGACGGACGGACGGACAGACAGACATGGCGAAACTATAAGGGTTCCTAGTTGACTACGGAACCCTAAAAAGGTACGGTGGCCTAGATGGCATTACACCTTTGGGGTACGCTCAGCTAGATGGCGCTAATATTAATATTTGACATTTTAACACATATCAAGCTAAGAATATGGGCCAAACTGAGGTTCAACAATTTTAAGCCTGTGTCAAGAGATGGCAGTCTATGCACTGTGATTACACATTGTACTTCGACAGTAACTCTCTATAATACTCGATCCTCTTTGATAGAGATGAAAATGTTTCTATCTTCAACTGCGCGTCAGACGTAGGTATGTTCTCTTAATTCACCAGCGTCTTCTCGTGCGATCTTAATATAATTGCCATTTACGAACGAAAGTGATATTTTAAGCCAATCGACTCGACTCTTTGGCTGGATTCCAGAAAGTTCTTTGTTCGTTGATTCAGTCGAGTAATGGCTTGGGACCAGCTGCTTGTCAGGTGTGTGAGACATATGATTAAATGAGCCGGGAGATATATTGCTATTGTAGACCTTGCAAGTAGGTATTTAGAAGTGCAAAACTTCCTAGTTTTAGCACAGATTATTAATAAGTTACTAACAGATCCTTCACTTGCCCGTAAAACGACAAATACCTACGCTTTATACTAATGAACTCATACTACCACTTGTTCATTCGAATGAACGGGTAGCGTGTAGGTACTTACCGCGCGACCGCGAGAAGGCCGATAGTCCACTATCATATGTTTATCATAGAAATATGACCATAGGTATGTATGCCTCCCTTTTTCTCCAACGTGGAGAAAAAGGATGGCATGTTGCCTATGATCATATTTTTATGATAAACAGTGTACTATCGGCTCAATACCCTGAGCTCTTGTTCGTGTTTTGGGTAACAAATACATTGACACAGTTACTTTCTGATGTATGATATAAAAATAACCTACCGGTTTATACGATCGTTTGTAAACAAAAACAAAGTTTGTTGACATCGGTTGAAATGAGAAGTAATGAAAGTATGCCACAAACATATTTACGCACATTCATGTTGCGATATGCTTTCACACTTTTTACAATATGTTATTGACTTGGTTATTTTTCGCTGTTTGAGTACTTACTTACTCTTCTTCACTTACATATGTTATTGACCTGTGTGACAAGGCAGAAAAAAAGAGAGCAAACATTAGTCTACATTAGGATGAGAGTATTGATATATGTATAGTGAACGCATATCATGAATTCATGAGTCTTACCTGGGCATTTTTAGAATTTGGGTCCCCCCAATTAGCGTAAGTTGTTAACAAAAATTAACTTACTGTCAGTTTTGTGACGATAATTAAGTATGAAAAAATCAATAAAACTATTGTTTTTGTGTTAATTACATAAACTTTAAGCGATAATCTAAATTCTGAATGTGAAAAAAGTATCTTTTTTGTTAGATTTTATGCTTAATTGTCGTCACAAAACTGACAGTGAGTTAATTTTTGTTAACAACTTATTACGCTAATTGGGGGACCCAAATTCTGAAAATGCCCACCTATGTGTTTTATTTTTCTCGAAAATCGCATCTCGGTTGTCGACCTTCAATATTGAGGAATACGACGCGTGTCGGAATGTTTTTTGTTTGTCTGTAGTTCAATTTCGAAGGAAAGCGAAATTGTATTAGATCAATATTTTTCTTCCTTATTATTTCCTGCGTTCATAAAACGACACTGATGAAACTGGGCCATTTTTTTCAAAGTTGTCCCCCCACTTTTTTTGTAACATGGGTATTTTTTTAGGCGATTAATACTCAGAATCACGAGGTCTTTCGATCCTGATAAGAGAAAAAAAATGTCCCAAGATTTCCATACATTTTTTCGAACCTTCAATACCGTTACCGCCATATAAAATATATGAAAAAATGGTAACGGAATTGGAAAAAAACTTTGGGACACTTTTTTTCTCCTATTAGAATTGAAAGGGCTCGCGATTCTGAGTGGAAACCACATAAAAAAATCCAAATCCAAAAAAAAAATGGGGTGGACAGCTTTGAAAAAAAAAAAAATGGCCCACTACATAACTGTTTCTGTACTTGTCTGACCAATATTTTTTTTCTTTCAGGTGCTACGGCCCTGTGGTGTGCCGCGGGCGCCGGTCACCTCGGCATAGTGAAACGCCTGGTCCGCGCAGGCGCGAACGTCAACCACGCCACAAAGACACTTAGCACACCGCTCAGAGCTGCCTGCTTTGACGGCAGGCTCGATATAGTCAAATACTTAGTCAGGCATGGGGCCGACATACATAAGGCGAATAAGTACAATAACACATGTCTTATGATCGCGGCTTATAAAGGACATTTGGATGTGGTAAGTCACTTTCTATAGATTAAATAAAGGTTTTGGTCTGTTACTGGGGCTGTTATAACTTAGTAACTTTAATTCTAATTTTTATTAAATTAGGACACTTTGTTCGGTTGTCGTTTGTTTCCTTTCTTTTAGTGAATATTTTAAATATATGATTTTGACTCATGGAGACCATATACATCTCTAAGGAGAATTAGATTAAGTAGATATACATTTTATTTTTAGTTGTGACATTTAGAGTCATTTGCACCTCTAAAGTAATTTTAGACTTTTTTTTTTTTTTGTATTTGTACTTTTTATATTAAAATTTAGTGTAGTTCTTGGTTGTAATTCGACATTTAGAGACCTTCTACATCTCTAATTAATTGTATAGAGTTAACTTTAGTTAGAACTTAGAATTAGTATATAATAGTATCAATTGTAATTTCAACTCAATTTTAAATATTTTTTTAAATACCTATGTACATGTGACGTGTAAAAGTGCCCCTGTGGCCTATTTGCTGAATAAATTATTTTGATTTGATTTGATTTTGGTCAATGCTATAAAGACAGCTCATAGCTCAGAGCAGCCTGCTTTGACGGCAGACTCGACATAGTGAAATACTTGTCAGGCATGGGACCGACATATAGTAGAGGAGATAGCGTTTGGGGTCATAATAATTACCACAGAACCGAAGTTTGGTTTTTTTAGTTCTTTGTGTGTGTCTTTTCGAGTTACTAAAAATATAGTAAAATATATTAGTGCAAAATGCGTTTTTTCGACTGCCAAAAATTGTATGAAGTACTATGAAAAAAAAATCCTAAAATTTGAAAATCGTCTCTGGTATCAACTTATGGGGAATTTGGCGGCAATAAACTTTATAGCGTTGACCCGAGGAAGCTCCGGATCATTTGCAGTTTTTGCGGTAACCGTTTTACCATAAACTTGTATTTTAGTGAGGTTCAATGTAAGTACCTACATAAATTTTCGCATCCCAAAGAAAAACTCTCGATAAAGTATTATATCGAACACGAGAGAAAATCAAAACCTAATAATCATCGGACTTATATTGACCGGGATATAGACCGTGATTACCTTTTTGATTTTTGTCGAGCTCCCGATATTTCGACGCAGTTGCATGCATCATGATCACGGAAATCAAAAAGGTAATCACGGTCTATATCCCGGTCAATATAAGTCTAATGAAAATAACCGTGAATCATTCAAAACTCTAATAATCATCGGTTTTTCTAGTCATAAATCTGCACATCATCACACCCTGGACCAGTATATGGTCGCACACTGCGGCTTAGGAGGGATTTTCTCTCGCGGACGCTCCTTATCCTGCGAGCCAGCTGAGGACTGTTAAGGGTGCCTTTGTCGGGGTTTTTTTTTTTAAATTTTAATTTTGTGGTTAGGTTATTGTTTAGTGGCAAGATTTGGTAGACCGTCTTTATTAACGTAAATAATAACCTTCGTATATCTTTCCAGGTTCAGTTCCTCCTAGACAGTGGCGCCAGAGTGGACGAGCGTGCGCTCTGCGGCGCGACTGCGTTACATTTTGCCGCCGAATGCGGACACGCTGCTGTCGTCTGCGCGCTTATTGAGCATAACGCTAAAATATTGACTAATGAAAATGGTAAGTTGAACTTTAATCGGGTCCACTGACTATAACTTCGGACAGCAACGGCCTATCGGTAGCTCCTCGGTGTAACTTGTTACTTCAAACTGACAGGCCATTACGGTCCAGCGGACTGATCATCAGTGGGTTACCACTTGCCATTTTCAACTCTTTAGTTTACCATTGCTTGAAATGATATATTGTCTAGTTCCCACTGTGTCTCATGATGAGAGGCTGGACAAATCGAGTGAACTTATCGTATAATTTTTCCGTGAAACATAAGTAATTACTATGTAACTTTAACAGTTTTATGTAACGTTAATAAATATGAATTTTCTTTTCAGGTATGACACCACTGCAATGCGCAGCCGAGCGTGCGAGAGCGTCCGTAGTAGAACTACTAGCAGGCAGACCAGAAGTCACACGGGCACAAGCTATAGAGGCCTTCGAACTGTTAGGGGCCTCCTTCGCTAACGACAAGGAGTATTACTGTCTCAGGGTATGTTCTGGTTTATATCTGACTATACTGCAGTCGCCATCAGAGGTATGACACCAGTACAGTGCGCAGCCGAGCGCGCGAGGGCGTCCGTAGTGGAACTACTAGCAGGCAGACCAGAAGTCACACGGGCACAAGCTATAGAGGCCTTTGAACTGTTAGGGGCCTCCTTCGCTAACGACAAGGAGTATTACTGTCTCAGGGTACGTGATCTCTGTCTGACTATACTGCAGCGCCATTAGATGTATGAGTCCAACACGTTGCGCAGCCGAGCTCGCGAGGGCGTCCGTAGTGGAACTACTAGCAGGCAGACCAGAAGTCACACGGGCACAAGCTATAGAGGCCTTTGAACTGTTAGGGGCCTCCTTCGCTAACGACAAGGAGTATTACTGTCTCAGGGTATGTTCTGGTTTATATCTGACTATACTGCAGTCGCCATCAGAGGTATGACACCAGTACAGTGCGCAGCCGAGCGCGCGAGGGCGTCCGTAGTGGAACTACTAGCAGGCAGACCAGAAGTCACACGGGCACAAGCTATAGAGGCCTTTGAACTGTTAGGGGCCTCCTTTGCTAACGACAAGGAGTACTACTGTCTCAGGGTACGTTCTGACACAGTATAAGACCAGGGTCCCGTTTCTCGAAAGGTACAACCCATATAACCATAATCGGTCGCCGTTCCTACGCAAATCCTCCTATTTTGTGTACACACAGGTCTTCGGGTCTCAATGCTTAGTCGCAGTACGGTCGACGTTTAGTCGCGGCGACCCAAATGGGGACGATTGGTAACAGGCACAAATGGTCACAGAAGTGACAGAAGTGTGCACTACGCGTGCACACATTGTTACCGTTTGGCGACTACTTTCCCAAAATCATTCGTTCATTTCATTCTTTTCAAATGGCGACTGTCAGAGACGTCAAAGTAAAAAAGAAATAAAATCATTTGACATTAAAATGTAATGGCGTAAGAATTTGTTAAAGATAAATATTGTTTGCATTTGTAATATAATGTGGGCTAATAACCATGGCCAATTAAATTGCTCGAGTGATTTCATAAAATAAGTCTAAATTTATCAACGCGCCATCAATTTACCTCAGTTTAACCAGTAATAATATTATTGACTACTCGGTGTTTGCGTATTATGTATATTGATTGGTGAAGTTTTAGTGCTCTGGTGCATATACTATACTGAAATAATAAAAATAATGCCTAGAAAACCAATAAAGTTGTTAAAATATGGATTAAGACGGTAATATTCCATGTAAAAAACAGTCGCCAAACGGTCACCAAACGGTCAACAAACGGTCGCAAAATGGTCGCAGCGTACACGCGTGACCGAAAGCAGAATGGCTTCTTGTATTCATTTTTTTCAGGTATCCTCAAACTTTATAAACAATTAAATATGCCGTCGTACTCAGTTGCCCTCACTAAAGAAGATTAAAAAAAATTGTAACGTGCGTACCGAGCTGCTGGGTTGTAAAGGATCGGGGATCATATTATTATGGTCTTCTATAGAGCAACTAGTATTGTGCGGCATTTCACAATTGACACTTGTTGAAGTAGTCTTCATTAATATTACTATCAACATTCATTTCAGCGATCTGTACTTCTTTTGTCAAGATTTTTGTATAGATAAGTGTCTACAAATTTGTAATGTTAAAGAGACATAAATAAAACGTAGTAGAGTAAATAATGTGTTTTTTTTTGTAACCCAAACAAAATACTTGTAGATACGAGTGCGGAAAAGAGGAAAATCGATACGAGTAGCAATAAATTAATACACGAACGAAGGGAGTGTTTTAAATCGACACGAGTTGTGAATGTCCTTTTCGCACGTGTATCGTACGACGATTTTCAGTACCTAAATCTAAGCTAAGAGTTTCGACCAGACAAGAAATGAATCATTGCTTGATTTGTTCGCACTACTGCGTTAAAAAAAGCAGCATCTGTACTGAAAAAAACTATCATTGCGCAACAGAAATTCTATTAATATCACAGTAAATACTCTATTTCATTTGATTCCTACTTTTATTGTGTAAAGCAACACTACACTTCATTTTTATCAATAAGAATTAAAAATTATAAATTTAATACATTAAGTAACTATAAAGTGCTTATCTATTTGTATTATCATTCTGCACTTTTCTTAACTTTCCCACATTTCTATAAAATGTCGAAGAGTGCTTAAATGGTCGTCGTCGTTTATTATTATTTAATTCGCTCATATTTAAATGATTCAAAGCAACCAGTCCACAACTTCACAAGACAGTTTGAGAAACCTTCGTATTTCAGATTGTCATTTGCGGATACAGTGGTTTAGGAGCAGTTCGGTAATCAGACCTACACATGTGTGTACAAATTCTGTCAATGTCACTGTCAGAAACCGTTCTGACAGTGACAATGACAGCCACAAATTCGTCCACATGTTGTTACCGTTATGTGTGCAAACGTCGACTAATAAAGTGTCGTTAAAAGTCATTCTGACAGTGACATTGACAGCCACAAATTCGTACACATTTTGTTACCGTAACGAGTGCACACGACGACTACATTTTGTTATTGTATCAATACGGTCGCATTGTTTGCACGCCGTTACCACGCGTTATGTCACATTTGACAGTTAGTTACTGATTTGAAGATTTTGCGACTGAAATGGTTGTATGGGAAGCCTTGTATTACAAGTGCGCGAACTGTCAAATCGTATGGGTTGTCATGGAAACACACTTGTAATACATGTGTAACACGTGTGTTTCCATGACAACCCATACGATTTGACAGTTCGCGCACTTGTAATACAAGGCTTGTACCTTTCGAGAAACGGGCCCCAGTAGTAACACTTGTACCCCTTGCGGTATGTATGTATGCGCGTCGTGTACGTACGTAACACATGTAAACGGATGAGAATGAACAAGAATGAATAATTCTCATCCGCTTGTGTTGCGTACTGAGCTAATGACACGGCGCTCATATGTTACTGTAAAAGCTCGAAGTGCGGTAAAACCTAGGTCGGAAAATCCCAGGTTTTACCGATGCCGATTGGTAAAAGTCCGAAGTGAGAAATATTTGTCGTTTACTTCGGGCTTTTACCAACATCGGTTTGGTAAAGTTCTATGAAAAACCAGTGCCACAAATTAAAGTAATAATAAATTCAATAAGTATAGTAACAAAAATCACATGTGACAGCGTCCAGTTAGGTGCGACGACGAGCGAAGCGAGGAGGAGCGTGTTAGGTTAACAAAAAAGGGCCTAGAAGTTTGCTGAGCTAAAAGTTCAAATATTTTCTTACAGATGGCGTACCAGTACCTCCGCAAAGCAATGGCGATGCGGTACGACACACGGTACGGGTTGCTTCTCAAAAAGCCAGCTGATCCTATACCGGCGTATGATAATTGGAAAGAGAGCACTACGATACAGGTGAGAACTGATTATCTTTACTGCATCGTTGACAAAAGAGAGGAATGTTTAAGGAGATTTCGTACTTCAAAAGGAAAATACAAACCTTTATTCAGCAAGTAGGCTACAAGGGCTCTTTTACACACATCGGAACATGGAACTCTTATAGGATCACTCTGCAGTTTGCCTGTCTGTCAGTTTCCTTTGATCTCGGGAATGGGTTAAGGTCTTTATAAGTCTTAATTTCTTAATGTTGGTGTTAATTTTACATACATACATACAATCACGCCTGTATCCCATAAAGGGGTAGGCAGAGCACATGAAACTATTAATGCTTCAGTGCCTCTCTTGGCAAATAAGGGGTTGTAAGAAAACGAAACTGTGACATTGCAGTGACAGGTTGCCAGCCTAATGCAGTGTTAATTTTAGGTTTAAAAAAATAATAAAAAAGTACCAAATTTCATCATTGTTCGAATTATTTGAAATTTGGAAATAATATCAATCGAAATAAAAAAATGAAAATTTAAATTGACAGTTTTAAAATCTCCTGTATTCTACGGAACCCTCGGTGTGCAAGTCCGACTCGCACTTATTCGGTGTTATTACACTTATTACACAAACTGAATTTGGTACAGAAGCTAACGTACCCCTATTTTTGAAATAAAAAAATATAATAGTTTATTTGCCAAAAGAAAGCGTCACATGTCGTTTTACTTTCGACCACCATACTAGGCTAGGCCTGTCTAGTGGAGTCAGTCCAAATATTTCCATTTATTACATTTTTATTCTACGCCAAAGTAACATCCTAAAGACTTACCCCCTTGTTCATAAATATACTCTTAAGTTATCAAGCCGATAAAGTTCCTTCGTCCTTTTCTATCACACCCCACACGTCGGAAAGGGACAAACGAACTTTATCGGCTTGATAACTTTAGAGTACGTTTATGAATAAGGGGGTTACAGTATAAGTTTAAGGATCAGATTGACTACATTTTTAGGGTTCCGTACCAAAAAGGTACAAAAGGAACCCTTATGGCGACGCTCTGTCCGTCTGTCACATTTTTAGGGTTCCGTAGTCAACTAGGAACCCTTATAGTTTCGCCATGTCTGTCTATCTGTCCGTCCGTCCGCGCATAATCTCAGTAACCGTTAGCACTAGAAAGCTGAAAATTCGGTACCAATATGTATATCAATCACGCCGACAAAGTGCAAAAATAAAAAATGGAAAAAATACTTTATTAGGGTACCTCCCCTACATGTGAAGTGGGGGCTGATATTTTTTTTCATTCCAACCCCAACGTGTGGTATATTGTTGGATAGGTATTTAAAAATGAATAAGGGTTTACTAAGATGGTTTTTTGATAATATTAATATTTTCGGAAATAATCGCTCCTAAAGGAAAAAAAAGTGCGTCCCCCCACTCTAACTTTTGAACCATATGTTTGAAAAATATGAAAAAAATCACAAAAGTAGAACTTTATAAAGAATTTCTAGGAAAATTGTTTTGAATTTGATAGGTTCAGTAGTTTTTGAGAAAAATACGGAAAACTACGGAACCCTACACTGAGCGTGGCCCGACACGCTCTTGGCCGGTTTTTTCTACATATGTTTACTTGGACAGGAAGTAGAACGGCTGCACGGCAACGCTCACGGCCTGCACATGGAAGGGCTGGCGGTGCGCGAGCGCGTGCTGGGCCGGCGCTGCCCGGACCTGCCGCACCCCATCGTGTTCCGCGGCGCCGTGTTCGCGGACGAGGCGCGCTTCGACCGCTGTCTCGCGCTGTGGCGGCACGCGCTCCTGCTTAGGCAGCATAACTCGGTCAGTTCGGTTTTATACCCTCCTAGCTTATGCGCGTTAGAAAGAGACTAAAATAAAAATGAAATGAAAATGAATGAAACTGAAATATTTTTTTTTTCAAGTAAGCATATTACAATGCTCATATGAACGTCAAATAAAGCTACGCCGGCTCTAACCCTACGCCTCAGCCTCGAGAAGATTTCGGTCCCCCCTCAGTTGGGAGGGGGGTATCCACTATGCGACCGGCGAGAAACTCGGCGGGCAACTTCTTTTCAAAACATTACATCTTATAATTAACATGCATTAAATAACAAGATACAATTTACAATTTACGTAGCCTATGTCACTCTCCATCCCTTCAACTATCTTCACTTAAAAAGTCACGTCGATTCGTCGCTCCGTTTTGCCGTAACTTTCCCATTTATAAGCTGCCGGGATCTGTGCATGTTTTTAGAAATAAAAAAAACGCTTGTAGACGGAATTGTCCTTATAACGGAATTGACCTCATTAAGCTTACGTTCAGATGCATTTTACAGTTTGCGTGGTTTCTAAAAGTTTTGTAATGAAAAATAATATGAATGTATATTGTTACAGGTCTCAGTGGTAAAGGACTTGCTCAGATTTGCTCAAGTGTTTTCACAAATGATCCACATTGGAATTGAATTGCCATTAGATAGGGTAAGTTATACTGTGCTATTTCCTATAGTTATTTTAAACATAATCTATAAAAAACACGAAGGTAATAACCAAAATATAAAATTTAAATTTTAAAAACACCCCAACAACCGATTTTCCCCAAACATGACTAACTTAGACAAAAAAAAAACGAAATCTAAATCGGTTCATCCGTTCGAAAGACACGTCAAACTTATAACACCCCGTCGTTTTTGCGTCGGGGGTAAAAAATATTATAGGTCATATTATATGGCTTCCATGGTATTCAAACATGTAAAGTGGTTGTACTTATTGGTTTCTCTTTAAGGCTGCTTTCAAAAAAATCGTCAAAAGAATGTAAAATTGATAGTTTTAGTCGGTGAAATACTACACTTTCCGTTATCCAATAGATTTATTTAATTCAAGTTCCAGTTAGAGCATCTTATTATCTTGATTTTTATAAGACTGGATTTTTGAAAACTAACTCACTAAATTAATTATGAATTTTTCTCTAATGCACGTTTAGAAAAACGCACGTATAGAGCTGAGTCAGTCGATCTTATTTGTAAAATTTGGACAATTTTGAATATTAAAACGGGTAAATTTATAATTCGTATATCCTGTACTACAATCATTTCAGACTAGATTTTTATTTTAAGTTTTTGAAAAAGAGTAAACTAGCCTAAGGCGAATTCAATTTTTTTCAGAAATTACCTAAAATTAAGTGACAATTTCTTTGAAAATCTACATCACATCGAAGTGGGTTTTGTACTAAATTAATCTGCAACGTTTACTTAAATTGCTGTTATGCCTTAGTGATTATAAATTGCTATTATTGATTTTTGGCATTTTTTTGAAAACGAGCCTTCACCGGTACAATTATTACCACTTTTGGAAATTTTCTCATATTTTGTTAGACCAAGTAGAAAAAGTCCTATAATGTGATATATATTTATAAACTACTCGCAAAGCCCTTTAATTTGATACCACACACGGTATGATCGAGCGCTCGGTTGCGATTTCACTATTTTTAACACGAAAGCCCTCTTAAAGCCTATGGACGGCTTCCTTATACGGAACATTTTTCATCTTACCGCATAAGAAAAACCCTTCAATCTTACCCCATATTGCTTACTGATACTATATTTTTGGTTCAGGTATGCTACGTCCTAGAAGCGTGCGCGGAAGAACTAAGGCGGGGCACAAAAAGGTTGGAGACACACCAGCCGCACCACGATCCGGAGTCGCTGATAGTGAGTCCTCTGCCTAACACGCTGTGTCACGTTTCCATACCATTTGTGTCTGTCGCGACCGTGAAAGAGCAAACAAATTATTAGACACTAGTTTATGCCCGCGGCTTCGCTCGCGTTAGAAAGAAACAAAATGTAGCCTATCTCACTTTCCATCCCTTCAACTATCTCCACTTAAAAAAATCACGTCAATTCGTCGCCCCGTTTTGCCGTGAAAGACGGACAAACAAACAGACACACACACTTTCCCATTTATAATATAAGTATGGATTTAGACCCCGAGATTTAGACTCCCGGGCTATACTTCGTATAGTCATATAGGGGTTAATGGGAGTCAGCTGGCGCTTTGCTGGTGGGTTAAGGAGGAATGGCAAACATCGAAAAAAAAAATTGTGACTAGACATTGTCACATGATAATTTAGAACTAAGCTATTATGAACAAAAACAATTGTATTGAACAAACAAACCGGCAGCTGGACACATGACCACGTGTCATCACTAAATGGGCCCTACGAAAGATCAGCGCTGGCTACATGGGTAGCGTACTGAGTTGGGTCCATTTCGTGATGAACACTTTTGGCTATTTTGTTTTTCTCGTTATTGTGTCTGATGTCTGTAAACGTCCGTACAAGTTATGTGATTCTCATGAATAAATGTCTTAACTTTTTTTGCCTTTTAATAAATATGATACTTCTCTATTTTGAAGTTCATTTTATATTGTGAATTTTATGGGCTATCGCTAACAGGCGTCCGATATGTTCAATCAAAGGATTTGTGTGCTCTTTCATGATCATTTATGTAAATAGATAGTTTATGTGGTACAGTCCTTTAGATTAGAGTATGATTATCTAGTGGGCGTCTTATTCCGTTGCATGGTATTGATAACTATTAGTTTACTGATGATAACTTAAGAGGGGGTAGAGCAGGGAGAATTTTCAGAATCTGTCAAATTACCCCATTACACACACAAACACCCTTCACTCACACTACCTCAATTTACTGTGAAAGGTCAGTGACCCTTAATTTTTTTACGGGCGTTATTTTGAGTTTGTAGTTAACTACTGACCTCCTTTGAAAAATTAAAACTGTAAAAAGGTTCGCTTATAAGAAGACAGAGATAAAATCCGTGTAATCTAGCTTTCCTCCTCTGTTCATGTCTCATGTGAATTTAATTTACTTACCTAAATATGTAGATAACGTTCCTTACTCAGTTGATTGTTTACCTAGGTGTATTTCAAATTACTTTGCACTTCATTTTGCGTTACTTTTCTACATTTAGATAAAAAATCGTCAGCCTGCCTATCTCTGCAAAACATTAATCAAAGACGCGTGTGAAGGCCGATACCTCCAGGCAGACAATTATGGTCGCGTGATAAATGATAAAACATCAGGCTGTCCCTATCGCACTATTTGTAAGTGCGATAGGGACGGCACGATGTTTTATCATTTATCGCGCGACCATGATTGCCCTGCAGGTCTTCAGAGGCCTGTACGGAAGCATGGTCGCGCGATAGACGATAAAATATCAGGCCGTCCCTATCGCACTTAGAAATAGTGCGATAGGGACGGCCTGCTATTTTATCACTTATCGCGCGACCATAATTGCCTGCCTGTGCTGCGCATTACGTATATACGGGTTGTATTAAAGACTATCAGATATTTTCTTTATTCTTTTTGGTCGTTAGGTTTTTTATCATTTATTTTAATACAAAAATAAAGCATGTGTATAAAATTAAACCTAATGAATAGAGTACAGAGCTAGTAGCAGTCAAGTCAGAGACACAAAGAAAGACAAGGAATATCGACGCATATCTTATCCAATACCGATACCGCCATCGCCATCTGCATCAGACTCTTGATCTTACCCAATTTCCGAGTCTCTTCTCTTAATTTCAGTTCCTTGAGTTAAAAATGTTGAAACTCATACTTAGTATTAAATAAAACACAAATACATATAAAAATCACAATATAATTTTAAATTATGGCTTAGGCCCTGTACCAGTTGCAGTCGCCATGTCTGTAAAGCCCCTTGTAGTTTCTTTTAAATGGCTAAATACCTAGATGTCATGTCATAAACATCTGTGATGTAACTGAAAATTAAAAAACATCGCTCAAAGATAAGGTTCAAATTAGCATGGCAAAAAATACAGTGCAGTCAAAATACCATCAAAATACGAAAAAGCATATGTCAATGTCAATATCACTGCCGAATGCCGTATTTCAGGCCATAAGGGCTGTTTTCTCAAATATGAAAAAATCTCAAAAGCAGAATTTTAATAAGACTTTCTAGGAAAATTATTTTGAACTTGATATGTAGAACAATTTTTAAAAGTTGTACAAAAAAAATCTGAACTAAGTTTGTAACTATATGAAAAGCATTTTTATCTTAGATTGCATATTTTAGTATCGTAACGAATTTTCTTTCAAATAAAAAGATAATTATTAGAATAGGTTGACGGTGTCTACCGTAAACTGGGGTTACATTGACCGATTTGGGAATTTAAACTTCTCTAGTTTCTACATTTAATGGGTATTTTTACCCATTAAATGTAGGAGTAAGAGAACTATAAATTCCAAAATTGGTCAACGTAACGTAACTAAGAAAGAAAAAAAATGGGACCATCAACTTTTTAAGTCTTTTCCTGCTAAAAATATAAAAAGGTAACAACACTTATTTTATATCAGGATTATTGTTTTCTGTCACGATGCCTGCACGTATCAAATGTTTCTTTTTAACCCAGTGGTTGACTGGTAGAGAAGGCCTTAAGGCATTATGTCCACCATTTGTACTTAGTGTTTTATGTGCAATAAAGAATAAATAAATAAATAAAATAATGTACGCAGAAAAAAAAAGATGTGATCAAACTTAAACTGACATTGGGGTTACTTTGATACACTATATTTTTTTTAATGATAATCGAATGTAATTCCTTACAAAAGTATTTTATCTCAAGAAAAGATAAAAAAAATGGTTCGCAGAGTCAAATATTACAACTCTTTAACGCTATTTTGAGGTTACTTTGATCAAGAATAAAAATTACCATCTTCAAAAAACCAACTTTATTTGCAATTGTTTCAATATTTATCATAAGAAGAGATCCAATTATCAGCCTCAACTCAACAAGTACCGTGACATAATCAGACAATAATCAACTATGTGTCATTATGGTCAATGTTACCCCATGCAAGTGATCAAAGACACCCCACAGAGTAAATCATTAGTAGTAAATACCTAGTTTGACTTTATGATACAAAATTCAATACAATGGTATAGATAAACACATTTCTGGCAAGCTAATATTCACTGTGAACCTTTTACTTTAATACCCACTTCGTTAGTTTAGAAGTTTATTTAAACATGAAAAATAGCAACAAACTATGCTTTTATTTTGACACGTTATCCGCACTGCCCACGACCATACTTACTTATTCACCGCGTCAGAGCACCATCTAACTATAGAGGTTGGTTAAGCGTTATGATATGTGTAGATTTCATTACCGACTACTCATAACATATTAAATCCTTATTTTTTTGGTCAAATAAATATAATATGCTCGTGACAGGTCATATTTTGTTCGCAATCCGAAAGAGTCAACCCTAGCACTTTTCCCTATTCACCCCCTTCCCGACCCTATTCACCCCAACGTTAGGGTGAGCGAAAATTACTAAATAAAACGTCATATTTTCAAAGAAAAACCAAAGTTCACATTGTCGGAAGATTTTTTGTGTAAAAAATTAGCATGGCACATATAAAAAAACTGCTATCGACGTTCAAAAGTCGGTTTTGGCCATATTCACAATAAATTACGTTAGTTTATACCCGTTCCGACCCCATGAACCCAAAATCTTCAGAAAACGATGTACTATGTAGCCCAATTTTAATTGGTATTTTGGAGGTAACTAGTAAAAATAATTTAGTTTTACAATTGTGCGAAAATAGATTCTCATTTGGCCGGTTTTTTTAACCTGGCCTGGTGGCCTAGTGGTAATAACGTTAGCTGCGTAAGCTGAAGGCCCGGGTTCGATTTCCGGCTCAGCCACTGTGGGCCTTGTCGTTTTTTTCTTTCGTGTATGATATCTATTTAAATATATGTATGTATGTATGTGGACACTTTATTGTACATAAGACAAGTTAGGACATAAAAATACAGTATAGTTATGACGTACAAAGGCGATCTTATCCCTATAAGGGATCTCATCCAACCTCTGAGCGAATTGAAAATTTATTATTTATATGAACTTGAAAAAGAACAAATCAAAAATTATTCAATAAAATAAACTTTTTAACAAAAAAAAAACCGCCTTCAAAAATAAGCGCGTTACAAAACACGGAGAAACTAAATAGCAAAAAATAATAAACCTTTGAATTCAGATTTCTTATCGTATTGCAATAATCTAAACATCCAAATTATAAACAAATCAATTATTTTTGTAGTCGGTACCAGACCTGTTCGTCGCCTTGCTATTGCCTGTTTGCCCCACCCAACCATACACAGGCTGGTACCGACTCCAAAAATAATTAATTTGTTTATAATTTGGATGTTTAGATTATTGCAATACGATAAGAAATCTGAATTCAAAGGTTTATTATTTTTTGCTTTTTAGTTTCTACGTGTTTTGTAACGCGCTTATTTTTGAAGGCGGTTTTATTTTTTTTTGGTAAAAAGTTTATTTATTTGTTGATTTTTAGTGGTTCCTATTGATATTATATGTATCAGTCCGAATATATGCACACTAGTGAAAGAATTATCCTTTAACTCCTAACCATTGAGGAGTTGACCTTCCATTATCAGCTCAGCCACATAAAATTATTACCATCAGGCGTAAATACTGGTGTACCTTTGAAAAATATACTAAAAACATTACATGTGCCTATAACATTTGAAGATTTCCCTCGATTTCTCCAGGATCCCATCATCAGACCCCGACTTGGTGCCAATGGGACCATCTAGGGGTTATACCCGTACGATCAAAAAAAAAAAATTTTGAAAATCGGTCCACAATTCTCGGAGATATCGAGTAACATACATACAAAAAAAAAAAAACATTCAGTCGAATTGAGAACCTCCTCCTTTTTTGAAGTCGGTTAAAAATAATTTTATTTCTTCCCTAGTTGTATAGTTTCATACTTATGATTTTTATTTTAAAGTAATCAGTTTATATTATAGCAACCATGGGTGATTTTTGCGGACTTAAGTAGAAACGTAGAGGTTGACAGAAGTGTGATTAATATTTCTAAGTGTTAATTTCTTGTATTTAGTCTAACTACGAAGCAATACATTGACGTATAAATTGCGTCCATATACAGAGAGGTCATTCATAAAAATATCACTTTAGGTAACACGTTATATATCTTTTATACAATGTGACAAGCATTGACCATACATCCCAATTCACCCCTCACCCGACCCTAATCCCCCCTTCGTAAACCTATTCACCCCTTTGCGACCCGATTCCCCCCATTCCTGATCCCATTCACCCCTCAGGCCGCGGATATTTATTCATCCCGTAAAAATTCTCCCAACACAGTTGCATCGCTTTCTTCATGAAAACCTGTCTTATGATTGAAATTGAATTGTCTTATGATTGAAAATGAAAATATGTCTTATGATTTTCTGTTATACATAAACTTTAGAAGTGTATACACATTCAAAAGGATAATGAACGATTAAAATAAGTAAAAATCCAATAAATTTGAACGTCAACTTTGACAGACATGAAACTGTAAATATATTATTTTCCTACTTTGATTGCGGAAAATAGAAGGAATATGTAACATTATATACATTAGAAATATAATAACATTATATATTAGAAATATAATAACATTATATACCCCGGAACCCTTTTCACCCCAAAATACGGTATTTATTAAATTGTCATTATGTAAAATGTCGGAAACTACGGAACCCTACACTGACGCGCTCTTGATCGGTTTTTCTTCTTAATGCTATTTAAGAGATAATATAAAATTACACCTCCCAATTTATAATAAGTTTTTTTTTGCAAAAATTTCATTTTTGGCACAAGCTATTATCGCCGACTTTACCTTTCATTCAACAATCATCTATTGCTCTCCGAAACATGTCTAAAAAACCCTGACTCAATGGGGATACGACGTTTCATAACCGAGTTCCTATGATCACCTTTCTGCTCCATCATCAGATTAGCTCCATGATACCATAATATTGCATTGTCACTTGATTTACATATGTGTGCAAAATTTCAGCTCAATCGGAAACCGGAAAGTGGGTCAAATTTAGCTTCTACGTTTTGACTCAAACTAACATACCTACTAACAAGGCACGTTGAATAAAAACTTGTATACTCGTAAAGGCTTCTGATACTAGATTTGCAATATAGTCATACTAGTTATGAAAAAAAAAGCTGCACTTTTAGATGGAAGCAAGCCGCTTTGCATGGTGATAGTAAACGTGTTAGTAAACGATATTTTCCGAGGATATCGAAATTTCATTCCTTAGGAAGCCGAGCGTAGCGAGGTGTTTTATGAAAATGAAAAAAATTCTATCTTGTTATTGTATCGTCCGATTTTAAAACGTATCTCAAATGAAAGGTATAGCTTTATGTAATTAAAAAAAAAATTATAAAAAAGTAAGAAAAAAATTTAAAAAAAGTAAATTTACGTCTCGCACTGAATAACTTCAAAGAATGACAGACGAAATGTACAATGTCGATATATGAGTTTTTTTAAATCAAAGACAGATAAATTCGTAGTTGAAAACTAAAAACCGCATCGAAATCGGATTAGCATTTTTTAAGATACAAGTTGCCAAAGTTGGGAAAATTTGCTTTATATGGCCACTTTGAAATTCCTTTGCCAGAAAGTCAGAAATAATGTATTTTTCTTACACAGAAAAGTACATAGTGACAGCAGAACTCAAAATAAAATAAAAAATTCCGAGGATATCATAATTTCATCCCTTAGGACGACGAGCGTAGCGAGGTCTGTTACGAAAACCGGAAAAAAAATCTAGTTTTTTTGTACGTCGTCCGATTTTGACAAAACATATTTCAATTGAAAGGTATTGCTTTATGTAACTTAAAAAAAATATTGAAAAAAAAATTGGAAAAAAAATGTAAGATTTTTAAAAAAAAAACTTCAATTTTCGTATCACACTGAATAACTGCAAAAAACGGTAGACACGATGTATAATCTTGATATATGAATTTTTTAAATTAAAGACAAATAGATTCATGATTATAAACTAAAAACCGAATTGAAATCGGATCAGTAGTTTTTAAGATACGAGTTGTCAAAGTTGGCTTAGTTTGTTTATATGGTCGCTTATAAATTCCTTAGCTAGAAAGTCAGAAACATTATATTTTTCTTACAGTTATAAGTATGCATTGGTAATAGACATTTCGATTCGGTTTTTAGTTTATAATCATGAATCTATTTGTCTTTAATTTAAAAAATTCATATATCGATATTATTCATCGTGTCTACCGTTTTTTGCAGTTATTCAGTGTGATACGAAAATCTAAGTTTTTTTTTTAAACTTTTACATTTTTTTCCCAATTTTTTCAATATTTTTTTTTAAGTTACATGAGTCAATACCTTTCAACTGAAATATGTTTTGTCAAAAGCGGACGACGCACAAAAAAATTAGATTTTTTTTTCGGTTTTCGTAACAGACCTCGCTACGCTCGTCGTCCTAAGGGATGAAATTATGATATCCTCGGAATTTTTTACATTATTTTGAGTTCTACTATCACTATGTACTTTTCTGTGTAAGAAATATATATTATTTCTGACTTTCTGGCAAAGGAATTTCAAAGTGGCCATATAAAGCAAATTTTCCCAACTTTGGCAACTTGTATCTTAAGAAATGCTAATCCGATTTCGATGTGGTCTTTAGTTTTCAACTATGAATTTATCTGTCTTTGATTTAAAAGAACTCATATATCGACATTGTACAAAATTTGTCTGTCATTATTTGAAGTTATTCAGTGCGAGACGTAAATTTACTTTTTTTAATTTTTTTCTTACTTTTTTTTAAATTATTTTTGTTTCATTTTTTTTTAATTATATAAAGCAATATCTTTCATTTGAGATACGTTTTGTCAAAACCGGACGATACAATAAAAAGATAGAATTTTTTTTATTTTCATAAAACACCTCACTACGCTCGGTTTCCTAAGGGATGAAATTTCGATATCCTCGGAAAAAATCGTTTACTATGATGTCTATTATCACCATGCAAAGCGGCTTGCTTCCATCCAAAAGTGCAGCTTTTGGCCAAAAATTCTCCATAACAAGTATGACTAATAAGTTTACTTGTCATAATTTAAAAACAGATGAGACAGACATATCCAATGACAATAAGTCTACACCGTTTTCATGAACTGTCAAATCACCTCATACAACTTACGGCTGTAAGGCAACTAAGTAGGGTTTGTTATTGCAAATTAATTACATATTAATGATTTCTAGCCCGTAAGATATATATTTGCTTTAACAATGGATAGATATTTATGCGGATGAGAGTGTAATTTAGGTTTTTATAAGGAATCAAATCAAAAATTTTTAAGCGACCCGATCAGATATTTATCCGGATAAGGACCCTCTCACATCTACCGTCTTGCGATCGTAGCGTCGGGCCAACTGTATGACTAAGCCGGGCTGACGCGGCGGCTTTTTCCATACAGTTGGCCCGACGCTACGCTCGCGAGACGCTAGAAAGAGAGACGATGTTTTTGACGGTCACGGAGCATCACCAATTTTTGCCGGGAACATGTCGTCATATACTTATGGCCCCCTATAGAAAATCAGATATTTTTACACGGCCGTTCATAGTCATTTTATGCTGGTCACCAGCTGGTATTCCATGAATATCTAGTTGAGTGGAGAAGTGCCATTCAAAACAAGCGCTTTCTAAACAACGATGTATTTAAGTACTTTATAATTATTATTGTTTTCAACTTACGGTTACGTGTTCGCGGTATGCACAGAGTAAATCTTTAATGAAATTGAGACATTGTTTTATATATACAATTAAATTTGAACCAGAAGCACTATACCTATACCCGCTCGCATTCCCTTTTTTTCTATTCTAAGTAAGAATCGATTAATAAGTATCTAAATATGTATGGATAAATTAAATTGTAATTGTTTACATACAACCTGTGAAGTTTGGTTGACAAAATTTGACGTAGGTGCTGTCATATATATTTTTAAAATGACGTACTGTTAATACCAGCGTAATGAAAATGTATTCCAATGAGTAAAAGAAAACATGAAACTTTTTTCAATTTAACCGAACTAGAATGAAATAATTTATACTCATTCGGTTGTGTTCGTTATTTTCTTTAATAATGTGATATATTTTTATTTATTTTTTATGCACAAGCCATGCACCTTTAAACTTTAAATAAGATTGGATCTCCACCTGACATATTTGATTTACCCTATTTATTTTGAGCACAGTTTTACACTGGTATGGTTTTTCGTGTACGTACACTATTTTCTGTCAAAATATTTGTCAAATTTAATTGTCAACACGGAGCGACCGGCGACACGTCTGCCTCCGATGAGCCGCTCACGGCGTCTAATCGAAAGGAGAATTCTGACAGCAATGGCGAATGTATGGAAATTTTACGATAGTTTAAATTTAAGGTAAAATTTCTGTGTTGTCTTTGAGAGGAAAAATATAAAAAACCTCAAAACTTCTAGTCCATTTATCTGGCTTTTAGAATCACTTAATGTTATAACTAAAGTATTGAATTTTTTTAACAAAGTTTACTAAACGGCGACATACGTTTTTCTCATTTTGGGTCAACTTTGCGTGGGTTTATTTATTATACCCTTAATAATTAGAGATTCTGAATAGTCAAAAGTTGTAGACACACTCTTTAAGATAATAACTACATTTATTTTATTTCATTTTATTGAGAAATGTGAGCAGCATTTGTTAAACGCCGAATGCTCTTTTCGAGGATTTCGTACGACCCCCTCTTAAACAAGAATAAAACCAGAACGGGACTTACGCGTTTTATGTTTTTAGTTAATGAATAATATTCTAACTAAAATATATGTATAACACATTAAAGGCAGCCGGGTCTTTAACATTTTTTCTGTAGTTCGATTCACACGAATGGATTGTTTTTTTTTTAGTTTGAAGTACAATATGTTTTATTAGTGTTTAGACACTTTAAAGAAACAACAAAGGGAATGATTTTATGGTGACATTATAACAACGTGTGCTAAGAACATGATAGTATTGAAAAGTTTTATATTTTGTCACTGTCACACAATGTTATTTCATTTTATGTTTGGTTATCGAATCAAAAAAGGGTCCTTAATGTTTCATTTGCACATGTGGAACCGTAACTGATAGAAACCACTTAAAACAACTGAAGAGTCTATTTCAAAAAAATATTTATGTATGGACTTCACAGAGAAATAAGTTCTTTCGAAAAAAACACTCCTAAACTAGTATGGGTGTCACCCCACAAGAGCGGCCCATATCTGAGCTTAGACAGCGCGCATGCATAATACTCCACCGCATGTACTAACGCCCGCGCGGTACAGTCGGCCGCACGCGCACTCATCAGAACCTGTGCCGCGGGCACGTGTTGCAGGAGGAGTACGAGAGCAACGTGCGCACCGCACTGTACCTGGTCGCTGTCGCCGCGAGGCTGTTGGAGAATGAGGGTAATAGTGAGGTGAGTTCATATTTGAACTAAATCGTTTTTTTCTTTGTTTTTAGTCAAAAAGTAACGGTCCTCGCTTCCATTACGGGCAGTCGATTGGAGACGAGAGTACGAATATATCTTGTATTACTCGAGTCAAAAGAATTGTACTATCACCTGCAAAAGTGCATGGAAAAACTATGAATGAATTCATTGATCAATTCGCCATCCACTTTTGCAGGTGATAGTACCTACTTATTACCTATTCGTGCGATGAAAAATGTATTCATGGTTACATTGCTTGATTCATAGATAATCTAGACATCGTCATGTTAATTCAGAAAATACGTAGTTCTAAATTTTAGAATTAGAATAGTTTCTGCATATACCCTTTAATAACACAAAAGAGTTTAATACAATGTGTTTATTCAGGAAACGACAAGTGACACAAGACGGGCAATCTTCAGGCTACGAGATGTAAGATTGCGTTCTGGACAGACGCTACTACACTTAGCAGCAGACAGGCGGACGCCGGTCGACGATTTCCATACTAGCGATGTGTGCCAGTAAGTCTATCATATTTTACTTATAATTCTACTCCACAAATGACATGAGTCGCTTTTCGGTGAAGGGAAAACATCGTGAGGAAACCGGACTAATTCCAAGAAGGTCTAGTTACAATTCGGGTTGGAAGATCAGATGGCAGTCGCTTTCGTAAAAGTAGTGCCTACGCCAAATCTTGGGATTAGTTGTCAAAGCGGACCCCAGGCTCCCATGAGCCGTGGCAAATGCTGGGATAACGCAATGACATGAT
The DNA here is from genome assembly GCF_023078275.1 of Leguminivora glycinivorella. Classification (NCBI taxonomy): domain Eukaryota; kingdom Metazoa; phylum Arthropoda; class Insecta; order Lepidoptera; family Tortricidae; genus Leguminivora; species Leguminivora glycinivorella. The sequence continues at coordinate 16,864,904 of NC_062986.1, read as the reverse complement.
GAAATGACGTGACTAGGCTGTCTGTATTTATCTATTTAAGTATGTATATCGTCGCTTATAGGTGCCCATAGTGCATAGTATGTACAAGCTTTGCTTAGTTTGGGGCTAAGTTGGTCTGTGTAAGGTGTCTCCAATATTTATTTAATTTATTTAAAGACAACTTCACGCGATAAGAGCCTCTGCAGCGGTAAAACAACTTTTGCGCTGCGTCAAAACATCAATTCGCGTCGATTCGCGCGACTTCTCTAACATCAATGATGCTAGTGTGGGGTGGCCCTAAGCGGGCTTATCGTAAAAATATTATGACGTTATGTTATATGAAGTCTATATTAAAAGAAATAAGCGGGTTACTCACGTATTAAAGTCGATATAACACTCGACATGTTCCGATCCATTTCCGAGGAACTTTTTCAAAGAGTAGTTTTTGAAATATGAGTCTCACGGGAGTTTTAAGTTAAAAATTATATGAAGTCGGTTCACATTTTCAAGTCTTTTTTATATGTATAACAATTGTTTAAGTTGTGTGTAAATTTGCAGGTTTCCTTGTCCGCGAACGACGCGATTGTTGCTAGACTGCGGAGTAGAAGTGGACTCGGCGGACGACGCACGGCGTACTGCGCTGCACGTTGCTCTTATCTCCTACCAGCTCATACCAGGTACATGCATATTATTTAATTAGGGATCTGTTACCAAACTGAAATGGACTTGGGTAGACAATCTTGGCTGAATGGCAGATGGGTTAAAATGTTAACGGAATAGTGGCCGCTAGATAAGGAGGATAAGGGTGACGTCATTTCCAAACTCAAATGGAATTGGGCGGGCATGTTGCCAGGCAGAGTGATGGCAGGTGGACTAAAATGTTGACCGAATGGTGGCCGCTATCGGATGTAAGAAGCGCCTGGCATCCGTTGGCTCGTTGGGTGGACGACATCCGAAAAACTGCGGGGCACTTCTGGATGAGATTAGCCCAGGACCGGGATAAGTGGCGTACACGAAGGGAGGCCTATGCTCAGCAGTGGGCGATTAATGGTTGAAATGATGATGATGATGAGATAAGGAGCGCCTGGCATCCGTGGCCGTGAAGAGAGGCATATGCTCAGCTGTGGGCGTTAAAGGCTGATATGATTGATGGTGATTATTTATTTGCTAGACTTCTCAGAAGGTCTCTATGAGTATTAGTTGCAGTGGAACCTAAAGTATTAGTATAAATATAAAATATAAAAGCTTATTACAAAAGGAAGTTTTTGTTAAAAATATTTTTATTATTGTACAGATACGCGAGCACAGTGGGCGTCGTCACTTCGCGGCGTCGTGTTTGAGTTACTAGCGCGCGGCGCGCACGCAGATGCAGTAGATTGTGATGGCATCACGCCTTTAGTTGCCGCTATTGGTGGTAAGACATTTTTATTATTTTCTTATTCTTTTTATAAACCTAGGTTCATATGGTAAAGAGCTCAACTTAGCTTGCGAGCGACGGTCGGTCGATCCTTAGTGTAAGGCCTGAGTGGACGCTTGAAGCGGAGCGTTCGGCGGGGCGGGCGAGCGTGCATACAATCTATGCAGCGTCGATTCTGCGACGCGAAACGAAAACGAAACGCCGCGAAAGGTAGTCTGGCTCTGTCGCGCCAATACGCAAGAGCGATAGAGATGGATATCTACGAGCGTTTCGTTTCGTGAGCGTTTGTGGTTCGGCTACGGGGCCAGGACACTTACAGATGTAGTGCGAAAAGGGTTTCCTTCGGAAACGTTCGTATTTATCATGCTAGTTCAATCAATGTCAGTACATCTTGAACTGAGACTGACTGAAATAGCATGACACGTTCGTACGTTTCCGTAACAATTCGAAGGCAAATCTTTTCGCACTGCGTGCGTCGCTTTGCGTGAACTCAGGTCTTACACTTAGATAACAACATCATTACAACAAAAATAATTATTTATTTATTTATTTAAATCCAATATGTTACACAGCAAAACAGTAAGAACCAAAGCACTGTGTAACTAAAAATACATGACAAAATATTAACTAGATTTAGGTGACGCCCAAAGATATATCTAACTCCGTATAGACAGATAAAGTCTAAGAAAAAAAATTACCTCGGTACCATACAGAAAAAGGTACGGTGGCTTAGATGGCATTATACCTTTGGGATACGCTCAGCTAGATGACGCTAATATTAATATTTGACATTTAATCACATATAACACAAGCTAAAAATATGGACCAAATTGTCAAAACTGAGGTTCAAAAGTTTTAAGCCTGTGTCAAGAGATGGTTTGGTGTCAAGTCTATGTATTGTGATTACACATTTTACTGCGACAGTAACTTCCTATAATACTCGATGGTTGGTGGTTAGATCGATACTTGGTGACGTCGTAACGTCGAGGCTTCGTTGCGTATTAATAATATGATTATATCTCCAGGTCCAGCAGAAACCGTAGTCCGAGCCGCGCTGTCCCCGCGGCTGTCCTGCCTCGCGGCCGCCGCGCTGGCGCTGCACAACCGCCCCTACCCGCCCTCGCAGGTGCCGCGCGTGCTGCACGCCTTCTTACACATGCACGGCGTCAAGCCCAAGGAATGTTGAGACCCTTCCGGACAAGTCATCAGCGCGAGTAACCTTTCTGGTGAACACGCCTTAAATAGTAGGGTGGGTCATTTTTACTTTTTTTTATTTTCTTAGGGGGCACAGTCACAAAAAGGTGCCATTTTGTAGTTAATTACTGTACAATTTTTTTTTAATTTTTATGTTTATTTTTTTTGCCTCCGGATTTCAGTTGAAGTTTTTTGTATTTTGTGTGGAGTAGGGTGTAAAAAAGGTTTAAATTTTTGAGGTTTTTTTCTTCATTTATTTTCTTTGAACCTTTAGCATGCTATTACGATGCCAATAATGGTATATATTAATATCAAAATTTTAAATTAAAAGACAATACATATACTCCGCCCACCACACAAAATGTACAAAAAAATATATGAAAACTTCAAAGTGGATCCGGAGGCAGAAGATTAATTCCAATTGCAAAATAATTTGAAATACTGTTTATTTGCATCAATTTGCAAGTTTTTGTAACTGTGCCCAATGAAAATATAAAACTTTTTTTTTTCTCCATACGGGCCTATTTAGACGGTACGAGAAGTCGCATACGAGTTTTATTACATTGCGGCATTTGATGGCTGTGCAAAATTGTATGTAACCTCAACAGCCCGCAATGTAACTAAAATCGCATGCGAGTTCGCACGCCGTCTAAATCAGGCCTACAGGTGTGACCCACCCTATTAAATAGTCCCAAGTCATACCATAGTCCGCCGCAGCTCTAACGCTCCACAGCACAACACGACAAGGAGGATACACAACTTAAATTCAAGGAAACTAGACGTGTACTACTTCACGCCAAATATGTCGTATACAGATTCATAAAAACTGTCAACAAGGTTTCGCATCATCCCTCCCGTCCCAGAGATGCACGGATTACGGCTAAGGAGTATATTGAAAATACCTCCAAACTTCAGCAGTGGCTGTATGCAGTCTCGATTTTTTTTGAACTTGTGTGATGATTGTGACTATATGAAAGTATATCCCTTATATCGCGCATTATAAGGTCTAAAATAAAAAAAACTGGAAAGAATCAAGCACTCTTGATTAATTTAAGATTCTTTCAAGCTAACTTTTAAAAACTCGTATTTGACTCTTAAAAAGTCACTAAATACGATTTCTTTAAAGTTATAATAATGCCTCTGAAGAGGTTGTTTGTTGCCATTTCATGAAAGTAAATTAGTACTTTATAAATGAGATGTTAAAGTCTAAAATTAATCGACAATTGTACATAAGCTACCGATAGCCCGCGGTGCCTTGTAAATATTGTGTTGGCACTCGAATAAACGACTTCATTTCTATGTTCCTTAAGTTTAATTTAAGTTTTACGAAATCTTTACGATGGAATTGTATGTATAGCAAAGATTTTTTGGCTGTGAAAGAATGTAAAGTCTTCAGTTTATGAAAAAGATAAAATAAAAAAAGACGCAGATAAAGAAAATGCGCCATTATTTGTGGTCACTGTTATCGCATAAAATAAGCGCCATCTATGTTAGCAGTCCCATAAGAAGCACTTATTTGTATCGAAACTTTACACGTCTTTTACAACCAAGGAATCTTTAATAAATAGCTTATCTAAATGTAAATGCAATCTATGGACTTGTTTTAGTATATTTCGACGCGATTAGCGTCTTGACTTATATTTTGTTGTCCGATGTTTAGCATTTATCTCGGAATTTGTGTATTTTTACTAAAAATGTATATTTGAACACAGGGTTATATGTGTTCAAGTTTTAAAGTACTACTAGACGCCCGTACCAGACCGCGACATTGGTCCGGTCTGCATCCCTTCTGGCTATCACTTTGCGTCCTTAACTGACATATGCCGGACCACCGTCCATTCTATCGGAAAGTTCGGTCCAAATAGTGGTCCGGTACGCCCGTCTGTTACAGCTTTTAAAGGTGGCTCAAAATGTTTAATTTAACGAAGTGTAGGGGTCAAGTAATACATGTGATAATGTAGATATAATGTAGGGTAAGCTCCATAAGGTTATCAGCACGGGAAGCATGGTCGCGCGATAGACGATAAAATATCAGGCCGTCCCTATCGCACTTACCAATAGTGCGATAGGGACGGCCTGCTATTTTATCGTCTATCGCGCGACCATGCTTCCCGTGCAGAGCATTTCTATAAACGGTTGTACCAAAAATAACGGTTACTCAACGGTATCATTTTAACGTTTAATTGCATTAGAAAATGAAGCCAATCTTTCAAAATATTTAGAATACAATTTAGTAAGAATACAGATGGTCAAGATTAGCTAGAAAATCAGACCTCTTTTTACGGAATTAAAATGTATGTTTAGTCAACTACCAAACATTACATAGTTAAAAATGAATACCATAAATGGCATGAATGATTTCTGGTAATAAAGCGTTACGTTTTGTTCAAAATGTTCCAGAAATGCTTATGAAGAGTATTCAGATTTGCAAATATGGTACCAATATGAATTCTATGTGTCTAAAACTTAGTATAATATTTCACAGATCTGTATACATTTCTTATCAGATTGAAAACGTTTTAAAGCGAGGGTCTTTTAAGACCCCATGATGGTCATATTTAGCCCTACATTTTAAAACTCTCAATATCCATATAACAATAAGTAGACGTGTTAGGATAGTCTGACATTGCAATTTTATTATGATATAAATGATTACTCTTTGACAGCAGTAAGGTTCAAGTGAAATCTAATAAAAATGTCTTTTCTGTCTTTTGGCCGGAAAGCGTCTAATTTTAGGCTTCTGCGTTAAACGAAGTTACCGCTTCTCGGCTCAGTGGTTTTAGGGTTCTGTAGGCAATTTGGCAGTTAATAAATGTTTAGATAATACTAAAAATCGACCAAATGAGGCGACCGAAAATATTTTGTAAATAAAATTTAATATAGTATAGTTTTGGTAGCTTGTTAAATAATATAGCAACGAACGCACAGACGCGACTATAGTATAATATAGATTCATGTCATATCATCAATTAAAAGATTTTAAAATGCTTAATATAATAAGCCTTACCTAAATATTATCGTCCCAATAACTAGAACATATGCTAATGATATCATATAAAATTATTCGAGAATTCAATGATTGTAAAACGTATTTTCAGATCACTAAACTTGATTTTTAAAATATTTTTCATTCACATTTAAGGTTTAATCGACTTTTTTTATCATTTCTAGTCAAAAATTTAGTTTTATTAAAATTTTCTCTGTGAATACCTACTATAATATTTTGTTATTATCTGAAAAAACATGACATTTAACTGATGAATATTATTTTTGTACAATAATCACTATTTTTGTAACTCCGAACATCGTACTATTAGTACTTATTAAAATGGAGGTACCTGTTTGTCTAATAAATAAATGCTACAATATATTTGAAAATTAATGTATTCTACAATTCTCACATATTTTTGCATTAATCTAAGGTTATTTTGATCAGTAGATATATTAAGAACGACAATGTGTCAAAGGTGTTAAAAATTTTAATCGTAAATTAGTAAGAAGAAGAAAATATCGCACAAATCCAGAATTTAATGTTGCTAGTTTTAAATTTGTGAAAATAATTTATTTATTTTGTTGTGTTATTCTCGTTATTATCATTTATTGGTCATTGCGTTGTACTAAAAAAAAAAAAAGTTTTAACCTTTTAACACAATATCCAGTTCATTTCACCTATTTCTGAACAAAAATTCATGTACTTTCTACAGGCTCGACAAAAATACCAAGTGGTTAAAAGGTTAAAGGTCTTCTAAAAAGGTTATGTATGTATGTAAGGTGTTAAATAACTACTTAGATGAAATGTATGCAAAAACTGTAACACGAAAGACAACGTTACAGAAATCACTAGTTGGTAATAATGGGAATAACCTTTTTCAGTTTTCACCTTATTTAAAAATATTTTAAGCGGGTTACTCCGTATTAAGTCGATAGAACGCTCGACATGTTTCGCTCCATTTCCGAGGAGTTTTCACCTTATCTTTCTTATTGCTAATAAAATCTCTGACATGCCAAATTAGAATAAACCTTTTGACATAGCTTTACAAATGTTAAAAAGTACACTCTTTCGACTAATGCAAATTTGTGTTCATTATTTTATTCGTGGTTAAAATTGTTGAAAACTAACCGTATTTCGCATTCGTTTAACCTTTTGTCTTAATTGTATACTAGGAAATCATATTGTCAAAAAGTATACGGCAGTGCAAAATATTGTTGATGCAATTTTTTTACCTGTAGTATATTAGATGGTACTATAACAATTCTGTTAGCAGTGTAAAGCACAACTTGCGCTCACGCGCACGGTTTCATACCAGCAGCGTAAGCGCTAAAAATATCTCATTGCCTATTTTTTCCGTAGTAAAAAAAAGAGTATGCATTTCCATATGTACCTTGATATATCGCGATTGGAGACATGTTTCGAGTCACATGACACGACCCATCATCTGGCAGGCTCGTGGCGGCTAGATTCCGTCGCCAATCGCGTTATATTAACGCGAGTACAGATGAAGTGCGAAAAGGGTTTCCTTCGGAAACGTTCGTATTTGTCATGCTAGTTCAGTCAATGTTGTACATCTTGTACTGAGACTGACTGAAATAGCATGACACGTTCGTACGTTTCCGTAACAATTCGAAGGCAAATCTTTTCGCACTACATCTGTATATTTAATATGTCTCAAGAAAGTTTAACGTTTATATAGACAGTATGATTACCTAGAAAACCTACTATTTCACAAATGAAAAATTCAGGTAGCATATTTGATTGTGTCAGCAGAGCTGATGTCGTATATGTACATGGTAGGATATCTAGAGAGACTAGACAACTGTTAGACAGTTTTGGAACTGTAAAATGATTGTATATAAGATTATTTATCTGTGGAGATAGACGGCGGAATATTTTGTCTGCGACAAATAAAATGTTGGAACGAAGTATTTGTGTTTCTTTTCCTACAATCCATAAAATATCTCACCGAGAGCCATAATAAAATGAAATGTAACATTTTCTAGCAAAAGGTATACTTTATTTCGAATACGAAGACCCGATACTACTTGAATCTTATCAAAAGGGCTTTATAATGTTTGCATTTTGTTACCGAGTTAGGAGCACTTCAAAGTGGCACGCGGCGGTGCAAACTGTATGTACAACAAATACCTCGCCAAAAAAGACCCTTTTTGCAGGCCCCGTAGCCGAATGGCATTTCTCCGACGCGAAACGAAAACGAAACGCTGCGTAAGATAGTCTGGCTCTGTCGCGCCAATATGCAAGAGCGATAGAGATTGATATCTACTAGCGTTTCTGCTACGCACCCACACCCAGGTATCTTTTGTTTTCAGTTACCAGCTATTAATTGTTAACGCTTAATGACCATCTCAAGATATTAGCTTGAATATTTATACAAAAAAACAGTCAAAGCGTTTTAATGACAAACGACAACGTGGTAACTTTTCTTAAGAATGTAAGAATGTCACTCATGTTCCAAGTATTTCTTTGGTGTCTAGAGTGTTTATTTATAATATCGTAGGACGTTTAAAGAACAGTTAGTGTTCAAACTAACTTTTCGCGCTTTGTGTAATGGTCAAGGATTCATTTCCTGTATGGCTAGTGATTCAATGCTCTTTGTATCCGGGAAGCCGTATGAAAAAAAAATCCAACGGTTAAACTATAAAGCTAAGCTACTTTTTTTTATAACTTTTTTTTAACCAGTATCAATGTATCAATACAATTGTTACCAATACCGAAAAAAAATTCACGTTGACAATCTACTGTCAGTAATAAATAAAACCGTGTTTCGCGTGCTTCGTACGAGTAAAGGCATTTAGCGTGTTTTTTTACTAAGTAGTGTATACATTTGGGAAGTATAATTGAAATAAACATTTAGCAGTGTATTGAACTAATACTCGTAACATATGATTTACTACCAGGTAGCACGATTTATTGTTTTATTAAAACGCGTGCCTTCCTAAACCTTGACGTTTGGAATCATCGACGAACCAAAAATTGTATGAAAATGTAGGGCCGAAAGTTTCATTTCTATTGAAAAATTGAATTTCGCGCCTAGGTATAATAGCCATATCTAAGTTTCGTTGAAAAAAGTGGCGATTTAGAAAAAAACCTGTTGTGTTGTCGTACCGTGTAAGTGCGCCATTAAACGATCAGTCTTTATTATTACTTAGTCGTGTAAAGCCTGGCGTCCACTAGGTCGGAATCGAGCCGCGTCGAATCGAGTCCTCATACATTTGAATGCGCTAATGGACGCAGTATCATGAGAAATGCTGAAGGCGAATTAATGAGACTCGACTCGGCGGGCCGTCCGCTTCGTTCCGATCCGCACAGTTCATTCATACTCATTTCATAGCGATAGTCGAGTCGGAGTTATTAACTCCTCGGAGTCGATAAGATTCGGAGCGAGTCATTGACGGAATCGAATCCGGTTGCGGATTCGAATCATTTAAATCTTCAAGTCCGGATTTACCCATCTCTACTCGGCGAGCCTAGTGGACGCCAGGCTTTAAGCGGGCCTTCACACGATCAGTCTTTATTATTACTTAGTCGTGTAAATGCCGGCGCGACGGTAGTCCCTCGGAATGCGACCTGCCTTTCTCGGATTCTCGCTCGACGCCAAATTGGATATTTCGGCCATTGTCAAACCAGACCGCATTTTACGACTTTCATGTCATTTCGTAACTTTTCAGTGCTTTTGACCGCTGTAGAAGGCTCTTTGTGTAGGCGTTATTATTTTATTAAACATAATACGTACCTACACGGTCTACATTATGTTGAGGCCCTCTACATACCGTGTTACGTACTTCTACTTACTGTAGAGTTTCCAATACAAATTGTGTTTATTACAACGATAGCTATTACAGTTGAAGTACTTCGTTCGAAGAGTTGGGAGGCAAACGATCAAACGGATCGCTTGATGTCAAGCAATTATCGCTACCCATGGACACCTGCAATACTTACCAGAAGAGTCGGAAGTGCGTTGCCAGCGTTTAAGATGGGAGTACGCTCTTTTCTTAAAAGTTTGAAAGTCCGCAGTTTTGCTGTATGAGGCAGGAAGATGCTGGAAAAACGTACATACAATTGAGGATAGCCAACTATATATATGGAAGGCACTCCATGAAACTGTATGAGGCTGTACCTACTTCACTCTTCTCACATCACATATTTATGAAGCTAAGGAACTATCCTTTACAGCCTAACTCTGAACGACCTACGTATACCTACCTATAAATATAATAATATACGGTTCAGTTAGAGCTAGACTACACATAGGTACATTTTCTAATTATGGAATATACACTATAGACTGGCATTTTGGCCTGCTAAACCTTGCCATACTCCAATGTTAATTTCGTGTTTAAAACGTGAAGTCATCAGATGCACCAAGTTATGATCAGGGATTAATATGGTAATAAAGGTATTACCTAACGCCGGTAGCATCAAGGAGGGGCTCAATCACTTTCAGTTTCTATGGCACAGCCGAACCGCGAGCACGCGTCACCTTACGCAATCAACCAGCCACCAACCCGTCCGACCCGCATTCGAATGACATACTTTTTAGTATCTATCTTACCTATTACGACATAGATACTAGCCAAATTATAAATTCAAGTCTAGAAAATTACCCAATAAATATAGAAAATAAAACTGTAAAGAATCGTGTCGGAAAATTCGTAAATAATCGATTCACCATAAAGTTTTCGCGCCATTTCGCCAGCGCGCCGTTTCGAAATTTAAAAAGTTGAGTAAATATTGGGTGTTTTATGATAGACGGTACGTGCTTGATAAAACATTAAAATATCTGGGTCACTGTGTTACTTTTTATTTTTATTTTCTAACTATGTGCAGAACGAAGTGTTTTAAAAAAGTGTTGCGTGATGTGTTTGTTTAGTGAAGGTATATTATCGGAGGCATCATCTGTCGAAAAGTGAGTATTTAAATTTACATAAATAAAATACCTACATTTGTCTTTGTGTGAGTGTATGTTCTTTTTTTAATTTATGGCGTGGATGCAACGGTAGCAAGGCATTTTTTTTTATAAGTGTATGGCCTGGATACAACAATTTTACTTTTTATAATTTATCTAATATTTTACTTACTCGTGTATACAGTTTGTAATTTGCGCTTGACCTAATCATTTTTAAGAGGATTAATTAATCAACGAAATAAATACCGTTCTTTTAATTGATGTAAACGAAATCTCATGTTCTATTAGCATATTTCGCAAAATTACACAAGTAGTTTTGTAATGATTCATAAAAATATGTAAAATAGTGTATTTAGAATCAAACTAATTACGCTAAAATTGCCCAAGGGTATAAATTCGAAGCAGATTTCATAACTATTTTATTGCATATGTTCTTCTGCTTAGTGCAAAAAATTGCCAGTGTAAGACGCTCTAGGTTATGTTTGTGGATAGGTATATTGATGGGTCAATGTATATTCATGAATAAGTAGCCAATCATTACCTAAATGTCAACAGCTTTTTACCTGGGTATTATGGTTGGAGTTCTAAAATGAGGGACTATGAAATTACCATGAAAAATCGTCATTTTTTAAAGATAATTACAGTCATTCTGTATAAGAAATGTTCTATTATATATGATTTATTTATTTATCGTCTATCTATGACCTTCATGATTAATTGGCCAGAAATAGCACACCAACGGGAGCTGTGGAAAATGTGGAAATCACGGAGAGAGGCCTTTGCCCAGCAGTGAGACACATAAGCGGGCTATTTAAAAAAAATGACATTAGTAAAAACATGTATTACAAAAAACCTTTAACGCTGTAATGTAACAAACTTTTGTCTCCCATCTTGAAGCGAGCAATCCACTTACAAACTTCTGGTGTTGCAAGTATCCATTAGTGATGGTTATCGCTTATTATCATGCTCAAGCGCGGATCCAGCTTCGTGCCCAGGGGGGGGTCACGTGGTAACGGCCCGGGGCCCCAGGGGGGTCACGTGGTATTTGTATGGCAACTTAGGCTCCAGGGGGGGTCATGCTACCCCCCCTGGATCCGCGCATGATCATGCTCTTTGCCTCCTATTTCATAAAGATATTTATATCGTATACTCACCAACAACCTTTTGGTATTTCGGATGTCCGTGGGCGACAGTGATTGCTTACCATCAGGCGACCTGTTTGCTCGTTTGCAGAAAACATAATTAGGTTTTGACACTTTTATTACTCTTTAAAACCCTACTTTATGTATTATTTGTTTCCATAATTCACGTGATTTAGGTAGGCCACATCCTTATACAGTGGAAACTGTATAAGTGGAATCCAAACCGGCTGTTTAATCCAGGTTTTCCATTTATCCAGTTTTCCACTAAACCAGGTTCAAATAAAACGTTTTCTCACTTACAGAGGCTCTCGCTAACAGAGGTTATGGATGCTAGTAATGTCGCTTATAGAGGTCACGTATATGGTCAAATAAATATTGTACCTATCTTTTATTTAATGTACATACAAACATGTATGTAGATATTTTAAAAAAATGGATATTCCACAGTACTAGTATACAAAAATAATATATTTCCTTTGTTAACCTAACCCAAAAAAAAGTAGACCACATTTATGATCCAAAACATGGCATATTTAGGCCAACAACAATTAGGATATGTTCCTTGTACCCTGGTAGCCTAATTCAGGTAATGAACTAAGGTTTTATTTATTACCTATTTACTTATCTGAATTAAGTTCAACGTCCTTATAAGTATGTTGTTTTGATTGTTGTTGGCGGCCTCAATATTCAAAAGTTGTATTCAAAAATTTTTCTACTCGTCAACTGTAATCTGTTAATTAGGACACCACAGACTAAACTATAAGTGCTAACTTTTCAGTGTTGGATACTCTATGGCAGTTCCAACTCAACTATAATAATCTCATTATAGTTGACTTTTAGTTAACTGTAATAATTTCAAAAATAGAATTTCATACAATTTCTATACTAATTTGCGATACCTGGCAAATTTTTCTGCATTTGAAACACATTTTTTTTTATCTGTCGCGTTATCGGCCAATCAGAGACGGTTATTACAAACAATTGATTGCTAGGTAATTCGATGTTGATACAACGGTGAACGACGCTATTAACATTAATTTAAACTTGCATGAATGATGATATTTCTGTCCATTGATGATGAAGATGATGACTCGTAGAAAAAGTATTGTATACAATAGTGATATAATTAAGCTTTTCACTCTCGTACCTTACTATTAGGCCACTCAGCAAGCTTCGTGGCCTAAACATGGTACTCGACTGAAAAGCTTTGTATTATATCACGATTGTATAAAATACTATTATATTTTCACTTCTCCGGCACCCGTTGACCACGAACGCTGTAAAGTGTTCGAAACGTTGGATCGGGATGTATTGTAAATCAATTAAATACGCGATGTAATCCGTTTCCATAGTTTTATTTCGATTTATATATTGACATAAAATTATAAAAAATATAATTATAAAATCTATACTTTTTTGAACATATCGTATACCTAATCAGTGGCTATTATTTGGATTCCATAAAAATACGAGAAAAAAATATTATTATTTTTAAATAACGCAACGTATGAAACGGAACATATGTACTAGGGACAGGTTTTCCAAAAATATTTTGCGACTACAGTACTATCGGTGATTAGGATTTTTTTCAAGTACCTATCACAGGATAGAACTCATCCCAGTTCTAAAAATACTATAGGTCGCGCACGGTTCTTTTTCCTTTAATCACACATGCTATCTTCTATGACTCTATTATCTCATTATTGCCGACTTCTGGTCTAGTGCCGTATAACGGAACAATTATTTCATTGTCTTGTCAGTCTCACGGCAAACTCTAGCATTGACAAGAAAATAATAAGAATGCCTACTATCATATTCATAGCTACCGATACAGAGGATAGTGCCAAGAGATATTTTTTGTCTATGCCTAGAGACAGCAGAGCCGCCCGACATTCCTTATTTTCTCAAGAATTTAACACATGGGATACGGTAAAAATAAACTATCTGAGATAAATCGTACGTGCAAAATTTTTAGACGTATACATAGAACATGGATGGAATCAGACGTTTTTTTTTGCGGGAATCCATGTTAATAAAAATCTTTTCCCCTCACTAGCTCGGAAACACGTGTTTTGTCCTTTAATACCAGCGGGTAAAAACGCATTTTATCCACTAGTGGGTAAAGTAATTTGACCTTGAATAAAGTCAAATTAACAGCTTTAAAATTGATAAAAGTGGGTGAATCTAGTAATTAAGACGATTTACCACCTGTGGAACTACTGAAAGCAGTGATAAACGCAATTTTTGCGTTGTAGTTTCCTCGCTAAAGTGAGGGGAAAAGTTTTGTGTTACACTCGGGTGCAAATGTATTTTACTTCTCGTGTGTTAAAAAACTCGCAAGTTCAGGATTCTATTCTCGAACCACTCGCTTGGCTCGTGGTTCAACTATAGAATCCTTTCACTTGCTCGTTTTTCAATTCCACACTCGGCGTTAAAATACAACTTTGCCCCCTTGTATAACAAATAACTATTACTTTGCTAATCTGCGAATAAATATAACGAGCTAGTCAATCAGTGCTAACCCGTTATACTTATTTGCGCATTTTATAAATGCAATTAATGTTCTAGCAAAAATAAATACGCATACATACAGGGTGTCCCACGGCGATGCCACATGGAGGGAAAGTACCTTAAATATCGTAGATAGCATATTTTGCTGATTGAGTTTTATTTTTGATGGTGCGTCGTTATACAGGGTGTCCCAAGGCGATGCCACATGGAGGGAAAGTACCTTAAATATCGTAGATAGCATATTTTGCTGAAAGAAGACTTTATTTTATTTTCAAAACTTAGTAAAAGTGCATTAAATTTTTTTTAATTTTTACTATGAGGACTTATACAGGATGTATTTTGATAGAGGGTCAGTAAGGCCGGTATGAGATCCCGTGGTCCTACATGAAAATAGTCTAAAGGGACCATCCATCAATTTCAAATTTATGAAAAATGGCATTTACAGATTTTGGAAAAAACATACAGGGTGCAAGAAAAAGGACATTTTTGACATGGGACACCCTGTATAACGACGCACCATCAAAAATAAAACTCAATACATGTTTCGCCTCTCTACAAGGCTTTCTCAGGATAATGTTGACGGTGCAAGATCTCTGTATCTATTAACACGTTATCTATTCGCGGATTAGCAAAGTAATCTTATAGATTTTTGTATAAAACATCTAGGGTGGCGCTAGCTACTACACATAATTTACAGAAACGTGACTTTTACAGATTGACAGTCTTTATTCTACAACTGTCGACTTTGCCAAGCGTCTGCGTTTTTTAACCGATCTACAAATGATACTGTTCCGAGCGGATGTGATGCCTCGGATTCTGGAATCTACAATAAGTTCGCAGTCTATTCTAATAAGTTCGCAGAAAATGATGCGTGTTCTAAAAAGTTTTGGTAATAAGAATTGACGGGTGAATATTGGGACTATATTCTATTACCTCTATTTGCAAAATACCGAGAAAACGCAATGAGGATGATGATGATATTATGTCAGTCATAAACCACCTCATTCAAAAGAGGTCCACTGATGGCTGAGTCTCTTCTTCATCTAAAGAAAAACTGCTTCATATAAATAAAGAGTGATTACCACTGGGGTCTGTGTGTATGTCCGCGACGACATTTGCTGCAAGCGTCTCCGTTGCTTTGAGGTTTCCGGGTTTTCCACTTTGTGGATTATGGTTGACACAGGCTCAGAGAAAGCTCTGTATGCCTGTGTTTACCGATCGCACAGCGGAAACCAGGAGACAACCAGGCTCTTTGATCACCTTACTGAGATGGCAGATAAAGCCCAACAACGGTACCCTACAGCTCAACTCGTATTTCTCGGGGACTTTAACGCCCACCACGAGGAGTGGCTGTTCCCGTACGAGAAAACTTGCCACGCTGGAAGGGAAGCGCGTAAATTTGCTGTGTCGCTAAACCTTACCCAGCTAATAAATGTTGCGACGCGGGTACCGGATGTTCCTGGTCATACACCCAATTGCCTTGACCTTCTGCTCACAACAAGGGTATGGCGATACGAGTCAGCAGACTGGGATGAGATGCGGCATTTCTATGCGTCTTTCCCCTGGCAGCAGGTCTGTTTTTCCTCGGGTGACCCCTCGTGTTCTGCTGAGGCTGTTGCGGATGTGATTCGGCAGGGAATGGAATATTTTATTCCATTCTCCGACCTATCGCTCGATCAGAGGGCCCAGGCATGGTACAGTTCGGATTGTGCTCGGGCGGTGGCCCTTAAGCAGTCTGCATACCAGGCTTGGGTACTAGCCCGCGACTCAAAAGCTGGAGCACAGAGGGTGCGCGCGAGGAAGAAAGCTTTTAACTCTGCTGCCAAGTCCTGCAAACGGGTGCTTCGAAAGGCTCGATTCGACCACGTCAGTCGTATAGGGGCCAAGCTCGCCTCCTACCCTCCCGGTAGTAAGCGGTTCTGGTCCCTGTCGAAAGCGGTCGAATCCAACTTCTGCCGTCCCACACTGCCACCTCTGCAGAAACCGGATGGTACGCTGGCCCACTCCGCGGCGGAGAAAGCAAACTTGTTTGCTTCTCTGTTTACGAGCAATTCACGTCTAGATGCAGGCTCAAAACTCCCACCTACGCTACCTCAGTGCAGCTCCTCTATGCAAGGAATTGCTATCCGGCAAAATGAGGTACGCCGAGCTCTGCAGACTCTTGACGTGAATAAGGCTAATGGTCCAGACGGTATACCTATACCTGCACGTGTTCTAAAACAGTGTGCGCCTGAGTTGTCTCCTGTACTGACACGCCTGTACCGCCTCTCTCTCCAAACAAGAGTGGTTCCGAAATCCTGGAAGCTTGCAAACGTGCAGCCAGTACCCAAGAAGGGTAGTCGTGCTGATCCCTGCAATTACCGACCAATCGCCATTACCTCCATGCTCTGTAAAGTCATGGAAAGGGTACTTAACGGCAAGTTGCTGACTTACCTCGAGACAAACGATCTGCTCAGTGACCGTCAATATGGCTTTCGCCGGGGTCGGTCTACTGGAGATCTCCTAGCGTATGTCACGCACCGCTGTGGCGAAGCCATCGAGAGGAACGGTGAAGCGCTTGCTGTTTCACTGGACATCTCGAAGGCCTTTGACAGGGTTTCGCACGCAAGTCTCCTTAGCAAGCTTCCTGCATACGGCATCCCTGCTGACCTTTGCAGTTGGCTATCTGACTTCCTGAGTGAACGGTCGATCAGACTGGTCATTGATGGCTGCTCTTCGGACCTCATGGCCATTGACGCCGGTGTTCCTCAGGGGTCTGTTCTCTCCGCAACCCTTTTCCTGCTTCACATAAACGACATGCTGCAACCCAGCATTGTCGGCTATGCAGACGACAGTACGGTTGTTGAGAGATATTTAGCTAGTGCAGGGGACAGCAGGGACGACATACATTCACAGAGAGAGGCCATGGTTGAGCGAGCGAACTTGACCCTTAGTCGCGTTTCCCAGTGGGGGGACGACAATCTGGTCAAGTTCAATGCCACCAAAACGCAGGCGTGTCTGTTTTCGGCAAAACGGAGTCCGTTCGATCTGACTCCTACTTTCCGGGGTGCATCTGTACCTATTACCGACAGCCTAGAACTCCTGGAGTCAGTGGAGCGCAGAGCCAGGAGGATGATTGGCGACAAGAAGCTAACGGCCAAGCTACAGTCTGTGGCCCATCGGCGGAAAGTCGCTAGTCTGTCGGTGTTTTACAGGTTGCACTTCGGGGAGTGTGCTTAAGAGCTACACGAGCTTATTCCACCGTCCCCATTCTACCATCGGACTCTTAGACGCACGGCAGGTCTCCATCCTTACTTGGTGGATATTCCACGAATCCGCACGAAGCGCTTTGCTTCTTCTTTTCTTATGCGCACTGCCAAGGAGTGGAATTCCTTGCCGGCGGCTATATTTCCGAGCTCATATAACCCGGCAACCTTCAAATCAAGAGTGAACAGGCATCTTCTGGGCGAGCTCACTCCATCGTAGGCCACGTCTTTGCCTTTGGCTAGTCTGTGGTCAAGAGTAAGCCTATTTATAATAATAAAAAAAAAAAAAAGACTTGGAACTCCGGTTGCCGTTTAAGAAGTTTAACACTCTTACGGTAGATGTCGCTACGGGTCCCATTGACCTTAGTAGTGGAAAATTTCGCTGGCTAGGTTGAAAACTTGGTGACTCAGTTGGCAGAGCGCTGGAATATTGATCCAGAGGCCGTGAGTTCAAGTCTCACCCAAAGCCGACATTTTCCACTTTTAAATTTATTCTAAGCCTAGTGGCATCGATTGCAGACGTTTCTGCTAATCAGAAGTTAAAAGTATCAGAGTTAGGAAAAAAGTGTCTATGAAAGAATGAATTCCTATTAAATTTTAAACAAAAAAGGTTATATGCATTTTTTTGTAGCACTTACCATGTGCATTAGCATGTTGAAGTTCGATATCATCACAATCCAATAATGCCGATCGGACGTGGAGTCCGGTTAGTTGAATAAAACAAAAGAAACTTCATTGCCCTGATATTTATCTGAATTATGAGCCTTTACACGGATTATCTTAATGTAAATAAGCCATAATGAACCCCGAATACGGCAGCCGTATAAACTAAGCGGATTATCACCTTACGAACGTATTTAGCATCTATTACCATTTTCAATTTTAGATGTTAGTACCTTTACAGCGTTTTCAGATTATCTGAACGTGTGGTGTGTTTGATGCACTGCATTCTACAGGGTGTATTTTTGTAGTGGGTCAAAAATTTTGTTCCATTTCTACCAAGCTGTAATCACATAATATATAATAGTACAAGTACGAAAGGTCCACTGCTTTGACGTTCACGAAATGCCGCTTTTTAAATGCCTACAAAATTCTAACCAAAAAACGAGCCGCACGTGCGCGGTGTCGGACGATAGGGTTGCCTATGGATTAAAATGAATTAATGCTGAGATAAAATGTTACACTATTATATTCCAGTCTTGAGTACTTTCTAGGCATATATACAGTATTTTTGTTTAAGTCCCAACATCACAAGCCTTATTGAACTTTTCCGTGGGACTTAATCAATAGTAGATCTGTGTAAGATTGTCCTATTTTATTCATGATGTCTATTTAACTAAGCATTATTAGCCATTCACAAGCGGACATCGCATATAAAAATTAATAAAAAACTCGCCACGTAAAGTAACAATTCTCGCACCCACTTCGGGAAGTCTAAAATGAAAGTAAACCAGAAGTATCAAGTGCTAAATTGAAATTTTATATCCACGATATCGGGTTAAACCTAGCCTAGGTGCGGTAGCGGTAAGAGCGTGCGACTTTCAATCCGGAGGTCGCGGGTTCGAAGCCCGGCTCGTACCAATGAGTTTTTCGGAACCTATATAGTGCGAAATGTCATTTGATATTTGCTAGCCACTTTTCGGTGGAGGAACACGTATCATGTGGAAACCGGACTAATTTCAAAAATACCAAAGTCACTATAAGCGTGTCGTTCAGATTTGAGGAGTTCCGTTCTGGCCATCATCAGCAGTTCCACTGCACCAAATGTCACTGTTCCGTACGTAAATGCATGCTGTTCCTTAAAAAACACAAAAATCACCATATGTGTGCCTTTCAGATTTGAGGAGTTCCCTCGATTTCTCCAGGATCCCATCATCAGAACTGGGTTCTGAGAAAAATGGGACCAATCTGTATGCATATACATTCAATAAAATAAAAAAATTTCAAAATCGGTCCAGTAACGACGGAGATATCGTGGAACAGACATAAAAAAAAAATTAAAAAAAAAACCATACAGACGACTTGAAAACCACCTTCCTTGAGATTTTTGAGGCGGCGGTTAAAAAGTTAAGTAAAATCACACCGGACGAGTAATCATTTCCATATTCATAATTTACTTTTGATTGGAGTTTGATTTATATCAAACCAAACAATGGATGTACTTGACTGGATCTTGAGGTCTCTGTTAGAATACTGAGGCACCTATTTAGAGTTACGTCGTGAGTAGCTACGGGGTGTTCGTAAATGCATATTATTATAAAATTTGCAGCTTTTGCGTTGCGCAAACAATAATAATAACCGCAAGGAAACATCACGATCTGTCACGGAGTACAAACTAGCCAACGTCCCAATCGCTGCTTCGTAAGCGTATCGTAGCTAGCTCTTCCTATCGCGCTTCTGTAGTGGCGCGATCCGACTGTCACTTCTTTATAAAATTGTAATATGTCACCTGTCATCGACAATTGTCGCTCGACATATGTCACTGACAATTGTAGCCTTTTTGAAACAGGGGCCAGCTCGCATTGTTACGTAGGGGCGTAAAATAAAAGTACGATACGATCCTGAACTGCATTTTGTATAAAGTGTCTCTTCTTTGCGTAAAGTACTATTAATTATTGACCGCAGCGACAGCGTAGTTTAACTTGATTTGCTTTTTGTATGTTCGGATCTGCAGGATGTTCTCCTCTAGAGCACAGTATAATAAAGAGTACTATCGTACAGTATGGCCACTCCCGCTCCCCGCTGAAAGTGCCGCCCACCCCCTCTCGGTTACCTCACAGTTACCGCCTGTGAAAAACACGAACAGTCGACCTGTCATATTTCACTCATACAAGCATAGTACGCGTTCACCTACACGAGCTAAGACTGTGTGCTAGGAATGCGCCTCTTTATATATTTGATCGCCAGTGTCCGAGATGTGTCTAGAGTCATGCCTATCGTTGACGCTAGACCGCCGATCGAATCGCAGTCCGGCTCTATGCTACCAATACGGACGAGCGATAGATATACAAGTAGCTAGCTACGATAACATAATATGTTGACTTGTAATTGAACACTACCAATAAAAAGAATATGAATATGAATATGAATATAACGATATTAACTGTTTGTGCATTTGGCCACGTACAGTCAGCGTCAAATACATTGTGACGGCCAAAGCGCCAAATATATCGTAAGTTCGTAACACACCTTTGTTAGCATAATAATAAAGATCCGGTATATTTGGCGATTTGGCCGTCACAAATGTATTTGACGCTGACTGTACCCAGGTCGTAAATTTCTCAACCGATTATCATGAAATTTTGTACCCGGATTTTTTTTCGATCCAGTTTTCGGAAATTTTGTAAAATGCGGAAGTTGGGATGACTGTTGGCCAAAAGAGCTTAAGTGCCAATAATGTGTACCTAAATTAACAAACGGACGGTGCGTTACCGGCCGGAACCAGCTAGTCACAGTCATTCAATTTTGCTTCGTGTAGAATACGTGGAATTATTCGTAGAATACGATCTTTGTAAACGTCGAATTTAAAAAATCTTCAGTCATAGATTCACTTGTTATTAAACAAATGAAGATTATGTTTTAAAATCAATGATCAAGTTTACGATCCGTGTCGATTCGGTTCATAGTTTCATTAAACAAAGGCGAAGATGTTTGAGTAAATATCAGTTCGGTGGTTGTTATTATGATAATAGGTGCCTTAGGTCCGATGACTAGAAAGTGTAGATACATAGGTACTTATTAGATAGGTATAGTCCAAATAACAACTCCGTAGGTAAGCCAATGTTCCAAAAAGTTAGTGCCGGAGTTTGTCCAAAAAGTTAGTGCCGGAGTTTGTCCAAAAAGTTAGTGACGGAGTTTGTCCAAAAAGTTAGTGCCGGAGTTTGTCCAAAAAGTTAGTGCCGAAGGTCGTGATGGGGTAACAATATCGCCACCCTCTTTGCTCCCGTGGCGTTGGATAAGTTAACTGTGGGATATCCATACTAATATTACAAATGGGAAAGTGTGTGTGTCTGTTTGTTTGGCTGTCTTTCACGGCAAAACAGAGCAACGAATTGACGTGATTTTTTAGGTGGGGATAGTTGAAGAGATGTAGAGAGTGACATAGGCTACTTTTTGTCTCTTTCTAACGTGAGCGAAGCCGCGGGCGAAAGTGAGTTATATTATGGTGTAAGTAGGTGATGAGCTAAGCAAACTGTCACTGCAAAATATTAGTTGTCAACCCGGACCCCAGGCTTCCATGAGTCACGGCAAATGCAGGAATAACGCAAGGAGGAGGAATGAGTTATCTTTTTGAGACAATCCCATTCACATGAGAATTTTTCTGTTTTATAAATTCTGGCTGGTAACTTTGACGTTTTATATGGGAGAGTCAATCTTTCCTCGCGACGTCAGGGTTGGCTCTATAATCAAAGTTGCTCATTATGACCTGACACCTGAGGCCTAAGGATTCAAATCGTAAAAAATATTGCAAGAGACTAATAACATTAGTTTTTACACACCTATTTATGACAGGTAAGGCAGCAAAAAAAAACAACATGTCATATTTGGAAAGGCAACATTCCTAAAATATGTTTGTGAAATAATATCAAATAAACATCATACATTTACCTACATACAGAGAGATATTTTTTACTCATACACTCATTAAAATTTACAAGCAAAATCAATTATTTTCATTGCGAAAGAGTGCTCACGTGTACCTTCATTTGAAATGATATTAAAACGTTTTCTACGAAACCCTGAAAATGAAGCAACAGTTTAAATTTAACAACATGATACTTACTCACTTAGTCAGTAACAGGCACTCCTCACGTTTTGACAGTTAACCTAACCTCAAAAGAGTACGTCCACTTCTAACGTCAAAAACAATCTAGTCTACAACACCTCAAAAGTGAAGGATTGAACGTGCAAAATAAAGATAGACATGTAACACATACCTCATCACCCCTTGACAGAATTGTTTAAGGATCCCTAAAAATTAAGCAACTGAAACAACATGCAAAAATGATAGATGACATGTAACAGACACCCCATCACCTCATGACAGCTAACCTAACCTCAAATCAACATCAACGCGTCAACACGACGCCTGGCGCCCATTTAATTCGATATCGATCTCGGAGTAAAAGTAAAGGAATGCGCACGCGAAAAATATAAAAAAAAAACATTCAAGGTCAGCCGTAATGGCGTAAGAGCATGTCACTGGTAATTGGAACACGTGGTTGATATAACCTAGAATTAAAACGACGTAAGTATTAAGACTATTCGCACCCTCATCGACGTTTTAGTATTGGTAGTTTTGAGTGTGTATCTCTGACTACCTTCCAAAACTAGTATCTCGCTATCGTGCTGATGGAAAATTTTGACTTTTGTATGAGATCTAAAGCTTATTTTTAAATGAAGGTTAGTATGTATTATGATTTTGGAAGGTTGATAAGTTGATTTGGCGATTTGCTACATTTAGCCTTAAATACTTTTTGATTATCGTATAATGTTCGTTTTGAGTGTATTTTTACACTTCAGTGCAGTTTAAGTTAAGGTCTGCGTAATGCTTTCCTCATAAGGAGTAATAAAGGTTTACACCAATTTTGTACGGACTAAGTGACACTTACATTGTTTCGGTTGCTGAGCTAAGAATTATGGAGATGTAGAGCATTTTTGGGTCGATTTAGAGGACATTTAACAGACAGATGCAGACTCAACATGATGTTGGTAAGCCTTTACACATTTTTCAAGCTGCTAGACATCTATTAGGGAGGCTTAGCACAATACCCTGCATTTTCTGATTAAGCACTGGGACTTGGCACAGGTATTCCTTGGGTTGGCCCTGAGTAGATTAAGACCGGGAGGCATTGAGAGCCCCCCTTAATTTAGGAGGGAGGAGGGGGGAAGGTTAGCGTCGCCGCGATTCCTTTGGATGGCACCAAGTATGTCTTTTTTGTGCATTAATATTAAACTTTATTAATAGAGTTCCTTCAAGTTTTTTTTGGTTGGATAATATAGTCATAAAAATACTAAAGATATATATTTTATTTACGAGTACAAATTGACCTAATTTCCAAAAAAAATCTACAAATAATTAACGCGATAGGTAATCACTGTAATCAGTACAAAAATGAACTGTCATAGAAATCATCATTCTACGTTCGAGGTATACCAAGTTTTATACTTCGTCATATTTTACTTCTGTCGTGTCAAGGTCGCAGCAAATTCCAATACATTCTGCCAACTCGAAGATGACATTTCGCGCCTCCATGACACAGACAAATGTCTTTATGTAACGTCAGACGTAAGCTTTTTTTTTTAAGTGGGACACCAAATGCTAGAGAAATGGCCAGTCATTCTCGTCTCGGCTAATGTTTACAAGAGTTATGCCACCCGGCCTCATTCAGTCCGTCTGGTTGGATACTTGGCAATTTCACATTTGCGAATAATGTGCATAGTGGTTAAGACGACACAGGAGGGGTCAATTCTCCATACAAACGCTCTCGACTATTTCCTCCCTGGTTTTTGAAGATAGAGCACTGATTTTTTCAACACAGATTATTATTATTTTTATCTGTGTCGGACCGTTTTGATTTTTTTTGATATTCTTATTTTTAAAGACGCATCCAATCAAAAATTTCCAAAAACGGCCTTAATGATTATGGCGCTAAAAAAGTTCTAGTATTAGTCAATAAAACTAAACGGTCCGACACAGATAATTTGGACAGTGTTATGGAATAAGCGATCAAGCGACAGTTAGTTGAAATCGAGAAAATGAGCTAGAAAGATTTGAAATTTGAATCAGTTGTTGTAAGTTCATTTATAAAGTAAAAAAGTTAATTTTGACATTGAACCTATAAAAGTGTTCATAATTTAAATAGATAAAAAAAATAACACCATACCTATTCAAGTTTCGAAGTTATTAACGTTTTTCCGCTTGATTCTTTATTGAACTAATACTGGGATGAGGTTAATTTATTTCGTCGTAGCGTACTATGAGACATATTTTGTCGCTTGATTCTTTAATGCAAATTGTTAGAGGTAAAGTGAATACTGGAATAAAATAACATTCCATATATTTGAGTAAATAGTGCTATTGTAAATAAATGAAAAACAATGTTTTCCTCCACAATGATTAGGACTAATCCGTCTTACAATTTAGTTTTGTTCTCCAATCAACTTTTTTTAATAAATGTCAAAAAAATCAGCATATATGGCAAAATTGGCATTGTAACTAATAATAATTCATTAGTACTAGCCAGAATTACACACATAAGATATTATGATATAACAAAACCTCTTGATACTTAGTTCTCATTAAGCGAAATATCCTGCAATTTCAAATATGTAACAACGAATTAAACGACACTATTAGGGCGGTTAAATCGATATTGCGTTTATAAATCATCAAAACTTTAAACCAAAACGAATTAATAACATTTTTATGGCGTTTAACTCGATTTTGCGATTTAGAATATACGCTTATTATAATTTGTAAAAGTAAATTTGGCGTTCAATTCGTTTTTACGTAACGACTTAGTACACAGGGCCATACAAATTTTAACGTGTCGCTTGATTCTACCCCTTAAAATAAGGCTGTAAGTGATTTTTCAACAAATAAATAGTCAATACTATAGATTATCACATTTATATCCGAACTGCATTCATAACTTTTTTTTCGGATTTTGGCGCTTAGTTCGCTATTCCATAACACCGTCCATTTCATTGTTATTCAGATTCTCAAATTACGTTACGATTCATTAAGTTATGAAGGAGGAAACAGTCGAGAGCGGAACCTCGATTTTAATCATTTTTTCGCAATATCTTTTAACTGAGTTGTTGTGAATGGACAATTTGTTTTCGACAAATCTAGTTAATAACACTACTATATTTAACTAAAATTCTCAAATTGAAAGGGGGGCTCCTTTCCATTTTAACATATTCGCTCCTGTAGCGTCTTAATTTAGAACGTTTAAGTATGGAGAATTGTGTGTACTTTGTGCTTATCAGCATAACTCCTTCACATTGTAAGAAATTTTGATGAATAAAAGTGATGAAACGAAGTAGAACAAATCTGAGATAATATTTATAATATGGGGGATCTCACTTACCAATGAGTCCCCTACCTGTCACTTTCTTGTTCTGCGCACAGTGTCCAGTATAAATATATATATATGTAGATGTAAATATACTCCAGACAACTCGGTATCAGAACCCTAGAGGTTAGTAAAAGAACTTCATAAGTTGATTCTAAAATGCGTTTTGCAATATAGAATTACATAAAAAATCAACCTAAATGTTATCAATAATGCGGTTAAGGAACTTGATGATCAGAATGACCAACGTACACATTAAATAATAATAAATTATGGTTTAAGGGGAAGCGGGTTGGGTAGGCGCATAGCTTTCAGAGATAAAATAAGTTATGGTTTCCCAAAATATTCTCGCACAACATAGGAGGAAGTGGAAAAAAGGTCTTTAGATATAAATCCAAATATTATTTGGATAAAAATCCAAAGACTGAAGCAAACCTTCTTAATACATATTATATCCATAAAATACACTTCAAAACGCTTCCTTTCTTTACCGTACAGACACACTAAACATCATACTGGTCCATATATCCTAGGCCATAGGGTGTCTGAGTCTGACATACAAACAAATCCCGTTTGGTTTTAGGGTCAAATTGCGGTCAGTCGGTTTCAATGTCGCTTGTATAAGGTGCCGTAATCGAGTGAAAAGTTTGCGTTGCGTCAGATGGATGGGTGTGTGCGGAGGGAACCAATAGTTATTAAACTTTCATGTGTGTGGTAATAATTCGTAGATTGAATACTCGGTATGCAGAGTAGGAAGAATCGTTCTCGAAGATAACAAGAAATTTATTTTTCCCCTCACTAGCTCGGAAACACGTGTTCTATTCTGCCAGCGGGTAAAAACGCATTTTATCCACTAGTGGATAAAGTAAATTGACCTTGAATATAATCAAATTTTCTACTTCAAAATTGATAAAAGTGGGTGAATCTAGCGATGAAGATGATTTACCACCTGTGGAACTACTGAAAGCAGTGATATGCTCGTTTTTTGCGTTGTAGTTTCCTCGCTATAGTGAGGGGAAAAGTTTTGTGTTACACTCGGGTGCAAATGTACTATTTTACTTCTCGTGTGTTGAAAAACTCGCAAGTTCAGGATTCTATTCTCGAACCACTCGCTTCGTTCGTAGTTCAACTATAGAGTCCTTTCACTTGCTCGTTTTTCAATTCCATACTCATCGTTAAAATACAACTTTGCACCCTTGATAACAAATAACAATTTTTTTTTATTCGGATAGGAGGCAAACGAGCAGATAGGTCGCCTGATGGTAAGCGATCACTGCCGCCCGAAACACCAGAAGTGTTGCAGGTGCGTTGGCGGCTTTTAAGATTAATATGCTCATTTCGGTCCGGAAATACCGCAGGCGAAAATTCATTCCAAAGTCATCTAAATAAATGGTTTACGGCAAACGAACTTATTTTAAACTAAACGTCAACAAATCGAACGTCATGTTGTTCGCAGGTAGGTGCGTCCCTAACGTGAATATTCAGCCTCTTATCCCGACAAGCGATTCATGTTGGTTTTTAGGATTCACAATGGATCCCACCTTGAGTTGGAAGCAGCACATAAACGTACTATGTGGAAGGCCGGGCAATCTTCGCATTGCAAAAGGTGAAGCCAATGATCTCAGGTGCTGCGTTACTTCGCATACCTACTTCCACTCGCTTATGACATATGTCGTGATCTTGTGGGGTAACTCGACCGATGCAAATAGGGTGTTACTCATGCAAAAAAAAAAAACCGGTCAAGTGCGAGTCGGACTCGCTCACCGAGGGTTCCGTACAAACTTTCAATAGTTGAATCATCAAAATGTTATTCATAGAACTCTACAGATTTGACTAAATCCCTCAAGACTCAATTTCCCACATAACAAGTAATATTTTAATATACAATTTCATTGTTAGACAACGTCCAAATAAAATCAAGCAAGACTAGTCGACTTCAATAGTTTACGACTTACGACATGTCGCAAGGACGCTCCTGATCCGACCTCATTATATCAGGACAAACGCGATGTAGGAAATGAGCGTTCAACGTACAGCGACATCTATCGGCAAATTGAGTAAACTAATGCGCGCGAGCTAGTATGGAAGATGATTTTTATAGAATAATTGTTTATTCCGTGAACCGATTTTAATCATTTTGCCTTTATTTGAAAGCAGGTAATTTCATTGTTTTTTTGTTAAAAAATACAGGTACAATAAACACCTGCAAGGGTGTTGAAATTGAAAATGTAAATCTGAAAGGTTTTTTATAAATAAAAAAAAAGTTTTCAAGATACGTGTACGATTTTATTTTTCCTGTAATATTCATTATAATAGCCATGTTTGGTGAAAATTTCATAAATTTATGTTGGTAAACTTCGGAGATAAGGCCCCCCCTTATCTCCGAAGTATTTTTTTTTACATTTTCCTTCAAAAAATATTTTTTTTCCACAACCAAAAAATTATAAAAAATAGTTTTGATATGTACAGTTTGAGCTCTTTCTAACGATACCCCACTTGACCTAGTTACTTGAAATTTTCAGTTTGACCCCCTTTTATTTTGGCCATTTTCTATCATTTATATTAATTAATAAAAAAAAAATCTTTCAACTTGTAGAGGTTCACAATGTTTATAACTATTCCAAATTTCATATTGATAGCATAAGTAGTTCTCGAGATATTTAACAATGTGACAGACGGACAGACAGACGGACAGAGTCGCACCATAAGGGTTCCTGTTGTACCTTTTTTGGTACGGAACCCTAAAAAGAGCATGTAATAAATATCAAGTGTCTTGATTGGTGGTGACAAATATGAATATAGCAATATTTACTTGACCATTTTAAAAATTACCTGACAAATGCGTTGTGTAGAAGCTTCTGGAAACAGAGACAGCCGTATAAAATCATTTGTCGTTGTGTTTGAGCGGTACAACTACGTACTCGGTCAAATAAAATTTTAAAAGGACTTGCTATAAATTGACTGGTTCAGTGAAGCATGCGGCCATCCACCGCAATAATCTTACTGCATCGTCCGCGCACGTAAACTTTCTCTTTGTTTTGTTGCCGGCCTGTCGAATGACCGCCATAATTCGGTTAAGAGCGGCAATCATAAACGGATCGGAAACCATTTGTTATTCAATTTTCGTATCGCTTCATCTCGTCGTTAGCATGCCTTTCTACCATAGATGTGCTAGTGAATAGTTGAATAGCTATAGTCGCCATCTTTATCGGAGCTGCCAAAGAACATAATTCACAAATATCGGAACAATATTGTCAAGACGTTACGCCGTGGTGGCATCGTGGAACCGCCGCCGTCGCATTGCATCAGTCGCATCGTACCTATCGCCTATCATCCATAGTTCCTCTACGTTCGCCCACCTAAGACACTTCTATAGACATCAAAGGTATGATTTCGTCGCACTGCTTTGCATCGCATTGCTGTTGCGTGCCCGTCGTCCATGCAAGCCACGGGTGTTTCGATATTTATGGAAGCTTTGGCAGCTCCGATAGAATCTCGTGGCGAGTGTACAAATCATTTTTCATTGGTCCCTTAGCGTTGCATATCAATTCAACGAATGGGTTCAACTAAGCTGTTCGTCAACAAATTGGTTCGAATTTCAAAAATCAAGTTGACAGATTGTTATTTTTTAAATATATTTCTTTATATTTTTAAATTTATCTGTCAATGCTGGCTGATAATCATCTCCAAAACAAGTTATTCTTAGAATAATTTCTATTCAAGGCCTAACTTATTATGCTGATGGCACTCTGGTAACATTTGGGTCATCGCATAACTTAGCGTGTCGTTAGTAGCGTCAGAGTCAGAATATATTGTCAACAAATATGTTTATTAATGTTGATATAATGTATTGATTTATGAGGTTAATTTTTTATTCATGGGTGGTCTTCATACATAAAGTACCTACCTACAACATGAGTTAGGAAAACAAGGAATAGGCCAGACGACTAAAAAAAACTAATTAGTCCGTCAGTTAGATTATCAAAGAATTTTAGACACGTATTTTTTCTTTTTTAAACGAAAAGTAACGACGGCATCGGCACAGCGCGTTGAAGTTTCGCGTGACGTCACGCATAGGTACAATTTTTACTTAGAAAAGTGACGCCACAAGCTCCCACTCCGGAACTTTGCTCTATATCTCTGTATCTTTTAATTAATTGGAAAAAGCGAAAAATATGTGTTCAGTATTTTTGAACGATCTAACTGACGGACTTTCTGGGCGTTTGGGAGCGTGCGTGGAGCCGAAGTTAACACGTAGAGTCCTTTTTGGCACTATGTATAATGAAATGTACGGGGTACACCGAGCGGATGCTGCCCTTGCCCGTGTCATGGGACACACGCAGAGGCACACCCGCCAGGGTGTAAGGACTATTTGTGTCGCTTAACTTCAAAACAGGAAAGCGTAAAATAAAAGAACGGCACTACAACCTACGAGTTGCTGATACTTTAGTAAGTTCCGACCGTGAAGTGGCAGATCACTTCGAGCGATTTTTCTCGAATATACCGGCAGAGACAACAAAGTCTCTTAACTCATCGCCAATTGTCGCTGAAGAAATGCTGCAAGCTAATGTAGAAGAATGTTCAGAAATATTCACATTTTCTTATGTTACTCCGACCATAGTTATTAAAACGTTCAGATCTTTAAATTTAAAGAAAACTGAAGATCTATGGGGCTTGTCAGTTAAAGTATTACACTCAATAGTAGAATCAATCGCACCCTATTTAGCTGAGATTTTCAACAGATGTATTGAAACTGGCATTTTTCCTGATATTATGAAACACAGCAAAATTATCCCGCTGTTTAAATCAGGAACGAAATCAGACCCGACCAACTTTAGACCTATTTCAATATTACCAGCGCTAAGTAAGGTCTTTGAGAAGCTTATTCTTAATCAACTGTTGTCTCACTTTAACAGAAATAAATTGCTTGACAATAATCAATTTGGTTTTACCAGAGGTCGTTCAACTACTGATGCCGGTGTGGTACTTCTAAAACACATCTTTGACGCCTGGGAAAGAGCTCAAGATGCTGTTGGAATTTTCTGTGATCTATCAAAGGCCTTTGATTGCGTTGATCACGAGAATTTAAAGAGAAAATTGAGCCACTATGGGGTTAAAGCTGCTGCCCTTGACCTTGTTTCATCGTACCTTTCCGACAGAACTCAGCGAGTTGTTATCAATGGGACTCAATCAGCAGGTTCACCGGTAGCACTTGGAGTGCCTCAAGGTTCAATTCTCGGTCCCTTCCTGTTCTTAGTATACATTAATGATCTACCGAAACTAGTGCAAGATAAACATGATATAGTGTTATTTGCTGACGACACTTCTCTTATATTCAAAGTTGACAGAAAGGAAAGCAGCTTCGATAACATCAACGGTGCACTGTCTAGCATAACATACTGGTTTACGGCGAATAACTTACTTCTAAACGCCAAGAAAACCAAGTGCATCAGATTTGCGCTTCCGAACGTTAAGCAGGTAAATAACAGTAAGATCCAAATGAAAGGTGAAACGCTGGAATTTGAAGATCGAACGGTTTTCCTTGGAGTCACTTTGGATTCAAAACTGCAATGGCATGCACATATAGCCACTTTAGCTGGCAAACTTAGTTCTGCAGCTTACGCAGTAAGGCGAATCAGACAACTAACAAACGTAGAGACGGCCAGGCTGGTATACTTTAGCTACTTCCACAGTGTTATGTCATATGGGATCCTGTTATGGGGAAAAGCTGCAGACATTCAGGCTATTTTTGTGCTGCAAAAACGAGCAGTCCGTTCAATCTACGGATTGGGCGGTCGAGCATCTTTAAGAGAAAAATTCAAAGAGGTGAACATTCTTACCGTTGCCTCTCAATACATATACGAAAATATTATGTATGTTCGGAAAAATATCCACGAATTCAAGCTTAACAGTGACATCCATAACTATAACACAAGGAACAAACATAAACTTGCTGTGACCGCCCACCGTCTCCGTAAGGTTGGTACGTCTTTCATCGGGAACTGTACACGTTTTTATAACAAAGTACCAACCGATATAGTGGATTTGCCATTTGACAAATTTAAGGCACGCATTAAGCGTTTGTTGTTATGTAAGGCGTACTACACTGTGAAGGATTTTATAGATGATAGGGATGCCTTTAAGGTGGTTGCTTGTCAATAGATGAATGAAGACGTATATATTTTTTCATTTTCTCTGCATTGTGTAATTAAGCATACTAGTGTTCAATTGACGTATGAGAACATATTCTCGTCTGATTATATTGTTTTTATTTAAGTTTAGTTGTGGACACTTGGAGACCTTATACATCTCCAAGATTATGTGTTTAATGTTTAATGTTTATCTTACTTTAATTTTATTGTATAAATCTATATTTCCTTCCTTTGTAACATACGAGCACAGAATATAGTGTCTTACAGCTATGTTTTATTATTTGAATATTTAATTTAGCCTGGCAGCTTGAACATGTCATGCACACTTAAAAGTCTTTGCTGCGGTGGCGTCGTTGATCGGGTCGCCACCTTCCCGAATAAAGGTTGAGGGAGGCGATGGCTGAGATACGCGTCATACTCGTGAACGGGTGCCGTCTGTGAAGACCGGTCTGTTTAAGCTTACTGGGGCTGTTATAACTTAGTAACTTTAATTCTAATTTTTATTAAATTAGGACACTTTGTTCGGTTGTCGTTTGTTTCCTTTCTTTTAGTGAATATTTTAAATATATGATTTTGACTCATGGAGACCATATATATCTCTAAGGAGAATTAGATTAAGTAGATATACATTTTATTTTTAGTTGTGACATTTAGAGTCATTTGCACCTCTAAAGTAATTTTAGACTTTTTTTTTTGTATTTGTACTTTTTATATTAAAATTTAGTGTAGTTCTTGGTTGTAATTCGACATTTAGAGACCTTCTACATCTCTAATTAATTGTATAGAGTTAACTTTAGTTACAACTTAGAATTAGTATATAATAGTATCAATTGTAATTTCAACTCAATTTTAAATATTTTTTTAAATACCTATGTACATGTGACGTGTAAAAGTGCCCCTGTGGCCTATTTGCTGAATAAATTATTTTGATTTGATTTGATTTGATTTGATTTGGGTAAATCCATTCTGCTATAAGGTTGATTATCTATTAGATCATAATATATTTTTTATATATTCAGCCTTAAAGCAGAATGGATTTACCCAGGTTTAAAGTTAAGCGACACATTTGAGAGTCGATCATACAAAAAAAATAGAGACATTTCGTAGTCTGTAGCCATGAGTTGGTTTTTATACCTATAAAATGAAGTCACTAATACGTAGATTGTTTAAAACAAATAAACGGATCTAAATCTAATATTCATTCATGTATTCAGTGGAAGTTGGGTCGTTAAAACATCTAATCACCTAAAATAAGCTATTTACCTTGGATTATGTCTCAATCGCGAATGACAATAGCTAATGTATAACATATTAAAAACTTATTATAAATTATTTATAAGAAAAAAAAGATATTTAAATCCTGGGACTGGCGGACCCCGGCCAGGCTCATAGCTGATCCAGCAAATATCGCTGGCAGTGGCGTGGTCTGCGTGGTAATGAAATGCGGCCAGTATTTTTGGAACTTTAGCACTGGGCACATGTCTTGGGGTTTAACGGGGTCGTGTGGGTATATCGCTAAGGTTTTGGACATTTTTGACAAAATGTGTTGCGGATGTGTGGAAGCTTGTGGTGTATTATAACCAGAGATCGGACGGATTTGTTCTTAGGTTACGGATTTTTAGTGAGATGACGCACAAAAATGTATTATGACTTGTAGACTAAGTTTGTTGCGAATGCTATTTTGTACCTACGCGTTTGACGAAGTCTGCGCTGGGGATTTGGATGGTTATAGGTTACAAGCCAGGCCTCAAAAACTCGCGTACTGATGTCGTGACGCGCGCCGTTGCGCAAGCGGCTTAATTACGGCTTGATTTTAATTGAGTTATCCAACCCAAATGATATTGTTCCGATCAGAACAGTAATGGTTGCGTTTTGATTAATTCGTGACTTGGGTAATTTTCGAAATAATTACAATGTATAATTCACGAGCGTCTTAGATACCTACGTCAGCGGAATTACAGTAATGTTCTACTAGTCCGATCTAGGGCTAGCCAATTTAATAATCTGAAATAAATGTCATATACGAAGAAAAAGTGACCAAGGCCTTCAAGTGTTCAAAGCTGGATTCGAACCAGCGTCCTCCGTTATAGCGACGGATGCCTAAACCACTCGGCCATTCGGACACGGTGGCAAGGGTCGAAATTTTCAAGTACATGACACAATTACCGAAGGCTTATGGCGCCCCGGCCATCTCTGAGGTAGAACCGAAACTAGTTCGACCTCCTAACTGAATCAACCCATGTGATACTATGTCATCAAAAAAAAAAAAATCACTCGTTGGCAAAAAAAAGACATCAATCGAAAATTCAATAGCGTACAACAGAAACAGACGCGTGAATTTTCATGGTCTATTGCATCGTCCTAATACAATATTGTTTTTCGTATAACGTAGCGTTTGTGTATTGAAGATTGTCATCTAGTCTAGGCCAACAAAGGCCGTAGCGGGATAAGGCCATAGCAAGATTAAATAAGACTTTTTTAAAAGTATCATTTAGAGTGGTCGCTCCTCCGAAACGAAAATATTTTTTTTTTGAAATGTTGACTTACGTGCTTTTTACAGACATAAGTACTATTTAGTTAACCAAAATGAAAAAAAAAAATTGTATGATAAAGTTAAATTTTAGCGAAAAGTAATGAATTTTTTTTTTCTGCCGGAACCACTAGGAATTTTTCAACAAAACTTTGCACAATCGTACTACTAGTGTTGGTGGCAAACAAGTAACTCATATGGACGCCTGCAAAAAAACAGCTTCTAATCATTAAAGCTGTGCATTTTTCTAATCATTAAAGGGCATTTTTTCTTCCCTTATCCTGCTACGGCCTTTGTCTGTATTTTCAATGCTTATATCGATGATCGATGCTGTTTATGTTGATTTATATGATATTTTCTATAGCAGACTTCGAACATACAAGAGTTATTTTATCATTAATTTAAATAATATATATCATACACGAAAGAAAAAACGACAGGGCCCCAGTGGGCAGTGGGATCAGTATACATCGTGTATGATATCTATTTAAATTTATAATTTATATAATAGTAGTGTGACTACTTGAAAAAAGTTCCGTAATCAAAACAAATCGTAATCAAAACAAATCGAGGGCAGTAATACCTAGTAAAAATTAAGTACAAATTAATAAATCAACCGTTCGTACATCTAAATGTACAGAAGGCGTCAAGTACAACGCTCACATTACTCACTGTTATAAATCTTTAAATGAACAAATGATGTACACTCGACCTTTTATTTGCTCTAATCCCATAAATCACAATCGAATAATCGAAGCCTAATCGATTGTAGCCTAATCGATAGTTAATCGGAATAGTAACACGTTGAACTCGTGTTGCAAGATGGCCTTATGATGGGTCAATAAAATTCTGAATATTTTGGACGCCGTAAATGGAAGATTAGATTTATTGAATAATAGATGCGGCTTTTATACGAAGTTATTAACTTAAGTTAATCAATGAAATGAATTTAAAATAAAATTAAACATGTTTATATAATAATATAAAACTTGTTTGGAGGTATTCGAACCCCGGCTCGCACCAATGAGTTTTTCATATGAAAATGTCATTTGATATTTGAGTCGCCTTTCGGTGAAGGAAAACATCGTTAATTCAATAAGGTCTAGTTACCAAGGTCAATGGCATTAAAACTACGCCAAATCTTGGTTAGTTGTCATATGAGCCGTGACAAATGCCGGGATAACGCAAGGAGGATGATGATAATATCAAAAAAGAAGATTTAACAATAGCCAATCAAATTACTAAGGTAGGTATACATTAAGTAAAGCATTCAAAAATTATCTAAGGGTAACCTGCCCTTGCAAATCTACTGGGTTTCGTGTAAAAATTGAATGGAAAACCATAGGTAGTTTACCTACATATTAATTAAAATAATCCTTAATTGCTATCGCGTATCTATATTTTTTGTCAACTACTTATGTTTATTGTTTAAGCTATGTATGTTGTTGGTGAGGTGAGTGTTATCTTACCTACTAGCTTTTGCCCGCGGCTTCGCTCGCATTAAATTCGAAAATTGCGGCATCCTCTATGTAAACAGAACTGACCTCCCATTTTAGGGAAGCGGGGGGATAAAAGAGGGAAAAAGTAGCCTATGTCACTCTCCGCCCCTTCAACTATCTTTACTTAAAAATCACGTCAATTTGTCGCTCCGTTTTGCCGTGAAAGACGGACAAACAAACAGACACACGCACTTCGCCATTTATAATACGATATGTTTGTTTCACCTTTGCGTATCTATTGTGGGATCTTTCCCAATTCTATTCTTATTTTTTTTAATGATTAACGAATCTAAAACTTTAAGCTATTTATCTTGTGGCATACCCGCAACATATCGCATATAATAATAAATCAACATTTCACAATTTTGGAGAATCTCGGCGATTATTAATGCAAACGAGTTAAAATGTCAACTGTACAAGTGTTTACAAATTATTTGGTCCTTGATCCTTGCTGTAATTTCCAACAACAACATACAGCTTGGCAAAAAGAGAATAAATAAATAAATAATAAATATTATAGGACATTCTTACATAGATTGACTGAGACCCACGGTAAGCTCAAGAAGGCTTGTGTTGTGGGTACTCAGACAACGATATTATAATATATAAATACTTATATACATACATCCATGACTCGGGAACAAATATCATCACACAAATAAATGTCTTACCGGGATTCAAAAAAGGGTCACTACCGACTGCGCCAGACCGGTCGTCAGAATAACTAACCACAAAATAAAAAATTAAAAAAAAACCCCGACCGCAACATAATGGACCGATTTTCATGAAACATGGCTAAGAACACTCCCGACTAACTCGGCTTTCAAACAAAAAAACTTATATAGATAAATACATTCTTATATACATAGAAGACATCCATGACTCAGGAACAAATATTTGTGCTCATCACACAAATAAATGCCCTTACCGGGGTTCGAACCCGGGACCGCGGCTTAGCATGCAGGGTCACTACGGGCCAGAGCGGTCGGTCTTAGTTTCAGAGTTACTTTATTATATAAATAAATATACATACAAATATTATAGGACATTCTTACACAGATTGACTGAGGCCCACGGTAAGCTCAAGAAGGCTTGTGTTGTGGCTGTGGTTGTGGGTACTCAGACAAGATATATCATCATCATTCTCTTGCCCTGTTCCCATTATTTGGGGTCGGCGCCGCAGATTTTCCTCCTCCATTCCTCTCTATCACCCGTCATCACTCAGACAACGATATATATATAATATATAAATGCTTATATAGGTACATAAAAACATCCATAGCTCAGAAACAAATATCTGTGCACATCACACAAATAAATGCCCTTACATGAAATTCACATTAGAAGCACTGAGCCTCGCCACATAAGGAACGTCACGTAATGTAGGTATGATTTTTTAGGGTTCCGTAGTCAACTAGGAACCCTTATAGTTTCGCCATGTCTGTCTGTCCGTCCGTCCGTCTCCGTCTGTCCCGTCCGTCCGTCCGTCCGTCCGTCCATCCGTCCGTCCGTCCGTCCGTCCGTCCGCGGATAATCTCAGTAACCGTTAGCACTAGAAAGCTAAAATTTGGTACCAATATGTATATCAATCACGCCAACAAAGTGCAAAAATAAAAAATGGAAAAAAATGTTTTATTAGGGTACCCCCCTTACATGTAAACTGGGGGCTGATATTTTTTTTTATTCCAACCCCAACGTGTGATATAATTGTTGGATAGGTATTTAAAAATAAATAAGGGTTTACTCAGATCGTTTGTTGATAATATTAATATTTTCGGAAATAATCGCTCCTAAAGGAAAAAAAGTGCGCCCCCCCCTCTAACTATTGAACCATATGTTTAAAAAATATGAAAAAAATCACGAAAGTAGAACTTTATAAGGACTTTCTAGGAAAATTATTTTGAACTTGATAGGTTCAGTAGTTTTTGAGAAAAATACGGAAAACTACGGAACCCTACACTGAGCGTGGCCCGACACGCTCTTGGCCGGTTTTTTTGGTTTTAATGGGCCATTTTTTTCAAAGTTGTCCACCCTACTTTTTTTTGGACTTGGAAATTTTTATTTGTTTTCCACTCAGAATTGCGAGCTCTTTCAATCCTAATAGGAGAAAAAAAGTGTCCCAAGGTTTTTTCCCATTCCGTTACCATTTTTGGAAGGTTCGAAAAAATTTATGGAAATCTTGGGATTTTTTTTTCCTCCTATCACGATCGAAAGAGCTCTCATTACTGAGTATGAATCGCGTAAAAAATACCCATGTTACAAAAAAAGTGGGGTAGACAACTTTGAAAAAAAAATGGCCCTAATACGTAGGTCATAGGTAGCCGTTTGAGGCGCTGTTCCCTTTCTCCATATAATGTCATTTTTACCAAGTAACGCATTCTAACGTCAATAACCAATGATAGAAGCTCAGACCCTTTATCACATTGTCTTGTCGCGCGCGAGTCCATACATCAAGCGCGACTTCAAGTATGGACTCGCGCGCGACAAGGCATGTTGTGGTAGAGGGTCTGGTCATTATAGTTCTTTTGCTACCGACGATAAAATTAATTACCTATTA
This sequence comes from Leguminivora glycinivorella, assembly GCF_023078275.1. Lineage (NCBI taxonomy): Eukaryota > Metazoa > Arthropoda > Insecta > Lepidoptera > Tortricidae > Leguminivora > Leguminivora glycinivorella. The sequence goes on along the minus strand of NC_062986.1, from coordinate 16,826,675 downwards.
TGATGAATAACCAATTAATTAACTGAGCTGTGATTTATGATTCGAATGAAGAATTACGGATTCGTCTTTGATTGATTTTATAACTTTTATATGGTGCGGATTGTCCAGGCCCTTTCAAATTAGGTGAGTTATTTTCATAATAAATGGATATTTGCGAGTTTCTGTATATAGTTAAAGTGCCAGATTCGCAAATTTAACGACCTGGAAAAAATACATGTGTATAAATTTAATATTTCTATACAAAAAATATTTCATGTATACGAAATGTGAGATCTAACGTAATATAAGCATACTTCGCAATTTTGGATAGCACATCCATATAGGTATATCAAAACCATAATAACTTGTTAGTTCTGAATCGGAATCAAGTATTAGTACATGTACTCGCACGATCCAAATGTTTGCACGATTTCGCATAATCAGAAGAACAAACAGCATTTTGATCGGTCAATATTGGCATACGCACCCGAGCGTGGGATTGGAGCTGTTTTTAAGTTTATCGAACCATTTTTGATTGTTTATTTAGTATAATCAGCAATCACCTACCAGATCCCACCTACTACTTGAAGCATAATATATGTAGACATTGCTCTGAGACGAAGCATTTGAAATTCGCCAATAAAGGTATATGAAACATATTTTTTTGTTACCAGTTTTGTATTTTCGGTAACAAAAAGAGTTGTTTCATACAAACTTCCTGGGACATTTTGGGAAACCTTATGAATCGTGCTCAGCATTTACTCAGCAGGTACCAAATGTATTAATTAAACTTTATGAAAATTGCCGATTTCTAATACCCGTGCGAAGCCGAAACGGGAAGGTAGTAACGTACTAACGTAACGTATAGAGACTAGAGCCTGTTTAGGTAGGGTAGAGGTAGGTACTAGGCAAGTAATCTGCAACTTATAGGAGGTAAAATAATCCGACGTATCGTCTGATGCTAAGCAAGGAAAGCTGTAGTCGCCGAAGGCCGGGATTGCAAAGGCGTTCCCGGAAGGCAAACCTACACTTTAGATTTTTTTTTTCGTCATGCAGAAACGTCTGCGAGCGATATTACATATTTTTAAATTAAAAGAAAAATTCACACCTCCGGCAGGACTCGAACCTGCGACCTTTCGCCTTGCCGGGGCCATCGCGCTTCCAACTGCGCCACGGAGGCCTGCTGGATGCGTGCGAATTTATCCATGCCTTCCCTCAAGGTTCGAGTCCTGCCGGAGGTGTGAATTTTTGCATTTTTCCTTTAATTTAAAAATATACACTTTTGAAGTTTTTAAGGTGCTGTTGGCCTGGAAGTACCGCAGCCAACGTCAGTAAACTGTTTATCTGCGCGTTGAAGAAAGTTTCCAGAGAAACGCACGGTTGATGATTGCGAACGATGTAGTCAAGATGGAACTACATCATAAACCACGCAATCGTTGTAACCATGGTGTTTCGTAGAGTGATGCTAGAAAAATGACTGGCAGAAGTAGAATTCTATCCGTGCTCATAAATTCTCAATTTGAAGTCATTTAGGTGGTTATACTGTTCAGTATCCTGAGCCTTCCGACCTAGCCGAAATGACAACCGTCGATGCAACGTGACCATCGAATCGAAACTCAGTCTGGGCACGTAGCCGAATGGCGCAAGCGCTCACGAAACGAAACGCTCATAGATGTCTATCTCTATAGCTTGTGCGTATAGGCGCGACAGAGTCAGACTACCTTTCGCGGTGTTTCGTTTCCGTTTCGCGTCGCAGAAATGCCATTCTGCTACGGCACCAATAATTTTAACGCCCATAAAACTACATGGTACGTGGCTAAATTTAATGTTCAAACGCTTTTCGCTTACGATAACCCCGCTTCTGCAAGGGTCGAGTATGCGTAATAGTTTGACGTGTAAAATAACATTAATAAATAATAAATAAATATTATAGGACATTCTTACACAGATTGACTGAGGCCCACGGTAAGCTCAAGAAGGCTTGTGTTGTGGGTACTCAGACAACGATATATATAATATATAAATACTTATATACATAGAAAACATCCATGACTCAGAAACAAAATATCTGTGCTCATCACACAAATAAATGCTCTTACCGGGATTCGAACCCGGGACCGTGGCTTAGCAGGCAGGGTCACTACCGACTGAGCCAGACCGGTCGTCATTGTACACCGGCAAGCCTGTTTCAAAATGCTGACGACCTATTTTTTTTTAATATATTATTTTTTTTTTTATGAATACTTTTGCTGATTAAATTGTATGATTTGTATGTCGTTTTTTAATGCATGTTAATTATAAGATGTAATATTTTGAAAAGAAGTGGCCCGCCGAGTTTCTCGCCGGTCCCATAGTGGATACCCCCCTCCAACTGAGGGGGGACTGAAATCTTTCGAGGCTGAGGCATAGGGTTAGAGCCGGCGTAGTTTTATTTGACGTACATAAGCGCATTGTAATATGCCGACTTGGAAAATAAATATTTCATTTCATTTCAAATCTTGGACTGACTCTAGGATCTGTCTAGCTAATCTATTACCTATTGTTTTAATAACTACTTACCATAGAGGAATAAGTAAGGGAAGGTAACTTCATACATCAGTAAATGTAAGTTATTTGTATAGGCATATTTATAGTGACATCTAGCAACAATCGCGCGTCAACTAGCGTAAATTGTGTCGCTTAACTTCAAACCTGGGTAAATCCATTCTGCTTTATGGTTGAATATATAAGAAATATAACATGATCTGAAAGATAATCAACCTTATAGCAGAATGGATTTACCCAGTTTTGAAGTTAAGCGACACAATTATCAGTTCTGTTACTTGTCAATAGATGTCGCGACGAACGAAGAGTCTAATGCTCACCAATATTTAGCTAATATTACAACAGTATAATCAGTATTCTGTTTTCAATTCCTTCTCCTTGTAATATAAGTTATAAACTGTTCTAATATTAAATTTTTGGCTGACGAGACACTGTTGCCACCTAGTATCGAGTCGTGGTACTGATAATTCACGCTAGTTGACGCGTGATTGTCGCTAGATGTCACTTAACTATGCCTATACAAATAACCCGCATTTACTGATGTATGGAGTTACAACTCTTCCCTTACTTATTCCTCTATTTATTTATTTATTTATTTAAAATTTATTGCACAAAATATATTAACGTACATACAATTACATACTATTTTTACATAAATACATAGGTACTCATATGCTACTTACTAACATCAAATCAAGTTTTAAAGAAGGAATGCTCTGTCTTGGCTTATATCATTACTTAACACGTGCAAGTGGGCCGAGGGCGATGCGCTCGGCCGCGCGCGCGACATTGCGTGTGAACTAATACTTGTACTAGGATTAGACATTGAGCTCAAAAAGACAACCGGCCAACTCTGGACAAACTTTGGTACGCATAGCTCTCGAGGTTTCAAGCGTACCGTACCTTCTCCTTGCGTTATCCCGACATTTGCCACGGCTCATGGGAGCCTGGGGTCCGCTTTGACAACTAATCCCAAGATTTGGCGTAGGCACTAGTTTTACGAAAGCGACTGCCATCTCACTTCCAACCCGAAAGGTAACTAGGCCTTATTGGAATTAGTCCGGTTTCCTCACGATGTTTTCCTTCACTGAAAAGCGACTGGCAAATATCAAATGACAACCGTACTAACCTAACCCCTAAAAACCTGTAAACCCTTGTTTTGAAGAACCTCATTCTGTATACTCTCGGAAAAAGCTCTACAAGGAGCCATGTTGATATGAAGTGTGGAATCGCCTCGTAAACATCATTTGTATAAATATTACTTTAGACGCTACAGGACCGAAAAAGCGTTTGTGTCGAAAATTGACCCCTCCTGTATCATCTTAAACACACACATTGTTTCCTGCGAGGTAAGTATAGTCGTGCGATAAATGATAAAATATCAGGCCGTCCTTATCGCACTATTTGTAAGTTCGATAGGGACGGCCTTATCATTTATCGCGCGACCATGCTTGCCTGCCGGCGTATCATGCTTCTAATTTTATCACTTATCCACGTGGATAAGACGTCTGTCACGCTTTAGCAAGTATGTCAGTGTGAGAGTGACAGATGTCTTATCCACGTGGATAAGTGATAAAATTGGAAGCATGGTAGGCCGGCTGGAGTGGTTAACGATTGAAGACCACGGATTTCCACTCGCTATGCTGACCTACCTTTTTGTTCCCTTAGATTTAGAAAATCTTAACATAGTCAAAAATAGTGTTCCAAGTATTCCATATTTTTAATTATGTGACAATCCTGAAGTCGCTATAAGATTCTGAAAATGTACAGTCAACCAATTGGAACCATGCCAAAATGGCAAGCAGTATGAGATTTCTTACAATTCAGGATCTTATCTTATTTTAAAGCAATATGACGACTAAACAATTAATCGCAAGGGTAGGTATACGCACGAGGTTGGATTTGAGTTACATTCGGTTGAAGCAATTGTTTGTTGAGGCAGTAAAGTTCATAGAATCCTCGTAGAAGTGTGCTTATACCTATATGCGATAAATTGTAGTGTGTTGAGTGAGCTAACAGCCATGTAGGTGCGCTGTTTAGTTTGATTGTGGCCATGTAGGCTTGGTGCATATAACCTGACAGCCATGTAGGTGTGCTGTTTAGTTTGATTGTGGCCATGTAGGTGTGCTGCATATAACCTGACAGCCATGTAGGTGTGCTGTTTAGTTTGATTGTGGCCATGTAGGTGTGCTGCATATAACCTGACAGCCATGTAGGTGTGCTGTTTAGTTTGATTGTGGCCATGTAGGTGTGCTACATAATATAACCTGACAGCCATGTAGGTGTGCTGTTTAGTTTGATAGCGGCCATGTAGGTGTGCTGCATATTACGTAACAGCCATGTAGGTGTGCTGTCTAGTTTGATAGCGGCCATGTAGGTGTGCTGCATTATTATGTAACAGCCATGTAGGTGCGCTGTATAATATGACTGCGGCCATGTAGGTGTGCTGCATATAACCTGACAGACATGTAGGTGTGCTGTTTAGTTAGGTAGCGGCCATGTAGGTGTGCTGCATATAACCTAACAGCCATGTAGGTGCGCTGTTTAGTATGACTGCGGCCATGTAGGTGTGCTTGCACATAACAGCCTTGTAGGTGCGCTGTTTATTTTGACTGTGATTATGTAAGTGCTACATATAACTTAACCGCCATGTAGATGTGCTGTTTAGTTTGACGCCAAGTAGATAGAGTTGTCAAAGTTATGTCGAACGTAGTCAAATACTGTCAAATATTGTCAAATAGAGTCAAACTGATGTAAAACAATGTCAAACATTGTCAAACTTACGTCAAACATAGTCAAACATAGTCAAACACTGTACAACTAACGTCAAATTGTGTCAAACTGATGTTGATCAATGTAAAACATTGTCAAACTTACGTCAAACATAGTCAAACACTGTCAAACTAATGTCATAGTGTCAAACTGATGTTGAACAATGTCAAACATTGTCAAACTTACGTCAAACAATGTCAAACGTAGTCAAACACTGTCAGGCATTGTCAAATAGAGTCAAACTGATGTAAAACAATGTCAAACATTGTCAAGCTTACGTCAAACAACGTCAAACATAGTCAAACACTGTAAAACTAACGTCAAATAGTGTCAAATTGATGTTGAACAATGTCAAACATTGTCAAACTTACGTCAAACAACGTCAAACATAGTCAAACACTGTCAAACTAATGTCTAATAGTGTCAAACTGATGTTGGACAATGTCAAACATTGTCAAACTTACGTCAAACAATGTTAAACGTAGTCAAACACTGTCAAACATTGTCAGATAGAGTCCAACTGATGTTAAACAATGTCAAACATTGTCAAACTTACGTCAAACAATGTCAAATGTAATTAAACGCTGTCAAACATAGTCAGACATCGTTAAACGGATGTCAAATATTGTATAACTTATGTCAAACATAGTCAAACACTGTCAATCTATGTCAAGTAGTGCCAAACTAATGGCAAACAGTGTCAAACTTACGTCAAACCATGTCGAATGCAGTCAAACGAATGTCAAACACCATGAAATGAAGCCAGACTTTGACAATCATATGTCAAATTAATTTAAACTTTATAAAGTGATGTCAGAGTTCACCAAAGTAGTGTCAGATCTTATCAAGGTAATATCAAAGCTTGTCAAAGTCTGCTAAATTACCCAAGACAAGTCAGAGAAAAGTTAAGGATTGCGCAATCCTGTCTAGTCAGTTCAAAATTACGCTAAAGTCTGTCGAAGTTTATAAAAAGAGAAAAGGCAAGTTTTAAGGTCAGAAATATGAATTAAGGCGTAAAACGTCCCATTGGTGGGAGGCATGGTTTGAGATAAGAACATAAAATGCGCTTGAAATTTTTCAGATGATGAGAAAAGTTACACGCCGAAGCGGCCAAAGAAGAAGCGAAGGAGAAGAAATAGGTCCTCGTCATCAGAGGACGCTAATGTGACTTCCAAGAAGAGGAGCCGAAAGGGATTAACTGCAGATGAGTTGTTGAAGATAGTATCTACGCTTCAAGGTCTGCCAAGTAAGAACGCTTCTAATAATAACGTTGTCCCGGAGTTCGACCCTAACAACAAAGCTCAAGATGTTGAACGATGGCTAAAGAAGGTGAACGAGTGCGCCGAAATTTATTCATGGGATGAGAAGCAAAAAAATTCACTACGCGCTGCAAAAGTTACGTGGGTTAGCCAAAAGTTGGTATGAATCTTTGCCATCGCTCAATTACTCGTGGGATATCTGGCAAAGTAAATTAATTAAAGCTTTCCCGAATGACGTGAATTATGGTAAACTATTAGATGAAATGTTAAACCGAAAATCTCGCACAGATGAAACTCTAAGAGACTATTTTTATGAGAAATTGGCATTACTGAGTCGGTGCGAGATTGTCGGTCGAAAGGCAGTTGATTGTATAATTTATGGGATTACGGATAGCTCAGTTAGGAACGGAGCCCAAGCTCTCAAATGTGAGGAACCAGAGGATCTCTTAAATTATTTAGCGTCACAACAGCCTTCACAGTCCAGAGACGCATCACGAGGTCCATTAGCATCAAACTCACTAAAGAGACGTGACTTTCGTAGTAACCTTTCTGGTAAGGGCACTACATTCAGTAGGGGAGTAGACTCTACTTGCTTTAATTGCAACGAACGCGGTCATATCTACCAAAATTGTACGAAGCCCATTGTTAAGTGTAGCAAATGCTATAGGGTAGGGCACAATAGTGACAATTGCACCAAAAGACCACTACAAACCCAAATGCGCGAAGTCAACAACCCAAACAACCAGCCTACTGAGAAAAAGGTGCTAAAGGTAGTTTTAGATGTAGACAATTCTCTATTGGAAGGGATTGAAACAAGACCGAATTACGAAACGAAAACGCCTTTAGATCATACAGACCAAACAAGTCCTCTTTGCGATATTATAGATTATGATGATTCTGTAAATGAAAAGTATTTCAAAAATATTTGCGTTAATGGTCAAATGATAGACGCGTATATTGACTTCGGGTGCGCGCGTAGTCTAATTCGGAGTACAGATGCGGCTACTCTGGGATTGACTAGCAATAATAGTACGCCGTTGCTGACTTTGAGAGGTTTCGGACATGGTGCAGTCTTCCCGAAATGCAATGCTACCATAAATGTCCGAATCGATGAGGTTGAAACAGAGCTGGATGTTTTGGTTGTTGATGACACGTATTTAGATAGCCCTCTTATGATAGGACGGAATTTTACGGAGAAACCATTTGTAACGGCACTGAAGAGAGGTGAACAGTTGTTCCTTTATCATACTCCCACCGACATTTCCGTGCAAACAAATGAGACCATTAGCCTGTACGTCTCTAAAGATGTTACAGTAGTGAAAGGAGGTTTAGTGGAGGTATATACGAAGGAAACTTATACTGGCAATGTTTACTCGAACGGAGGCACTAGGTTATGCCCTAATCAAGAATATCATCTACATCAGGGTTGTTACGAGGTCAATGAGGGTAGGGCGGTAGTGTTTATAACTTCATTAACGAAGGCCCCGCTTAGCTTCAAGGCAGGGACGTTAATAGCGAGAGTCAATCCAATAGCAGAAGTCAAGACTCTGGCCGTACAAGCCGAACAATACGAAAGAGAGGATAACCCAATAGACAGGTCCTAAATTAAAATAGGCGAAAGGATCGATGAGGAAACCCGCGATAGATTGCATCAGCTTCTCCAAAAATACAGAAGTTGTTTTGCTAAAAACCTTAACGAATTAGGGTGTACTAAGGACGCTGTTATGAACATAGAGTTACATGATAAGACGCCTGTGGTGTATAGACCATACCGACTGTCGCATATTGAACGTAAAAAGGTGAGGGATATTGTCGATGAATTGGTGACAAATGATATAGCACAGGAATCCAACTCTAATTACGCGAGTCCTATATTGTTGGTTCAGAAAAAGAACGGGGAGTCTCGGCTCTGTGTTGATTACAGAGCCCTTAACAATAAAACCATCAAAGACAAATATCCCTTACCTCTAATTGACGACCAGCTGTCAAATTTAAGTGGGAACAAATATTTTATCACGCTGGATTTAGCATCCGGCTACTACCAAATCCCAGTAGGAGAAGAAAGCCGGCATTTGACAGCGTTTGTCACCCCGGACGGGCATTATGAATTTAAAAGGATGCCCTTCGGATTGGCAAACGCGCCTGCTGTATTTCAAAAAATGATGAACGGATTGTTAGGTGCGCGTAGATTTAAAAGTGCCCTGGCATATATGGATGACCTTCTCATTCCTTCGTCATCAATTGATGAAGGATTTGAAAGATTGGAGGAAGTACTAAAATTGATAAGGGATGCTGGTCTAACCCTCAAACTGTCAAAATGCAGTTTTTTGATACGAGCATAGAATATTTAGGATACGAAATCTCTGCCGAGGGTATAAGACCAAGTGAAAGGAAGATTATGGCGGTGCAGAATTTTCCGGTACCTCGTAATGTTCATGAGGTCCGGCAATTCCTAGGCTTAGCGAGCTATTTTCGCCGCTTTGTAAAAGGGTTCGGTGAAATTGCTAGGCCTCTGACCATACTGCTTAAAAAGGATATACAGTGGCAGTGGGGTGGCGATGAAGTTAAGTCATTTGAGACGTTAAAGGAGTGCTTGGTTAAACGTCCCCTGCTGGCACTGTATAATCCGGAACTTGACACTGAGGTACACACTGATGCTAGCTCACTAGGATTAGGCGGCATACTAATGCAATGGCAGTTGAGTCCCAGAGTGTTGAAGCCTGTCGCGTATTTCAGCCGACAGACCACGCCAGAGGAACGTCATTTTCACTCTTATGAGTTGGAGACTTTGGCTGTGGTCTGTACGTTGAAAAAGTTTCGACCGTATCTTCTGGGGCTTAACTTCACTGTATACACGGACTGTAATGCACTCCGGACCACCCTCACAAAGCGTGACTTAATTCCGAGGATTGCACGCTGGTGGTTGACTATAAGTGAATATAATTTTAATATTGAATACCGACCGGGATGTCGGATGGCTCATGTGGACGCACTGAGCCGCAATCCTCCGAAGGATTGTGGTCCAATGCCAGCTATGAATGTCTTACATATAAATACTGACAATTGGATTTTGACACTACAAATGGCCGACACTAAGTTAGAGAGGATTTTTAAGATTTTAAAACCGGGCTTAGATAGGGAGGTCTCTGACGTTAAAAACCACTTCGTTGTTAAGAACCACGCGTTGCATAGGAAAACTGAAGATGGCTTGAGATTAGTAGTCCCGAAAGACGCTAGGTGGCAGATCTGTAGGGCAAACCACGATGATGTAGGTCACTTCGGTTATGCTAAAACGTTGGAACGCGTACAGAGCCACTACTGGTTCCCTAAACTAAGACGCTTTGTCAAAAAATATGTAGCGGCTTGTATCGACTGTGCGTACAATAAAGATAACGCAGCTCGTACTAGTACTGGCTATTTGCACCCGATAGAAAAAGTAGCACAACCATTTCACACCTTGCATCTGGACCATTTGGGACCATTTGTTAAGAGCAAAGCAGGCAACAGCTACATTCTAACGATAGTAGACGGTTTTACAAAATATGTCTTTGCCAGACCAGTCAAAGACACGAAAACAAAAAACGTAATCAAAGTACTAGATAGTCTGTTTAACGATTTTATGATTCCGAGAAGAATTATATCGGATCGTGGGACCGCGTTTACTTCGGGCCAATTCAAAGACTTCTGTGTTAACAAAGGTATCAAACATGTACTTAACGCAGTTGCTTGTCCTAGGGCAAATGGGCAGGCCGAGAGGTACAACCAAACTATTATTACGGCCCTGGCGACACAGAACTTCGAAAATAATGAACGTGATTGGGACAAGCAACTGGGTCAAGTACAGTGGGGTATTAATAATACCGTTAATGCTACGACAAAAAGGAGTGCATCGGAATTACTCTTCGGGGTTAAATCGAACTGCCCTATTGATAACAAGTTATCAACGGACAATGACGTGGTAGTGAGTCCTGACGGCATGACGTCGACTGTAACTGACGGAGATTGTTCAGAACAGAACACAAGTTTAATTTGTATTAAAACTTTTTGTATGTGAAACTTTAAAGTAAAAAGTCTATAACTTGTTTATGGTGAAAAAACAATAGAGGACAGAAGAAAAGAAAATGGAGAAAGATATGTAGTCGGATAAAAATGTATTTTTTACTTTTGATATAAAATAAACGATGCAGTGAAAGTTAAAGTTGAGTTTTTTATGTGGAAGCTACAGAAATTGTGGTGACCAACATAAAATTGGTCCTTCGAGATATGGAGATGAATTAAGTGAAGAAGTGAGTTGTAGAAGATAATAGTGAGTTTATGAGTTGTGAAAAATATAAGCTGTTTGCTGAAAATAAAAGTTAAAAGAAGATTACGATTTACAAATTAAATTGATTTTCAAGATTTTCCTCATAAGTCGCTTTCAAGAATTTTGTCGACATTACTAAAACCATCGATGATGTTAGCTGGACAAAACGTTATTTGAAAATTGTGCCAGCACTAGAAGGGCGCGATCGAACATCCTGTCCGAAGAAGTCGCCGTCCGTGCAGTGATTTGGAGTACGCAGTTCCAGTCAACGCTGCAGCAACGGGTTACGAGTATCCGAACGTACACGCTCACGTTCAACTCTTCGGCCGGCAGAACTGTCAGTGTCAACGCTCCGTCGGTGTGTTTCAAAAGTTTTCGCGACGTTCAAAGGCGGGCGTAGTTTGTATTAATTTATCGTAATACAATTGTGTAGTTATGTTAGTGACTTATGTAAACATTTAGTGTAAATTGTACAATATGTCGTCTGAATTGAGTCAGTTGAAGGCCAATCGGGGCTACCATAAAGGCGCGATAACGCGCATCGGAACTTTCTGTATGTCAGAGGATTTTAAAACTGCTTCTATCGAATTGATTTTGCAGAAAAAAGAGAGGTTGATAAAATCTTTTAATGATTATGAGTTGTGCAATAGGGCCATCCTGGCGTTAGAGCAGGAGGATGACGAATCATATGAATCCTACGAGACCAAGCGGGATTTGTGTCTTGCACTAATCGAGACTCGTTTAAAACAAGTATCGCCGGCAGCACAGGCGACTCCATCCTCCGAGCTGGAAACAAGTAAGTTTAAAAACTTCCCTGTATTAATATAAAAACCTTCGATGGTGTATCCATTATGGATTACCATCCATTTGTAAATATGTTCAGAGCTGTCATTCATAAGGATGCGAAGTTAAGCACCTGCGAAAAATTGTATTATTTACGGTCCTTTCTAGCAGGGGAAGCCTTGGACTTGATAAAAAACTTGATGTTAAATGATGAAAATTATGAAGTAGCTCTAAAGCTCCTTGATGATAGGTACAATAACATACCTAAAATTGTAAATTTTCATGTAAGTAGCATTCTTGACATGCCAGTTTTGACAAAGTGTACAGCTTCTGCGCTGCGTTCTGTAGTGTCAACTGTAAATATGCACCTTGCAGCTTTGAAAAACTTAAATGAGAAAGTTGAGTTCTGGGATACTATATTGGTTAATATTTTAGCTAAGAAGATTGATTCCTATACATACCGTGGATTTCATCTTGAACGTGATGTGAAAGAGGTTCCTAAATTGTGTGAATTCCTTACTTTCCTAGAAAAGAGAGCGATTGCCTTGGAAGCTACCAGTACGGAGGAGCCCAAGAAGACAGTAAAGTCTACTGTGAGTGCTGCGGCCACTATGGGAGTTTCTTGTAAGTATTGCCAGAATTCTCATAAAATATATGAATGTCCCAAGTTTAAGTTGCTTCCTTACAAGGAGCGATGCAAGATCGTTGAGGCCAATGAATTATGTAAGTTATGTCTCAATAGTCATCGGGGTAGATGTCTACTGAAGTTGAAATGTGCCACATGTCATGAATTGCACAATACATTATTACATTCTCCAAATACAGGAAAAGTAACTAATGTCTCCTTAGCTGATGAAGCCTCTCAGAAGGTGAGTGACAATTCCAATACTGATGATCATTGCTTGCCTACCCACTCATCTAAAACTGTGAGCTTTTCTGCTAGGCCGCAGAAGGCCAGTATATTGCTTCCATCCATAATTGTAAAACTAAAGAAAAAGGATGGCACTTTTGTTCATGCTAGGGCCTTGCTAGACTCATGCTCACAGGTGCATTTTGTTAGTGAGGAACTGATAAATGAGGTAGGTATTTCGGCATACAGATCTGATGAGGTAGTAACTGGTGTGTGCGATATGGATAATGAAATTGCAAAAATGGCGGATTTAGTTGTTTATTCGACTGTAGGTGATTTTAAGGTTGAAGTGTCATGCTGTGTAACAAAAAGGGTTACTCGTGCCCTTCCACAGCAGTCATTTGATACTGCTCAATTTAATATGCCATCTTATGCCGAATTGGCTGATGAGAAGTTTAATGAATCGAGTGAGAATTCGTTATTATTAGGGGCCGATGTCTTTTTCCAGGCGTTCCAGTATGTCTGCAGGCAGCTGACACCTGTGGGTCCTTACTTGGTGAAGACGAGATTCGGTCATATTGTAGGCGGGAGGCTGCCCTTCCCTGCTGGCAAGAAGTCTATAAGTAACTTTTGTGTTGCTTCCAAAGGTAAGGCATTTACTTGTAATAATGTTGTAGAAGATGATTTACAAGCTCCCTTTCCTTGTTTTAAACAAACTGAAGTTTCCTCCCTGTCAAGGAATTGTGAGGCTTCCGAAGATATTGCAGATATAATGTCGAAATTTTGGGATTGTGAGAAGGTACCTGATATCATCAAAGAGACTGGTACTGAGGCCGAGCAGGCTGAACAGATTTTTCAGGAGTCTGTTAAGTTGGAAAATGACAAGTTTACTGTAGCCTTGCCGGTGAAGGTTGATATGGATAAATTGGAGTTAGGCCATTCTTTTAGTAGCGCTTTGCAAAGACTTTACAATTTAGAAAAGCAGTTTGCGCGAGATGTTGATTTGAGTCAAAAGTATAAAAAATTTATACTTGATTATATACATCAAGGTCATGCCAAATATTTTGACATGTCTAATTATGACCTTAATGCGGGAAATGTCATGTTTTTGCCCCACCACCCTGTAATTAGTGCCAGTAAAACAACACCTGTGCAGGCTGTCTTTGATGCTGGTGCTGTCACAAAGAATGGTATATGTTTCAATGATATTTTAATAAATGGTCCCGTGGTTCAAAAGGATCTCTTTGAAATTCTGATTTTATTCAGAACTTTCAAATATGTATTATTGTGTGATATAAAGGCTATGTATCGGCAAATCTTGATTGATGATAAATATCGTTTGCAAAATATTCTGTGGCGTGATTCTCCTGACGAGTCAGTCAAATGTGTGCAGTTGCAGACAGTAACCTATGGGTTAAAAAATTCTGCCTTTTTGGCATGTAGGTGTTTGTTAGAGCAAAGATACAAGGGCCAATATCCTTTGGCTTCGTTTGTGTTGAAGCATACTTGCTATGTGGATGACATTCAGTGTGGTTCAAATGATTTTGATGAGCTTTGTCAGATGAAAAAGGAGTTGATTGATATCATGAGGTTGGGTAGTTTGTCTCTACACAAATTGTGCTCTAATAATAGGGAAATATTGAGCGACATACCAGTCGAGCTGCAGCAGCTCGACAGTAGGAGCTTTGACAAAAATAATGAATATGTCAAAACTCTTGGACTGACATACGATGTTATTACTGATACTCTTCACATGCAGTGCCCTGTTAAGGAGGTTCAAGAAAAGTATACGAAACGTCAAATGCTTAGTTTCATAAGCAAATTTTTAGATCCGTTAGGATTGTGTGGCCCTGTGTTAGTGCAGGCAAAGATTTTGATGCAGCAGGTTTGGTTCGAATCGTTAAAATGGGATGATTTTCTACCTCAGGATCTAAATAAAAAATGGGTTGACTTCGCCTATAGTTTAGTTCAGATGTTTGATATTTCTATTGGCAGGAATATCAATGTTCACGGAGTGAAATCATTGGAGTTAGTAGGATTTTCGGATGCTTCCAATGCTGTTCATGGATGTTGTTTGTACTTACGTGTAATTGATACTGATGACAGGGCTTCGGTGAACCTTTTATGTTCAAAGTCCCGAATCAATCCTAAGGATAAATTACAATTAACTGTCCCAAAATTGGAACTGAATGGCGCGCTCTTACTTGCGATTCTAGCTCGGAAGGTGTATTCCGCTCTGTCTTTGAAATACTCGGTAAATGTGCATCTTTACAGTGATTCTATGATTCTGCTGGTATGGTTAAAAACACTTCCAGTAAAGCTTAACGTGTATGTAGGTAACAGAGTTGACAAGATTCAAAAGTTATCCTCCGGCTTTGAATGGCATTATGTAAATACTCAGGACAATGCCGCGGATATGTTATCTCGTGGTGTAGAGCCCCAAATATTGGAAAAATGTAGCTTATGGTGGCATGGGCCTAAGTTTTTGTCTGACCCTACTTTCCATCACAAGACTGTAGAAGATGATGTTTTCAAATCTTCTGACATGCCGGAGTTAAGGCCTACAACTAAATGTTGTAGTACGTGTGTTGATGTAAGCTCGAATTCTATTCATGATCTGATACAGAAACATTCAAGTATTAACAAATTAACAAGGATTGTAGCATATCTTCTTAGATTTGTATTTAATTGTAAAAAGGCAACGATGAGGCGCCTTCCTTTCGCTCCCCTTTAAGAAATGAAGTCTTGAATGAGAGTCAGGGAATCAGTGCGCCTCCTTGTGTTAGTGTTTCTGATAATATAGACGAGTCTGGCCTCCCATCAATAGAGACTGATGGGAGGATGGATGAAATCAGAGAAAGGGCTTCTCTGAATATTCGACATAGTCAACAAAAACAAAAAGAGTTGTATGACTTAAAGAAAGCACCAGCGGTTACGTATTCTGTCGGTGACTTAGTAAAAATTACGAAGACCAGTTTTTATAACAATGGGAAAAGTAAAAAACTTTTGCCCAAGTTTATTGGCCCATATAAAGTTACATGTTGCCTAGGTAATGATCGTTACAGAATCACCAACGTTCCTGGGTTTGATGCTAAAAAATATGACAGCGTTGTAGCTGCTGATAGAATGCGTCCTTGGATCAGTGTTCAGGCGCTGCAAATAAACGAGTCATCTGGTTCTGAGTCACCGGACTCGGACGAGTCTAACTCAGATTAGAAACCTATACTATGTCCCAAACCTATGTTATGTCATAATCACAATTAGATTATAAATACCTACTACTGTATAATTATATTAATAAATGATGTATTCAGTAGCCATATATGTTGAAATCTATATCTTGTTTAGAGATTAATTGTATTTTTGTGTCCTCGCATCCTGTATTAATAATTATACTAGAGTCAAGAGATAATATAGATACTATAGATAATAGATAATATAGATTAATAGATAATATAGATTAATAGATAATATAGATAATAGATAATATAGATTAATAGATAATATAGATACTCTTACCTAAAGAGTGTTGTGATTTCGCGTGCTCCGGAGATAGCACGCAGTCGGATGACCGAGTGTTGTGATTTTTGCCATCCAAAATTGTAATTAGATGTTTGTGGGTAGTTAATATAAGATATATTAAACTTTAATAGTATTCGGTACTTGGCCGCCATCATAACTTTATTAAAAGAAACAAAGAGGGTAGTTATAAAAAGGCATTGATGGCGGGGAAGTTCCGTTGACGGGGCGCCGGCCGTTGGCGGCAGTTCTTTGTTACTCGTGCTAGTGTAAGGTAGTTATCGAAAACTGTGCAATTGAGTCCCCAGTTTTGTAAACTAGGTTAACAATTAATAGTGTTGATCAAATATAATAATTATCCTGAGGAGTCTTGAAGTTTCTTTACACAATCTAATTTATAACGTCACTATGATATAGTTCTACAGTGGCCTAGGGTTGCAATTGGTTGACTGTACACGCCCAAACAAAACGTTGCTAGGGAAACTATGGCATGGAAATCCTATTTCCACCTATTTTTAGTGGCATGTAAAACATGGTAAATCAGTGTTCACGCATGGTATCTACACTACTAACTACACTGATTGGCGGAACACAAAGAAATTGACTTTACCGCCGTTTATTTAAATGAACACGATGTTATCTGGGGAACAAAGCTATGGTTTATGCGCCGCTGTTAGATGCATCTTATTTTAGATAAGGATGTTTCGAAACTAAGCAGTTTTGCCGAGAGTAATCTTGGTACACGCTCGAAGGGCCAAGAGATTTAGGTACCATTTGAAATGCCCATTCACGATAATTAATATAACTTATCAAAATAATTTACACACACAGCACAGATATTTGTTCCTGAGTCATGGATGTTTTCTATGTATATAAGTATTTATATATTATATATATCGTTGCTGAGTACCCACAACACAAGCCTTCTTGAGCTTACCGTGGGCCTCAGTCAATCTGTGTAAGAATGTCCTATAATATTTATTTATTTATTTATTATTTATTTAAAATCAGAATAATTTATTCAGCAAACAGGCCACAGGGGCACTTTTACACGTCATATACGTACTATTTACAAAAGATTTAAAATAGAATTGAAATTCCAATTGATAATACTAATCTTACTACAATGAATTAGAGATGTATAAGGTATATCTAAATATTTTTACAACTAAAAAGTACACTTAATATAAAAAGTACAAATACAAAAAAAAGTCTAAAATTACTTTAGAGGTGCTAATGACTCTAAATACATATCACAACTACTCGACCGCACCCAAATCGTTTACTTTTGTAAAAAATCTCATTTTCCGAACGTTTTTGACCCACATAACATGTACATAACCATCAATTACTAGAATTGGAACTAATCCGTTACTTTTCGCATGATCGAGTTAAGGCATGTGAGGATTGATGATTGCTTTATTCGACTAGAATAAAGGTTACGTTACGATTACCTAAAAGCATAGATTTACACAATATGAATAATGATTTACGATATCTTAATTATTTTTGTTCACTCAATCGTTGACTTGTGCGAATTCGTGCTTGAATTTTAATGTAGGTATAATGTTATAAACGAAACAGCACTTCCCGAAAAGTTTGTACATTTGGTTCGCGTCTCCGATTTTGATAAAAATTGGTAGGCTACGCTGATAGATTCCATGATGCTGAGCAAGATCCACTAGGTTTCCCAAAATGTCATAAGTACTTAGTTTGTCTGAAACTTTCCTTTTTTGTTACCTACCGAAAATGTATAGAAGGGCAATTTTTTTCAAAGTTGGCCACCCCACTTTTTTTGTAACATGGGTATTAGTAACACGTGGCGGCGGCCATGTTGGCAATCCTGCGAGGTGCCCAGCGCCATTCGGTTAGTCTGTTTGAAGTTACGAGTCGGAACGTGTTTCGTCTCGCCAAAAAAATATTTATATATGGATTACACCGGGTTTTTGGTGAGTTTTATGTTATTATTTGTTATTTTGTTTACAAAATTTGAAGACTTATCTTATAGGCTTGTGATTAGTGTTGGTTTTAAAAGAAATTTCAACTGTTTTATTTACTTATGATATTAAATGTTTCTAGCCTACATTTGGGTAAAATGACATACCTATACGCTGGACAAAACGACATAGGTACTGATCAAAGCACAGTGGTAGAAGCACCAAAAAAAAGACAGATGCCAAAGAGGCAGCGTCGAACTGCTCAGACCATCGATTCCAGCTCTGATACTGAAGATATTGCAGCCGAAAACGAGGACGACGAAGACTGCCCATGCATTTATTGCAATGACCTTTATTCGCGGTCCAAGCCGGGAGAAAGCTGGTTACGGTGCATGAGTTGTTTTCGTTGGGCTCACGCATCATGTGCTGATGTCTCAAGGAAGACTAAGAGATTTATTTGTGAACTTTGTTCGTAAATTAGTGGTATGTCATTATACCCATAGTTAGTGTGTCATTTTGTCCGTACTATACGGACAAAATGGTTTTTTTGATTCGTCCATTGTTTTCTTAATATCTAATTTGTTATCGTTCCTATGCAAGTATAAGACTGTTTTAATGTTAGTCAATTAACCTAAGATGATTGCAAATGTATGAGACTGATTATAATTACAATAAATAAAGATTTATGATTAAAAAACAAAACACCCTGTCATTTTGTCCGTATTTCCCCTAATACTCAGAATCGCGAGCTCTTTCGATCCTGATAGGAGAAAAAAAATGTCCCAAGATTTGCATACATTTTTTCGAAACTTCCATTCCGTTACCGCCATACAAAATGTATGAAAAAATGGTAACGGAAAGGGAAAAAAACCTTGGGGCACTTTTTTTCTCGTATTAGAATTGAAAGAGCTCGCGATTCTGAGTGGAAACCACATAAAATTATCCAAATCCAAAAAAAAGTGGGGTGGACGACTTTGAAAAAAATGGCCCAGAAATCTGGTGTACCGTGGCTTGCGTGGCCGACGGTCGCGCGATGGTCGCACGATGGCGATGCGACGCATACGGAATCAAACCTTATCGATATGGAAGTATGAGACGCGACGGCGACGGTCGCGCGATATTATCGTATTTTAGCTACGCACCCTGAAATACAGTTGAAATGTAAACACTCAAATAACACATCTACGTTTACGTCCATCTTCATTACGTAACTGGCGTAGATCAAGATGTTTAAATTGCATTGCCTTATAGGACCTTGCTACGCGGGTAATAAGCGAAAAATTTAATGGATTAAGGTTCTGTTTGTTATTTCGATATGCCTGTATAATTGTAGGTCTTGTTCGGAATGACTACAAATGTAAATAAATACTAAGTAAGAATTTACTTGGGTACCTACTATAATAGGCTACTTGCCCCCTAGTCAAATCAGCTTCTTTTTCAGAACTGTCAAAACGAATTTGAACGACTTGCTAATATGGAATTTATATGAAATCAAATTGAGTGACGTCACGGTCAACTCAGTTACTTTATATATTTCTACCTGATTTATTAAATAGAAATTGGATTTAAAAATAAATTCTGTCCATGTTTTTCTTATATTTATCTGACGCTTTATTTCGTGCAAGGTATAAAATATTTTATTTTAACTACAGTCAAGTTCCCTATTAGATTCTTTATGCACCCGCTGCTGCTTTATTGTATTGAAATAGGGATCATATAACCCGGCAACCTTCAAATCAAGAGTGAACAGGCATCTTCTGGGCGAGCTCACTCCATCGTAGGCCACACGTCTTTGCCTTTGGCTAGTCTGTGGTCAAGAGTAAGCCCATTTATAATAATAAAAAAAAAAAAAGGGATGACGACTACATAAAAAAATGGCATTCTGTTTAGTCCGTCAGTTAGTTCGTCCAATAATACTGAACACATATTTTTCGCTTTTTCTAATTAATGAAAAATACAAAAATATAGAGCATTCAAGTTCCGGAGTGGGGGCTTGTGAAGTCACTTCTAAGTAAAAAATGTACTAGGCACAGTATAATAAAGAGTACGATGACCTAGGCGTGACGTGACGCGAAACTTCAACGCACTGTACCGTCGTCATTTTTCGTTTAGGTACGAGAAAAAATAAAAAATACGTGTCTAAAATTCTTTGATAATCTAACAGACGGGCTAATTGATTTTTTTTAGTCATCAGTATGATAAGACCCACTAATGCCAGGTATAACGAATATGGTTTAGGAGGATATGAATTTCACCACCTTCTTTCCTCCAGTGGGTATCGTAGAAGTCGACTATGGGTTCTCTTGTAGTGTGGGTTATGGGCTGGCAACTTGTCACTGCATTATCACGATTTGGGTTTTCCTCCCAGCAATTTCATGTGCTCTTCCTACCCCGTTTGAATACAGAAGTGTTTGATGTGAGTGCGTATAGGTATCATAAAACTGATGATGACTGAACTGAAACCTATACGGGTGGGCGATGACGGAGCGGTTTTCAGTTTTCAGCATCGGACGCTATTAAGCCTCCGCCACACGGGCGCGTTTCGAGAGCGTCGGCGTCGCGTCAGCGGAGCGACACGCCGGCGTGACGCCCGCAGGCGGCCGGCGTGACGCCCGCAGGCGGCCGGCGTGTCGCCCGCCGGACGCTGGCGGGAAGCGCGCGATGCGCGCGCAATCCGCTCATGATCTGAGCGATAGGGATAGCGATAGGGATAGCGATAGGGATAGCGATAGGGATAGCGATAGGGATAGCGATAGGGATAGCGATAGGGATAGCGATAGCGATAGAGATAGCGATAGCGATAGCGATAGAGATAGCGATAGTGATAGCGATAGCGATAGCGATTGCGATTGCGATTGCGATTGCGATAGCGATAGCGATAGCGATAGTTTCTTAGAGAAATCAATTGTAATAAACAATTAGTACATAATGCCTACTTGTTTGTTAATCTGTCGAGCGAGCATAGCCATTAGCCATTGCGTGTGAGTCTGTGAGTCCACTGTTCTGCGTGAACCATGTAAAAAAGGCTAACGCTCTTTATAAGCCGAGAGCTAAACTAGAAAATGCACTGAACGAATAAGCCAAACTCATTCAGTAGCGGCCTTATTGGAATTTTAATACATACATACATACAATCACGCCTCGCCTGTAGTATCTCATAAAGGGGTAAGCAGAACACATGAACTACTCAAGTTTCAGTGCCACTCTTGTGAAAAGGGGTTGAAAAACGAAATGCGACATTGCAGTGACAGGTTGCCAGCCTCTCGCCAGCGCCACAATTTAATGGAATTTAAATATACGTATAAAATTTGCACTATTTAGATACGATATGGAGTAGGTACCCAATTAAGCAAATGTGAAAACAACGTTTTGTTTGAAGATACACATAAAATACAAGCTCAAAAACTAGAGCAAAATCAATAATTAAATACCTTCCTATTCGCTCGTATGTACTTACATATATTCCTAGGCAATATGCCACAAACAAAAAAAAATCAGAACTTTGTCTTCCGCCGAAAGCAGCATCCAACTGGCCTGCCAACCCAGTCGGGAAACTGTCTTATTGGGATCCTGTTTTTCCGCATTTTCCGGAACTAGCTCTGAGACTATAAATGCAAGGATAATAACAAATTAATAATTGCCAGTTCATGAGGGCCTATTACAATTATTCGTGATGAAATGTCATTGACAGCATGACATGACAAATTGTTTCCTTATTCATATTACGCAATTTTTAGAAGAACGACATCATCTTCTTTGTGTTGTCTCGGATAAGAGGATCTAGGGTCCGGTTGACACTTAATCCCAAGTCTTGACGAATGCGCACAGTGAGTTTCGGAATGAGTATATAAGAGGAAGCCTGAGAGTAGCGCCCGTGACAGAGAAGGTGAGAGGAAGTAGATTAGCATGGTATGGACATGTAATGCGGAGGGATGAAAGCAATGTTATAAAACGAGTGGTAAATATGAAGGTGGATGGATACAATGGTAGTGGAAGGCCTAAGAAAAGATGGATGGAATGTGTGAACAATGATATGAGAGTGAAAAGTATTATAGATATGACGGCTGATAGAGAGGAATGGAGGAAGATGATCTGCTGCGCCGACCCCAAATAATGGGAAAAGGGCAGGCAAATAATGAGAATGATGATGACATAGATATATATATATATATGGCCTTAGCGTCTATTTCAGACGATTTATGGTGCAATGTCCGAAAGACATCGCTTTTGATGACTAAAGAGACCTATGCGAGAGCGACACATTTTGCCACACATCTGACAAGGAAAGCTTCCAACCGATTGCGACGTTTCGCTATGGTGTCTTCTTTCCCTTTTGTCAGCAAGTGCCGCAAACCAGGTCTCATCGACGAACTTGCGACCATCTCCAACGCACTTTCGCCACTCCGTCCGCTTCTCCGCAAGCTCCCAGTTTTGGTAGTTGATAGATAATAATTGAGATAGATATAGATAGATTGCTTTGACATAGATATCACTTTTAGAATTTGGGAATTTTATAAAAAGGTGAATGGAATGGACAGTTTTTTTCTATCAGGTTTGGATGACTCGGTCGAGTTCGATGGGCTTACTCTCTGACACCCGCTTCCCTATATCATCGGCCACTTATTTACATATATGAGTAGAGAGCGGATCTCAGGTAGCGATTTTTAATGTGGATATGACTAGTGCAATTTTTTAATTTTATGTCATGTGGTTTATAATAAGGTCTTACAATCTATTATTATTACATCGCACACAGCAAACTTCGCTAAATAAAAGGATAAAGTAAATTAATGTTATTTTTGCAACAAACTACAGAAAAACTAAAGAGAAGTATTTAATTATATTCTAAATAAAGGAGTTTGTATACAGGAAGCGAATTATTTTAATTTTTCTATTCTTTGAGTCGTAATAGAAGTGTGCAATGCGCAGACGAAATATTAAAGAAGAAGAACTTAATTTATTGAAGTTAAACTATTTAAAAAATTAACAAACATATTTTTATTTATTATCATTATAATCTTTGCCCAATATTCACAAAAGCATCTAAAAGAGTTTTCTTTTTATGTTCCGATACATTTTTTTTGTGTGTAGAAAAAATAATAAATCATGCGAGTCATATCCATATTAATATTTAAATCACTACCTAAAATCCGCTCTCTATATATGAGTCTTTATTTTTATTCTATAGGCTAGGATTTTTAAAAGATGTATATAAAAACAATTAGAAAGCAATACAAAACACATTAAAAAAAAGCCTAACCTACGGTGCCGCCAGCAGCGGGGCAGGGCCCAAGCTGCTGGTGGTTAGGGCTGCAGAGAGGAATCGTCGGACTATCCGCGCCGTGCCCAAGATCACCGCCTTCTGCATCTGGCCCTTGATCCAGCCACCTAGCGAGTCTCTCAAATTAATGTTGACCGAGTTGAGATTTTTTGTTTTTTTATTATTATATGCCCCTGCTCCCTTCTCAATTCGTCCTTCTCCGAATTGGATTTTTTTCTGAGAAGCTCTTCACGAGTGTTTGCACCCGATATTAAATTAAAATCCGAATAAATAGGTAGGCACTCTTGTGTAGATGGCGCCTTAAGATAACGCACTATTTAAAAAATAACTATACATTTTATATTTCTATGTTTTTTTGCATGACCTTTGGATGAGTTCAATAATCTGTGATATTTTATGTTAATAAGTTTATCTCTTGTACTTCCTTATTTTATGTATTGAGTAGAATTTAATTACATGTGTTAATGATAATTTTTTGTTATTGATTTTGTTAATTATGAAATGAGATCGCATTGAATATTAATTGATTTTAAATTAACTAGTCATTTCCATATGTAATTTAATTTTGCAAAATACAAAGCATAATAATATAAATATAAAATATGTTTAATAGTATTATTTAATTAGCAATGAAGGTCTTACGTCACATTCCAGAGAAGCATGTATGTAGATACATAAGTATAATGAGATCCATCCTAACATTATAAATGGGAAAGTGTGTGTGTCTGTTTGTTTGTCCGTCTTTCACGGCAAAACGAAGCGACGATTTGACGTGATTTTTGAAGTGGAGATAGTTGAAGGGATGGAGAGTGACATAGGCTACCTTTTGTCTCTTTCGAATGAGAGCGAAGCCGCGGGGAAAACCTAGTATAACATAAAGTCATATTGGCAAGTGTGTAAAGACTCCTTTAGACGGCGCGCGAACTCTTATGCGATTGTAAAATTATATTGCGAACTGTCAAAGGTTACATACAATCAGCACAGCAAGCAACTGCTGTACCTAATGTAATGGAACTCGCATGAGAGTTCTTGCACCGTGTAAATGAGCCCTTAATCTCACTTGTTTGCAAAACCCACTTTGCGCCGTCCGTTCGACATTTTGAATTTCGAACGATTATTTTAAAATCGACTCGTGTTTTTCATCTCAATCCCCCTTTCTGGGGGATGGAACTATATAGGCCTTTCCATCCCATGAAAAGGATATTTGGCGGATTGTGTTCGTTGTCCGTTACAACGTGCGTGTTGTTGGTTGCCATCTAGGCTTGGCTTCATCGATAGACCACCGGCTTCTCTCTTTGTCGGTGGTCTATCGATGAAGCCAAGCCTCGCAAGCACAACAGCTAGCTGACAAGCCGCCGCCCGTCAGCCACAGATAGCCGCTGGCAAAGTTTGCTATTGTGCTCCTTCTCGGCGGTCCCCCTGATGTTCTGCCGGTCTCCGCTGGGCGTGCGTGGGTCGTTGTGTTTTAAAATCGAACGTTAGATTACCTATTAAATAGAGAGATACTGGAAAGCCCTCAAGTGTTCTGAGGTGCGTTCAGCGGAATAGGCTGCATGAGTAGCCTCAAGTTTGGGTCCGCAAGGGCGACACCGGCGGAGCAATGGAGGGCTACAACCGAGTTGTTAAAACCTCGCTCAAAAGAGAGCGTCGGAACATCCCCAGTGGGTTTGGCCCACGGGAGTCGGTCATACCCATTTGGCTCTCCCGGGTCAGTGGGAGCTTTAGCGGATTCCCGTGAGTCATATCATAGACACCTTCCTTATTTTGTGGTGAAGAGGTTAACTAACTGATGGGTTTTCTTTGTCCCCAGGGTGGAGGGCGACGCGAGTGCGGCGAGGCGGGGCGGTGCGCGTGCGAGTGGCGCGCCCCCCGCGCCGCCCGCGCCCCCTCACCCCCTCCGCGTGCTGGACGACACCCCGCCGCCGCTGCTCAGGTACATGGTCACTAACAAACTATCGCACCGGACCGAGGTTGCAGTCTGTTACGGCTGGTTCAACGCGACCTCTCACTCACAGCTAAGGGTATGGAAGGGGAGAGCTACTTCAGAGCTCATCTCACACACTATCGTGCCATCCAGACACTCCATTGCTCAGGTATTTCTCTACGCCAGTTGGTAACTATCTTCTAACATGTTCAGGAGCTGAATTGATGAATGTTATCCCTTTGGTAGTTTGCATGGGGTTGAGGTTGGTTGAGCCGAAAGCTGATAAAAAAAATTGAGAAGCTGAGATGATCCACTGACTCGGGTCACTATCAAGTTTATCTTATCGCTAAACGACTATTTCGGCTAGATGTCAGAAAATGTAAATATACAGTCAGCATAAAGTCAATTCAGCTGGGATGACTTGAAAGTAGAATACTCAATCAGCAAAAAGTTAATTTAACTGGATGGCTAAGACTTAGAATGAATGAGTAGCCAAACGTCTGGAAATATACATAGTCCGTATGATTAGCATATCTAAAAAGTCAAAAGTGAAGTTAGTTAATTGACGTCAACACAGAACGATACAGTAGCAAAACGTCCGGAAATATAATGTGTCATGGACGTCATGGTTTATAATAAATATGTAACAGTTCTTATTAACAGTGCGAGAAGGTTTGAATTTTCAAGGCACTTAAGATTTTAAAACCAGACGTTTTGCTAACGGGTCGTTTGGCGTTTATTCTTTTTAGCAATAAAAACATTAAACAATCCAGACTTTTTGCTCCTCGACTGTTTAGCGTTCATGTCTGTTTTGTAATACAGACATTCGAAGATGAAGATGTTTTGCAGTTAGATCATTTTAAATTGATACGTTTTAAGATCCAGACGTTTTGCTAAAGACGTATTTAGCATTCATGTCTACGTAGCCACAAAGACATAACACAATCCAGACATGTCAGCTATATAGTCTTTTAGCGATAAGGTAAATTTGATAGTGACCCCACTGACTCAGGTCTTTGGTAGTTTAAATAATCCCCTATTGAGAGTGTTGAGTGACCAAAATATTTATTTAAGAGAAACGTCTTCTTTGTCGTATCCTGAGGCTGAGGGACGTGACGAATGTGGACACTCTTCACCAGGTTGTCTCCACGCCACTCGATCCTGGGCCCGGTGCATGCCAGCCTGCAAAATGGTCTTTGTCACAGACGTTATTCTGTCTGCCCAAGAGAAACTAATAATATGTAATTTAAGCCCAAGTTCCTATTTCATCTAAATGTATGTAATTACTATTTCCCATATACTTAATTTAACTTGAAACTAAAACATACATGGTACGTCTAAATCAGAGTTTTCCTCTTATTTTCATTGAAATAGAGCTTAAAATGCTTACATATTTCGATAAGTGCATTGCGAAGCGATGTCCATATAAGCTTTATTATACCTTACATAACCTTACTCACGCACCATGCATGCAAAATGACTAAGTCACTGTCAAGTCGTTGACCCACACTCCACCACAACACAACTACTAGACGGAGCATTCGAGCCAACTCAAAGTCACCACACATGCTCGTATGTCTTCCTGTAGTAATTACTTATATAAGGGATCGCGAAAGAAACCGGTTGATTCAGTCGTAGTTGGTTGGTTGAACCTGGGCTGATAGACTATACACGGTGTAATATGAGAAAACCGAATAATTTTAACAGCGTATTCCTCATCATATTAGAAGAGTCAAATTAAAAAAATAACAATTACCTAATTATCATTTTGTCACAACAAAACATTTTGATGGCGATGATGCCGTTACTGGACATAATCTAACTATCCTCGTTGATAAATGTCAAAAAATAAATTCATTGCAAAAAAGTATTTTTTTTGGAAAAATAATATAAATTTTTATTTTCAGTGCCAGTTTTACGAATTAACATTTACTTTTTATGTGAAAATACATCCAAAAAAACTAAAAAAAATTACACAAAAAATTTTTTTTTGGCGAAATTAGCTTGACGTCATTTAACATATTATCATTATTTTGCCCTCAAAAATGCGTAGTTAAAATCTTCCGGATCTCTCATGTTACACCGTGTATAATGGGGTCATCATCATCATCACCTTTACAGATGATTTAAGGAGCATCTCTGATCGAGCGACGGCACTGCTTGTGGCTATTATTATAGCCCAAATAAGCCCAATTTGTGATCGGCGTAATCTAGAACATCTTTCAAGTAAACCCAAATCATCACAAGTAAAACCAAAATTAGAGTCCGCACGAAGGCGATCCTTATCGTGCCTTATTGCCTGTTTACGGGCTGAGTTTTGAAACCAGGACCTATCATGGTTAATTTGGTACTTACTTATTTAATTGTGATGCTCAAACCGTGGTATATTACCAGTGAAATTATGTCTGGTGACCACTCGCTTTTTGTAAACGCTTTATCTATGTCTGTGTAGTCTGTGAATCTCATGTAAAAACCACCATAGTTATACCAAATTGAACCTAAAACCCTTCGAATAAGAATTTCGGAAGTGCAAAGGAAAGTGGTGAAATGAAATCTGATGATTCAGAGATATTTTCCTTTGTAATAATGTATGGAGGTAATGGTTTGTAGTTTTTGTATTGAAGTGTGCAAATGACGCGTGATCGTCAGTAAGTTTTTTGTTCGTAATTGTTGGTATTTTACTGCATTATTTGCTTATGCAACGTTTTATTGAAATGAAATGAAATATTTATTTTCCAAGTAGGCATATTACAATGCGCTTATGAACGTCAAATAAAGCTACGCCGGCTCTAACCCTACGCCTCAGCCTCGAGAAGATTTCAGTCCCCCCTCAGTTGGAGGGGGGTATCCACTATGGGACCGGCAAGAAACTCGGCGGGCCACTTCTTTTCAAAACATTACATCTTATAATTAACATGCATTAAAAAACGAGATACAATTTAATCAGCAAAAGTATTCATCAAAAAAAAGAAATATTAAATTAACAGACTAGGTACCTACTCTATGGAAATTCATTTCAATAAATTATACAAAGTACAAAGTACTTTCTATATTTATAAAATCTTGGGCCAGGAAAACCTCCACCATTTTAATTTCCTTAATGAAAATGACATTCGCCGTTTTACTCTCGCGATCACGACATTAATTTCTTCACTTGTACTTTATCAAGCAAATGGATGTGGATGTATTCCTAACACATGATGGCCGCGAGATAGATCACACGTCTTCTTCTAATTGTATAAATTACATAAGGACGGGTAGTCATCACGCGGCGACAAACCTAACCTAACCCTGCAGCAGCTGTAGACGACCTTGAGAAAAGTTAGCCATAGATAGATAGATAG
Source organism: Leguminivora glycinivorella (assembly GCF_023078275.1). Taxonomy (NCBI): domain Eukaryota; kingdom Metazoa; phylum Arthropoda; class Insecta; order Lepidoptera; family Tortricidae; genus Leguminivora; species Leguminivora glycinivorella. The sequence continues at coordinate 16,798,180 of NC_062986.1, read as the reverse complement.
ATAGAATACTCTTTATTGGCATACCTCAGCAAAAGATACAGAAAAAAAATACAGTGGAGACAAAACAAATGATTAAAAATAGCGGCAAACAACAGGCGGTATTATCGCTAAAGAGCGATCTCTACCAGACAAGCTTTGGGTAGCGGAAATAAAAAAAAACATAATCAAAAATAGGTGCTTCGAAATAAAAAATCATAATTATTCTAATTTCCAACACATAAAAATAAACATACACATATAAGAGAATATAAATAAACTTACATAAACATACTATAGTATACAACAAGTCAGATATATTATATAGTAACAAACCAAAAATATACAGCAATCATGTACCAACCACAGAGTAAAAATAGCAATACGATCACTAAGGGAGAGATAGATAAAGTTCTTTAAGCATTTTTTTAAAACAGAAAGATTATTCGTGTATTATAAATTGTTTGTCTGATTTCAGATCTAACCCACTCTATACCGAGGAGGAGGAGCAAGAGGTAGTGATAATCGTGGACTCCTTGGAGGAAGAAGATGCAGTGGATGGAGGGAACTTGGCGGCTCCTTGCCCGCCGCGCCGTGTCCCTTCCACATCTTCAGGTGATGCTTTCATGCTTTCTTCTACTCAGTACTTCGTAAATCCATGTATGTACTGCAAATCTAGACCACCGTCGTGTACCGAAGAGGAACAATTGGAGCCCGATTTGGGACAGATTGATCACACAAAAGAGTAATCACACGAAAGGTCAGCGCCTAATCAGATTTAGAAAAGATACTATATTCAGATTGCGTCGAGCAGCAGACATTTGTCTGGACACCGATGCTCGGGAGACCTCATGACCTAATCGAGGCTTAGGCTAGCGACTCAAGAACTAATTCCTAATTGTTTGAGACAGAATGTTTCAATACAGACAACCATTCATAATTTCGTGCTGTTCACAACACATTTACACAATTCACTATTCATTTTTAGGGTTTCACCATGTCTGTCTGTCCGTCCGTCCGCGGATAATCTCAGTAACCGTTAGCACTAGAAAGCTGAAATTTGGTACCAATATGTCTATCAATCACGCCAACAAAGTGCAAAAATTAAAAATAGAAAAAATGTTTTATTAGGGTACCCCCTGATATTTTTTTCATTCCAACCCCAACGTGTGATATATTGTTGGATAGGTATTTAAAAATAAATAAGGGTTTACTAAGATCGTTTTTTGATAATATTAATATTTTCGGAAATAATCGATCCTAAAGGAAAAAAAAGTGCGTCCCCCCCTCTAACTTTTGAACCATATATTTCAAAATTATGAAAAAAATCACAAAAGTAGAACTTTATAAAGAATTTCTAGGAAAATTGTTTTGAACTTGATAGGTTTAGTAGTTTTTGAGAAAAATAAGGAAAACTACGGAACCCTACACTGAGCGTGGCCCGACACGCTCTTGGCCGGTTTTATACCTATTTTAGATTTCTGGTTTTCCGATGTCCTAATACAAAGTAAGTAAAGTCTTAAAAGGGTTATTTGGTATTTCCCTGAACTAATAATTGCTTCTCCCAGGCTACGGCAGCGGCGGCGGTAGCAACGGGCGGGTGTCGCCATCTTTACCAAAGACCGAGGCGGAGCTACCCGACTCGAAGCACGAAGGATCTCAGACATCGGCAGCCTCCACCTCTGATAGTGATAGCCCAGGGTGCACCCTTTCAAGGAGTCTTAAGGAGGATATTAGAGCGTGTTTAGGAGGATGCAGGTAATTTGTCCATAATATAAATCCTCCTAATTTTATGATGCTTAGAGTCTGACCTCTGTCACGATCAGCCCAGGATGCAGCTATCCAGGACCCTGAAGGGAGACATCAGGGCTTGTTTAGGAGGATGCAGGAAATTGGTCCACATTGGATATCTTCCTCCTTCTCCTCAGATGTTTAGAGCCTCACCTCTGTCACGAACAGCCCAGGGTGCACGTTGTGTAGGAGGACATCAATTCGTCTTTAATAGGATGCAGAATTGCAGGTACTAGACTTGAGTCACGAAGTCGACTACAAAGAGATGTATCCATTTTTTCACCTTATTGCATTGTAATAAGGTGAAAAAGTGGATACATCTCTTTGTAGTCGACTGTACTAGACTTGAGTCAAGAACACAGCTTCCACTTCTGATAGTGATAGCTCAGGGTGCTCGCTGTCTAGGAGCCTGAAGGAAGACATCAGGGCTTGTTTAGGAGGATGCAGGTACTATACTCAAAGCACGATGTGTTGGGTTATCTCAATGTAAAGATCATTTCAGAGGTTGAAGCAAGAAGGATCTCAGACATCAGCAGCCTCCACCTCTAACATTGACAGCCCAGGGTGCCTTCTGCCTTGCTGTTCAGGAGCCTTAGGAACATTAGGGATTGTTTAGGAGGATGCAGGTACAAGACTCATAGCATCATACTTTGGGTTATTTCAATGTGAAGAGCATTTAAGGGGTTGCAAGTACTATTTTAAAAGCACGATGAAACTCAGACGTCAGGAGTTTGAAATTGAGACCAAGCTGTCCCTGACTAGACTTACTAAGGATGAACACGGAAGATTTTATTGTAGTACGTTAGATTGATCAACTTCTAATTCGGACAGAGGAGGATGTACCCACCGCGCTGTAAAAGCAAAAACTTCTTAATAAAAAAGTATTTCCTGAAAAATGTTGTCTTACAACCCTTAAACATCTCTAACTTCTTCTAGATGGGAGAAGGATGTCGGCGATGTAGTAGAAGCCGCCGTGAAAGGCGCCGGGGGCATCACCGCAGCTCGAGCGAGACTCCACGCGGCGTTACTGGCACTCCACGAGCCTTTACCAAGGATTCCCAACCGCGGACCTTCGCTGCCCTACTGCGGTCCAGGAGTGAGGCCTGGTGACGTCACTATGATGCCGAAGACGACTGAGATGTCGCTACTGGTGAGTAATTTCATTAACGGCGCCAAAATGTTCCTGTGCAACCGACCCTAAGCAACTGCTTGCAGCGTTACTGCCTACTGGTGCTCCCAAGCGCGGATCTAGCTTCGTGACCAGGGGGGAGAGGGTCACGTGGTGAAGGCCTAGGCGCGGGGGGGAGTCAAGTTGTCTCTTTGTATGGCCAACCTATGTCCCTCCATGAGTCTGTCTGTACTCAGGAATCCCAACTAGGCAGCTGCAACGTAGGGGTATTGGCTAATATTTAAAGCGACGGCGGGGTATAATTCCGGAAAAGGAAATATAAATATGTCAGCCATGTGAACGGGTCATTGTGTCAATCTTTGGGGGAGGCCTATGTCCAGCAGTAGACGTCTTTCGGCTGATATGATGATGATGATGTGAGCAATCTTTCTAAGTCAAAAATATTCACGGTTAGTTTGACTAGACTTATATTGAATTGACTGGGATATTTTATTATTATTATTTATTCAATTAATAAACATGTGGGTACAAGAACATTATTTTAAATATATAGCTCCACAAAACTATTTATATAGTTTGACTGTGGAGTCAGAGCTCGCTAATGTAACAAAACAAAAATATCGCTATACTAATCATAATAATGTATTGGAAGACAGTATATAGTTAGTGTGATTAGCTTTCTATTGTTTTCTGGCTCCCGATATCACCCGTGCGAACACTGCGGACACATGGCTATGCCATGCGTCGAAATATAAGTGATAATTACGTAAAATTATATGCCGTACAGTATCTACGTACATCTTCGTGGTTGTTCACGAACCAAGACACAAATAAAACGGGCCATCAAGCTATACATTTAATTGTAAAAGCTTTGTGATATTTCATAACATTCACAGGTGTTTCTAATTGCAGTAATTGCTAAGGGCCGCCGAAGGGCCAATTATTGGTCTTCATCGGAAACCAGCCATCAATTTTAAATGGGCGGGGAACTTCGGATTTAGTGAGGTGCTTATTGCACAATGAGCACGGTTTGTGTTTAATGTGGTAATTGACCTTTGTGCAGCACATAAACATCACCCAATTAATATTTTACAAAATGTAGGTATATTTAGTCGGTACAAAATTGTGTTAGCGACAGGCAACGCTGCACTTTGTTGCCAAGGACAAAATTCTTTTGTAAACGTATATGAATATAAATCATCTTCATTCTCTTGCCCTTATCCCAGTCACTTGGGGTCGGCGCAGCATGTCTTTCTCTTCCATACATTTCTGTCACTCTCACTCGTCATCTCATCATTAACATAAATACATTTTTTTTTCCTAGCGTATAATTGTGTCCCACTGCTGGGCAAAGGCCTCCCCTTTCTTCCGCCACTCATCACGATTTGCCGCCTGCTCCGGCCAGTCGCCGCAAAATGCGTCGAGATCATCCCTTTCTTTGGCCTACCTCTGCCCCGGCTAATACATATATATTTAAATCCATACTATCCATCCATCCATACTAATCCATACTAATATTATAAATGCGAAAGTAACTCTGTCTGTCTGTCTGTCTGTCTGTCTGTCTGTCTGTCTGTCTGTCTGTCTGTCTGTCTGTTACGCTTTCCCGCTTAAACCACGCAACCGATTTTGATGAAATTTGGAACAGACAATCTTTAGACCCTGAGACAGAACATAGGCTACTTTTTATTTCGAAAAAAAGGGATGAAGGGGTTGAAAAAGAGGTTGAAAGTTTGTATGGGATTTCTTAATTTTAAATGATAAAACCATGAAACTTTATATTTTAGCACTTGATAAGAAATCATTAAACATATATTTAAAGTCACATACAGGTCGAACGCGATTAATTAACATTATTTTTACCTTTAAAATAAACATGGTGGGAAATAAACATTAACTAAAAGCGGGTAGATTATATTTATTTGTCTACCCCGAACATTTATATAAATTAATATCGGGTAGTTTTGTGTTGTTTACATCTCCGGTGACATTTTGCTGGGACGTCAGTCTTCCGCGACCACGGCCAGTGCAACCTGGCCGAAACGTTGGGAAAAAAGGTAAAAATAATGTTAATTAATCGCGTTCGACCTGTATGTGACTTTAAATATGTGTACAAAGCGCGAGAACTTAGATTAGATTAGATTAGATTTCTTTATTTCATGATAAAAATTACACTATAAATTTGCTACATGTCAAAATTATGTTTATCTTCTCATCATGATCGTCAAAAATTACATAATAAATTCCAAATAAAAATAATTGTGTCTCCCAAATGAGGATTGTCATTTACAAAGAAAGAAAATACACATGCCAAGCTAAATAAAATTAATAAATTAAGTTACAATATCATGAAAGTATCACGAAGCAAGAAAATATTATATAACAGAGAAATATAGGTATAATTATATCGTCGGTCATTAAAAATACAAATCCATGTACTCATTTACAGAGTACATGGGGTTATCTAACAAAAAGTTTCTCAATTTGCGCTTAAATGCTTCGTCACATGGCTCATTTCTCAGATCGGCAGGTAAGTGCTCATAGTAAGTACTTAAAGTGTTATATCATTAAACATCTTGATAAGGGATAGGGATAGGGATAGGGATAGGGATAGGGATAGGGATAGGGATAGGGATAGGGATAGGGATAGGGATAGGGATAGCGATAGGGATAGCGATAGGGATAGCGATAGGGAAAGCGATAGGGATAGCGATAGGGAAAGCGATAGGGATAGCGATAGGGATAGCGATAGGGATAGCGATAGGGATAGCGATAGCGATAGCGATAGCGATAGCGATAGCGATAGCGATAGCGATAGCGATAGCGATACGGATACGGATACGGATAATATGGGTATCGTTAGCGGGATACGGATAATCGGTCGGCGGTCTCTTACAATCAATGTGCTCTAAGACGATCGTTGTTTGCTTGCTTGAAGATTACGTTTGCGATAAGTATAAGCAAAATGTAAAAAATTGTAAGGGATAATAGAAAAAAGTACTTTTTACCCACCGATCATAGTGTCGAAATACGGGCTATGTGGGATGTTTATAAAGGTTTCCCCAGCGTATATAGAATTACCTACGCTGTGGTCGATGTGTAATATTTCTACAATCATTGCAAGCAAAAGTATTATGTGCAATCGAAATAATCGCAGATAAATATACCTACAGAGAAACATTTGGTCCCTACGGATCCAAATGAAAATCTTAATGAATACTTTTATTACGCGGGCGAAGCCGCGGGTAAAAGCTAGTACATATATATTTAGATATTTGTATATGAAGCACATGAACTACTCAAGTTTCAGTGCCACTCTTGACAAAAAGGGGTTGAAAGTAATCGAAATCGATACACACAACCTATCAAAAATTGGGACGTTTTGCCGGCCGCGGGAACAATTACACTTTATTTATATAATAATTACATTTTATTATTCCTCTTTATTTCTTTCAAATCTTAGGCTAGGCTATTTATACTACGAATATAAAAGTAAAATACAAAACCACTTACAAAACAATAAAAAAAATATAAACATATTATAAAAAACCTAACCTAGGGTGCCGCCAGCTTTTATTTATTATTATTAATGCAAACATTGTAAAACATGAAAAAAATGAACCAGTTACAATTTGCTCGCCAGTCGAGGTTTGCCCCTCTGTACCTTACTCTGTTGTTTTCGAACCATGTCATCCCTGTATACTTCACGAAGTGAATGTCCACTCAAAGTCACATGTGGCCAAAGTTTCATCACACGCAGACACCTACATTTCGCGATACGATCATAGCTCCAATTACTTACATAACTACTTTTGTACTTACCTCATTACATTTTGCCACTAACACTCTTTATAGGTGGACCTTATGATGCTTAGAGTAAGGGTGCCTATTTGACAGGTGCCTCATTATAAGCTAATGCCTCTGTTTGAAATATTATGTTACAAATGTTGTTAAGTGCTTATTTTGTGACGATTGACCCACTTTTGGTTAAGGAATTATTTGATATCTTACTTGTATTAGCTGGTTGCTTAACTTACTCTGTTAAAATGGGAAAATTGCCAGTTGGCAGGCTAAACTCTTGAGAGGACAAAAACTGACTGAAGTAAGGTACGGGCAAGGGCACTGCTCGGGGAAAAGTTTCAACTAATTACTCGTTTTTTTCCCGTCTTACATATTTTGCATCGTTAAATAGTGTCCACTGGTCAATCTGGACATATATTATGTCACGCGTTTTCAGTGGATACATATCGTCACTACTTTTAAAAAAACTCGTATCTTCGTCTGTCAATGAAAAGAAAATTGTAGTAAGTATCTATGGAATGCATACAGACTTACTGCGTTTTAAATTTGAGAAGCAGCGTGAGATACGAGATATTTTCAAAGTAGTGACAATATAAAAAACATGAAAAATAAAACTTCTGAGGTCATAATGTAAATTTATTATGGGAGCAATGCTGAAATCGCAAAAATTGGCTAAATATTCCATAGAAATGAGCGGCATCAAGTCAAGGATCAGCAAATTCTGGCTGGTCCTTTTTTTTTTCACCCTGTATAGTCAATTAAAATTATTATACAATGAATAACTATTAATGCCACTTTAGCTACAAAGATAATAATACACATTTTGCACTCCACAAGGCCAAACATAATACCCTATCGTCTAGATCACTCAGGACATCCTGGCATCACTGCGTAACAAATGACTGTGTTCTTTGTTCTTAATATTCAGAATTAAGATAAGATAAGATGATATCCACTGAGGCTGAATGTTGCCGGTAATTAAGCATAAAGTAATGGAGATTGTAATCTAGATAAACTATGCTTCATTTTCGAGAGATTCTAATTATTCTTTTCGTGATTTGAAAATATGGACATATGGTAATAGGAAGTCGCTATGCGAGTAGATTTTACAACTATACTAACTAGGAGAGAGGGAATAAATTGTGTAACATAGTATAATAGAATTTAGAGTAAGGTAAGGTGGGGTAAGACTGAAGGGCTTTTCTTGGTATGTATTAATAGTTATTTGTTATACAAGGGGGCAAAGTTCTATTTTAACGCCGAGTGTGGAATTGAAAAACGAGCAAGTGAAAGGATTCTATAGTTGAACCACGAGCGAAGCGAGTGGTTCGAGAACAGAATCCTAAACTTGCGAGTTTTTTAACACACGAGAAGTAAAATACATTTGCACCCGAGTGTAACACAAAACTTTTCCCTCACTATAGCGAGGAAACTACATCGCAAGAAAATGCGTTTATCACTGCTTCCAGTAGTTCCACGGGTGGTAAATCATCTTAATTACTAGATTCAACTACTTTTATCAACTTTATAGCAGTTAATTTGACTTTATTCAAGGTCAAATTACTTTACCCACTAGTGGATAAAATGCGTTTACCCGCTGGTATTAAAGGACAAAACACGTGTTTCCGAGCTAGTGAGGGGAAAATAATATATGTTTCGTATAATGAAGCACAACGGGCGGCTTTCCATCTTACCCCGCATGAAAAAGCTTACCTTACATATATATGGCGCTATATTACTGCACTACTTAGGTAATGAGCTTATTAGGTACAGTCACCGGCATAAATAAGTGATGATTTCTGTACCTTGTCACATCAACATCTTGTTTGAAATGTCATACGAAGTTGTCAAATGATTAAAAGCGACAAGGTACTGAAATCATCACTTATTTATGCCGGTGACTGTACACAACTAAATATGTCAAAAATTTAAATCGCCATATCGTCACTACTTTAAAAAATCTCGTATCTCACGCTGTTCCTCAAAGTTAAAACGCAGTAAGTCTATATGCATTCCATACATACTTACTACAATTTTCTTTTCATTGACAGACGAAGATACAAGTTTTTTTTAAAGTATTGACGATATACATGACATTATGTCTGTATACTGTAAAACGTCGTACGGGCAAAGAGGACGTTCGTAATTCATGACGATTTAAAATATCCCCTTCGGTCGAGTTCTAATTTATCGTCACTAGTTCCGAATGTTTTGTTTTCTGTACTTTTATCATATCGTCACTACTTTAAAAAAAACTTGTATCTTCGTCTGTCAATGAAAAGAAAATTGTAGTAAGTATGTATGGAATGCATATAGACTTACTTACTGCGTTTTAACTTTGAGGAGCAGCGTGAGATACGAGATTTTTTAAAAGTAGTGACGATATTTGTTTTTTAAAATTATACTAAACTTATACCATACCGAATATTCGGCGCATCTCTAAACATGATTAAAAACTGATAGATATATTTAGGTCACCATTAATCAGGTCAAAACAAAGATCTTCATCAACCTGTCAGTTCTTCATTCTGACTCCAACCAATAATCTACGAGCTAAAATGTTCTTTAATATATTACATCAAAGAGTTTTCTCGTATGACACTGTCAAGATTGTCTGAAAGGGCTTTATTTTATTTTATTTTATTTATTTTATTTACAAATGTTTACATGACATTACAGTTAAAACTAATGCGTCACGAAACTAGAATATGACAATATTTACATTAACACATTTATCCTACAATTCACATTTATTTAATTACACACAATTACACAATTACACAATTTATAAAAGGGTCGTGATCGATTGGCAGATGAGGTCGATGAAGTTATTGAATTGACTTTAGGGTCATCTTTGTAATGAGCTTCTTGTTACTTCCCTTCTACATTTAGGTACAAACATTCCTATGAGTATGAGTCTCTCATGAATATGTGGATACCTGGGTACATACTCGCTACGCTCGCGGTTCAATATTAGAAACTTATTAATATTAGCACGAGCGGTTAAGCAACTTTGCTTCATTGTAGAACAATAGTACATTACGATACATGTGCGGAAAAGAGGAAGTTCATTTTCAGAATTTCCTTTTCGCACGTGTATCGTACGACGTTTAAAGTACAGATGGCCCTCTAAAGTTTCGAATTGATAAGATATGAACCACTTTACGGACTAGCGCGGGTAAAAAACACCATCTGTACTGAAAATGACTATTGTTTAATGTAGTTAGATGTGATATTATGACTAAATTACTGGTTCAGGATAAGCAATAATTGACAGGAAATCGTATTTTTTTAAGTGGAGATACTTGAAGGGATGGGGAGTGACATAGGCTACTTTTTGTCTCTTTCTAACGCGAGCGAAGCCGCGGGCAAAAGCTAGTACATTATATTCTTTACCGAAAAATATTATTTTTAAATATTGAAGAATGTCACCTCGACTCAGGAAACGATTACCAGACCCTGGCCCCAATCCCAAGCTACGAAACCAGCAATTTATTGCGTACAAATAATTAAAATAATCATAGATAATGGCACAAAGGTTGCGCCGTGCCCTATGCGGCCCTAAAGCCCATGAGAATCCGAATCGGTCAAGTGTGAGTGGAGTTAGTAAATAAAAGGATTTATAAAAAATAAAAACCTTCTTGCGTTGTACCGGTTGTGAGCTGGGATGTCGAGGTTGTCCCGAGGGTCTGCAGTATGGAGTTCTTCAATAACCTAACCACAAAATTAAAATTTTGAAAAAACCCCCGACCGCGTCATAGTAGACCGATTTTCATGAAACATGGCTAATAACACTCCCGACTAACTCAGCTTTCAGACAAAAAAGACTAAATCTAAATCGGTTCATCCGTTCGGGAGCTACGATGCCACAGACAGACACACACACAGACAGACAAACAGACAGACAGACAGACAGACACGTCAAACTTATTTAATACCCCGTCGTTTTTGCGCCGGGGGTTAAAAAAGAAGTGTACAGGCCCCGTAGCCGAATGGCATTTCTCCGACGCCAAACGAAAACGAAACGTAGTCCGGCTCTGTCGCGCCAATACGCAAGAGCGATAGGGATAGATATCTACTAGCGTTTCGTTTCGTGAGCGTTTGTGCCATTCGGCTACGCATCCAGATGTCTAAAAGGATCGGCAACGCGCAATTAACACCTCTGGAGTTGCAAGCATCCATAGGTTCCGGTGGCTGCAAAGAGCAAAGTTATCAAAACTCACGGTAGTGCACTGCCATGATACAAAGTCGAAACTCTTGGCACAACGGTCACGTCATTTCCCAGCATTGACCGAGTTGGCTTGAATTGGATGCGTGTTTCGTATGCTGGCGAAGTTGCTTCGGCTAACGTTTGTTCCAAGAGTGATCGAATATTCCCTTTCACGATTTATCTATAGGGCATATTACCGCCGTATCCGTATACAGGGTGTCCCACGGCAACGCCACATGGAGGGAAGTACCTAAAATATCATAGATAGATAGAATATATAGGGAACTTGACTGTAGTTTAAATAAAATATTTTATACCATGCACGAAATAAAGCATCAGATAATTATACGAAAAACATGGACAGAACTATTTTTAAATCCAATTTCTATTTAATAAATCAGGTAGAAATATATAAAGTAACTGAGTTGACCGTGACGTCACTCAATTTGATTTCATATAAATTCCATATTAGCAAGTCTTTCAAATTCGTTTTGGCGCTGATTTGACTAGGAGGCAAGTAGCCTATTGCTGAAAAAAGACATATTTTGTGTTTAAAACTTAGTAAAACTGCATTCATAGATTTGTAAATAATTACAAGGTTAAACCGGAATTCGAACCCGCTACAGGGGAAATAAACCCTGTAAGTAGATTTACCGATGGAGAGGCTTCATCTATCTCTATGGTCTATCTCTGTCGCTCTTCTGCGGCTGCATTTCAATCGGCGTTTAGCGTCAACGATTACGATTACAGGGTGCGTAGCCGAATGGCACAAACGCTCACGAAACGAAACGCTTTTAGTTATGTATCTCTATCGCTCGTGCGTATTGGCGCGTCAGAGCCAGACTACCTTTCGCGGCGTTTCCTTTTCGTTTCGCGTAGCAGAAATGCCATTCGGCTACGGCACCAGACGCTACGCATTCAAAAAACTTGCGCGTACTTACTGGATCCCATGGATCTAGAAACAGTCGTCCCCAAAATGACGACGTCAGACCGTCCTATGAGGATGGGGCGCGCCCCGACACAGCCCCCACAGCGCTCAGCGCCGAAGGGGTCACTTACACCCCAGCAGGGGTGTCGAATGCAGACACACCACCATAGAAACCTAGAGTTTCAAAGCAAAATATTAATATTTGTATGACACCAGTGCAATTCGAAGTCTGTAAGTTTAAGTTCCCTCCATAAATTACTTAGCTTCTGAATGCCAGCGGCAATCATCGCATTGAATAAAGTTAACGATTATAATTATAATTATATGTCTCTGTGGCCGTCGGTATTTTAATTCGCTATTTTATTGGCCAATTAAATGTATTATACTGCTGATATTAAGATATAATACTAAGTATGCATCAGTTTAAAGACAGAACGTATTTTTAAGGGCGAAATAAACAAATATATATTTTTAATTGAGGTTTATGCATATTTAAACGTGAAAGGCGGAAAGTAACTTATCTAATTATAAAAAGCTGAATAATTGGCAATAAAATTGTGTAAGTACACGATAAATAGGGAACGGAAAATTTTGAGGAAAATGTATCTACGTAAGACCCGAAAAATATTCATAGACCTTACAACGTAAGTGGTGGGCAACAAAGTACCTACGGCCAACAGGCCATATCGGCCAGCGAAAAGATTTTATCCATCCGGCCCTCCACTTCCTTCAAAGGTTAAAGTCATCGCCATCTAACGCGGCAAGAGTGATGGGCATGGCACTTGCATTTTTAAGACTATTTATATAAATAATAAAAGTGCAAAAGATTATATAATATTGTTATCGCGATAATTACTCATGAAATAAAACTATGGAAATATCGCGTATAATGAATTTACATTTCATCCCGAATCCCGACGTTTCGAACACTTTACAGCGTTCGTGGTCAACGGGTGACGTCGGGATGAATTGTAAATTCATTATACGCGATTTAATCCGTTTCCATAGTTTTATTTCAAAAGATATATATTATTTATATACTTACCTACCGTAGACAAATATGTAGGTAGATAAATAATTAGTCGACATTCTGCATTCACTGCGCTTCATTTAGCAAGTGCAATTAATTAGTAAATGCAACCGTTACCAAACACACGTAACGTCATACCAATGTTCAAGTCATGTGATATACGATTATAGACCAAGAGCAAGCATCGGGAAAAAATAGTAGATTGTACAACAAGGGCATAAAGTGACCCATTTTAACGCGAGACAATTTATGCCCTTGTTCTGATTTTCACTTCGATTGCGAGGAAAATAATTATATTTTTCACGGCAATTTACACCACGAATTTGTCGTAAAGCGAAAGAACATAATACACTATGATAATACATAACCAATTCCCGTCAACTAACTTTTTAATTTTTTTAGTTTTCAACAAGTGATCAGAGTTTCATTCAGATGTTTGGTTTTCTGCCAAGTCAAACATTTCGGAGCATTTTGAACCATAATCGACTCCTATTTTATGTTATTTACTAAATTTAATGACACAAAATACTAATTCTAATAAATTGTAGCAAAAATAAAATAATATAACAAGTTTTGTCATGTACACAATTTTATTGCTCAGTAAAATTGTGCAATATAGTCATACTAGTTATGAAAAAAAAAGCTGCACTTTTGGATGGAAACAAGCCGCTTTGCATGGTGATAGTAGACATCATAGTAAACGATTTTTTCCGAGGATATCGAAATTTCATCCCTTAGGAAGGCGAGCGTAGCGAGGTGTTTTATGAAAATTAAAAAAATTCTATCTTTTTATTGTGTAGTCCGATTTTGACAAAACGTATCTCAAATGAAAGGTATTAATTTGTGTAATTAAAAAAAAATACAAAGAAAAAAAATTTGAAAGAAAAGTAAGAAAAAATTAAAAAAAAAGTAAATTTACGTCTCGCACTGAATAACTTCAAAGAATGACAGACAAAATGTACAATTTATTTTTAACAAGCAGAAACGTCTGCTAACGATTCTAAACATTTTTATATTAAAGGAAAAAATGGAAAAATTTACGCTTCCGGCGGGACTTGAACCCGCATCATTTGCAATCCGTGCAAGGCTCTTAACCAATTGAGCTACGGAAGCCACGCCGGACATCGCAAATCTTTTCCATGCCTTTCCTTATGTACACACGTCTTGGGGTGACGTCTAGCGCCATCTACCGACAGACTATTACATCTTGTAACGGCACTGGAGTCTCAAGTTATATTGAGAATTCACCAGTAAGAATGTGCTAACCCATACTAAATTTATTTTTAACAAGCAGAAACGTCTGCTAACGATTCTAAACATTTTTATATTAAAGGAAAAAATGGAAAAATTTACGCTTCCGGCGGGACTTGAACCCGCATCATTTGCAATCCGTGCAAGGCTCTTAACCAATTGAGCTACGGAAGCCACGCCGGACATCGCAAATCTTCACGTCACCCCAAGACGTGTGTACATAAGGAAAGGCATGGAAAAGATTTATGGAACGTAACAATCGCATTCAAAAGGTACTTAATGGCGTCTGTTGAATTGAAAAATGTTATGAACATACCTGCCTGTAACCTGCCTGTAACTAAAACAAAACCAACATTGGTTCAGCAACTTTATTAAATTATGAAGTCTTAAAATTGTAAATAAAATTATTCATACAAAAAAAAAATAGCTTCAATGCACACCATTATTGCTGTCCTTGACGTTGTCTGTAACGCTTTAGATTACACTTAACAAAATTCGCAATACAATTCAATACATCATACATTTACCTCTTAGGAAAAACTTAGGTACTTGACAGTCTCGCCTACATACAATTCAATACATTATACATTACCTCTTAGGAAAAACTTAGGTACTTGTCAGTCTCGCCAGTCTCGCCTCTGCCGATGATCAGTCAGTTACCAAATGCCTATATTCAGTAATTATTTATTTAATCGTATGGCATAAAGAGATTCACAGGTATACAGTATATATCATAAAAAGTATGTCACAAATTGATGTCCAAGGTTCTCAGACATTGAGCTGCGTCAGGAGTGAGAGATCAGCTCGTTTTACTTCCTGGGTTGGCTCTTAGAAGGCATTCCAGCTGCCGTAGCCGAATGGTATTTCTGCGACGCGAAACGAAAAAACGAAACGGCGCGAAAAGTAGTCTGGCTCTGACGCGCCAATACGCAAGAGCGATAGAGATAGATATCTACAAGCGTTTCGTTTCGTGAGCGTTTGTGCATTCGGCTACGCACGGTGCTCGTCGTTACATCCTGGGTAGGCTCTGAGAGGGCACTCTTGAACTATGTGTAATAGTAATAGTCTGCGATTCGACGCCACAGTCACCTCTAGGCGAATCAATCCAGCCACAAAGGTGTTTGATATGGGCAGTACGGCCGAACCCTGTCTGCATTCTGCTAAGTTTGCACCATTCATGACGCCGGACGCGGGAGATTAAACCCCTTTAATGTTCAGTAATAAGTAGCTAAGACATATGTAACTTCGTATACTTACTAGCTACAGTCTAAAAAAAAACGTAGCTCAGAACTATATAGAAGAAGGTACGGTAGCCTAGATGGCGTTACGCCTTTGGGGGACGCTCAGCTAGATGGCACTTTAACACATATCAAGTTAAGAATATGGGCCAAATTGTCAAAACTGAGGTTGAAAAGTTTTATACCTGTGTCGATAGATGGCAGTCTATGCACTGTGATTACATATTTTACTTTGACAGTAACTCTCTATAATACTTGATCCTCTTTGTAAATAGGTACAAGTATAGTAAAATAACCTGGTTTAAATTGTTCAATAATTTTTATACCATTTTCCGGCGCCAGCTCTCCGTCTATTATGTTATGTTGAATAATATCACATAATAAGTGTTGCAATAGTTACGATTCGCTTGTTATTAGCTTATCTTCTTATTCATCTGATGTAAAAAACTTTTTTTTAAATGAGTGCGAAATTTACCTTAAGTTTGTGATAATAGAGCGAGAAATACAGGCAGAACATTTGTTAATTAGTGAAAATTAATTATGCATTCAGATTCAGAAGCTGATTTACATGTTGTAAATTATATTAAAATGATTTATAGTGGCCCGATCTACCTAAATGCTCTCAAATGCTTAAGGGGTCTACAATGTCTACATACTAACAGTTCGTCGAACGATAAATATTTACATGGTACCATCTAAGCTAGTTATTTGATACTTATGCTCTAAAACTTGACTCATTTCGTTTTTAGTCTTTTATTCCTACATTATTTAATCAAATTTTGAGCAGATTCCGACTTTTTCTCAGACTTCAGTCTGTTTTCATTTTCAGATTATATAAAAAGAGCAAAATATTGAAAAAATAAAGTCTGTCGATTACCGCGGAGGGTGGCGAAGGGGCCCGTCAATTATCCTACAGCTATTCGTAGGAGGTAACGACAAAATTATCCTACAGCTATTCGTAACGACAAAATAACCATGTCAAATTCTCCACTTACTTTGGCACGAAATATTGTATGTATATATATATGTAGGTATATAATATGTAAGTAGTATGTATGTATATGTATGTGTAGGTATTATATGTATTATGTAGGTATATGCAGTATACGCCCAGAAGTAATTGTCGTCTGTGTGCCCTAAGATTTCTGAGGAAACATGATGAGTTTACCGTCGAGTGTCCATCCTGCCAATATGTCAAACTGCAATGGTGCCAAGGCGACGGATGCTAGTAATAATCGCCGACAGTGGCCATAAATTTCAGTTTCTATCGGAAAATGTATACAATACACACAGTACACAGTGCTTGTCGCACTGGTAACTATTTTGGCAAATAAAATATTAGATCCAAGAAGGCCAGGTCAGAAGTACTCGAAACCGATGAGCGTGTATGAGAAACGTTATGAAAGTGTGTGAAGCGAAAGTGATTTGTCAGGATCGTAGTAAATGGAAATTCGTGATCTCTTCCTACCCCTCTGGGAAACAGGCGTGATTGTATGTATGTATGTATGTAAAATATTAGATACTTAAGAGTTTTGAATGATCCACGGTTATTTTGATTACACTTATATGTTCGGGATATAGGCCGTGATTAGGTGCCTACGGGGTCAAGTGGCCTCTGTTGTATGTGAGTAATACGTCATAGCTTTATTCTTAAGATTGATGTTACAATATAAAACAGTTAACCTCCAAAGCAGAAACACTCACCAAATAATATATAATAGATACCCTAAAAACCTTTAATAAAACACAACCAAATCCCTTATTACCTACCTGACCTGACCACCTTATCAGATCTAACCTATATAAAACACCACAATAAAACCAGCCGTTACCAATGAAAGTGCAACCGGCCGCCCGTATCTCTAGCGAGGACCGATTGACTCAATGACTAAAATAGAAAAAAAAAAACTAGGTATTAAACCTTTTTCTGTTCTTTAACCTACATTCTAGTACTACAAACTCTTATTAATTGTTATGGGTATATCGTATCCAGAGAGAATTTATATTAAAGTTCCAGTTAATGTCCAGCTTCCTTTAATGTCTAAACCTACCCGATCATCCAGGTCTCTCTTATGTATGAGCTAGTTGAGCTACCTACTTCTTAAGGCCTGATTTTTTCATACTACATAGTATTTTATTTCAGTATTCTTACTGTTTAAAATCTGCACACCGTGCAACAACATTAGTTGATGTCGTGTGATAGATATTACGAAATACAGAATAAGCTACATTACAGTAATTTACCACGATCCTAGCGGATCCACAATGGCGAAGGCCGAGTGATCGTTCACTAAATAATTTATGTTGCTTATAAAGTAGACAAAGGAATAAAGGGGTTTACTTACCATCAGAGCGCCGGGTGAAAAAAGGCCTGTCAGCTATTTAGAGTTGACTCTTTTTTACATTTGGCTCGTGAAAAGTCAAAACATAGTAGCCATTCAAATCCAGAAAATACAACAAAACAATACACTAAACTTACATATTTTTTCCCCTCACTAGCTCGGAAACACGTGTTTAGTCCTTTAATACCAGTGGGTAAAAACGCATTTTATCCACTAGTGGGTAAAGTAATTTGACCTTGAATAAATTCAAATTAACTGCTTTAAAATTGATAAAAGCAGGTGAATCTAGTAATAAAGATGATTTACCACCTGTGGAACTACTGGAAGCAGTGATAAACGCACTTTTTGCGTTGTAGTTTCCTTAGTTTCCTCGCTAAAAGTTGTGTGTTACACTCGGGTGCAAATGTATTTTACTTCTCGTGTGTTAAAAAACTCGGAAGTTCAGGATTCTATTCTCGAACCACTCGCTTCGCTCGTGGTTCAACTATAACATCCTTTCGCTTGCTCGTTTTTCAAATCCACACTCGGCGTTAAAGTACAACTTTGCCCCCTTTTATAACAAATAACTATTATCATGCAGAAACGTCTCCAGATCGAGACTGCGTTTCGTTCGATCGGCGCCTAGCGTCAACGCTACTCATACCTGCACTCGTAGGACTCGAACCTGCAACCTAGCTTTGCCGGAGCAGTCGCTATGACCAACTTAGCCAAGGAGGCCTATTGGATACGTGCGAATTTTTTCAATATTTTTTAGTACAGCTGGTGTTTTTTTTACGCACTAGTGCGAGAAGTGGTTCATTATATGTCAGGTCGAAACTTCGAAGGTCCATCTGTACTGAAAAACGTCGTACGATACACGTGCGAAAAGGAAATTCATAACTCGTGTCGATTTAAAACACTCCCTTCGGTCGTGTTTTAATTTATCGCCACTCGTTTCGAACTTCCTTTTTTACGCACTTGTATCGTAATGTACTATTTAAATTAAAAGAAAAATGGGATTGACGGAAGCCGTGAAAAAATTCGCACGCATAGGCCTCCTTGGCTAAGTTGGTCATAGCGACTGCTCCGGCAAAGCTAGGTTGCAGCTTCGAGTCCTACGAGTGCAGGTATGAGTATTAGCGTTGACGCTAGGCGCCGATCGAACGAAACGCAGTCTGAATCTGTCGCACCAATAATTTATATATAGTTACGATAACGATATATTTTGAACTAGCTTTTGCCCGCGGCTTCGCTCGCGTTAGAAGGAGACAAAAAGTAGCCTATGTCACTCTCCATCCCTTCAACTATCTCCACTTAAAAATCACGTCAATTCGCAGCTCTGTTTTGACGTGAAAGACGGACAAACAAACAGACACACACACTTTCCCATTTATAATATTAGTATAGATAACATTTGTGCATTTGGCTAGGTACTCTGACACACGTCCGTTATCATAATTTATGAGTAAGTGCGCGTGCGCTCGTCTCGGACTAGTTTTTCTGACGTTCGTCATGGGAAAGTGACTTACCGCTGTTATGTGACCGCTAACGTAATATGTGTAATATGCTGCATTGTTCCTAAATCAACTTACTACACACTCTGATAACGCTGAATTACTGTAGATGTATTATTTGGGACAGTAACTTATGATTCGTAAAAAAAAGCGCTGAAGCGCTGGTAGCCTAGCGGTAAGTACGTGCGACTTTCATTCCGTCGCGGGTTCGAACCCCGGCTCGCACCAATGAATTTTTCGGAATTTATATGCGAAATGTCATTTGATATTTGCCAGTCGCTTTTCGGCGAAGGAAAACATTGTGAGGAAACCGGACTAATTCCAATAAGGTCTAGTTTACCCTTCGGGTTGGAAGGTCAGATGGCAGTCGCTTTCGTATAAACTAGTGCCTACGCAAAATCTTGGGATTAGTTGTCAAAGCGGACCCCAGGCTCCCATGAGCCATGGCAAATGCCGGGACCTTATTGAAATTAGTCCGGTTTCCTCACGATGTTTTCCTTCACCGAAAAGCGACTGGCAAATATCAAATGACATTTCTCACATAAGTTCCGAAAAACTCATTGGTGCGAGCCGGGGTTCGAACCCGCGACCTCCGGAACGAAAGTCGCACGCACTTACCGCTAGGCTACCAGCGCTTCAGTTCCAGGTAAAAATCGTCATTAAAATTTAATTAAGTACCTAAGTAGTAGTCCATTCCCTTCGAGTCAAAGTTCAATATCTCTAAGACTTTAATTAGGTTTATTGCGGTTTTACTATGTTTAAAATATGCGTAGTAAATTGATAATGGAAATGAGAATCATACAGTTTAATTATTACGAGTCCAGTATGGAAATACATCGGCTCGTCTTCAGAACTTAGCTTACTGTTTTAGACTCTAAACTAGGGTTGACACTTTAACTAATTAGGGAGAAATAATTTTGTATTTATCTTTATTCATTTTATATTTAATTATTTTGCATCAGGTAATCGCTCACTGCTGACCATAGAGGCCTCTCTTCGTGTACCTTCCCGGTCCTGGGCTAGTCTCTCGTCCAGAGGTGCCCCGAAGTTTTTCAAATGTCGTCCACCCAACGATCCAACGAATGCCAGGCGCTTTTTACATCCGAAAACGGCCATAATCTGTCAACATTTCTGTCACACTCATCACTCTGCATGGCAACATGTTCCTCTCAATTCAATTTGAGAATGGAAATGACGTTTTTGACTGACTTACTTTATTTTACCTTTTTCTGGCATTTTCATGACCAGTGGTCGTAGCATACTATTTGGATAAACTTTAGCGCATCGGTGGGTCATCATCCAAATAGGTATATATGTATATATAGGTATGTAGGTATAGGTGTATTTCAGAATTACTAAATATATGTTCCATACTTGTGTGTTCATCTCTAGAGGTATAAAACCAGTAGGTACATAGTCCCAGTGGCTAGCAACCCTACAGTAGAATGGACGTTGCGCCAGAGTTCTTGACACGGCGTCGGCCGGTCGCGGCCGGCGTTCGCGCACGCGCGAGTTTTGCAATGGACATTAACAAGTAGCCGAATATATTCCAGAATTTAAGGATATATTCCCCTCTAATAAAACAAAGACAAAACTTCTTGACTGCCTGATGCGCAAATAGATAGTAGTTTTCTCTTCTTGAAAAGAATTGAGCACGTGAGATCTAGACTTTTTTGAGAGGGGCAAAATCTAAAAATTACGAAATTGGCGCCCCTCTGATTTGACGTAGTTTAAATTACGACTGTTAGAACTCGATTGAAGAGAGACGTCATGTTCAAAAATAAAAAAAGATGAATCATTTAACAATTTTATAGGTAAAACGATTAATGATATTACTTATAAGGCCAATAATATTAAAAGTAGTAAGCCCGTTAAAATCGATTTTTATGGACGCCACAGCTACATAATAGATATAACAATAGAAAATGTAATACATATTGCTAGTATTACATGTGCTATTGTTTTAATACAATAAAGCTACAGATTAGGCCAACTATACATAACTTCCTATTCTGACAATGGCTGACATTTGACACTGACAGGTTGTTGTTGCGCAAGATCATCAGAGTGAAAAGTGGAAGTGATTCGCCGGGAGATTACAATAATTACTGTCGCTATTGCATATCGTGACTAATTTGAAAAAATGTCGAATGGAGCATTTCTTTTTGTTTTGCCAATATTTTTTTTTTATTGTTTTAGGGAATTTTAGGTCAATTCTACTTAGAATCACGAGTACTTTCAGTCTCACTGGGAGACAAAAAGTGTCCCAGTATTTCCATACATTTTTGTTACTTTCCTTCTTTGTTACCCCATACAACATGTACGGAAAATGGTAACAAAATGAGAAAAAATCGTATGGGACAATTTTTTTAACTACTAGGACTGAAAAGGCTAGTACTTCTGAGTAGAAATATCATTATTTTTTCAAAAATATCACACTTCATAAAAGTGGCAAAAAAAAAGAAATGCTCAAATTTGACACTGCAATTTTAAGACGAAGCTATTAGGAAGTTAAAAACCTTACTTCTTTACCATATTTACTTTGCAAAAGGATCTACTTATACGGAACGGAACTTCCAGGGTTCCACACGACTATAACTTATCTGACCAGGCCCCGTAGCCGAATGGCATTTCTCCGACGCCAAACGAAAGCGATACGCCGCTGGCTCTGTCGCGCCAATACGCAAGCGCGATAGAGATAGATATCTACTAGCGCTTCGTTTCGTGAGCGTTTCGTGAGCGTTTGTGCCATTCGGCTAGCCACCCAGGCCCCGTAGCCGAATGGCATTTCTACGACGCGAAACGAAAACGAAACGCCGCGAAAGTTAGTCTGGCTATGTTGCTTCAATACGCATGAGCGATAGAGATAAATATCTACGAGCGTTTCGTTTCGTGCGCGGTTCGCGTCGCAGAAATGCCATTCGGCTACGGGGCCTGGTCAGATAAGTTTTAGTCGTGTGTCCTCAAAAGTATAAGTTAAGTACCTTCTCCAGAAATGGTCTGGAATGGTCAGAATTCTCCAGAAATCTGTTTTGCTGAAGTCGGGTCAGTAAGGTGGCCAGTGTGTGTAACCGAATGCACAAACGCTCACTATAATGTCCCTTTTGTAGCTATCTATCTCTATCGCTCTTGCGTATTGGCGCGACAGAGCCAGACTGCATTTCTGCGGCGTTTGGCGTCGCAGAAACGCCATTCGGCTAATGGGCTTGGCCAGAACTAAACCAGACCATCGAATGGAGGGTATGCATCTACAATTATAGGCTATGATGACTGCTTTAGTCAGACAGGCCAAATGCTTGTTTGCCACTGGCCAACAATTCCGATGAAATATTTTTATTAGGTATGCTCCGATTTACTTTTGTATTCCCGATGTCCTCCTCTACCGGTCATGAGTCATGTGATATACAAGTTTTTTTGCAAAAAAATCATTTTTGGCACAACCGACTGTACGTTTCTTTCAACAATCATCTACTGCTCTCCGAGACGTTTATAAAAACCCCTTACTCGATGGGGATATGACGTTTCATAACAGAGTTCTTATGACCACCTTTCTGCTCCATCATCAGATCAGCTCCATGATACCATAATATTGCATTGTCACGTGATTTACACATGTGTGCAAAATTTCAGCTCAATTGGAAACCGGAAAGGTCTTTAGTTTCTACATTTTGACCCAAACTAGCATAACAAGGCAAGTTGAATAAAACCTTGTAGGTAGGTAATTGTAGCGTGTTACCTTTACAAGTTGTAAGTATTCTGCTAGTTAAAGTTTAGCCTCTACTCGAAGTAACACATCGCAAACTAGGATTCGAATAAATTCAACTTGTTTACACACAATCGCAGGCCCGCGATGTTATCTAGACCAGCGGTTCTCAAACTTATTTTCCCATGGAACCCTTTTAGAAAGTAAAACATCTCACGGAACCCTTAATTTTTTTTTTTATTGCAATCTTTATTTTAATAAGCAATCATGATAGTAAAATCTAATCACTAGATTCTAATGTGAGGTATTACATGGAACTGTTTTTTATTTTTTAACAATTGGTGAATATTTGGTTTTATGGAAGAGAGTTGAAGTTGCATATCAGGTACCCAAAATTCACACGGAGCCCCCAGAGAGGCTTTGCGGAGCCCTATGGGTCCGCGGAGCACACTTTGAGAATGGTTGATCTAGACAGACGGACTCCACATTTAGATGTAATGAATGTTGCCATTCAAACGATTAATATATTGTCTGCGTGATGCCTAGGTGAGTCTAGATTTAGATTTAGACTAATTGGTAAGCTAGCAATTTTGCGAGCTAGTTATTGACGATTTTGACACGATAAATGTTTGTATGGTACAGCGGGGAAAATCTCGGCTGGGGGGCAATAGGCTAGTTTCCTACTAGTCAAATCAGCTTCTTTTTATGAATTGTCAAAACGATTTGCTAATATGGAATTACTATGAAATACTAACGCCGTGGCTTGCGTGAGCGACGGTCGCGCGATGGTCGCGCGACGGCGATGCGACTCATACGAAATCAAACCTTATCGATATGGAAGTAGACGATGCGATGAGACGCGACGGCGATGGTCGCGCGACCGTCGCCCACGCAAGACACGGCGTAAGGAGTGACGTCACGGTCAATTCATTTACTTTATATCTTTCTTTTTGACTTATTAAATATAAATTATGTTTAAAAATTACTACTGTCCATATTTTTCTTCTAATTATGTGGTGCTTTATTTGGTGCAATGCATAAAATATTTTATTTTAAGTACTTATAGGAAACTATCCCATTGTAACTGATCCATTTTCCAGATTTCAATTTTTGAAAATGCCCCTTCCTTGACAATCAATAATAACGTACTTAAATATTACAAATAGGTGAAAGTAAATAGGTCATCTCAGACTTGCCTTGAGACTGCCGATACCATCAGGCCTTATTAGGGCCCATCCACACTAACAATCATATTGTCAGCGTTTATGGGTACGGCCTTTGACTAATCACTTATGAATAGAACTTATCTAAGCACTAACAATAGTTTACTTTAAAGTAAATTGTTATAGGCATGTGAAATAACTAGTTGGTCTAGGTGTGCCTATTGTTTTAAACTAAGTGGGAGGATATTTGACTCTACATTTTGTTAAAGATTTAATTTTATGTAACGAAAAAACAACGTACAGTAGAGAGCAATCTATTTACATCCTCCTTGCGTTATCCCAGCATTTGCCACTTGCTCGTGGGAGCCTGGGGTCCGCTTTGACAACTAATCCCAAGATTTGGCGTAGGCACTAGTTTTTACGAAAGCGACTGCCATCTGACCTTCCAACCCGAAGGGTAAACTAGACCTTACTGGAATTAGTCCGGTTTCCTCACGATGTTTTCCTTCACCGAAAAGCGACTGGCAAATATCAAATGACATTTCGCACATAAGTTCCGAAAAACTCATTGGTGCGAGCCGGGGTTCGAACCCGCGACCTCCGGAACGAAAGTCGCACGTACTTACCGCTAGGCTACCAGCGCTTCGTCGCACGTACTTACCGCTAGGCTACCAGCGCTTCAGAGAAGAAGAGAAATAGAGCAATCTATTTACAGCAATAAATTATTTAAATCTGTGCTCCAATCAGAACCATTTTGATCAAATAATTTCCTATCCATCGGGGCGTATTTATTACAAGCTTTTATTCAACTTGCCTTGTTAGTATGTTAGTGTGCGTCAAAACGTAGAAGCTTAATTTGCCCCATGAGGTTTCCGATTGAGCTGAAATTTTGCACAAATGTAAATCACGTGACCATGCAATATTATGGTATCATGGAGCTGATCTGATGACGGAGCAGAAAAGTGGCCATAGGAACTCTGTTATGAAACGTCGTATCCCCATCGAGTAAGGGGTTATTAGAAACGTCTCGGATAGCAGTAGATAACCGCTGAAAGAAAGGTACAGTCGGCGATAAAAGCTTGTGCCAAAAATGAAATGTTTGCAAAAAAACTTATATTTATTACAAAGCATAGGCACTTAAATTTCCTAGAAATTGATCTTCCCTCATATTGTTTCGGATATACGGGAAAAAAATAGAAGCCAATTGTGACGTCATATTAGTCACATAACTCACATAATCAGTGGTAGGTAGAAAGAAAAACATTCCAAAAGATAAAACCTGATTTTCTAGATAACGTAACCTTCCTAAGAGCGTTTTCACATTATCCGATCCGATATCGAATGTCGGACCGATATCCCATACATTACGGGCGCCATCTTGGATTTTTTCCATTAAAATACTTCCGACATCCGATATCGGATCGGATAATGTGAAAACGGACTAAGGCTAAGAGGCCCGTTCCCATTCTTAGTCCCATTTACCAAGTTGTCAAAAATTGAAATGATTATGTCACAAGATCTCATTAAACTATCTTAAAATACTAGCTCAAGATGCAATCGTCATTTGTTATTTGTGTTAAAACTATTTACGGTGATTTTCACATGCTATGCTCTTGACCGATATAGCATTGTGTGATGCTATTGTTATAAAATAAGATAATTTAGTACATTGCGAGGAGTTTAAGAACGTTTAAAGTCATGCTTGTGAACAAAATGAATCATTTATGACACGCGATTGTCAAACAAGAATTTGATTATTATGGGACTATTATACGGAGCGAACTTCGTAACCCAAATATATATTAACAATGACTGTATAATTTATAAACTACCTAACCACAAATTTTAAATTTTGAAAAAACCGCCCTTATAGTGGACCGATTTTCACGAAACAAAAATAAAAACTATTTAAATCTAAATGGGTTCATCCGTTTGGGAGCTACGATGCCTCTGAAAGACACACACACACACTAACAAACAGACAGACAAACAAACCGACAGACTGATACACGTCAAACTTATAACACCCGGCATTTTTGCGACGGGGCATATGCGACGGTTTTTTTTTTAAAACCGACTGAAACAAATTCACATCACATATCATTGTCATATTGTGTTGACATTAACAATTGAACATGGACTCGACTTAGCATAATGCTACAGTAAAAACTGTAAACGCGGACTAGAATACTACTACATTACACATGTGCGAAAATATTTGCCTTCGTACTGTTACGGAAACGTATTACGAACGTGTCATGCTATAAGAGTTTTGAATGATTCAAGGTTAATTTCATTAGACTTATCATTGACAAAAATCAATAAGGTAATCATGGTCTATCACAGACCAACCCCTATAGACATCCATTACAAGACGACTCGCGGTAGCCAGCCTTCCTAGTATTTGCACTGATATTTATTTATTTATTTATTTACATCTGCAACTTACAGCTAACATGCCAAAGCGTTACAAATATTAATTATACATATGATCATATAAACAAACCAAGAAATAAACTATCAAATTTACAATACATCATCAGACATCGTGATTTAGGAGTTAACACATATTAAGATGTTTCGATAACTTTCTTACATTTTTCAATTAGGAAATCCCATGTAGAGTGGAACAGATCGCATTGCGTGTCTGAGTGAAGTACCGAGTTGAGCACCGAGAGCGCAGTCGGGATCGGCGCGCGCTGCTGCAGCGCGGTGCGCGCGGGCGGGCGCGCCAGGAGCGGCGCTGAGCGCAGGCGGCACCGCGCGTTCGGCGCGTATAGTCGGACCACTTCTTCGACCAGACCCGTGCACTCTAATGGCGCTTTCACGAGAAACATTGTTCCGTGTGTTGTCTCTAACTTATAAGAAATAAAAATAGTTTTTAGCTTGTTTTTGATATCAAAATGTGTTTAAAATGACAAAAACGAACCAATTCGCAACAACAAGTGTTATTCATAAAAACTATTGAGTGGATAAAATAAAAACGGTTAAAACAAATTTAGACAGTGACTAAGTGATTTTGAGTGACAATATTGTGGTTTCGTGGTTTCTTATGATCAAATTCATACAATATACTCTACTGAAGTGATACTTATATAGGAGAAACGGATTATTAAGACAATTTGAAGGTATATGCAGCATAATCTCTACATTTAGATAAAAAATAACTGTCTCTCGGGCTCGCGTATAAATATTGATTACAGCGCCATCTATGAGGACTCAGCTGTACTACGTGCATTAGTGATCGAGTGCAAAGATCAGACTTGTTTTATTGCGCGAAACCTACCAAAGAGGGCGTTAATATTTAAAAGAAACAGTAGCAATCTGTATATTACTGCACCATGTCAACAAAAGCAGTAAAAACTCTGACTTCCAGAAAACTATCAACTAAAATTATTTGCCAAAAATGTCTAAATACTATAACGACAAGAGAATACTTACAATGTTCTGTTTGTAAAAATACTCTCCATAGGAAATGCACCACTAATGTTACCTCCAAAAGGTTTATGCTTATGACAACCAAAAATAAGCAGTCATGGAAATGTAGTAACTGTGTAACGAACCTAAACACACCAACTGAGAATGCGACATCTGAATCGCATATTCCTGAATCGTCAAGCATGTTAGATAATGACTCTACACAACTCTCACCAAAGTCTAAACGTAACGAGTTATCACCCAAAATGACAGATACAGCTAACGAGAGTAAGGAGAGTCAAGTCTCACAATCTGCGGAGCGGCAGGGCAACGAAAGCCAGTGCTCCCAAGACCGTTATAGCGGAATAAGCGGCGAGGGGAAACCACGCGACGGAAATCAGCCCACGGACATGGACATGCAACCTACTACAGCTCAAAACCACTCGCAAGAAATTGACGAAGAGCAATACAAAGTAGAACTTGAAGTGGAGCAGCGCGACGACGACCTGCGTGCCGATATCCAGTGCAGTAGTGTGATGCCTTCCAACAGTACCACGAACTTAGATGAAGATGAGACACAGGCGTCTCCTAAACCCGTTAACACTTCGATGGCATTCGAAGATAGTTCAGAGGGCAGCAAAATGAGTCCTAATATCGATTATGTCACCAAGCGAAATGCAAGAAAATGCTTCCATCTCTCAGATGAAAATTTTAACACATCTACTGATACGGACTACTCAGACTCGGAATCAAAATCAAGTAGTAGAAATGAACGATTAAGTCTGCCCAATATACCCGACTTGAATAGCTCTGAAATAGCGAACTTGCAGTCTGCAAATCAGCAATTAACGTTACAGTTATTGAGTGCTCATGAAGAAATTGCTCGCTTGAATAGTGATATTACTAAGCTAAAAAATACATTAGATAATTGCCATATCAAAATTAACACTTATTGCAAAATCTTAAATGAAAACACACCAAACAATTCTATCTCTACCATAAGAGGTAAGAAAAAAAAGAAAACCGCTAATAAGATAAAAAGTCGAAACTCTATATTACCTCTACCTACAAAACAACATATAAGTAGCACACCAATTTCATCAGATCTAGCTCAAAAAGAACACTCTATGCCTGCAAATCCCAAGAAACGGGCTACAACACCCAATACTAGTTCTTCTGGAATTAGGTCGCCATCACTAGAAACAAATGAAACGAAGAAACATATTGAGAAGTCAAAACTCTGCCTAATAAGTGCTAACAAAAGAAATAAGATACTGAAAGTGGCACAGGCAACACTTTCAGATAACTTAGAGATATGTCATTACTTAATGCCTAATTGTGGAATTTCAGAGTTGTTTTCAGACATTAATAAAAAGACACAGAACCTTACAAAACAGGATTATTGCATCATCTTCATCGGAGAGGAAGATTTCAAGGAAACTAAGGACTACCAACAACTTGTGAACAATATAAGAAACAGTTTATTACCATTGGACTATACCAACTTTATTATATGTTTACCTACATACCGGTGTGAAAATACAGGTATAATGTTAAATTGGAGAATCGAAGCTTTTAATAACTTACTTTATTGTGATAACTTGAAGTACGAGTACTCATTTTTGCTTGACTCAAATCTCGAACTGTCCTATGAGTATGATATGTTTAGTAGAGTGTCAGGATTTGTAAACAACAACGGACTAAAGCAGATATTCCAAGGTGTCATGAAAACTATTTTGTTTATAGACCAGTTCAATAACTTCAATCAACCGGAACAAAAAGTATTTTGTCCTCCTAAAACAAACGATATAGGTATACAGACGGACTTGCTTCTAACTAATAATTCTGAAGTAACAACAAAGTCTCATTCCTTTCGTGCCTAAAACTAAATTAAAACTTAATAAACCTTACAATCATGGTAATACAAGTATTCAATTATTGCACCAGAATATAGCTAGTGTATTAAAAAAACAGGATGAGCTAGATATTGTCTTGGAAGAATATTTTGTGAATAAGCATCCCATTAATATCCTATGCTTAACAGAAACTTTTCTGAAAAAGGGAATGGAACATAACGTTTGCATTAACAAATACAAA
The DNA here is from genome assembly GCF_023078275.1 of Leguminivora glycinivorella. Classification (NCBI taxonomy): domain Eukaryota; kingdom Metazoa; phylum Arthropoda; class Insecta; order Lepidoptera; family Tortricidae; genus Leguminivora; species Leguminivora glycinivorella. The sequence continues at coordinate 16,768,611 of NC_062986.1, read as the reverse complement.
TTAGCAGCTTATTTCTCGCGTCCACATGAAAGAAGAGGCGGCTCATGCATTCTGCTGAAAAATGAATTAGACTACAAAACATTAAATATTTGCGACCAAATTTCAGAAAACTATGTGTTTGAATGTTGTGGAGTACAGATAGAGCAGATGGGGCTGATTGTTATTTGTATATACAGGACTCCCTCTTCGAATGTACTAGTATTCTTAGAAAAATTAAATTATTTGCTTTCTAAAGTCAATAAAAAACAAAATAGAATTATCTTATGTGGAGACTGGAATATCAACATACTCAAAACCGACAAGATAAGCCAAGAATTAATCAGTATTTTGGAAGCAAATAATTTTAAAGTACATACTAATACTCCGACGCGACAATCTTCATGTATAGACCTCATTGTTAGCAATATAGAGCAAGTATTGTGTCGAAATGACCATTTAGGTTTGTCGGATCATAATACAGGACAATTCATCTCATTTGATATAGGAAGACTAAAGTATCTTAGGAATTGGTACGAATATAGGCGGGACTTTAGTGCGGAGAATACACAAAAATTTATCAATGCTATACATTCTGTATCTTTTCATAATATATTTAATAATGATGATACAAATACAGCATTCAGCGAATTCCATGATTTAATCATTCTCTTTTTTGAATTATGTTTCCCTAAAATTAAGGTTAAAGTTACCCAAAAGACTAAAAACTCACCTTGGATAACAAAAGGAATAAGAAAATGTTGTAAGCAAAAGCGTCGTCTCTATCTCTCTTACCGGAAATCGACTGGAAGTGATAAGTCATTGTATAAAAGTCTCTATATGAAGTACTCAAAAACGCTACGACGTTGCATTAATAAAGCTCAGCGTATTGTCAACAAAAACACAATTAAAACCGCCAAAAATAAATGTAAAGCAACATGGTCAGTAATCCACCGAAATTTGAACACCAAAGGTTCTTTAAAACATATAGACCAAATATATAATAATGGAAAATACATAGATGACCCCGTAGAACTAGCGGAAACATTCAACAATTTCTTCATAGATCTGCCTTGTACTAGTAACGCGAGTACAGCGACTCTACCCGGTTCTTATAAATACAACCAGATAAACTCTATGTTTTTAACTCCAGTATCGGAAAATGAGGTGTTAAACACTATATTCTCATTAAATAATACGAATTCGGTTGGATATGACTCTATTAGCACCAAACTATTAAAGTTATGCGCCCACAAGCTAGTGTTTCCTCTGACGTATCTAATAAATCTCTCTATCGTCACAGGTATATTCCCAGACCGTCTCAAATACTCGATAGTAAAGCCAATTTATAAAAAAGGTAACGCTTTAGAGATTAATAACTACAGACCTATCACTCTTATCCCAATAATTTCAAAAGTGTTTGAAAAAGTAATTGCTAAGAGATTGTGTGCTTTCCTTCAAAAAAACAATATTTTAAGCTCGGATCAGTTCGGATTTCAGTCGGGTAAATCGACGTCTCTTGCTAGCTTTGATTTAATTAAATTTGTAACCGAGTGTCTTGACCGTAAAGAGCCTGTCATAGCATTATTTTTGGATATGTCTAAGGCATTCGATTTTGTAAATCATAAAACGCTTCTCAATAAACTTTACAATTATGGCATTAGAGGGAAAGCTCAGGACTGGTTTACTAGCTACCTAAGTGAAAGAAGACAGTGCACAGAAATATCTAAAATAATGAATGATGAAAAAGTCTGTGTCAAGTCAGAATATAAAATTAATAGACGAGGAGTTCCTCAAGGAAGCATTTTAGGACCAATATTGTTTCTTCTATACATTAATGACCTTCCCGATCAAACAACTCACAAATGTATATTGTTTGCCGATGATACGACTTTACTGTTTAGATGTACGAACCTTAATACTTTTGAAAATGAAATAAATGAAACTGTTAGAACCATAGTAAATTGGCTGAATATACACGATCTTAAAATTAATATTGATAAAACCAAAGCTGTACAATTTCGAACTAGTAAGAGCCAAGCATTATCATTAAATGTAATGTACAACGATACCAAAGTAGAAATGGTAAATTCGACTGTCTTTCTGGGATTAACTCTTGATGACCACTGTAAATGGAAGAAACATATTGACACTGTATGCTCTAAAATAAACCGATTCGTGTTTGCACTCAAACGGCTCAAAGAAATCGCATCCTTAGACACAGCTTTAAATGCCTATCATAGCTACGTATCATCTGTGTTACGATATGGTGTCATAATCTGGGGTAACTCTGTTGACATTAATAGAGCATTTAAAGCCCAAAAAAAGTGTATCAGAGCATTATGTGGAATCGGTACAAGAGAATCATGTAGACCCATGTTTATAAAACTTAAAATTCTGCCCTTGGCATGTATATATATAGCAGAAATATGCATTTTTGTAAAGAAACACTACCAATACTTTACTTTCGTAGCACAAGTCAATCCAAACGCCAGAGCTAATCGATTAAACAAGCTTCTTGGTACGAGAAACAATTTGGCACTTTACCGCAGTAATGTAGACGGGATGACATATATTATATATAATAAACTGCCACAATATTTAAGAGACATGCCATTTGTTAAATTTAGACGAGCGGTCATAGCATTTTTAAGTAATCATAATTTTTATAGCGTTAAGGAATATTTAAATGAAGACTTTAGTTAACACTTTGACATTTATCCGTAATTAATCTTATTATAAATCTGATATTTTGAAACAATAATTTAATAAATGGTGTATATAATTATGTAATATATTGTAAATAGATTTAAATAATAAGATTTGCATGCCTACTAGTATAAGGTACTGACATTATCTGGACATACATAACACAAATGATATTACCACCTTATCTGTACATAATGTTAAGCAAATAAATGCATTTCATTCATTCATTCAAGAATGCTACTCTATAGGAGGTTCTCTGTGTGGTCTATATACCGGTCAATATAAATCTAGTGTCATGCTATTTCACTCAGTCTCAGTACAAGATGTACTGACATTGACTGAGCTCGCATGACAAATACGAACGTTTCCGGAAAAATACGAAGGAAACCCTTTTCGCACTACATCTGTAGGTATTGCCTTAAGTGAAACTTGAACTGACGATTTCTGGATCACTATTCTAGCGCCTATGGGATATGGGTTAAATTGTGGCGTAGGCGAGAGGCTGGCACTTTCATGCATTTTAGAGCATAAACGTGTTATGTCGTAATATACTTTATCAGTAATATGTGCGAGTTGCATTGACAAAACACTGTAACCATTGAGGTATATGTACTACGTACTAGAGGCGACGTTGCTAAGAGAATTTTTACACAACGCACTGCGGTCCACTGGACCGCAACGTTGTCAGTCCTTACCGGGTCCTTGCGGTGCAGTGACGTGCCGTGATGCATTTACTTTCCACGTGAATAATGCCTTCTTGTGTGTTTAAAAATTGTACTAATCACTCGAGGAAATCAAATAAAAGCCAAGGTGTGACATTTCATCGGTAAATTAAACAAAAAACTCGTCTATAATATTTTAAGATTGAATATTCTACAAACTCGCGAGCGGGCGCGACACTGCCGCCATTTTGGTGACGCAATCATAGACTATAAAAAGTTAACCGCGCAGATGTGCCATTTACACTGTTCCTACTACATATGTAATCTGTTTCATCTCTAATAGAGTTGCGAAATATAAATATTTCTATTTGGAAAATTAATAAGTAACTACTTACTATTTCATTAATTATGTTACTAAAATATTTAAAAAAAAATATTTTTTTAATATATATAGTTAATAGTTTTTGAGTAAAATTGTATTTTTAGCACGCTCACTTTTTGCAGTTTTCTTCGGCCTGGTCATGAAAAAATGGAACAATTTATACGCTTTGTCCAAAAAAATCGTGCTGAGGAAACTTGGTTACCAACTGACCACACATATATATGTTCATTGTGTATTTTAAAGAAGAAGATAAATACAGCACATTTATTTTGTATTAATTTGTATTGTTTAAGTTGTAAATAAATAAATAAGTTTGACTAGAATATCCGTTAACTATAATGTAAAATTCCCGTTAGGCAGAATATAATAATGTGTCACATCTGGTGGTAGCCCTACTCTACGCGTAAATAACCGCTCCCCGCACCCCGCGCATTTGTCAGCATGTGCAGTGTTTTTGCTTGGCAACGTCGCCTCTAGTACGTAGTACATATACCTCAATGACTGTAACGCATGAATTACAGTGTTTTGTCATAGCAGACCATATTACTCCTAAGAGAATTCCAGGTGTGTACTATGTGTACACTATTAACTTAAACTGAAATAGTTGTCATATACCTTCTTATGAATAAGTAACTTTAAGTGTATGCTGTGTATGTGACATCTATTTCAGTTTATAAATATGTAGGTAATTTAATAAAGCAAACAAGCAAGGGATGCTGCTTCTGCTTCTGTTGCTTTAAAATTTTTGTGGGACTACGTTTTCGCTTGTTTTTTCTTTGGCACAACTTCAACCTGAGACTCGGGTACTTCAGGAATCAGGAGCAGTATGTGTATGGAGCGTGCCATGCTCGGTACCAAGGTTCAAGATCGGGTGAGGAATGCCAAGATCCGTCGTCGCACCAAGGTGCAAGACGTGGGTTTCGTCATTACCAAACTTAAATGGAGTTGTGAGGGACATGTTGCTAAGCAGAGTGATGGCTGTTTAAATAGGAATAACTAAAGACGGCACTGTAGTTAATTCCGTAAGACAATCTGATATAGGTTGGTTCATATTTTCGTCTAATTGAGTCACTGCTGGATGTACTTGATAAGGCGAAGGTATTGAGTACTCAATATCCATACCTACCTGTTCCATAGGCTATATTGTTGAGCAGCATAATCAGTAGAACAGTTTATTTTGTTTGATACAACATAATCATCTATACTTTTCTTATTAGTTTTGGCGTTCAGGGGTAGTTTATCACTTTCATTTTCTAAAAAACTTTTTAATCTGGCAAAATTCGATGACACATTTGAATGACACTCTGTTGCAATGTTTAGAAAGTTTTAATTTAATTTATTCCGTTCTTTACATACTCATTTTACTAGTCTATTGATATCCACACAAACTAAATAAAACAACGTGCAGGCTGCACTTAAGAAGTCCTGATTTATACTAAAAAAATACCTAAACCAAAACACTCAATCAAAATTTCTCGTCGGATTATTTTGACAAAACATTGTAACTTTAGTCACCGATTGAAGAAATGGGGAGTTTTATTTTGACAAAACACTGTATCGAGCGATGCAGTGTTTTGTCAAATGACGACTTTAGATTTTACGAGTTACAGTGCATATTACAATGAAGGTTTTCTATGTTTTTGATAGAAAGTCAGTATACTCTTAACATGTATATATAGAATAGGGCCAGATAAGCTTATTGGACAGTATTACCACAAAACACTGTAACTCGAGTTACAGTGTTTTGTCATGGCACGGCAGGGCAACCTGTCACTGCAATGCCACAGTTTTCTTTCAACCCCTTATTTGCCAAGAGTGGCACTGAAGCTTTAGTAGTTTCATGTGCTCTGCCTACCCCTGTATGGGACACAGGCGTAATTTTATGTATGATTGTATGTATGTATTCTAGCGCTCTGCCAATTGAGCAACCGTGCGAATCTTTTGAATTGAACGAACGTTTTTAATGAAATCAAATCAATATTGAATGACTGCGTTCTCAAAACTCGTTCTCCAATCACGTCTTAAATTAGTTCAATTAAATTAAATTATAACGTATACATTTCATTTCTTATCTCAGATTATTTTGGACATAACTTCTGTCCAAGTAAGTGATTGTTTCATACATTTCATAATAATTAATTGAATAAGAGTGGCGCCGGGTGAACATGTTTATGTCAGTGTTTCATAATTATTAATAATTGAAAAAGGAAAAGTTTATGGGATTGTTTAATAAGTTTTGTCGGTGTGTGTGAGAGACACAGTGCTTTGAAGACTATGGAGCAAAATGTACCTAACTATAACCTTGTACTATTATATATTCTGTGCTATAACGTATTTTAGCACGCAACATTAGTTGAGGCCCTCGCATCGATATATGTAGTAGTGGGCAAAGCTATTCGCAGGATCTCCCGTAGGCCTGGCACATGATGGCCGCGAGGATATGTTGCGGCGAGATACATCACACGTCTTCTTCTAACTGTATAAATGACATAAGGACGGGTAGTCCTCGCGGCGACAAAGTCTCGCGGCAACCCTGCCGCCATCTTAAATTACTTATCTAGGACGACTGTCTGGCGTTTGGCATAGTCAGATAGTGGCTTCCTCTCCAACTGCTGATTCTTTGTCTCTTTCTCATGGACCCCATCCCCACGGGTCATATAATATTTCCCTTGTCCACCACGCAGTGTCCACATTGCCCAATAAAGTTGGTTACGACCACACTTTTCAATAAGCGTGTAGGTACTTATTCCAGCCACCCAGATTCGATGCCAAGCTTGATGCTCGTATTGGAAGATAGCAAACTAAACTCATTGAAGGAAACAGATTCAATACAGTCTACAATAGAACCGTCTCACAAAATAAAACTTTGTCCCTTTTTTTACCATTGATGTTAGCCGCACTTCATGACAGTGTGTCCCGATCATTAGCCCTTGTGTCAATGGGTTACTCAATACATACAACTACGTCGCGTCGATTTTAATTAAAAGCTATAATAGTTTCGATTTCGCCAGCTTCCAGCCCTTCGTTATTTACGAGTATTACCACTTTACCTAAGTAAGGTTTGATTGGACGTAAATTGAGTAATTTACTGTTATTTTAAGGTGTGCAAGTACAATAATTTAGGCGGTTTCGGGGTGTGTTGTATGAATTCATATTATTGGACTTGGACCAGCACCTACGGTTATTAAATGAAAATGATGATGACCCGGTCTTTGCCTAAATTGATTTATCCAAAAGGATATTACTTATGTGTTTTGATTTCGTTCTTTAGACTCCTTATTTATTTGGTCTGCTCTCACTAACCTCAGTCTAGTACAAGACCGCGAAATAGACTAATCTTAACATTTTAATTAATTCCTCTGCATGTGTAGGTACTTGTATAAAGTCTAGTCGTGTATTTCTCAAGATTGGTCAACTGCGCACAATATGAAACGTATACTATTACAGTTAAATTATTGACAATTTGAATTATTTCATTAACTTGTATTTTTTGTTATTTCAGGCTGCCAGCGCCCTCTTCACACTAGACAGCGCACGCGGTAAATCGCTGTCCCGAAGTTTGGCGAAACGCGACCGCCGACGCCGACGATGTCGCGCCGCCCTCGCAATATTGGCCCTGCTGATGCTTTTAGTTGCGGTCGGCGCGGTGGAATTATTGCTATCGAGAGGTCAGAGAGTGTTCGGTGTTGTGTTGCGATAGCAGAGGCGTACGTATACATTTAATCAGTTATCGTCCCAATGTTAGGTGAAATGCGAACGCCGGCGACGCTGATGCCGCGCCGCTCTTGACACTTAGGCCTAACTACTGACTGATGGTTTTAGTTGCAGTCGGCGCGGTAAAGCTACAACTCTTACGGGGACAAAGGGTGTTCGGTGTTGTGTTGCGATAACAGAGGCGCCGATACAGCGCCGCTCTTATCATATTAGTAGAGTTATTGCTATAGTAGAGTTAGAAGCATCTATAGTTAGTCTCTGTCCTGGAGCCTGGCGAAACGAGAACGCCGACGTCATTCTCGCCATATTGGCCCTACTGATGATTTTAGTTGCCGTCGGCGCGGTGGAGCTACTACTCTCAAGGGGGCAGAAGTTGTTCGCTGTCGCGATAACAGAAGCAACTATACTCAGTTATTTGAGCACCTGCAGTTAGATGAGAAGGATGACGCCGCCGATGCCGCGTCGCCCTCGTCATACTGACACTACGATGCTTTTAGTTGCAGTCAGTGCGGTGGAGCTACTGCTCTCAAGGGGACAGAGGGTTTTCGGTATTTTGTTGCAATAAAATTATTGCCGTTACTGACCGGAACTTAGATGTGAACGCTAACGCCGCCGATGCAGCACACTCTTTTAGTCTACTACAGGGGACAGAGTTTTTGCCGTTGTTTTGCGATATTCTGTCCCAAATCCCAGCGCTAAGAAACGCAAACGCAACCACTAATTTGCAATATTTCGGTGTCGGTGCGGTAGAACTGTTACTGTCGAGGGGACAGATGAGGGTGTTGCGAAATCGAGGTATATACGGGTATAATCAGTTATCGTCCCGATATTTGACGAAACGCAAACTCCATCACCGCGACGTCCTTTTGCTCCTGTTGTATAAGGTTTCTGATGTTGTTGGCTGTTGTTAGCGTGGTGGAGCTACTACTGTCAAGGGGACAGAGGGTATCCAGTAAACTATTGCCCCGATGTCTGTCGACATCCAAGCCCTGTCGCTGACTAAGCGGCTGTACCTTAGCTAAACTGTTCCTATATTGCTACATTCATTCGTCGAGGTTACTGTGTGTTTAGGACAAAGAGTGTAATGTGTTATAAGTACCTATAGTAAAGATCTGTTATACTCAGCCACTGTCTCGAAGTTTGGTGAAACGTGAACGCCGTTGCCGTCAATATTATGTACGCCGCGCCGATGCGATATTGGATGTTTATTGACACCCAAAAAGATCCAATTATTGATTTTGAATATTAGCGTGCAGATTGCTTGCACTGTTGTATTGTCTTATAACGGCTATTGAATAATTTTATTGTACCTATGCCTTATATCATACCGTAGTCTTTAATAACGATTATTATTCCACTATCGAATTAATTTAGAATTTAAGCTGTAATTATTCGATTTGGTGTTGTTAAATTGAGATATTTCATCTACTTTTGAGGATATGGGCCTATTTCGCGAAGCTAAAAGTTACAATTTACAAGTGGTTGTCAATGTCTAATATGACAAGTTGGAAAGAAACTTCCGCTTGTAACTTGTAACTTTCAGTTTTGAGAAATTGGCCCAGGGGCCCGTTTCTCGAAAGGTACAAGCCTTGTATTACAAGTGCGCGAACTGTCATATCGTATGGGTTGTCATGGAAACACACTTGTAATACAAGACTTGTACCTTTAGAGAAACGGGCCCCTACGATTTGACAAACTGTCAAATCGTATGGGTTGTCATGGAAACACACTTGTAATACAAGGCTTGTACCTTTCGAGAAACGGGCCCCTGGTCTATGGGTTTGCCTTGAGGGTTATATATATATTTTTCGGAGTTTGTTTTAATGTTTAATTGTATATCTATTTACGATTAAAGAGATTCATTATTGCAAATAGTAGTTACATTAATAATAATGTAAATGCAATTTATATGCAACTAGTAGTTATCGTATTTGATAGTGGGATACTATCACAAATTGTCAATATTATTTATTAAGTAGAAGCTACTACCTAAATGCAATTTAATTCATTAATGTACCTATGAGTTTTTGTTAAGAACTATATCCATAAAATATAAGTAGGTGAACCATGTTTCGATTTTTAGCCCAGTGATTTGAACTATGTTTTGAAACTATCGTTGTGTTTTTGAATGAATGATCATCCACCTTTATAACAGGTGCCATAAAAATGTAATCGTTATTACAGTGACATAAGTCTGGTAAGGAAAGTTTGGTAGTATTTTGTACATTAAGTATTAATTTAAGTTAAATGGCTTAGCTTTATTAGTGCGTTTAAAGAGAAGGCCCCTTATTTATTGTGTTTTAGTCTACACAGGAGCTCAAGAAAAAAAAAGAAACAGTATTTATACTGGTACTGAATACCTTTATTTAGATACCTAATAATGAGGGTATTCTGAATCTTTTTTTTTCACAATGCGGTGATACTGAGGCGCCAGGTCTTTCTGACAGGAAGCTTCAAAATCTATCTTAGAATGAATGTCGATTAAACATGATTGGTGGATTTTGAAGTTTTTTTACGCCTCCTGGCGAAAAAAACGATCCAAAATGCCTTCATTGTGTTGCTATTGCAGTAAGCCTCCATCGTATTTTAATGAGGAGATACACTCAAAGGTTATGCCAGATGGCGCCACCTTATGTCCATTTCACAGATAAGGAATTCCATACGTGATGAAAGCAAAATTTTTTTTTGCTCTTTCTCACATAATGAATGACATGCCTAGACACTTGAAACAGCACAGGCACTGCAGTATGCTTCCTCATTGTACTAATCTCAATAGAAATGTGATTTTTTCCCCTTTTTAATATTGTTTTTACAAGAAAACTCAGTTTATGTTCCCATTGGTCAAATTATATAAACAACATATAGGTGTATAAAAATACCTTAATGTAAGCATTGAAATTTTGTGATGACATTGGTATATCAACAAAGCGTAGTGTGATGTTTGTGTATATATCTCAGTAGCTGTAGCTTGTATATTTTAGCTTGTATTCGTTGTATATTTTCGCTTATAAATTCTTTGCTGTAATTTAAATAAGATGATTGATTAATTCTTGAGTATTGAACTACTGAGTAATATCATAATATTATACACTTAAGAAGCGCTGCGTGCGTAGCCGAATGGCATTTCTCTGACGCCAAACGAAAATGAAACGCCGCGCCAATTAGTCCGAGCTTTGTCGCGCCAATACGCACGAGCGATAGAGATAGATATCTACTAGCGTTTCGTTTCGTGAGCGTTTCGTGAGCGTTTGTGCCATTCGGCTACGCACCCTGGTAATGTGCAATAGTGCTAAAGTGATGTTTGTGTACTTGTGTAGTCCTATTATATTGACATTTTAGAATACGTAAGTACGTAAGATGATTTTTTTGGACTGCGCCGACTCTGACAAAATAGTGTTTCTATTATGGGGATTCTTAATTTTATGTCATGTTTTCCGCTAAATGTGTCGCTTAACTTCAAACCTGGGTAAATCCATTCTGCTATAAGGTTGATTATCTTTCAGATCATATTATATTGTTCACATAATGGATTTACCCAGGTTTGAAGTTAAGCGACACATATATGTATAAGTAGTATAGTATTCACAAAAATATACTTTTACGTGGTACTACAAATTTTATGTTACGTATAACTACAAATATATATATACGTATATATGTATAGGTACTTAGGTACCTACATATGTAATGGCATTTGGTCAGTCACGCCGAATCTATCAAAGTAGAGTAATAAAATTCTCTAGCTTCTTAAGGCTGAGAAACGAAATTTTGCTCATAGCAAAAGAAAACGTTTAGACGTTTCAAGGAATTAGAGAGTTTATTACGTTACTTCTTGTGATCTGAGTACCCTTGTATTATATTAGAATATTCTCGTACGGTTGATAGGTAAAACTTTGTGTCTTTATAAATATTATTATTGCTATATTTGTCTACCATTCTTCATCACATTCACCTACTCAAAGGTTAGCTGGAAGAAATCCCTTAAAGGGATAAGTTCGCCTTTGTACTGTCTATCCTGTGTCATATTTGTGTTTTGTGTTTTGTACAATAAAGAGTTTATACATACATACATATTAAATAAAAGTTTACAAAATCGTATTCATTTTATTATCCTTAACTTTATATTTACTAAAAAATATTTTAAAATAGTTTACAAAAATAATTAAATACATCTGGTGGGAATGTTGCACGTATACGTTACGTTATAAAAATTATACAAAATTGATCAATTAGTACCTACATGAAATGTTGATCATATCATAAAATATAATTGGCACAACTAAGTAACCAAATTGTTTGATCTTTGTGTGGTATATTGTCAAAGACTCGGGTTCGATTCCCGATTCTGCCACAGAGACATTTTTTATTATGACCCCAGAATGCATAGGTAAGTAATACAGAAAATCACAAATTAAGAAATATTTCCTAAAATAGTTTGATTTGTTTCCTTAGTTCTCTAACTATTCAAGAGTGGCAAATATTTTTGGTCCGTTGTTCGTTCCATCCGATGCTGATTAAAGTGATTATAGTCGTTCCGTTTCTGTAAGGCAGAAAAGCCATAAAACTATTAAAACTCGTTACAATAGCATTATTATTTGCAAAAGGTAAGAAGTTGTAATACCAGGGGCGGCTCACTCCGCGATTCTATCGCCGCGCTATAAGTACATACTGGCGGCCTAATCAGGGGTGGCGCGCGTTCTCGCGGAACGCACGTTCGCTTGATTTAGTTCTGTGGTTCGCACTTTCTATTGTTACTTTACGTCGCGAGTTTTTTTAAAGTTTTATATGCGATGTCCGCGTGTGAATGGCTAATGGTGCTTAGTTAAATAGACATCATGAATAAAATAGGACAATCTTACACAGATCTACTATTGATAAGTCCCACGGAAAAGTTCAATGAGGCTTGTGATGTTGGGACTTAAACAAAAATATATAAATACTGTATTATATATACCTAGAAAGTACCCAAGACTGGAATATAATAGTATACATTTCATCTGAAGTATAAATTCGTTTTAATCCATAGGCAACCCTATCGTCCGACGCTGCGCACGTGCGGCTCGTTTCTTTGTTAGAATTTTGTAGGCATTTAAAAGGCGGCATTTCGTGAATATCAAAGCAGTGGGCCTTCTGTACTTGAACTATTATATATTCTGTGGTAATACGGAGGAAACAGTTTTGACCCGAAACACAGTTAACATAAAGCTTAAAGTGTTGGAAATAAGTGATTGTGTCTGGTGAACAAAAGAAATATAAATTTAATTTTATTTAGTTTAGGGTTGACACCAATAAAATAAAAAAAACAAGTAAACAAAATAATACAACATTAATAATTCTTTCTAAGCTAAGTTTTGAATACCTGATCACGACATATTAGCAACACGAATAAAGTTTAATAAGATTCTATATATTATTCAATCTATTAAGTAGAGCCCATTTAAAGATAAAATCTATCTATCAATTTTTCTGTTTTGTTTTAGTTTCCATAATGTAACTTTGTTCATGCAAATAAATGAATTTTGTTAGTTCGGATATGTAAAATAATTATTAATAATAATACGCCTCTGAAGTTTTTATATCAATCCTATTGTATAGACTGCCGGATAGTAAGCAAGCATTAATTCAGGACTAAATTAGTTTAAATACTGAGGAATAATAGGCTAATAATAGGTCACATATGTCTTCATATATTCAGCATGTACAAGTAACATACTTGTTACACACTACATGCCGTGGCCATGCAATTCATAGGTGTAAAGTAATTTAACCGGACTTCACAATCCCATGTGTTCAAATTTTCTGGTAGAATTTTTCCGTTCCGTGGTTTAACTATGTCCAATATGTCCATCCATCCTCATATAATTGTCACGTGATATGTAAGTTTCAATAAAATATAATTAGTGATTCACTTCGCGAATGATCTTTTACTGACAAGTAGGCATATTAAAATGAACATATTTCCTACTACATAGTCTACATACATTGGTCCTAATAGGTACGACACTCCCGATGGTGGCGCAGTGGCAACCCTACCCTCCAATATTTTTATTGCTACTAGAATTTTAGTGACGTTCATTTGACATTGAACCTTAACACATATTATTACGTTAGCTTTTCGTTCATGTAATGAATGACTTAAGCTATTTTTAAAATTGATTAACTAATTATCTTAATTTTATGGCTCTTTTGCCTTAGCCCGCCGGACAAACTATACTATGAGTTTTTTATTCAGCTGCTATAACTTCGTCCACTTTTTGATCGTTCTCGTCGACTGGAACTTCATCTACGACTTGGCAGTTAAAAGCCAAAGCCACAACCTGAAAAAATAAAAAAGAACGTAAGTAGCTATCTAGGCACACTGAGAAAGAAAGAAGAATCCGTCAAAACAGTAATCCGGCTAATTAATAATAACTCCCTTCATTTAGCGACGGTTCATGAGAGTCTAAAGCTAGGGAACTAAACTAACTAAATATTGCATTCTTACCTTAGGAGCGGCCTCAGCCTTTTACATTCTGTGACTCTTCTCTATCCGATTGGACCGAAAAATAATATTTTACATTAGGAATCCATCGAATGTGAAATCTCTCTTCTTCTTATCGTTATCCCTTCATTTTGCCACGGCTCATGAGATGAGAATAGCCCGGTGAATGGGGAATTAAACTACCCAAAATTTGTCAAAACAGTCACAGCTATTTACATTCTGTGACTCTTTTTTTCCACACAGCTTCTAGCTACGCTCCCGAGTTTTTGACAAATATCGGATTAGTTCCCGATTCCGTCATGTTCGATCCATTCATTTAGGCACGGCTCATCAAAATAGCCCAGCGAATTAACAACTAAAGTACCCAAAAGGTGTACCCTACCTTGGGAGCAGTGTCAGGGTTGCTCCTAACTCTGGCGAGGTAGCGGTCATAGTAGCCACCCCCGTGTCCGAGACGGCTTCCAGATCTGCTGAACGCCAGCCCTGGCGTGATAATGAGGTCCAGCCCACCTGGAATGTAATGGAGCTCATAAGAATAAAAGTGGAAGTAAGAGCTTTATCACAGTATAATAAAGAGTACTTACTATCGTACAGTATGGTTACTACCGCTTCCAGCTGAAATCGCCGCCCACCCGCTTTCGGCTACCTTACATTTACCGCCTGTCAAGAACGCGTTGTCAACCCATCTTATCTCAATCATACAAGCATGGTACGGGGTACGGGTTCACCTACACGAGCTTAGACTGTGTGCGTAGAAATGCGCCTCTTTCATATATTTGATCGCCATTGACTGAGGTGTACCTTTACTTTATACGCTTAGGAATGTATCCTAAAATCGATGATACATTAAATTAACACAGGTATGCCTGAATAATATGTTTCTCTTAACGATTACTGGTCATCTTCAAACGGAATGTTTTTACGATATTAACGAACCCTCTAATCTTTTGAATAGATAGAGAACTACTCTTTGTTTAGATCAGTTTGGATTCCTACCTTCACCGAAGACCTACTGAGGAAACATTATAAAGCTTAAGCTCTAAGAAACACCAGTTTGTGTACCTGACTCCAAAGCATCATCCCTGTTGGCATCCTTCTTGTGCTGAGCGATGCCGTGCTTGGTGACGTCCATGCTGGCTTCGTCTCCTGCTTCCACTCGCAGCATCTTCATGTGACCTCCAGCGTATTGGGGCACGAAAGCCGTCCCTGCAAAATACACACATGTTTGATGAATGAGATTTACCTTACATTTAATACACGTTACATATATCGCCATGTGCCTGCCATACAGCCACAATTCAAAATTTTTAATTTTCTGGATTATTGCAGATTCGTATTCAAAATTGAAGCGCTGGTGGCTTAGCGGTAAGAGCGTGCGACTTTCAATTCGGAGGTCGCGTGTTCGTACCCCGGCTCGTACCAATGAGTTTTTCTGAACTTATATGCAAAATCATGAAATAAAACTATGGAAACGGATTAAGTCGCGCGGCTTGGGATCCAGTAGTACATCTGATAATGGAACAAGCACGACGAAGGCTGTGAGGCACTTGTGTTGTATGG
Organism: Leguminivora glycinivorella; assembly: GCF_023078275.1. Taxonomy (NCBI): domain Eukaryota; kingdom Metazoa; phylum Arthropoda; class Insecta; order Lepidoptera; family Tortricidae; genus Leguminivora; species Leguminivora glycinivorella. The sequence continues at coordinate 16,753,127 of NC_062986.1, read as the reverse complement.
TGTTGGACATTTGCAGTTTGTTTCTTTGTCAATTTTGTGTAGATTAATTGGTTAATTATTTTTTAACAGAGTAATGGTAAATTTTTTGAATATTGTATAACTGGCTTTATTAATAGTGTGTGAACCTGCCTTAGAAATCTATATTATTTGTGGTCATGGTTCGTTAATATTTCTTGTAAGTGGGTAGCTTTTGCACATTTTAATTTTTCCTCAGTCACCCGTTGACCACGAACGCTGTAAAGAGTTCGAAACGTCGGGATGTATTTTAAATTCATTATACGCGATTTAATCCGTTTCCATAGTTTTATTTCATGAGTAACTATCGCGGTAACCGAAGACAATATTAGGTATATGCAAAATGTCATTTGATATTTGCCAGTCGCTTTTCGGTGAAGGAAAACATCGTGAGGAAACCGGACTTATTCCAAAGGCCTAGTTACCCTTTGGGTTGGAAGGTCAAATGGCAGTCGCTTTCGTAAAACTAGTGCCTACGCCAAATATTGAGATTAGTTGTCAATGCGGACCCCATAAGCTGTGGCCGATGCCGGGATAGCGCAAGGAGGATGATGATGACGCCTGATGGCACCACTGACCTTTGGACTTGACGTGTTGGAGAAGCGGTGAGGTGTCTACCTCCTGGTCTGTGCTCATGTACAGCGCGATCCGTTTCGACGACTTGTACCAGGGGTGGTTGATCACCTGCAAATATTTATTATTAGCAAAGGCTAATATTTATGATATCGAACCACTCAGCAACTGTAGTGCCTACAGCGTCGCAAAGAAGAAATGGAACATTTTTTTTATCATAACAACTTTTACTTTTCTCATACAATAGTTGCCATATACAAAAAAGTGACATAGACAGACGGTGGCGCCCCTATTACTTTTCTACTCTTTTTTTACCAGGCTGTAATGGAAAGTATGGGTTACCAAATTAAGTTACATAGTTGTTTCAGTAAGTTGCATTCAGAGAACAACCAAAAATATGTCTTTGGTTGTTCTCTGAATACTCATAACTCCGTATAGACAGATAAAGTCAAAGAAAAAAACGTACCTCAGTACCATATAGAAAAAGGTACGGTGGCCTAGATGGCATTACACCTTTGGGGTACGCTCAGCTAGATGGTGCTAATATTAATATTTGACATTTTAACACATATCAAGCTAAGAATATGGGCCAAATTGTCAAAGCTGAGGTTCAAAAGTTTTAAGCCTGTGACAAGAGATGGCAGTCTATGCACTGTGATTACACATTTTACTTCGACAGTAACTCTATATATAATACTCGATCCTCTTTGGAACAGCTCAGCGTAATTTCCGCTTAATTGTAGTACCTTTTCATAGACCACCCTGGACTGCCGAGTCTTCTCCTCAGCAGACAGCGCGGCTATCCGCGCCGAGATCTCACTGCGCAAGAGCATCTTGGCAGGGTTGGGTGTGCCGGGAGCCATTGTGGACTGAAACGGTAGATGGTGTCACTAATAGAGAGCAAAGTGGTATACAACCTGTTTTTATTGAATTCCGTTAACTTTAAGGGAAGATTCTTTAGATCAAATAATACAATTAATTTCTCTAAGAAACTAGCGTCTTAACTCTTAACTCTTACGGTTATCGAGTTATTAAAAAAATAAAGATAATTACTTAACACGTGTGTGACAGCCGTTACCAATTCCTAATGTTATTTGTTTTGACATGTGCCGTCAATCGCTTGACACTAACTTGAATGTTATTGTTAAGGGTCTCTCACACTAATAAATTCATTTATTATGTATGAAAAACTTCAAAAAATTTTTTTTGCGAATTTAACTAAAAGTGATATACAGGGTGGTTCCTGATAATGAACACAAAAACGGAAAACAAAAAAAACACGGTGTATTTACGGCGAGGGAGATTATTGAAGGTCCGAACTAAACTAACAAACTAGAGATGGGCCGAATATTCGGTAAATATTCGGTATTCGGCAAGTTTTTCAATGTTCGTATTCGGCCGAATAATTCGGTTACATTGCCGAATATTTACCGAATAAACAAAGTTAATAAATAGCGTAAGTTGTTTCGTAATTCATCGGATAATGATGACATCCTATTTTAGCAATCTAAGGAACTACCAAAGGGAGTTAAAAATGCATGAAAATGCGTTAAAATATAAAATTCAATAATTTTGTAAAAAAAGGTAAAATGACGTATCTTAAGAAACATAAACCAAAATTTTCTTTTGCACTAAATTATAGGAAAATTAAGATTCTTAGTAAGATAAATGTGTATCCATTACCAATCATTGACACGTTTTTAACTCTAAGCCAAGATTTAAAATATGGCTCAACCGAATATTCGGCCGAATGTTCGGTTCGGTAACAGCTAAACCGAATGTTGCTGGATGGCTATGGCTGAATATTCGTATTCGGCAAAAGTCCGCATTCGGCCCATCTCTAGTCCAAACGATGAGATACTGGAACAAAGTTATTGAAGCTGTCTGTAGTTGTCGACATACCTACGGGGAATAGCAAACAATAGCAAGTGAATTGCAAAAGTGAACGCCGAATTCATCAATAAATTCATTCATAATTTCTCCATCCAATTTCGCAGCTCACTGTACATATAGGTGGTTTAAAAAGTATTATTTTAGCTTCATAATTCATATTTATAGTATAATTATAATAATTAAGACTTGTTTTGCTAATAAACATTTCAAATAATAAATTACACCAAATTTAAAAATTTGACATAGAAAAAGTAATAAAAGAATTGAACATATTAACATAATTAAAAACCGCGTAGGTAACATTTTTTATTAAAGTGAATGATTGAATGAACCAATTTAACTGATTTGATGTTACTACTTTTTACAAATATATTATAATGGTCATGTGATTCCGATTCCACTAAACATGTTTCATGTTATAAAATATGCCAAATATTTTTCAAGGATAATCATATTCTCATATTATTACTGAATCTCAGACTGATAGCAGACTTACTGATTATTGATAACATCAAAGAGAGTAGGCTAAGTAAACTTCCTTAATCTTAAACCAGTTTTAAGGTTGCTTACATATGTCATAATTCTACTAACAACCATAATAATGTTATTCAACAAAGTAACAGTTACTTGAAAGTAACAAAAAACTGAACTCACCAGCAGCTAGGTCCCGCTACCACAGTAATGAGTACACTGCAACAATAACACTGTTTGTAATCATCTGCCGACGATAAAACGATACGGCGGCGGCATGGAACCAAAACAATCACGCAATGTTCACGTGTGGACGCTTTGATAACCGCGCCATCTAGCTGACGCCCCTTGAACTAATGAGAACGCGCGCTGACGAGAATTTAGTGAAGTTGGACAACACGTGTTGCTTTGAAGTTGTTATGCAGTAGCCACAGGTGGCTGAAGTGTACGATATCTCAGATGTCTATTTTGATGAACTAGAGACCACCACCACTACAGTGTTCTATATGAATTGTATATGAGCCAATTAAATTGTGAGATATTGGATTAACTCCTTTAAGTTATAATAATAAGAGAAAAAAGTCATAAGCATTGTGGACGAATTTTGTAGCATTTCTATTTCTACATAAATCTGTTCAGTTATCTTAAAAATATATGTAAAGTAACACATCTTAATGAAACCATTATCTCTATGAATAGTTAGTCGTAGTTACTAGGTGGTACTAGTTACAGTTGTTATTCAAAACTTTGTACAAAGACTTTCCATTGTGTCTCATGGATGTTTAATAACCCTTCGTGTCCTTTTGTATGCCAGAGTTGTTTGAAACGCACACGTAGTTTTTCATACGACCAGAAAGGAACTACGTTCTTGGAAGACTTCTTTAACATGCATCATTTCAATGAAATTAACATTGCACGTATCTTCATCGCTCACTACATACTTTGTACAAGTAAAAGGAAGCATCTTGCATGACCGACATGACCGTGCTAATCTCAAAAGGCACCGAACCGATTTAAGTGGATTTCGCTCATCTAGCTTAGTTTTAAAATAATTCCTGCGAGAGGGACAGAATTTAAGCTGAATGTGGTTCATTAAAAAGAAAATATCGTAAACGTCTTTCTTTCTACGTTTGGGATACTAATGAAAATTCCAAGTCCGTAAGAAATATCCTAAAAGTACCTAAATACTAAATAGCCTGTCTGAAAGGTTTACAATTTAAAACATGCAAATGTTGTGGACTATGATATCCATAATCTATCTACTACTGTAATACCTCTACTTCTATTAAACTGCTTTCTGCTTACTGCTATGTCTGCTATCTAGTTGCATTCCTGTCTTACTGCTATCTAATTCCAGAATTATTGGTTTATTACTTACAACCTAGATAGCCAACTAGGTTGACCACATCTTATCCATAATTCCATATTTAACTATGAAGTGAACTGTATATTTTACAATGTATAAAATGGGTGTACTTGGAATATACCTGTAGGTACAATAAATATTATAGGTATCATCAAAAGGATATTAATAACTGCAAGAAATAAAGAAAAGGACGTTACGCCAAGTCGGGATAGTTTCAGAACATTAAAAGTACATTATGGTGCTATCTTCAATTTAATATTTCCTGGTGAGAAAGGTATTTTCTCTTGGTATCACATAAAACTTGCTCCTAGGTGAAAAGGGTATCATGTCCGTCCCAAGGTTTGTATAGGGCTCCTGGCAATTTTATTGAGATTGGGTCAAGAGAGCCGTAAAAAGTGACAACAACCCCACACGTTTCAGTATTTATATGTATGAAACGTGGTGTATGAGATATTTACCTATAGAAAGTATTGAAAGGAAAAAAGGGATAATACATACATACATATAATCACGCTTGTATCCCATAAAGGGATAGGTAGAGTACATGAACTACTAAGTTTCAGTGCCACTTTTGGCGAAAATGGGTTGAAAGAAATAGAAATTGTGACATTGCAGTCACAGGTTGCCAGCTTCTCGTCTACGCCACAATTTAACTCATATCCCACAGTCGATTTCTACGAGACCCATGGATAAGGATAAATAATTTGTAGCTAGTTCTAAATTAGAGACGTCTTTAAAAGAGATATTTATTTTCTTTAAAGGAACCCTTAGCGACCAGAACTTGTTATTTAAATTTATATGACTAGTTCATAAGTGCTATAAAAGTTCCAATTCTTTTACTGGTCGTTTTGCATAAAATTGCTCGTCTAAGTACCGAGTCCACTTAGAAGTTGACATAGCAGAAAATTTCCGGATGATTTGCATAGCGATGTCTAGACAAGATTCTCTTCATGTTTCTCAACAGACATTCTTCCCAAAATTTGTCTTTTTGGTAATGAAAGTGAACCTACAGAAAATCTTAATAATATTAGCCTTTCTTTGATAACGTATCTAACGCTGTTAGGATTATAATTAGCAGATTATCTTATATTGTTATCTTGTCAAGTTATTGTCAGTAACAAGCCTTATCTTGACTGTTAATAAGGTTATGCTAATTAGTTTTCACCATGACGTGAAGTTTAAGTGGTTTGAACAGCGCATTTCAGAATGCTATGGTAAGAAAATTGCAAGATAATGGGAGACAAATCCTAAAATAAACAGCAGGATGTTGTAAACTTGTTTGTTTGGGACCGACACACATTTAAAGGCTCTGTCTGAAAACCAGCGCTGAGCTCTCTGTCCAGCACATGCTGAGACTGAGACCTTATTGCTTCACAATATTATAAGCTTATTATTAGCTAGTTCATAAGTTTAGTTAAGTACTTATATGTATTAGTTTAGTAAGTTATTGTGGCAATAAAAAATTTTGAAGTTTGAAGTTTGAAAATAGGGTTTTTTCAACCTAACACTGTCAGCAGGAAAATATGCCGGCGTTAAATTCCCTCCCAACCGTTACGATTCAATTCATTAAGTTCAAAATTTAAAACGAAATGTAGACGCTGATTTTATTAAGAAAGGGAGGGCCGAATCGAAATACATAAATTGTAATGAAACGGCGTAATCAAGAATGCTACACTTATTAATTTGTAAAACGTTCACAATTGGCTTTGAGACCTTGAACTGATTTGCAATTGTAATTATATTTTGATATTTAGATGTTTGTTTACCTCTTAGATTGTCTGGACGATTTTCTCTTTGTATTCCAATCCAAATATTCTAATTGGCTTGTTTACTGTGATTTTGTTCTATTAAAAATTTCTTTCAGCTATCTCAAATACAAATTGACATGTACTCGTATTCAAACAGATTACGATTGCGTATTGAATCTACAGAATATAGTAGGTACCTACGTAATATTTTATAGAAATTACTACTTAGTTAGATAAAATACATAAGAAAAGAGAATGTTCCATTAATGGGTACAACTGTTCCGGCGATACATTTGCCTGAAACGTTCGTACAATTAATAGAACACATGTTGATTTTATGAGGGTATTTAATTGGACTTTAACTGCCGTTGTCACATTCATTCTGTTCGATTACCTATATAACTATGCGTGTCGACATGCGTTTTTATACAATATCGATTGTTCGATATTTAAATAGAAGACTGTGTTTACTTTGGCCTGCTCTATGCCACTTTATGTTATGAGTTCATTTTATGTATTTCAATTGCCTTTTAAAACTCCTTTCCTGTCATTAAGTGTTTTCTGAAGTTGAAATTGAAGAATATTTTGTATTACGGTCATGTTGTTTTCAATTTTTTATTTAAAACCCACTGTAAGATAAGAAAGCAGTTTATTAAACGACTGGATTTACCGTATTGAAAACAACATGCCTACAAGTAATCAGAAAAATGGATTTATAGCAATAGTAGATAAAATATACAGGTCTTAGAAAACCTGCGTTTAAAATGTTCCACAGCATATCAGTGTTAGTAATTACCTATCTATATGCGCCTATGTATTAAATTTGTCCTGTTTTTACATGAGATGCTAACTATTTGGGGTAGGTACCTACTAACCCTATGGGTTTACACAGTCATAATGAGTCTTAATTTGTAAGTGCAATGTAGTTGTACATACCAACTAAATATTGAAGCTTATGATACTTTTGTAGTATATATATATTAGATTACCCCTGCAGATCTTAAATCATATTAGATTAGAAGTCTTATGTAAACCTGTTGCAGCACTGCGGAAATTATTCATTTGGCGACTTGAAATCTGGGCTTGGCTGGAACAGTTATGCCAACTTAATCTTATCTGGAGAGGGAACCTGTTCAGTCAGATAAAGGACCCGTTAAAGAGGTCAGCGCGTTGCAGGGGTGAATAAAAAGTTATGACCATATCCATAGGTGTGGCTAGTGGTCTAAGCCGCGACCTTCCTTTGTTCGCGGCAGGGGCGCTGCGAGCGCTCGCCGGTCGCTCTCTGCCGCAGTCGAGCTCGGCCATTATTCTGTGCGCGCGTGCCTCGCTCAAACTCACCAGCAAAACTTTCTTACGTCAAATCAATGGATATAACCTAACACGCCGCGCACTCGGTTTCTTATGAAATGTGATTGTTATTGTGTCTAAATGGCGTCTCTAATGTGCCCGTAGTAGTGACGTGCAGTGCTACAGTTTGCAGTGTTAATGATGTAATTTTTTTTGTGTGCAGTGTTGTGTTTAAAAAGGAGCAATGAGTATCCAAAAGTGTTTTCTGGATAACTCCAGCAGGATGATAAAGGCGATGTCTACTGCAAAATCGAGCTCCAGCGAAGTGAAAACGGTAAGAGAAGTAAATGCGTTTCTAAATGCGAATTTCAAGTGTGAATGTTTTGGTATGATTAACGACCTCGGCTGTACATCCGTTTTAGAGGGATTTTGGGTAATGTTTTTTATTTATAGGTTATATTTGCTCAGCCAAAACAAACCTAAAGGTTAACGGAACTGCGATTAACATACGCTACGATTCGCATATTTCATAAATCATCAGGGTTATAACGTAATAAATTGGAGCGTCCATAAAGTACGTATCTATAAACAATAATTTCGCATAATGTTTCCTTATTTAATAAATGACATGGTCCTTTATTGGTTCTAAATTATTGTCCGTAAACGTCACAGCGCACGTGTTATCGCACAAAACCGATAGGCACTGACATAGTAACGATTGTTTATTTACAGTAAACATTTAAAACGTGCCTGTAAACAATTAGCATGCATGTATAAATTACCACGCTTTTCTAACTAGAATTAATGTCACACTATCAGCTTCCACTTAAAAAACATTATTCACGGTTATAAACTTAATAAAATGCAGTTTTTACGAGATAAAAAAGTAAACTCAGTGCAGCACTAACATTAATTTTGAGTGAATGAATGAATTGAAATGTCAACGACCGGGTGACATTGTCAGATACCGCGTTATGGCGCTGAGCTATCGTCAAGTCAAGGTGCATATACGCAATTGTTTTAATCTATTTATAGCCGGATCGTCTCTTGAGTTTAAAATTAGATCATCTGATTTCCGCAACAAATACCATCTTTGCTTACGTAGTCATTGCTAGTCACAAATTATCAGGGGCATTTGTATTTTTACGAAGTTAAATAGTTTCATAAATATTTTAAGTTCATTTTATTATTTAAATTTGTATTCGCGTAGGTATTTATTGTAATTAATAACTTGTTTCGTAAGACTATTATGTAGAATTAATAAAAACAGGTGTATGTGTTTGTAAATAGTTTTTAATCGATTTAGATATTATCATGTGTCAAGGAATCAGCCATTATGAAATAAATTAGGTATTTTTTATATTTTTTTTACGTAAGTAGTTAAAAGTTACCTATAACATAACTAAATAAAACACAAGTATACACAATTACACAGTGGCCGTATAACGGTCGTGTTTTTGTCACTTGTCATATCATGCGTCAATTTCGCATTTACATACCTACTTTAGGTACTTAGAAAGTGACAGACATGGTGAAAACTGATAAACAGCCGTCAATCGTCCATCGTAGCAAAATGCCGCAACTCTAAATTCTTAACTACATAAAAAGGGACCGAACGCGAGCAGCCGATATAGGATTCTGTTGCACCGCGCGATGGTGAATGGGCCGCGTACTCGCGGCCACCGGCATGTGTGTAGCGCGGCGAAATCTCGGGAGTGAGCCACCCCTGCTCATGGGCCATGTCAAAAACGCAAGTCAAAAAACGAATTGTTTCCTGTAAATTTTGACCTATTGTCCGTCCCGGGCCGAGGTTGACCCGGCACCTGTTGCAATGCTGCCCTACTTACCCGGGTCGGTATGCCCACGATAACTATGTACACTACACTGTCTACGTCATTTGCTCTGTTGGTTTTGTGCATGTGCATTGTGCAATGGCCGTTTTCTTTGCAGTTCTTTTACCTTGGTAACCTTTTTTTAAGTTAGAGTCGTGGAATACAATATGAAAACCTATAAATTTTATGACTGAGCTATAACTTTTATGTATTTTATACTTGAGGTATCCTGTATTATCGAGTATCTTATACTTTTAAACGAGTATATTTATTTACATTTATATATATATATATATTTATTTACACTGTCGTCTCGAAGGCGACTATGGAATATGGGTTAAATTGTGGCATAGGCGACAAATCGGCAACCTGTCCCGGAAAACGCAATTTCACAGTTTTCATGTTTTCTTCAACCCCATTTGCCATAGTAGTTGTACTGTTAAGACAGAATTCTTTCGGTCGAGTAAGTTATTTATTGCAAACACTGTGGCTGCCTCAAGGCTAAAACGAATAGAAAATACACTATTTGAGTTTTTGTGGCAGCGCGTGATTGTGTTGTTATGAGAATTCTTTCGCTCGATGTAGGTACTATTCATTTTTGAACTAGATGACGACACATGTCAAGGATACGAAACAGAACCTAGCGAAGCTCGGTTGCCCAGATATTATAATACAATATACAGAGCATACGCGTTAACATGAATAGAAAAATGGCCCAAACTGACGAATCTCCTTTCCCTACACTAAACAGTTACAAGGTTTATGTATGGGTTCCTAGCACTACATAGGTAACCAAACAAGGATAATGGTAACCAAAAATATTAATAAACGCGTTTAAAAATAGAATTCTTGCTAAAAATCTTATCAAGTTATCACTTTTTTTCGTGAACGGAACACACACGTCAGGTAACGCAAAACTAACGACATTCTTATCACTTATCACTTTATCGCGCCCACTGCAAACTGTCAGTTTGTGAGTGATGGCTGACTGACGTCGACAGCTGACAGTTTTATCGTTTATCATTTTATCGCGGACTGATTGCTTGTCAAATAATGGGGAGTAGCTAGTTATTGATTATATCGAAAATAGACCGTGTTGTGTTAGTGTTAACGGTTTTATGGAAACAATGGAGTGACAAAATAACTGTGTATCTAGTTCTACACTAAGAGCCCATCAGAGCCGTCAGACCTTCCTAAATTTCTCAAGGATGAAACTTTGGGATAATGTAGAATTAGTATCGACGTTTAATGTCTGCATATTAGCTAGTTCGTCCCGACGACCATTTTTTTGAAAAAAGTTTTTTTTTTAAATACTAACTTCCCTTAAATTATCAAGGTTGATTTATATGTACTTAAGTGTTAGAAAATACTGCTACGAATTGATAATCATCATTTCTGACCATTTCCGCCGGTCTCCTTAATAAGCCATGTAATAAGAGCCGCCGAGATCAGACGAAGCCAATACAAGTAAGTTATTCTTCAACTGTTTACATTCACTAATTACATTGAGGTAGGCTGATATCACTGTAATCCGATCTACCAATTAACCTTTGAGATCTGACGGCTATGTCTGTCTTGCTCACACTCCTGTGTTTTGGTATGTGTAAGAATGGGAGAGGGAATGGGTGCGCGTGCGACTGTTTTTAAAAGCGCGGTATGGGGTCTTGTTTCATTTGCGTACAGAGTTTTGGCAAATTACAGTTTAGGACTACATAGTTGGCCTTAAAATAGGTAAGCAGTTATGAAAAATTTGACTAGAAATATTTGTGGCATTCATCACAAAATGGTCCATGCTTCAAGCACCATGCGGTCTTGAATCAAAAATGTTTTATTTATTTATTTTTTATTTAAAATTCTTGAACTGAAATTCATACACAGAATTCTGATAAAAGTCGTTATTGGACATGAAGCATAAGGACCCATATCTACAGGGTGCGACTTTAAGGAAATTTTAATACTACCTAAAATTTTAAAAAGTGTGAAAATCTCGAAAAGCAGGCGACTTTTACTAAACCTTAATGTCGATTTTCTGGACCAGTATAAGGTGCCCTCTTGGTGGTTAAAAGGTTTTCCATTAATTACCGGGCACCCGGTATAAATAGATAGCCACATTTGTAAAATTAGTTACCTAACTGTAAAGTAAGGATACAAATCACAAGCAAAATTGGTACATTGACCGGATCATTTGTAATCTCTATCACAACATTCGCAACCTCTCAAAGTATGCTATTCATTCGATCGATCAATGCAACAGTGCGAATAGGACAGTAAAAAATCGTGGAGTGTAAGATAGAGAAAGGAACAGGTGGGTCAATGTACGATATTCTTCGTACACATCTTCTTTACTAATACTCGTGAGACGTATGGAATAACGTCTCTAAGTACTGGGTGGTCGGTGATAATGGTAACGCACCTTTGACACTTAAGCTGGCTTTATACAGCTTTTTATTAGTGCACTCAGGTTTAGTAGCTTTCAGACATTCAACCATACGCAGAACTGAATGCAGTTCTTATAAGCATTTGGCTCGCAGAAACAGTTACAGTCAGACAGAAGATGGCAGCGGTTTTGTAAGCCCTGCCTGTGAAGGGGTTACCTAAAGGTCATGATTCAGATTTAGTAGAAGACTGGCGTTTTGAATAACCATTTTTTAGAAATTTCGCAGTTTCCTGCAGAATGTCGAGTGCAATATCGTAATAAAAAAAAAAAAAAAAAAAAAAAAAAACTACCTATCTGGTAACACACAATAAGACGATACGGTAGGGGTCAATTCTCCATACAAACGCTCTCGACTATTTCCTCCCTGGTTTTTTAAGATAGAGCAATGATTTTTTCAACACAGATTGTTATTATTTTTATCTGTGTCGAACCGTTTTGATTTTTTTGATATTTTGCTTTTTAAAGATTCCAGAGCCAATCATAAATTTCCAAAAATGGGCTTTTTCATTGTAGCGCAAAAAAAGGTGTGATTCTCAAGATTGGTAACAATTAACCAAAAAAGCTAAACGGTCCGACGTAGATTATTTCATTGTTATTCAGATTCTCTAATTTCGTTCCGATTGATTAAGTTTTGAAGGAGGAAAGAGTCGAGAGCGGAACCTCGATTTTAAAGATTTTTTTGAAATATCTTTTGACTGAGTTGTTCTTAATGGACAATTTTTTTTTGATAAATCTAGTTAATAACACTTGTATATTTAACTAAAATTCCCAAGTTGAAAGGGGGACTCCTTTCCATTTTAGCATTCTCGCTACCGTATCCTCTTAAGTTGTCATTTAAGACAATTAATAATAACAAAGACATATCTAACTCTGTATAGACGGATAAAGTCTAAGAAAAATACGCACCTTAAAGCCCTAGAGAAAAAGGTACGGTGGCCTAGGTGGCGTTACACCTTTGGGGAACGCTCGGCTAGATAGCGCTAATATTAAAATTTGTAATTTTAACACATATCAAGCTAACAATATGGGTCAAATTGTCAAAACTGAAGTTCAAAAATTTTGAGCTTGTGTCGAGAGATGGCAGTCTATGCACTGTGATTACACATTTTACTTTGACAGTAACTCTCTATAATACTCGATCCTCTTTGATAATAATAAACACCTAGCAAGTAAGCATGGTCACTTGATAAACGATATAATGTCAGGCTGTCCTTTTCGCACGACTTATATATAACTAGGTAATAAAGTGCAATAGGAACGCACCGATGAGATAAAGTTTATCGAATAGTGTGCTACACCCGCTAGAATAAATCATTCTACCTCTAATTATGTTGGAATTCTATATCCCCTTATGAAAAAAAAAACTCATGTACTTTATCTACTTATCATCAATGGCCACGACATTTTAGCAGATGATTGTTGCAGTGATTTTATTGTGTGGTGCCGGTACATCGTCTTTGTTTTATCTACTGCCTGCGACATATTTAATGTCGAAACCCCGTCGTCAAATCACATTCATTTTGAAGCCCATGAAAGTGGTATTCCTGAGCATTTTTTATCGATTGACCTAAATTTGTACCTAATCGATTAATAACGATCTATTAATTGTTCCCAATTGAAGAAACGAACAATCCAAATGACTAGTAGCCGTAGTAATAACTTTAATACAGCCAGCAATTAGTAGCTACAGTCGCCATTAAATACAGTCTAACCAAAAATAGTAGAAATTAAAAAATGGCAACATTGTCACAGATTAATAATAAGTTATACTTTGTCAAACAAGTCTGTCAATAAATAAGAACAAAGAAAACTATATGCATCCTTTTCTTTAGGGTGCTAGAGAAAAGGATACCTATAGTTTTCTTTGTTCTTATTTACTCACAGAGTATAGTAGTGTCATCCCTTTCAAATCTGCCATCAGTTTTAAATTTCTACTCTTTATGCTATTCATCGCAGATAGGTTCTCAAGTGGAAATCTTGATTAAAACAAAAATACTATACTCACCGTAAATATGTACTTGTTGAACAGGCAATGAATGACGAAGTCACTGTCGGCGACAATTGTCAGTATTGTGAAATAGGCCACAGGAACTGTTCAAGAATGTTATTTTCATCGTCCTGTAATAAATGGAAGCTATATGTTTTAAAACCGCTAGCGCAAGGACAAGGACTCACGTCGGCGTCGCTAACCTAGATATTCTTTATGTCCAACATTTCTCATAGAATTAGTTATAAGAATGTGCTCTTGGATCACTAAACGCTACAATTTTTCGTGATTCTATTAAGTACAATGGGGAACTTGACTGTTCTTAAAATAAAATATTTTATACCTTGCACGAAATAAAGCATCAGATAATTATAAGAAAAACATGGAAAGAAGTAATTCTTAAATCCAATGCCTATTGATAAGTCAGGTATAAATGAGCATTTCTTTCTTTTTTTGCCACTTTTATGAAGTGTGATATTTTTGAAAAAAAAAATGCTATTTCTACTCAGAATTACTAGCCTTTTCAATCCTAGTAGTTAAAAAAATTGTCCCATACGATTTTTTCTTATTGTTACCATTTTCCATACATGTTGTATGGGGTAACAAAAGAGGAAAGTAAAAAAAATGTATGGAAATTCTGGGACACTTTTTGTCTCCCAGTGAGATTGAAAGTACTCGTGATTCTGAGTACAATTGACCTAAAATTCCCTAAAACAATAAAAAAAAAATTATTGGCAAAAAAAAAGAAATGCTCAAATATACAAAGTTACTGAATTGACCGTGACGTCACTCAATTCGATTTCATATAATTCCATATTAGCAATTCGTTCAAATTCGTTTTGACAGTTCTTAAAAAGGAGCTGATTTGACTAGGAGGCAAGTAGCCTATACGCAATACATCTTGGGTTAGGATTAGTTCGTAGCTGGTCTATGATAGGTATATACAAAGTTTTCATTTAAACATATGTATGAAAAAATTCAATGTTTTTTAAATGTATTATATGTACACATATTAATTATTATCATGTACTATCCACATATTTATACCTACGTTATTTTGTCTCATTATACATTAACCTGCGAAATTGCATGGAGAAATTATGAATGAATTCATTGATAATTCGCCATGCACTTTTGCAGTTCACTGTACCTTTATACATATTTATTTATTATGTATTTATATCTCATTTGTTTCAACAGGGTGTCCAAAGTGGCCTCAGAAAGGTTGGCCTGGCGATGCTGTCAATGTCAATGGCCCTCGATGACAGAAAGAAAGTCAGTAGCGTGTTATGTCACGTCATGTCATGTCATTACCGTTGTCATTTCGTTCGTGGTCATTCCTGCATTACCTTCATTCATGTCAAAGCTGGAAACTGTTTCTTCGTTCCTATTTCTACCTAAACCATCAAAATTCAAAAATAATGTTTTATACCATATGGTGGCAAACAATCACACGTCCAGACTGGTGGTAAGCAATCGCCGTAGCCGTATGGACGCTTGCAACTCCAGAGGTGTTACTTGCGCGTTGCCGACTAAAATATTTCGACCTTCAATACAACCCAAGTATAATTTAAATATCTGTAATTTTATAGTGAAATTGTTTCATAAAAGAAAGTTCAACTACTGTAAATTTATAAATATGTACCTACACACTAAAATTAACTGTCTATTTAACTCTTTACCAATAACAAAATATGAAAGTTTCTATTAAAATTTTATCGCATAAAAGAAGTAAAAGAAAATCTCAATCACTTTGCCAGACTTTGTTTCTCAGCGTTTTCTGTAAATAATGTTCATTCCCATCCCATTTCACTCGACATTAATATTGCGACGCGACGGTACTTTACCGCACAAGGGACACAATATCATTACCAGCATGCGCCGAGGAATGATGTACAGATTGTGATTGATTGTCATTACCATCCAGGCATGAGACAGTGTGAATAATGGTAAGCATCTATTGTTTTGTTGAAATTCTCTCCTTTTTTCAAGTATCAGCTTTTGATTTTACGATATTTGTGATGTTTGCAGGCTTGTCATTTATTATTGATTTAATATTAATAGCAGTGAATAGGAGCAGGTTTCTTCTCAACGAACTGTAGTGAATTGAACTGGTAGCAGATAGCAGTGGTAAGTAGGTACGCATTTGTGACTAGGAACAAAGTTAACGGAAAATAATATAGTCAAAGTCAGTAGTCAAAAATATTTTTTCAGTACAGATGGTATTTTTTTTACGCACTAGTGCGAGAAGTGGTTCATTATATGCTAGGTCGAAACTTTGGAGGCTCATCTGTACTAAAAAACGTCGTACGATACACGTGCGAAAAGGAAATTCGCAACTCGTGTCGATTTAAAACACTCCCTTCGGTCGTGTTTTAATTTATCGCCACTCGTTTCGAACTTCCTTTTTTACGCACTTGTATCGTAATGTACTATTTTGTAATTTACCCTACACGGTGAAATAAAAAGGACCGTTCAATCTTTGCATAGTGACTTTTGAGGTCATAATGAACAACTTTTATTATGGGACCAAAGCCTTTTATTATGCCTCTCATTTCAATGGAAGTTCCAATTTTTTTTCGAGATTTCAGCGTTGGTCCCATAATAAAAGTTGTTCATTATGATCTCAAAAGTCACTATGAAAAGTTTCAACGGTGCTTTTTATTTCACCGTATATACTACCTCTAATGTTGGATAAAAGTAACATAATATTACCGCAAATAAAAAATGTTACCTGGGCCATTTTTTTCAAAGTTGTCCACCCCACTTTTTTTGGATTTGGAAATTTTTATGTTTCCACTCAGAATCGCAAGCTCTTTCAATCCTAATAGGAGAAAAAAAAGTCTCCCAAGGTTTTTTCCCATCCCGTTACCATATTTACATACATTTTGTATGGCGGTAACGGAATGGAAGGTTCGAAAAATGTATGGAAATCTTGGGACATTATTTTTCTCCTATCAGGATCGAAAGAGCTCTCGATTCTGAGTATAAATAGCGTAAAAAATACCCATGTTACAAAAAAAGTGGGGTGGACAACATTGAAAAAAAAAATGGCCCACCTATAAACATATTTTTGGGTACCTGTGTATTATACACATATTTTTGGCATATCCAACATATCCAAAGATATGTGTTATGGAGTATTGGCTGATTACTTAGGTACTTTATATGTATATTGTAATATAAACAGTCAGCCATGAGCCAAATATTTCATGAATACATTAATACACAATATAATATGTAAGTAGGTACGTAAAACCTAAAATCCGCTTAAACTCGAACACCGAGTGAGAATGAAATTACTTACGCATAGGTAATATTAACCTAGCGATGTTCAAGGCCGTATATTAGACGTGCGAACTCAAGGTTTGTAGAAACATAACATTTTAGCACGTCGAGTGACAAATAGGTCGCTACAGTAAATTTGCTTATCACATATAAGATTGATGTTGCGGGGAAATCATTTAAAATGTTGACATTGACGATTTTTTGTATATAGGAAGTAATTGGGGTGTCAAATCGCTTTATGTAAAGTAGCCGTTGAGTTGCGAATGGACACCTCAAATGCCAGATGTTTCAAGAGTACCTTCGTGATTAATGATAAATAAAGCGTTTATCGAAGCCTATAGACGTGCTTACGATTCCTGAATGCAAAATACGCGTTTTTTACTGTCAACTTTTAAACCCTATCAATTATCAGTATTATCACCATACATAACGCACTATTGTTGCATGTCAATTTGTCAATGTACGACATAGGTGTGAATTTGTGGGTGACATCTTCGAGTCAATCAGTCAACTCTCATACGCCGTGGATATAAAACCATAATGTTTTTCTTGTCAAGCAACGTAAATATTTTTTGTTTTAATAGTTTTTGTGCACTAAGTTGAAAAGTGATCAGTTACGAATGGTAATGAGTTAATTAATAACCTAATACTAAAATGGTGATGTGATGAAGTTTTTAAGATCAAGTTTCTAAAAATTGAGTTTGGTCAATAACGGGATGGCATGTTAGTAATTTATGTATATTATTATTGCATCAGTTTAAATGATTCTTCTCAATATTCATTATTTAGATAAAAAGATAAATCACCTGTCAATTATCCCTTATTGCCTCCCTTTGATGAAGTCAGGAAAGACTTCAACAGTATACCTACTGCCATGAGTGTAAAATGTGATTCAGTGATAAACATGTCGATGTTTTATCGCGGTTCGACGTCTAGTGTGTCGACGGTATGTCGTACGTCGAAGCCGACGTTCATGCAACGAGTATCGCAGGCGTTGCCATATAGACGCAAGGTTAGTATATCACGGGTGTGTCGACAGTCTGTCGCATGTCGACGTTATGTCGCGTATAGGTGTCTAGTGTGTCGTATATGGTTGTGGACTTGTAAGGATAGTTTTACATAGTTTTACCTTATTCGAACCTGGCATCACAGCACCGTATATATACCACAGGGTGCCTTATTAAGGCCAAATGTTTATAGTTTTACATCTCAAAAATAGATATAACTAGCTTTTACCCGCGGCTTCGCCCGCGTAATAAAAGTATTCATTAAGATTTTCATTTGGATCCTTAGGTTTCTCTGGTATATTTATCTGCGATTATTTCGATTGCACATAATACTTTTGCTTGCAATGGTTGTAGAAATATTACACATCGACCACAGCGTAGGTAATTCTATATACGCTGGGGAAACCTTTATAAACATCCCACATAGCCCGTATTTCGACACTATATGATCGGTGGGTAAAAAGTACTTTTTTCTATTATCCCTTACAATTTTTTACATTTTGCTTATACTTATCGCAAACGTAATCTTCAAGCAAGCAAACAACGATCGTCTTAGAGCACTTTGATTGTAAGAGACCGCCGACCGATTATCCGTATCCCTCTAACGATACCCATATTATCCGTATCCGTATCCGTATCCCTATCTCTATCCCTATCGCTATCGCTATCGCTAACGCTATGGCTATCGCTATCCCTATCGCTATCCCTATCGCTATCCCTATCCCTTATTAAGATAACACTAAGTTCTCGCGCTTTGTACACATATTTAAAGTCACATACAGGTCGAAAGCGATTAATTAACATTATTTTTACCTTTTTTCCCAACGTTTCGGCCAGGTTGCACTGGCCGTGGTCGCGGAAGACTGACGTCCCAGCAAAATGTCACCGGAGATGTAAACAACACAAAACTACCCGATATTAATTTATATAAATGTTCGGGGTAGACAAATAAATATAATCTACCCGCATGTAATTATTTACGACATCACATTAGAAACCTCAAAAATAACAGTACTTCTCCACTATTTAATGGATGTTATTATACATATAAACCTTCCTCTTGAATCACTCTATCTATTAAAAAAAAAACGCATCAAAATCCGTTGCGTAGTTTCAAAGATTTAAGCATACAAAGGGACATAGGGACAGAAAAAGCGACTTTGTTTTATACTATGTAGTGACATCGCTATCCCTATCATTCATTCATTCATTCATTCATTTATTCCTTTATCAAACATAGTTTTACATGTCAACAAAATTACATATAAATACAATTATTCTTCTTTGTTATTTTTTGTTATTAAGTGTCTACAGTCGGCACTTATAAGTTACATAGTTAATGCAAACATGCTGTCGAAGATACATTTCAATTTTATAATTCAAAATGGTTGGTATAGTGAACCAGTTCAAGAGTGCACGTCGTTGAAAAATTCGTCAACAGTGTAATACGCTTCAAGCATAAGTTTATTTTTAAGTTTATTTACGAATTTACGATTATCGCTATCCCTATCCCTTATCAAGATAACACTAAGTTCTCGCGCTTTGTACACATATTTAAAGTCACATACAGGTCGAATGCGATTAATTAACATTATTTTTACCTTTTTTCCCAACGTTTCGGCCAGGTTGCACTGGCCGTGGTCGCGGAAGACTGACGTCCCAGCAAAATGTCACCGGAGATGTAAACAACACAAAACTACCCGATATTAATTTATATAAATGTTCGGGGTAGACAAATAAATATAATCTACCCGCATGTAATTATTTACGATATCACATTAGAAACCTCAAAAATAACAGTACTTCTCCACTATTTAATGGATGTTATTATACATATAAACCTTCCTCTTGAATCACTCTATCTATTAAAAAAAACCGCATCAAAATCCGTTGCGTAGTTTCAAAGATTTAAGCATACAAAGGGACATAGGGACATAGGGACAGAAAAAGTGACTTTGTTTTATACTATGTAGTGATTGCGAATCAAAAAACTGCAGAAACCTAAGCCGAATGATTTGAATATATAAAAACTTAATTGTTGGAGTAAAAATATGGGATATATAGGATGTTTGAACACTCTGAACCATTCGTTCTGTATTGACGTCACCAAATTGAATTTCGTGTAGGTAAAAAACCCACGCTTTTTAACTTATTGGCTGGTTTTTGTTTTGACGTAAACCGTTCAGTTAAATCTAGATACACATTTATATGAACACACTAGTAGATGTAAATATAACTGAAGGCAGCTGTAGAACCGAAATAGGTAGATAAAATGTTCCTGGTAAAAGAGGAAAGTGCTTGTAATTACTCGTACTATAAATGACGCAGGAAACTAATTAAGAGAGTTCTTGTTGATATCGTCACCAACCAAGGTCATGGTTTGGTCCTATAAATTATATTTTGCAATAATAATGTAGTTGTAGATGATAACTGATTCAGTGCTAAGACTGCTAAGTATACTATATCTTCTTATAATTTATTCGAAAACAATGACATAAGCTTTATTTTGTAAGGAAATTTGAACAGCGAGTGCGCCAAGAGGTCTTGGAAACACAGCCTAATAGATAAGGTGAAAATACTAGTGCTCGACGCTGAACTAGAATTCGACATGGGCACTGTATGTCAAAGAGACCAGATTTAAATTCGAGTATAGAAAAAATATTCG
Organism: Leguminivora glycinivorella; assembly: GCF_023078275.1. NCBI lineage: Eukaryota > Metazoa > Arthropoda > Insecta > Lepidoptera > Tortricidae > Leguminivora > Leguminivora glycinivorella. The sequence goes on along the minus strand of NC_062986.1, from coordinate 16,732,558 downwards.
TTGTTCAAACTTTTATGACTTTGTGCCTGTTTTCGCAAAAAAAGATTTAAAACTTTTTTTTTTTAAAATAGGTTAGTTTAATGTTCTTCCTACTCAGAATCACGAGCCCTTTCCATCCTACTAGGCGGAAAAAAGCGTTCCAAATTTAATTTTTCCATATTGTTACCATTTTTTAAACACTTTGTACAGCGGTTACATAGTGGAAATATGAAAAATAATAGAAAATTTTTGGACCATTTTTTTGTCTCTCGTTTTTTTTGTCCTTGTCATAAAGTGCCCATGTCGAATACTAGTTCAGAGTCAAGCACTAGTACTTTCCTTCTAAACCCAATCACTTTAAAACAAATCTGAACGTTTTCGAATGTAATGAACACTAGAGACTACGTACTTAAAGAACATAAAATTAAGTCCCTACTTAAAGAACATTACGTAAGTTAAGTATTTATCTACTGATCTATAAAACATAATTTCAAAAGCTTATTTTCCGTCCTCATAAAGTTTAAAGCATTTTCATTTAACATACAAAAGATACCATCCAACGCAACATGCCGATATATAAATAAATGAATAAATAAATATTAGGGACACCTTACACTGATCAACTTAGCCCCAAACTAAGCAAAGCTTGTACTATGGGGTGCTAAGCGACGATATACACACTTAAATACATGACTCGGGAACAAATATCTGTGCTCATCACACAAATAAATGCCCTTACCGGGATTTGAACCCAGGACGGCGGCTTAGCAGGCAGTCACTACCGGCTGAGCCAGACCGGTCGTATATTCCCGACTACTTTACAATCATTTTAAAGCGTATTGCTGTTACAGCAATAAAAAAACCTTTCAGTTTCCAGGAACCAATATTTATAGGTAGCGATAAAAATGGCGGGCACTATTAGTGAATGGTCAGGGTTTAAAATACGCCTGTTTTTATACTTTTTCCACGTTACATTGACTGTATATATTTTCCTTATTCCGAATATATTTTTTAAAAGGTTTAATATTGTCTTCGGTTATCGCGATAGTTAGTCATGAAATAAAACTATGGAAACGGATTTATATCGCGTATAATGAATCGCGTATAATTTTTCCTCAGTCACCCATTGGCCACGAATGCTGTAAAGTGTTCGAAACGTCGGGATGAATTATAAATTCATTATTCGCGATATAATCCGTTTCCATAGTTTTATTTCATGAATACAGTAGGTAATTAATAATTTCCCTTCCGCTAAAACAAAACAATAATGGTTTATTTTTAATTGAGTTTGACCACAATGAACAATTTCCCATTTATTTTTGATACAATAAGGTAGGAATTTCATTTCAGTGTCTTTTTTGCTTAAAAACGGTGATAAAAAATCAGTTTACAGAAACCAGCGATAAAAAATGGCGGGCACTACTCGTATTAGTGAATGGCCAGGGCTGGTGTTGTCTATATAAATATAAATTTACGTACAGCCAACCAATTTGAATCCTAGGCCACTCTAGAACCCTGTCTCATTGACACCGTGCTGTATTTGTCAAAGAAGTCACTTCGACGTTTACTGTGAAAAGGTTCTACAGTGGCCTAGGATTCAAATTGGTTGACTGTACATAATAAAACAGAAGTCAGAAAAACTAAAAAAAATACGTAGTTTGTTACAGAATAGGTACTTACACAATACGTATTATAATATAATTATTATGTGTATGTATTTAATTTCCAGGTCTAAAAGGAATGCTATGCTACCTAATACATTTAAAATTTTCTTAACTACTTACAAAGACATATGTAACTCCATGTAGACGGATAAAGTCTAAGAAAAAAACGTACCTCAAAACCCTAGAGAAAAAGGTACGGTGGCCTAGATGGCGTTACACCTTTGGGGAACGCTCGGCTAGATGGCGCTGATATTATTGACATGTTAAGTTTAACACATATCCAGCTAACAATATGGGCCAAATTGTTAAAACTGAGATTCAAAAGTTTTATGTTTGTGTCGAGAGATGGCAGTCTATGCACTGTGATCACACATTTTACTTTGACAATAAATCTCTATAATACTCGATCCTCTTTTCTACTCTATTTTCTATTTTTGTCATGATGACCTCACTCAGAATATATTTATTCTAAAATAAATGGTCTTATTTCCAACAAAAAATTATTACAATCTTACCTACTTTACTTTTAGTCTCAGAAACTGGTGGTAAATATTCAACCGATATTTTTTAAAATTTTTGTAAATATTCCCTATTTAAAGAAATTTTTAGAAAAAAAAACGCATTGTGAACCTTACACAGCACTCGGCGTAATGAATCGACCCGCGCCTTCACAAAGACGAAACAGTCGATGGATTGCGATGGTCGAATGACAAAAGGCACTTATTGAATGGCACTCGCACTATTGCCAGAGCCACTACATATTTTTAAATATGGCTATAGTTTATACTCGATTTCAAATACGAAGTCCCGATAGTACTTGAAACTTGAACAGAAATGCTTATAAGGTACAGCGGGGCAAATCTCGACTGGGGGTCAAAATGTATCTGGTCCATTTTTTCCATGTTTTATAGTGTTTGCATTATTAAATATTGCCCACCGGTTATAATATATGGTAGGCGTGTTCACTGGATACATGTAGAACTTAACACCATAGTGTAATAATGGAAAAAAATGGATTAGTTACAATTGACCCCCCGGTCGAGATTTGACCCGCTGTACCTTACATACTAGTTTGCCATTTGCTGTTTAATTAGGAGCACTTCAAATTGCCAAACGTCGGTGCAAACTGCTTATAACTAAAGCGAAAATAAAGGGAAAGTGCGTGTAAAATACCACACCGAAAAAGGGTCTAGCAGGTCAGGGTATAATATCGCCACAGTATACGAGCCCCAATACAAATGATATCGTCTAGTATGAAAAAAATATTATGTCCTAACTTCGACCTCAAAATTCAGGATGAATTAGATGATTAGTAGAACATGTAACATAAAAACAAGAGAGCTTATAATGCATATTTTATTTATTCAAAACATAAATTAACAATTTTCCTCACTAGTAAACAAAAAAACATAATTTCACCAAATGTAACACTCGCAAAAATGTTCGTCTTCAGCGTAGCCGATGCAGAAAAGAACAACTACCACTTGGTGGCGTCACCTTTTGCATCTAAAACGGCCTTAATTCTGAGCGGCATTGCATCTACCAACTGTCTATACTCCTCAGGGGTTATTCCATTCCAGACACCCACAAGTTTCTCCTTAAAATCAGCTTTGGATTTAGAAGGATCTTTTCGCAACTTTTTCTTCATTTACCACTACAAAGTTTTTATGGGAGACAAGTCTGGACTGCTGGATGGCCATGATATGGTAGGAATTTGTTTTTGTTTCAGCCACTCCATCGTTGTCTTGCCAGTATGACATAAGGCACCATCTCGTTGAAAAGTAAATCCATTTATATACTTGAACTTTCTTATAGACGGTAGTGAACTCTATTCCAAGATGCTTTTGTATTTCTCTGCATTGACGGTTCCATCTATAAATTGCAGACATCCCACACCCTGTGCCGACATACAGCCCCAAATCATTTAAAGATGCTGGAAACTACACCTTGCGTTCAAGACAGTCTTTGTGAAATGCATCTCCTTTATCTTGAATGACTTTACTTCGTTCATCGCCAACTATGACCTCAAATTTGGATTTGTCGCTCCATATTATTTTTCGCCACTGATCGGCAGTCCAGTTTCTGTACTTTTGTGCAAATTTCAACCTGTTAGTTTTCTGCTTTTGAGTAAGTAATGGTTTCTGTTTAGCGGTGTGAAAACCGAAGCCCATTATTTTCATTACTGTCTTTCAGGTATCGACTGAAATGTTTATTTTGATCGCGTCATGCCATAGTTAGGTAAGTTCTCCTGCTCTTGCATGACGATTTTTCCTGATGATGCTCCTCAAAATCCTGTTTTCTCTTTGGCAGTTATTCTTCGACGGCCAGATTTATTTAAACAGGAGACGGTTCCGTGTTTTAGTTGATGCTGGATGATTGTATGCGCCGTAGATCTTGGCAAAAAAGGTCTTTGGATATTTTGGAACGTAGATTTGCCGCTATTGTTACTGGAAATTATAATTTTCCTCACTGATTCAGGCACCGACTTACCTCTTGCTATTTTGGTATAAAAATGTTGTAGAATAATTATATTTTTTACAGAATTTACCTTTTTATGTAGCCGTATATCATATCAGACGACTTATAATATTATTAATTAAATTTAAAATATTATTGTATAATATTAATCTTACTAAACTATTTTTATTTAAAATAGACGACCTATTATGCCTCAAATATGAACTAGGCGTATTTTTTTGCTTTAGATATGTTATTTTTATGATATGATTATATTAAAACATATAACATTAGAGCATTTTGTACGGCGCAAGATTAAACTAGTTTTAATGGCTTAGTGTGTCGTGTATTCCATTTATCATCAAAGTCAATCTGGGTTTAAATACCAATTTCGGAAATAAATATCGCACGTTGAAGTGTGACTAGACGATATCATTTGCATTGAGGCTCGTAATAAAGATTAGAGTACTATCGTACAGTATGGCCACTCCCGCTCCCCGCTGAAGGGGCCGCCCACCCCCTCTCGTTTACCTCACAGTTACCGCCTGTCAAAAACGCGAACAGTCGACCTGTCATATTTCACTCATACAAGCATAGTACGCGTTCACCTACACGAGCTTACGCCGTGTCTTGCGTGGGCGACGGTCGCGCGACCGTCGCCGTCGCGTCTCATCGCATCGTCTACTTCCATATCGATAAGGTTTGATTTCGTATGCGTCGCATCGCCGTCGCGCGACCATCGCGCGGCCGTCGCCCACGCAAGCCACAGCGTTAGACTGTGTGCTAGGAACTGAGTAGGAACGCGTCTCTTTCATATATTTGATCACCATTGTTCGAGGTGTGCTATCGCTCTTGCGTATTGGCGCGACAGAACCAGATGCAGACTGCATTTCTGCAGCGTTTCACATCGCACGTGTCCACTATTTAATCCTTAATTATATTGTTAACGTCTAATGATCGTCTCAGGTCCTATCGGGCCTTCGTAAATTTAAATGGAGTAGGTATACACATTAGGGAAAAGACATTAATTGTATGGAAAAATTTAACAGCCCTTCGAGCTGGCGTCATCTATGTTCATTGCAACCATTAGCAGTTCCCAAACATATTATTGCAGATCTCATTCGATTTTAAAGCAAAGATGCTCAAATCGAGTGCGAATCGAATCGGAAATGAATGAGAGTCGATATTTCACACTTCGCCTGGGACAGAGATTTATGTTATAGACTGAGAATTCGGTAACCACTGGCCTCTAGGGTTGCCAACTGTTTTTTAGTGAAATATTCAGATCCCTTTGTTTGACATAACGATTGAGTCATAATGTAATGGTGGCCAGGAAAGATTAACATTAGTCATAAGTCTGAATGGTTAACTTTTCAGGGTTTTCGATAGGGTGCTCTATAGATATTTTGTTTTGATAGACTAGCATTTGCCCGCGGCTTCGATCGCGTTAAATTCGAAAAATGCGGAATTTTCCATACATTTTTTTGTAGTCGTCATCCCTATTGTCAAATACGAACGTTTCGGTAAATAACCTAACCACAAAATTAAAATTTTGAAGAAAACCCCGGCCGCGACCTAGTGGACCGATTTTCATGAAACATGGCTCAGAACACTCCCGACTAACTCAGCTTTGAAATAAAAAGAACTAAATCGACATCGGATCGGTTCATCCGTTCGGGAGCTACGATGCCACAGACAGACGCACACACAGACAGACAGACAAACAGACAAACAGACAGACAGACAGGTCAAACTTATAACACCCCGTCGTTTTGCGTCGGGGGTTAAAAATGGAAAGGAAAATATTAGTGTTAATAACTAGATTTATCGAAAAATAAAACATTGTCCATAAGAACAACTATCAACTTAGTGAAAAGATATTACGAAAAAATCTTTAATATCTAACTGACGATCTAACTGACGGACTTTTTTTTTATGTAGTAGTCATCCCTATTGTCAAATACGAACGTTTCGGTAAAAAATTGAAGGAATAGAAAAACATCCAGCGTCAGATCAGCGTTGGTTGGCCCTCTCAGTCTAACACCATGCTGAGTCGGGACCATTTCTTGGCAACCACCAGTATTTTTGTGTTATGTATAAATCATTTTACACATAACACAAAATGGCTTACCTACTTTACCACCGGCTTGGGATCCAGTAGTACATCTGATAATGGAACAAGCACGACGAAGACTGTGAGGCATTTGTGGTGTATGGTGTTGGACATTTAAAGCTCGGCCACACATGCGCGTTTTGAGAGCGTAGGCGGAGCGTCGGCGGAGTGCATTGATAGCGGTGCGCCGGACGAACGCTGGCGTTGCACCCAGCGGACGCCGGTGGGAACTAAACGAGCGCGGATTGCGAGCGGAATGAGCGCGGATTGCGAGCGGAACGCCAGCGTTCATCCGGTGCACCGCTATCATTACGCTAGCTAACGCTACGCTATCAAAACGCTTTATGTGTGGCGGAGGCTTTAGATAGTATAGATTAATTGCTTAATTTTTTAACATAGTAGTTGTAAATTTAAATAGATATCATACACGAAAGAAAAAACGACAGGGCCCACTGGCGGCCGAGCCGGGAATCGAACCCGGGTCTTCAGCTTACGCGGCTAACGTCCTCACCACTAGACCACCCGCCCGCCGTGGTACTCGACGAAACTTCTCTGTAGTGTATGTTATCTCTGATAAGGCTAGGCGCCTTTGACCAACTCTAAGGCTCTCTTTTTTTTAAGGGACTCTTTTTTTTTCGTGTATGATATCTATTTAAATTTATAATTTATATATAGTAGTGTGACTACTTGAAAAAAAGAACAAATCGAAAGATATTCAATAAAATAATTTGATTTGTTCCCTAGTTGTATAGTAGTTGTATTTTTTTCGAATATTGTATAACTAGCTTTATTAGTGTGTGAACCTATAATAATGCCCAATTGCAGATAACAATAGAACTAGAAAATGGTTACCAAGCGCATCTAGTTCGTAACCTGAGTAACCTGACCTAACATTACTTGCATCTGATAAGGTTTCTAATCATGAGAAAAGATGGGATTTCCGATAATGTGCTGTCTCTGTATGGTATTAATGATGACAAGTTGTGGCCACTGAAACAGCGATAAGGAAGCTAACTTCTAAAGAAAAGGTTTTAGCCGCCTAGGCAATATCCCCAAACAGGATTGAGTATTATCAAAGAGGATCGAGTATTATAGAGAGTTACTGTCAAAGTAAAATGTGTAATCAGTGCATAGACTGCCATCTCTCGACACAAGCTTAAAACTTTTGAACCTCAGTTTTGACAATTTGGCTCATATTGTTAGCTTGATATGTGATAAAATGTCAAATATTAATATTAGCGCCATCTAGCCGAGCGTTCCCCAAAGGTGTAACGCCATCTAGGCCACCGTACCTTTTTCTCTAGGGCTTTGAGGTACGTTTTTTTTTTACTGTAGCTGTCTATACGGAGTTACATATGTCTTTGGTATTATAGAGAATCACTGTCAAAGTAAAATGTGTAGCCACAAATGCCACAATATACTTAGACTGCCATTTTTCGATACAGGATTACAATTTTTTGTACCATCGTTTTGACAATTTGATATATTCCTATATTCTTGATATGACTGTGTTAAAAAGTTAAAATTGACAAATATTTATAATAACGCCATCTATTTGACCATACATTTGTCATCCCACTTCTGATGTTAGAGCCTCATTAAAGAAATATCTGAGAAATACCTGCAGGGCAATCATGGTCGCGCGATAAATGATAAAACATGTTTTATTAACCCCCGACGACGCAAAAACGAAGGGGTGTTATAAGTTTGACGTGTCTGTCTGTGTGTATGTCTGTTTGTCTGTGTCTGTGTGCGTGTCTGTCTGTGGCATCGTAGCTCTCGAACGGATGAACCGATTTTGATTTAGTTTTTTTTGTCTGAAAGCTGAGTTATCGTCAGTTGACTGCGATACTTTCCAATTCAAATCTGACTGAAGTTCCTCTCAGAGACTATCCACACACAGGCGACGCATGTCTTAAGACGCGGAACGGACTTTTATGCTTAAATATCAATTTTCGCGTAAGTTTGAATAACTGTCGCGTATTTCGTGGCCCTCGGTGCGAGCTGTTAGTAACAGCGTCGGGTTGCGACTTGCGACTGACGCACGGAGGACACACGACACCCCACGTGCTTAGAGGAAAGTGGGCACTCATACTGGAATCGACCTTCCATAGAAATGAAGACCCCATTTTCCTCTCGAGATTTTTTCATTGTTGAAAATATCCAGTTAATTCAAGGTAAAAAAACATCCCCATTCGATCTAAATTGCTTAAACGAGGTACGAACAAGCGTGTTTTGTGTATCCTGTCACAGAATATAGATATAATAGTAGGTACAATCCAATGGATTTTCTTTAGGACATTTAATTGACGACCGGTCTGGCCTAGCGGGTAGTGACCCTGCCTGCTAAGTCGCGGTCCCGGGTTCGAATTCCGGTAAGGGCATTTATTTGTGTGATGAGCACAGATATTTGTTCCTGAGTCATGGATGTTTTCTATGTAAATATGTACCTATTTGTATATTATATGTATCGTTGTCTGAGTACCCACAACACAAGCCTTTTTTGAGCTTTTCGTGGGGCTCTGTCAATTTGTGTAAAAAATGTCCTATAATATTTATTTATTTTATTTAATTATTTAATTTAGTTTTAACATTTTTAAACTTTAAAAAATCAAATTAAGATTAAATAAAGTGTAAGCTCTGTTAAGAGGATAATGTCGAAAAAACGACGATGATATAAATAAACCACCGTAATTAGAACTGCCTGCTTTGAAATTATGAACTCGATAAAAAAATTAAATCAAATGTGGCTTAGGCGAGAGGCTGGCAACCTGTCACTGCATTGTCACAATTTCGTTTTCTTTCAACCCCTTAATTGCCAAGAGTGGCACTGATCTTGAGTAGTTTCATGTGATCTGGTTACCCTTTTATGGGATAGATGCGTGATTGTATGTAAATGTAGGAGTTGGGTAAAAATGGTCAAATTTAATATCTAATAATAAAATAGGCAACTTAAAAACTGGCAAAAGCGGGCATCAAACCGTGACTACCGTACCGTGAGGAAGGAAAGGGGAGGCCTTTGCCCAGCAGTTGGACACCAGACTATAAAAAAAGTTAAAATGTAATTTTACTCACCCGTGTACGTCGATACATAAGCCGTGCACAAACATGCGTCCACACTCGTCGTCAGATATGTCTGTTTGATTACACGTTTGATTACTCCTATTATTTGCTCCCTGATAACGCGCGGCGATGTGACTTTGTCATGGGGTTGAACATTTCTTCTAATTTTGGTGAGGTTGCTGGAAACAGTTGTCGTAAATCCAGAAGTGTAAGTCCTTGACTTCTGAGCTAGGTGAAACCTGTGTTTTCATATAAATCTAATCTTACACTAATTTTGCTTAACAGCTAAATGTCAAACTATTACATAACATTATATAATTATGATATTTACTTAACCTTTGCATAGATAAATCTTTCAATTTATTTATAAATAAAAATAAATTATTAGCTTAGAATGATTTTAGTTTACTTGACAAAAATGGGCGTAGTTTAGCAAATACCGAATTGAGGAAAAGTTCTTTTAAAAAACAGAAATAGCTACATTATTTTTGTCTTAGACGCAAAGGAAGGAGTTTTGTTTATAAATATGAACGAAACTTTTAAAATATATGTTCCAGGCTTAAGTTATATTTCAATCTTTCTATTACACTTCAAATTTGGCAATAAATCCTTTTTAGGAATAAGCATTTAAAATCATCCTCCTTGCGCTATCCCGGCATTTGCCACGGCTCATGGGAGCCTGGGGTCGGCCGTGACAACTAATCCCAAGATTTGGCGTAGGCACTAGTTTTTGCGAAAGCGACTGCCATCTGACCTTCCAACCCAAAGGGTAACTAGGCCTTATTGGCATTAGTCCGAATAAGCATTTAATATATTGAAATAAAATTGGCATATTTAAATCAAAAGATTAAGAATTACCGTCTAGACTATACCATACCGTTTATTGTTAAAAACCAACCACTTGTTGTAACTAAGTCAGTAAAAAAACTACTGAACCTATCAAGTTCAAAACAATTTTCCTAGAAAGTCTTTATAAAGTTCTACTTTTGTGATTTTTTTCATATTTTTTAAACATATGGTTCAAAAGTTAGAGGGGGGGGACGCACTTTTTTTCCTTTAGGAGCGAATATTTCCGAAAATATTAATATATTATCAAAAAACGATCTTAGTAAATCCTTATTCATTTTTAAATACCTATCCAAAAATAAGTATATTACACGTTGGGGTTGGAATGAAAAAAAATATCAGCCCCCACTTTACATGTAGGCCCCCCCCCTAATAAAACATTTTTTTTAATTTTTTATTTTTGCACTTTGTCGGCGTGATTGATATACATATTGGTACCAAATTTCAGCTTTCTAGTGCTAACGGTTACTGAGATTATCCGCGGACGGACGGACGGACGGACGGACGGACGGACGGACGGACGGACAGACAGACATGGCGAAACTATAAGGGTTCCTAGTTGACTACGGAACCCTAAAAAACACATTACTCTTACAAGCCTTTTAAAGCGTTTTTCATTCAAATCTTTATTTATACGACCTGTGGCCTTTGCCCTTTACCACGCCCTGCCCTGATCCTTAGAAATTCGCAATAACTTTCAACTTCTTACTGCAGGAAGTCCAAAGTTCTTTGAGCTCTCACTGCACATATTTATCAAATATTTTCAGTCCAAAATATAGTGGATTTTGCCATTGGAAAAATAAAATGGTTTGTGAATGGGTAGGCGGGGTCTGACCTTTAGCGATTTTAGGTAATTAATTATTTCGAAATCTTTCAGGTTTTACATCCATTAACGGCTTTGCTGTTGCAGATGGTATTTCTTTATGGGCGTTTTAAATTGTCATTAGTGAAAATAAATATACGTTTAGGATCTGTTTTCAAATTAACATTGAATATAGTACTACAGTCACCGGCATAAATAAGTGACGATTTCTATACCTTGCAGCAGCGGCTGGTCCACACAAGCCGATTCCCACCGGCTTGCCTAAAATTGATTACTAGTAAAGCACCTAATGTTTAAGGTAGGTCTCTTTTTTGCTTTGGTGTTGCCTAGCAGAAATTTTCACCAGCCGCCACTGATACCTTGTCACATTAACGTCTCGTTTGAAATGTCATAATAAATTGTCAAACGATTAAAAGCGACAAGGTACAGAAATCATCACTTATTTATGTCGATGACTGTACCTACTTAAATGTCTTAAATCATCTCGTCTCGGCAGACTATCATTTGGGTACCATGAAAGACTTGGTTTAGGAGGGTCCTGGTCCGGGCCGAAGCGTTTCATAAAGTTTTTTTTTAATTATTAAAATGACTTCCAAAATTCCAAAGTGGCTGTATAGGAAACGAAGTTTCGCACGCTTCGGACATGGAGTGTTTTAACGTGAATCATCTTTAAACTGATTCATTTGGACCTAAAATGCCTCAGCCAGACATTAAAAAACCGGCCAAGAGCGTGTCGGGCCACGCTCAATGTAGGGTTCCGTAGTTTTTCGTATTTTTCTCAAAAACTACTGAACCTATCAATTTCAAAACAATTTTCCTAGAAAGTTTTTATAAAGTTCTACTTTTGTGATTTTTTTCATATTTTTTAAACATATGGTTCAAAAGTTAGAGGGGGGGGGACGCACTTTTTTTTCCTTTAGGAGCGATTATTTTCGAAAATATTAATAATATCAAAAAACGATCTTAGTAAACCCTTATTCATTTTTAAATACCTATCCAACAATATATCACACGTTGGGGTTGGAATGAAAAAAAATATCAGCCCCCACTTTACATGTAGGGGGGGTACCCTAATAAAACATTTTTTTCCATTTTTTATTTTTGCACTTTGTTGGCGTGATTGATATACATATTGGTACCAAATTTCAGCTTTCTAGTGCTTACGGTTACTGAGATTATCCGCGGACGGACGGACGGACGGACGGACGGACGGACGGACAGACAGACATGGCGAAACTATAAGGGTTCCTAGTTGACTACGGAACCCTAAAAAATCACAACACATAATGACACGTCTTTTTCTGTCGGGAGTCAAAAAATGTGTCTGGCAAGAAGACGACGTTCTATAAGATAGAGGGTGGCTGCGGCGTCTGTCTGAATTCTAGAACTGGAATTCTCCATTTTTAACTCCTGACGCAAAAATTAAAATTTTTCGAAAAATACCCGACCGCGACATAGTGGACCGATTTTCATGAAACATGGCTAAGAACACTCCCGACTAACTCAGCTTTCAGACAAAAAAAACTAAATCTAAATCGGTTCATCCGTTCGGGAGCTACGATGCCACAGCAGACACACACACAGACAGACAGACAGACAGACAGACAGACAGACGGACAGACAGACAGACACGTCAAACTTATAACACCCCTTCGTTTTTGCGTCGGGGGTTAAAAACGACGGGGTGTTAAAACGACGGGGTGTTAAAACGACGGGGTGTTATAAGTTTTACGTGTCTGTCTGTGTGTGTGTCTGTCTCTGGCATCGTAGCTCCCGAACGGATGAACCGATTTAGATTTAGTTTTTTTTTGTCTGAAAGCTGAGTTAGTCGGGAGTGTTCTTAGCCATCTTTCATGAAAATCGGTCTACTATGTCGGGGTCGGGGGTTTTTTCAAAATTTTAATTTTGTGGTTAGGTTATTTTAGTGACTATTTCCTTCTTGCTCTCGCTTGTCTCGTTTTAGAAACCGACATATTTTAATGCTTTTCATTATGAACCAGTCACGTAAACTACCTACTTACTATTAAATATCTGTAGGTACAGTCAACCAATTGGAACCCTAGGCCACTGTAGAACTATGTCATAGTGACGTTATAAATCAGATTGTAAGAAATATCTCACTGCTTGTCATTTTGACATGGTTGTAAAGTGGATTAGGGTTCCAATTGGTTGACTGTATTATCAGCTGCAAAAGTGCATGGAGAAATTATGAATGAATATATTGATAAATTCGCCATGGACTTTTGCAGCTGATAGTACATTCTGTACGTTTGCCGTATAAGGAAAGTAAGCCTGTTATAAGTTTATGCGTACACTTTGCCCAGTAAATTACGTCAGGCTCACCGGCTCACTCAAGTTTATTTACCCATAAAGTGGCCAAGCTAACTAACTTACATTACTGAGATACAGGATCTCCCTAGTTCAGGCACGGACATGGTGAAGCCTATTTTTGTGTTAATATAGTTTATGGCCTGTTTATAACTGCTATTTTTGGTACATGAATAAATGATTTTTATTTTTATTTTTTATTAAACTGTTGCCCCAGGACGCCTAGCCAAATTGACAATCATTGACGTTGACGCTCTAGACACCGAGCGAAACGTATACACCGTGTTTTTTTTTTGTTTTCCGTTAAATTCGACACGTAGGTTCATGAACCTATCAGGAACCACCTGTATATGAGTTTTAGTTAAATTCGCAAAAAAAATCATCATTTTCATCCATACTAATATTATAAATTGGAAAGTGTGTGTGTCTGTTTGTTTGTCCGTCTTTCACGTCAAAACGGGGCGTCGAACTGACATGATTTTTAAGTGGAGGTAGTTGAAGGGATGGAAAGTGACATAGGCTACTTTTTGTCTCTATCTAACCCCCCACTTTTCTAAAAATGGCGGGTGGAAATTTGTATGGAGCATTCCGCAATTTCTGAATTTAACGCGAGCCGCGGGAAAAAGCTAGTACATTATAAAAAATGAATTTATTAGTCTGAGAGAGAAAGAATAACATTCAAGTAATAGTCAAGTGATTAACGGCACATGTCAAAACAAACCAACAAATAACATTAGAAATTGGTAAAGGCTGTCACACACGTGTTCAGTAATTATCTTTATTTTTTTAATAACTCGATAACCGTAAGAGTTAAGACGCCAGTTTCTTAGATAAAATTAATTGTATTTGATCTAAAGAACATTCCCTTAAAGTTACCGGAATTCAATAAAAACAGGGTGTATAGTCTGGCTCTGTCGCGCCAATACAGAAGAGCGAGCTATAAACTACGACAACAATAATCAATTATTAATTAGTCGCACTTGCAAGCGTTAGTGCATTTGGCTACGTTACCCAGCTGGCTATTCGGACCGGGCTCTTAGTTGATTTTACCTGACGAGACTAGGGTCCAGTTATTTTAATGTTTATAGTAATTAAGATAATTATTTGAATTTGAATGTAATTTAATAGAATTATTAGTTTTGTGTGGCATGTCGTTTCGGTTATGTTCTGATAATATTTATATATAGTGACTTAGTGACACTGAAACTTAGTAGTTCATGTGCTCTGCCTAGCCCTTTATCGGATACAGGCGTGATTATATGTATGTATGTGATTAAAGTGCGAATATACCAATTCGTATCGGTTTCCAATACCAGAAAGGATAACGCTATTTGCTGTTATCTTCAAATCAATATAAGACAAAAAGGTTCACGTTGGATTGTAACACAGAACCTTATAAAAAATAAAAATAACTAAATAATCAGTGATATCAACCCATACAACCATTTCGGTCGCAAAATCTTCAAATCAGTAACTAACTGTCAAATGTGACATAACGCGTGGTAACGTCGTGCAAACAATGCGACCGTATTGATACAATAACAAAATGTAATCGACGTGTGTACTTGTTACGGTAACAAAATGTGTACGAATCTGTGGCTGTCAATGTCACTGTCAGAACGATTTTTAACGACACTTTATTAGTCGACGTATGCACACTTAACGGTAACAACAAGTGGACGAATTTGTGGCTGTCATTGTCACTGTCAGAACGGTTTCTGACAGTGACATTGACAGAATTTGTACACACATGTGTAGGTCTGATTACCGAACTGCTCCCCCATATAACCATAATCGGTCGCCGTTCCTACGCAAATCCTCCTATTTTGTGTACACACAGGTCTTCGGGTCTCATTGCTTAGTCGCAGTACGGTCGACGTTTAGTCGCGGCGACCCAAATGGGGACGATTGGTAACAGGCACAAATGGTCACAGAAGTGTGCACTACGCGTGCACACATTGTTACCGTTTGGCGACTACTTTTCCAAAATCATTCGTTCATATCATTCTTTTCAAATGGCGACTGTCAGAGACGTGAGAGACGTCAAAGTAAAAATGAAATAAAATCATTTGACATTAAAATGTAATGGCGTAAGAATTTGTTAAAGATAAATATTGTTTGCATTTGTAATATAATGTGGGCTAATTACCATGGCCAATTAAATTGCTCGAGTGATTTCATAAAATAAGTCTAAATTTATCAACGCGCCATCAATTTACCTCAGTTTAACCAGTAATAATATTATTGACTACTCGGTGTTTGCGTGTTATGTATATTGATTGGTGAAGTTTTAGTGCTCCGGTGCATATACTATACTGAAATAATAAAAATAATGCCTAGAAAACCAATAAAGTTGTTAAAATATGGATTAAGACGGTAATATTCCATGTAAAAAACAGTCGCCAAACGGTCACCAAACGGTCGACAAACGGTCGCAAAATGGTCGCAGCGTACACGCGTGACCGAAGGCAGTGAATGATTCTTGTATTAATTTTTTCCAGGTATCCTCAAACTTTATAAACAATTAAATATGCCGTCGTACTCAGTTGCCCTCACTAAAGAAGATTAAAAAAAAATTGTAACGTGCGTACCGAGCTGCTGGGTTGTAAAGGATCGGGGATCATATTATTATGGTCTTCTATAGAGCAACTAGTATTTTGCGGCATTTCACAATTGACACTTGTTGAAGTAGTCGTCATTAATATTACTATCAACATTAATTTCAGCGATCTGTACTTCTTTTGTCAAGATTTTTGTATAGATAAGTATCTACAAATTTGTAATGTTAAAGAGACATAAATAAAACGTAGTAGAGTAAATAATGTGTTTTTTTTGTAACCCAAACAAAATACTTGTAGATACGAGTGCGGAAAAGAGGAAAATCGATACGAGTAGCGATGTATTAATACACGAACGAAGGGAGTGTTTTAAATCGACACGAGTTGTGAATGTCCTTTTCGCACGTGTATCGTACGACGATTTTCAGTACCTAAATCTAAGCTAAGAGTTTCGACCAGACAAGAAATGAATCATTGCTTGATTTGCTCGCACTACTGCGTTAAAAAAGCAGCATCTGTACTGAAAAAAACTATCATTGCGCAACAGAAATTCTATTAATATCACAGTAAATACTCTATTTCATTTGATTCCTACTTTTATTGTGTAAAGCAACACTACACTTCATTTTTATGAATAAGAATTAAAAATTATATATTTAATACATTAAGTAACTATAAAGTGCTTATCTATTTGTATTATCATTCTGCACTTTTCTTAACTTTCCCACATTTCTATATAATGTCGAAGAGTGCTTAAATGGTCGTCGTCGTTTATATTATTTAATTCGCTCATATTTAAATGATTCAAAGCAACCAGTCCACAACTTCACAAGACAGTTTGAGAAACCTTCGTATTTCAGATTGTCATTTGCGGATACAGTGGTTTAGGAGCAGTTCGGTAATCAGACCTACACATGTGTGTACAAATTCTGTCAATGTCCCTGTCAGAAACCGTTCTGACAGTGACAATGACAGCCACAAATTCGTCCACATGTTGTTACCGTTATGTGTGCAAACGTCGACTAATAAAGTGTCGTTAAAAGTCATTCTGACAGTGACATTGACAGACACAAATTCGTACACATTTTGTTACCGTAACGAGTGCACACGACGACTACATTTTGTTATTGTATCAATACGGTCGCATTGTTTGCACGACGTTACCACGCGTTATGTCACATTTGACAGTTAGTTACTGATTTGAAGATTTTGCGACTGAAATGGTTGTATGGGCCTAAACCACTGTAACCGCAAATGACAATCTGAAATACGAAGGTTTCTCAAACTGTCTTGTGAAGTTGTGGACTGCTTGCTTTGAATCAGGGACCGGCCCGCTATCCCTTATACGGGGTTTTGTATGGGTATTTCGTTAGGCTTAACTTACCCTACCCTTTTGACGCGATACCCTTTCATTTTGCTTTTAAAGCCCTAACGAAAGCGCTTACCTAAAATAGCCCAATACCCTTTCAAAACCCTTATCATCGGCTCAGCCTAACGCCATAAGGGTGAGCCTTATATTGGGTTTTATTTGCTTTCCCTTATAGATCATATCGTGCGAGTTTAAATCCTGTACCTCGCTCATAAAGCACACATTACTCCGAACGAAATAACATACGATCGTTACCTATGGCGGCACTGAGTGTGATATTTGCGCGTTTCTGTTTAATGGAAACGGCTGTAGATAAAATAAGGTTCAATTTTCAATACCAAATACTTATAGTTATGATAGGCTCCTGCTTTGCTCAGGTGTAACACAGGCAAACGCTGCTTTTTAGGGTTCCGTAGTCAACTAGGAACCCTTATAGTTTCGCCATGTCTGTCTGTCCGTCCGTCCGTCCGCGGATAATCTCAGTAACCGTTAGCACTAGAAAGCTGAAATTTGGTCCCAATATGTATATCAAATCAATCACGCCAACAAAGTTCAAAAATAAAAAATGGCAAAAATGTTTTATTAGGGTACCCCCCCATGTAAAGTGGGGGCTGATTTTTTTTTTAATTCCAACCACAACGTGTGATATATTGTTGGATAGGTATTTAAAAATGAATAGTGCAATTCCCTTTAAGTTTGTACATTTGGATCACGTCTCCGACTCGGATAAAAATTGGTAGGCTGATAGAGTCCAACAGTAGGCTGTAGGCAGTAGGCTGATAGAGTGTAACAACACAGGCAAACGCTGTTTTCGTCATCGGATTTGTCTTGATGAGCACTCGAGTGAGCAGTACCCGAAGTCCAGCTGATGCTGAACCCTGGCTGTACCTAGGGGAACTCGGGTTTAGTGTAACCCAGGAAAACGCTGTTTTCGTCATCGGACTTGTCTTGATGAGTACTCGAGCGAGCAGTACCCAAAGTCCAGCTGATGCTGAACTCTGGCTGCACCTATGGGAACTCGGGTTTAGTGTAACACAGGCAAACGCTGTTTTCGTCATCGGACTTGTCTTGATGAGTACTCGAGTAAGCAGTACCCGAAGTCCAGCTGATGCTGAACCCTGGCTGCATCTAGGAGAACTCGGGTTTAGTGTAATACAGGCAAACGCTGTTTTCGTCATCGGACTTGTCTTGATGAGTACTCGAGTGAGCAGTACCCAAAGTCCAGCTGATGCAGAACCCTGGCTGCACCTATGGGAACTCGGGTTTAGTGTAACACAGGCAAAAGCTGTTTTCGTCATCGGACTTGTCTTGATGAGTACTCGAGTGAGCAGTACCCGAAGTCCAGCTGATGCTGAACCCTGGCTGCATCTAGGAGAACTCGGGTTTAGTGTAACACAGGCAAACGCTGTTTTCGTCATCGGACTTGTCTTGATGAGTACTCGAGTGAGCAGTATCCGAAGTCCAGCTGATGCTGAACCCTGGCTGCATCTAGGAGAACTCGGGTTTAGTGTAACACAGGCAAACGCTGTTTTCGTCATCGGACTTGTCTTGATGAGTACTCGAGTGAGCAGTACCCAAAGTCCAGCTGATGCAGAACCCTGGCTGCATCTAGAGGAACTCGGGTTTAGTGTAACACAGACAAACGCTGTTTTCGTCATCGGACTTGTCTTGATGAGTACTCGAGTGAGCAGTACCCAAAGTCCAGCTGATGCTGAACTCTGGCTGCACCTAGGGGAACTCGGGTTTAGTGTAACACAGGCAAACGCTGTTTTCGTCATCGGACTTGTCTTGATGAGTACTCGAGCAAGCAGTACCTAAAGTCCAGCTGATGCTGAACTCTGGCTGCACCTAGGGGAACTCGGGTTTAGTGTAACACAGGCAAACGCTGTTTTCGTCATCGGACTTGTCTTGATGAGTACTCGAGTGAGCAGTACCCAAAGTCCAGCTGATGCAGAACCCTGGCTGCACCTATGGGAACTCGGGTTTAGTGTAACACAGGCAAAAGCTGTTTTCGTCATCGGACTTGTCTTGATGAGTACTCGAGTGAGCAGTACCCGAAGTGCAGTTGATGCTGAACCCTGGCTGCACCTAGGGGAACTCGGGTTTAGTGTTACACAGGCAAACGCTGTTTTCGTCATCGGACTTGTCTTGATGAGTACTCGAGTGAGCAGTACCCGAAATCCAGCTGATGCTAAACCCTGGCTGCAGCTAGGGGAACTCGGGTTTAGTGTAACCCAGGCAAACGCTGTTTTCGTCATCGGACTTGTCTTGATGAGTACTCGAGCGAGCAGTACCAAAAGTCCAGCTGATGCTGAACCCTGGCTGCATCTAGGAGAACTCGGGTTTAGTGTAACACAGGCAAACGCTGTTTTCGTCATCGGACTTGTCTTGATGAGTACTCGAGTGAGCAGTACCCGAAGTCCAGCTGATGCTGAACCCTGGCTGCATCTAGGAGAACTCGGGTTTAGTGTAACACAGGCAAACGCTGTTTTCGTCATCGGACTTGTCTTGATGAGTACTCGAGTGAGCAGTACCCGAAGTCCAGCTAATGCTGAACCCTGGCTGTACCTAGGGGAACTCGGGTTTAGTGTAACCCAGGCAAACGCTGTTTTCGTCATCGGACTTGTCTTGATGAGTACTCGAGCGAGCAGTACCCAAAGTCCAGCTGATGCTGAACTCTGGCTGCACCTATGGGAACTCGGGTTTAGTGTAACACAGGCAAACGCTGTTTTCGTCATCGGACTTGTCTTGATGAGTACTCGAGTGAGCAGTACCCGAAGTCCAGCTGATGCTGAACCGTGGCTGCATCTAGGAGAACTCGGGTTTAGTGTAACACAGGCAAACGCTGTTTTCGTCATCGGACTTGTCTTGATGAGTACTCGAGTGAGCAGTACCCAAAGTCCAGCTGATGCAGAACCCTGGCTGCACCTATGGGAACTCGGGTTTAGTGTAACACAGGCAAAAGCTGTTTTCGTCATCGGACTTGTCTTGATGAGTACTCGAGCGAGCAGTACCCAAAGTCCAGCTGATGCTGAACTCTGGCTGCACCTATGGGAACTCGGGTTTAGTGTAACACAGGCAAACGCTGTTTTCGTCATCGGACTTGTCTTGATGAGTACTCGAGTGAGCAGTACCCGAAGTCCAGCTGATGCTGAACCCTGGCTGCATCTAGGAGAACTCGGGTTTAGTGTAACACAGGCAAACGCTGGTTTCGTCATCGGACTTGTCTTGATGAGTACTCGAGTGAGCAGTACCCGAAGTCCAGCTGATGCTGAACCGTGGCTGCATCTAGGAGAACTCGGGTTTAGTGTAACACAGGCAAACGCTGTTTTCGTCATCGGACTTGTCTTGATGAGTACTCGAGTGAGCAGTACCCAAAGTCCAGCTGATGCAGAACCCTGGCTGCACCTATGGGAACTCGGGTTTAGTGTAACACAGGCAAAAGCTGTTTTCGTCATCGGACTTGTCTTGATGAGTACTAGAGCGAGCAGTACCCAAAGTCCAGCTGATGCTGAACTCTGGCTGCACCTATGGGAACTCGGGTTTAGTGTAACACAGGCAAACGCTGTTTTCGTCATCGGACTTGTCTTGATGAGTACTCGAGTGAGCAGTACCCGAAGTCCAGCTGATGCTGAACCCTGGCTGCATCTAGGAGAACTCGGGTTTAGTGTAACACAGGCAAACGCTGTTTTCGTCATCGGACTTGTCTTGATGAGTACTCGAGTGAGCAGTATCCGAAGTCCAGCTGATGCTGAACCCTGGCTGCATCTAGAGGAACTCGGGTTTAGTGTAACACAGGCAAACGCTGTTTTCGTCATCGGACTTGTCTTGATGAGTACTCGAGTGAGCAGTACCCAAAGTCCAGCTGATGCTGAACTCTGGCTGCACCTAGTTGAACTCGGGTTTAGTGTAACACAACACAGGCAAACGCTCTTTTCGTCATCGGACTTGTCTTGAGTACTCGAGTGAGCAGTACCCAAAGTCCAGCTGATGCTGAACTCTGTTTGCTCCTAGGGGAACTCGGGTTTAGTGTAACACAGGCAAACGCTGTTTTCGTCATCGGACTTGTCTTAATGAGTATTTGGGTGAGCTGTACCCAAGATAGAGCTGATGCTGAAACCTAGCTGTACCTAGGGGAACTCGGGTTTGGTGTAACATAGGCAAACGCTGTTTGCGTCATCGGACATGTCTTGACGAGGACTTGGGTGCGCAGTAGCCAAGACAGCGCTGTAGCTGAGCCCTGGCGGTATCTAGGGCAACTCTGGTTTCGGTACATTATAATATAGAAATATTTCATGCAATCTCAAGTTAGGCATAAAAACATAATATTAACTGAACAAAAATCTTACCAGAAGTAAATATTAACATCAAGTAGTTCGAACACATTTATTAATTTGCCATACATGAAACACTTTATTTGTGTCTAAAAAAATACGTATGTATATCCATTTGAATATCAAAATTAAGTACAGTCGATTTCACTAATAGTAACACAGGGAATAAAGAGAATACTGGAGTTCCAAGCGTCCATAGACTGCGGTAACTACTTACTATCAGACGCGCTGTATGCTTGATTTCCACCAGAAAAGTGTTTCTGTTTCAAACGATCTTCATAGAATTCACAACAATCAACAGAAATAGTTTGACAGATTCTATGGTACTACTCAACTCAACCAAGTACCAGTCATAAAGACGAGTCTCAGATATTTCACGATGACAAAAACAGCGGTTACCTATGTTGCACGAAACCCGAGTTCCTCTAGGAATAGCCCGAGTTCAGCATCAGCTCTACCTTGGTTACTGCTCACTCAAGTACTCATCAATACAAGTCCGATGACAAAACAGCGTTTGCATATGTTGCACGAAACCCAAGTTCCCTTAGGAATAGCCAGGGTTCAGCATCAGCTCCCTACCTTGGTTACTGCTCACTCAAGTACTCATCAATACAAATCCGATGACGAAAACAGCGTTTGCCTATGTTGCACGAAACCCGAGTTCCCCTAGGAATAGCCAGAGTTCAGCATCAGCTCTGCCCTGGTTACTGCTCACTCAAGTACTCACCAAAACAAGTCCGATGATGAAAACAGCGCTTGCCTATGTTACACCAAACCCGCGTTCCCCTGGGAAAAGCCAGGGTTCAGCATCAGCTCTACCGTGGTTACTGCTCACTCAAGTACTCATCAAGACAAGGCCGATGACGAAAACAGCGTTTGCCTATGTTGCACGAAACCCGAGTTCCCTTAAGAATAGCCAGGGTTTAGCATCAGCTCTACCTTGGTTACTGCTTACTCAAGTACTCATCAATACAAGTCCGATGACGAAAACAGCGTTTGCCTATGTTGCACGAAACCCGAGTTCCCTTAGGAATAGCCAGGGTTCAGCATCAGCTCTACCTTGGTTACTGCTCACACAAGTACCTACTCATCAAGACAAGTCCGATGACGAAAACAGCGCTTGCCTATGTTACTCCAAACCCGCGTTCCCCTGGGAAAAGCCAGGGTTCTTCATCAGCTCTACCTTGGTTACTGCTCACACAAGTACTCATCAAGACAAGTCCGATGACGAAAACAGCGCTTGCATATGTTACTCCAAACCCGCGTTCCCCTGGGAAAAGCCAGGGTTCAGCATCAGCTCTACCTTGGTTACTGCTCACTCAAGTACTCATCAAGACAAGTCCGATGACGAAAACAGCGTTTGCCTATGTTGCACGAAACCCGAGTTCCCTTAGGAATAGCCAGGGTTCAGCATCAGCTCTACTTTGGTTACTGCTCACTCAAGTACTCATCAATACAAATCCGATGACGAAAACAGCGTTTGCCTATGTTGCACGAAACCCGAGTTCCCCTAGGAATAGCCAGGGTTCAGCATCAGCTCTGCCCTGGTTACTCCTCACTCAAGTACTCACCAAAACAAGTCCGATGACGAAAACAGCGCTTGCCTATGTTACTCCAAACACGCGTTCCCCTAGGAATAGCCAGGGTTCAGGATCAGCTCTACCTTGGTTACTGCTCACACAAGTACTCATCAAGACAAGTCCGATGACGAAAATAGCGCTTGCCTATGTTACTCCAAACCCGCGTTCCCCTTGAAAAAGCCAGGGTTCAGCATCAGCTCTACCTTGGTTACTGCTCACTCAAGTACTCATCAATACAAGTCCGATGACGAAAACAGCGTTTGCCTATGTTGCACGAAACCCGAGTTCCCTTAGGAATAGCCAGGGTTCAGCATCAGCTCTACCTTGGTTACTGCTCATACAAGTACTCATCAAGACAAGTCCGATGACGAAAACAGCGCTTGCCTATGTTACTCCAAACCCGCGTTCCCCTGGGAAAAGCCAGGGTTCAGCATCAGCTCTACCTTGGTTACTGCTCACTCAAGTACTCATCAATACAAGTCCGATGACGAAAACAGCGTTTGCCTATGTTGCACGAAACCCGAGTTCCCTTAGAAATAGCCAGGGTTCAGCATCAGCTCTAACTTGGTTACTGCTCACTCAAGTATTCATCAAAACAAGTCCGATGACGAAAACAGCGCTTGCCTATGTTAAACCAAACCCGCGTTCCCCTGGGAAAAGCCAGGGTTCAGCATCAGCTCTATCTTAGAAACTGCTCACCCAATTAACTCATCAAGGCGAGTTGGATGACGAAAACGGCTTATTTTTATGTTGGCAATTAACGTTTTATGTGTAATGATAATGGTTAATTGTATTGATTTTCGGCCAACACTGTATATTTACATGCATACATACATATTTACATATTTATATATTTATATTCATACATACATACCTACATTCATTCATACATACCTACATACATTCATACGTACGAACATACATACTGATCTATGGGCGACGATGATCATTTACCATCAGGCGATCCATCAGTCCCTTGTCTCCCAGTTCATTAAAAATAATTTCTAGCCGTGTTCTACTTCTATCCAACGAAAACATGCTTCGTTGCAAAATTAAAAATGGGACGCATAGTGCGGAGTGGCAACAGCGCATTTTCCTTCCTGTTCTTACACTAGCTTAGATTCATAATCCTGTCTCTTTCACGCAAGGCTCGACTACGCTTCAACAAAAGGGAAAGCCTTATAAATAGCGCTTAAAATAAGGGTAACCCTTATTAAAGGCTTGCAAGCCGTATCGGATAGCGGTAAGCCAATGCACAGGGCTAGCTTTATTGTTTTGCTAAGTTTTTTGTAAGGGCTAGTCAAATGAATGGGCTTGCAGTTCGAAAGGGAGAGTCTCTCGATTGGGTCGTCCTTACGTTAGGGATTCCCAATGAAAGGCTTGTAGCGCGGAAGGGGTTGTCCGGTCCCTGCTTTGAATCATTTAAATATGAGCGAATTAGATAATAATAAACAACGACGACCATTTAAGCAGTCTTCGACATTTTATAGAAATGTGGGAAAGTTAAGAAAAGTGCAGAATGATTATACAAATAGATAAGCACTTTATAGTTACTTAATGTATTAAATATATAATTTTTAATTCTTATTAATAAAAATGATGTGTAGTGTTGCTTTACACAATAAAAGTAGGTATCAAATGAAATAGAGTATTTACTGTGATATTAATAGAATTTCTGTTGCGCAATGATAGTTTTTTCAGTACAGATGCTGCTTTTTTTAACGCAGTAGTGCGAGCAAATCAAGCAATGATTCATTTCTTGTCTGGTCGAAACTCTTAGCTTAGATTTAGGTACTGAAAATCGTCGTACGATACTCGTGCGAAAAGGACATTCACAACTCGTGTCGATTTAAAACACTCCCTTCGTTCGTGTATTAATTTATCGCTACTCGTATCGATTTTCCTCTTTTCCGCACTCGTATCTACAAGTATTTTGTTTGGGTTAAAAAAAAAACACATTATTTACTCTACTACGTTTTATTTATGTCTCTTTAACATTACAAATTTGTGGACACTTATCTCTACAAAAATCTTGACAAAAGAAGTACAGATCGCTGAAATTAATGTTGATAGTAATATTAATGACGACTACTTCAACAAGTGTCAATTGTGAAATGCCTCAAAATACTAGTTGCTCTATAAAGACCATAATAATATGATCCCCGATCCTTTACAACCCAGCAGCTCGGTACGCACGTTACAATTTTTTTTTAATCTTCTTTAGTGAGGACAACTGAGTACGACGGCATATTTAATTGTTTATAAAGTTGTTTATAAAGGATACCTGAAAGAAATGAATACAAGAAGCCATTTTCAAATCCAATAAATATTCACTGCTTTCGGTCACGCGTGTACGCTGCGACCATTTTGCGACCGTTTGTTGACCGTTTGGTGACCGTTTGGCGACTGTTTTTTACATGGAATATTACCGAGTCTTAATCCATATTTTAACAACTTTATTGGTTTTCTAGGCAATATTTTTATTATTTCAGTATAGTATATGCACCGGAGCACTAAAACTTCACCAAACTACGCAAACCCCGAGAAGTCAATAATATTATTACTGGTTAAACTGAGGTAAATTGATGGCGCGTTGATAAATTTAGACTTATTTTATGAAATCACTCGAGCAATTTAATTGGCCATGGTAATTAGCCCATATTATATTACAGATGCAAACAATATTTATCTTTAACAAATTCTTACGCCATTACATTTTAATGTCAAATGATTTTATTTCTTTTTTACTTTGACGTCTCTGACAGTCGCCATTTGAAAAGAATGAAATGAACGAATGATTTTGGGAAAGTAGTCGCCAAACGGTAACAATGTGTGCACGCGTAGTGCACACTTCTGTCACTTCTGTGACCATTTGTGCCTGTTACCAATCGTCCCCATTTGGGTCGCCTCGACTAAACGTCGACCGTACTGCGACTAAGCATTGAGACCCGAAGACCTGTGTGTACACAAAATAGGACGCTTTGCGTAGGAACGGCGACCGATTATGGTTATATGGGAACCTTATCATACAGACAAAAGGTTAGAATAAATAATTAAATCATAATAAACCCCATCACAAGGTTGTATCATCCCGCTACCTGTTAGTTGTGTTTTGTTAACGGTAGCCAGTATAAAGTGGACATCTACGCGTTCAGTTTCAAATGTTCCAATTTTGAAATTTTACAACGCAGTATCTTTGATTTGGCGTCCTAATTGAATTTTTTAATGGATTTATTTTACAAGTGATATTATTGGAAGATTCTAAATTTGAATGTGTTCTACTTTTTTCGTGTTTAAAGTGTAATTAAGTTAACACTAAATAAAATACTTTAATCCTAGATATCAGTGTTTTCTGAGTCTCGTGACATCTTTGCTAAAAATCTTAGGTAATTTTCCAAAGATGTTTTAGTCGTGTTCCAGTGTAATTAAAGTAATGAATAAACGTATGTAGATTAAAATATTATATTATCTAGACTTTATCTGGAGATAGCTAGTGACATCTTTAGAGTATTACTTTACTAGGTTCAGTTAACATTAAAGTACCTAGATTAACCTTCGAAAATTTCTATGTGGTGTGGTTTAAATGATAATAAATTTGTGATAATTATCAAAGTGCCAAAGATATTGGGTGCAGTGAGATGCGGCTAAGATGACGTCTCTGGGGATACCTACAGAGGCGCCGGTGCATACGATATGGTACACGTCATACTCGGCGTATAAGGAAAAGGATTTTAAACCACTGAAACCGGTAATGTTATACTTTTTTTATTATTGCTTAGATAAACCACTTCAATAGGAGTCAAATATTACAGCGATATTACAGATTTGAGTGATTTCTAAAAATACAATGGAAATTACATAGGTATCATGGAAAACGGCAAAAAACTTAAGTTCTTTTTTCTTTTTAACCCCCGACGCAAAAACGACGGGGTGTTATAAGTTTGACGTGTCTGTGTGTTTGTCTGTCTGTCTCTGTGTGTGTCTGTCTGTGGCATCGTAGCTCCCGAACGGATGAACCGATTTCGATTTAGTTTTTTTGTTTGAAAGCTGAATTAGTCGGGAGTGTATGCCACCATGTTTAAAAAAATCATAAAAAAATAAGTATTGATACATACTTATTTTTTATGATTTTTTTAAACATGGTCTAAAAAACAGTTATCAAAAATCGATGAAAATCGTGTGGAGCCCCTTAACTATCACAGTGAATCGAATTTGACCTTAATGAAAATGTCATGGGTTTCGAAATATTAGCCGTTTAATAAAACTCATTTGTTTTATAATTCTATCTGTAGTGTAAACTTAGAAGTTTAACTCAAAACTTGTCAAAAATCGATGAAACCGTATGGAGCCCCATAAGACTGGCCAGCACTAGACCGGATGGTAGTACGTGATTCAATTTTATTCACCCTTGAACGGGAGTTTAAACCGATTCTTTATTGCGATTTTACGATTGCAGTTATATCGATCGTCAAAAGTTTCCGCTTACATGTTTTCCTACCTACTATGACTGTGCGGAGTATGACTTATGGTGTCTCGCTTATATTTACCACACGTGTTTTAGATAAGCGAGTCGTTACGGGAAAATCGTCAGATTTCTGTTAAATTTATGTATGTATACGGGTTACCCTCATCTGGCAGAATGATTTTGTTCAGAATAAACACACTTCGCATAACATGTTTCGCAGAAAAACTTTTGGTCGAATGGTAGTTTTTCAGAAAACTTAGTAGGGCTTTTATTACTACCACGCATTCGATACATTACATTTGGCAGAATATTTTTTCACAGAACATTACTTTGGTCGACTTTGATTAAATTTAGCATAATTTTATGTAACAAAATAATCGTATAACACTATTACAAGAGCAGAATTATGACACGATATCGAAAAGGAAATACTGCCCCAGAGTCCCCGTTAGGTACGACGACGAGCGAAGCGAGGAGGAGTTTTAGGTATCTTGCGTCCTCAACACGTCTGACTCGCTATCAAAAAGCAAATTGAAACTTTATGCAGCCTAAATATTATGCACAAATATTATCTGCGAAAGTATTATTCGACTAGAAGACTATTATGATGCTCATCAACATTATGCCAAGTATGCCAACGTACGATTCGGTTATAAAAATCTGCGAAATGATTTATGCCAAAGCATATTCTGCGTAAGGTGTTTCTGCCAAACTTCTGCCAAGAACTATTATGCAAATCAAATATATGCGAAAAACGTTTCTGCAAGATAATAGTGAACCATGTAAACACTTTATTGTAGATAAGACAAGTTAGGAGTGTTAGGACATAACAATATAGTACAGTTATTGTGTACAAAAGTGAACCTATCCCTTTAAGTGCGTTTTCACAGTCGGAAGGATGTCAAAGGCCAAAATCAAGATGGCGGCTTAAATGTATGGGAAATCGGTCCTACTTCCGATATCGGATCGGATAATGTGAAAACGCACTAAAGGATCTCTTCCAGAACCTTTAAAATCTACCCTTTAAAATTTATCCTTTTATAGTACATTCATTATAAATTTATAACTTATATAAACGAAATTATTTATCAACCACTGGTAAATAATCAAATTTGCCAAAATGAAGACAGGCATAACCATAGGGCAGCCATACACCGAGCGTACACCCTATCACCCCACATCTTAAAGGCCGGCAACGCACCTCCAACACCTCTGGTGTTTCTGGTGTCGATGGGCAGCAGTGATCGCTTACCATCAGGCGACCTGTCTGCTCGTTTGCCTCCTATCCCATAAAAAAAATGCCATACATATTTTTGGCATTTTGTCTGTGTTCATACATAATATGAGATACGCTGAGATGAGGCCCTTTCGTGGCACTTCATTATTTTCTGTCTTGTTGTTATTATGTGTATTTTGTCTTGCCTGTGTTCACGAATAAATGTTTATTCTATTCTATTCTATTCTATATACTACACTGTTCGTACCTATAATACTTAGAATGTATATATCCAAATCCCAATACAATACCTATAACTACATGTCACACGTATCTACTACAGTTGATGTCAATTTGATGAGATGCTCCATTTTGAAATCAGTTTCAAATTCAAAACACAAAATATACCATGCCCCACTTTCTCGCATTAAAACTCGACCGAAAGCATCACACCTGGCCCCGTAGCCGAATGGCATTTCTCCGACGCCAAACGAAAGCGATACGCCGCTGGCTCTGTCGCGCCAATACGCAAGCGCGATAGAGATAGATATCTACTAGCGCTTCGTTTCGTGAGCGTTTCGTGAGCGATTGTGCCATTCGGCTAGCCACCCTGTAACAGATACCATTACTGACGTAGGATTGACGTACATAAAAAATAATCATAAGGCACTGGTCCTAACTAAACGCGAGTAAGAGCTGCTGTCGGCGATAGATTTTTTTTTTCCTTTTATCTGCCATCGGCTATGTTTAGCCATAATCAGATTTTTTGTTTATATATAATATTATAAGTTGAACAAAAGATAGTCACTCCCGTGTAAATATAACCTAATCACAAAATTAACAACAACAACATACAATCACGCCTGTGTCCCATGAAGGGGTAGGCAGAGCACATGAAACTACTCAGGTTTCAGTGTCACTCTTGGCAAATAAGGGGTTGAAAGAAAACGAAACTGTGACATTGCAGTGACAGGTTGCCAGCCTCTCGACTACGCCACAATTTAACCCATATCCCACAGTCGCCTTCTACGACACCCACGGGAAGAAAGGGGGTGGTGAAATTCTTAACCCGTCACCACACGGGCACACACACACACAAAACAAAATTACACAAAATTAAAATTAAAAAAAAATCCGACAAGTGGACCGATTTTCATGAAACATGGCTAAGAACACTCCCGAAGTCCCGACTAATTCAGCTTGCGAACCAAAAAAAAACTCAATCAAAATCGGAGCTACGATGCCTCAGAGAGAGACACACACACACAGACAGACAAACAGACAGACAGACACGTCAAACTTATAACACGCAAAAACTTGAGAACTTTGAAGGGGGTAGATGTATGTTTTCCCCTCACTAGCTCGGAAACACGCGTTTTGTCCTTTAATACCAGCGGGTAAAAACGCGTTTTATCCACTAGTGGGTAAAGTAATTTGACCTTGAATAAAGTCAAATTAACTGCTTTAAAATTGATGAAAGTAGGTGAATCTAGTAATAAAGATGATTTACCACCTGTGGAACTACTGGAAGCAGTGATAAACGCATTTTTTGCGTTGTAGTTTCTTCGCTATAGTGAGGGGAAAAGTTTTGTGTTACACTCGGGTGCAAATGTATTTTACTTCTCGTGTGTTAAAAAACTCGCAAGTTCAGGATTCTATTCTCGAACCACTCGCTTCGCTCGTGGTTCAACTATAGAATCCTTAACTATTACCTATACCCACTCGAATGTTATGTTTTATGTACATTTATTCCTGTTTGTTTCTCCAATAAAGAAAATATAACAAAAAATAAAACCGCCTTCAAAAATAAGCGCGTTACAAAACACGGAGAAACTAAAAAGCCAAAAATAATAAACCTTTCAATTCAGATTTCTTGTCGTATTGTAATAAGCTAAACATCCAAATTATAAACAAATCAATTATTTTTGTAGTCGGTACCAGACCTGTTCGTCGCCTTGCTATTGCCTGTTTGCCCCACCCAACCATACACAGGCTGGTACCGACTCCAAAAATAATTGATTTGTTTATAATTTGGATGTTTAGCTTATTACAATACGACAAGAAATCTGAATTGAAAGGTTTATTATTTTTGGCTTTTTAGTTTCTCCGTGTTTTGTAACGCGCTTATTTTTGAAGGCGGTTTTATTTTTTGTTAAAAAGTTTATTTATTTGTTGATTTTTAGTGGTTCCTAGTGATATTATATGTATCAGTCCGAATACATGTACAGTAGTGAAAGAATTATCCTTTAACTCCTAACCATTGAGGAGTTGACCTTCCATCATCAGCTCAGTTGATTTTTAGTGGTTCCTAGTGATATTATATGTATCAGTCCGAATACATGTACAGTAGTGAAAGAATTATCCTTAAACTCCTAACCATTGAGGAGTTGACCTTCCATCATCAGCTCAGCCACATAAAATTATTACCATCAGACGTAAATACTGGTGTACCTTTGAAAAATAGACTAAAAACATTACATGTGCCTATAACATTTGAAGAGTTCCCTCGATTTCTCCAGGATCCCATCATCAGACCCTGACTTGGTGCCAATGGGACCATCTCGGGGTTATACCGGTTCGATCAAAAAAAAAATTTTGAAAATCGGTCCACGATTCTCGGAGATATCGAGTAACATACATACAAAAAAAAAATA
The DNA here is from genome assembly GCF_023078275.1 of Leguminivora glycinivorella. Classification (NCBI taxonomy): domain Eukaryota; kingdom Metazoa; phylum Arthropoda; class Insecta; order Lepidoptera; family Tortricidae; genus Leguminivora; species Leguminivora glycinivorella. The sequence goes on along the minus strand of NC_062986.1, from coordinate 16,701,109 downwards.
AAAAAAAAAATAAAAAAAAAAAAAAACATTCAGTCGAATTGAGAACCTCCTCCTTTTTTGAAGTCGGTTAAAAATAAAATAAACGTCGGGGGTTAAAAACAGACGCGATGATGCCGATGATAGCGCGAGTTATTATTGTTCGTCGCCGAGCGATGATCTATAAATCGCTCTCTCTCTCTCTCTCTCTCTCTCTCTCTCTCTCTCTCTCTCTCTCTCTCTCTCTCTCTCTCTCTCTCTCTCTCTCTCTCTCTCTCTCTCTCTCGCTCTATCTTTCTTTCTGTTATTTGCCTACTTGTACACGGGAGTGACTATCTTTTGTTCGTTTCTCGCTGATAGCCAGAGATCGGACGGATTTGCGACATTCTTAGTGACTTACGTCATTTTAATGACTTTTAGTATGAGATGACGCACAAAAATCCGATCTCTGCTGATAGCTCATAGCTTACTATGACGACCGGTCTGGCGCAGTCGGTAGTGACCCTGCCTGCTACGCCGCGGTCCCGGGTTCGAATCCCGGTAAGGGCATTTATTTGTGTGATGAGCACAGATATTTGTTCCTGAGTCATGGATGTTTTCTATGTATATAAGTATTTATATATATTATATATATCGTTGTCTGAGTACCCACAACACATGCCTTCTTGAGCTTACCGTGGGGCTCAGTCAATCTGTGTAAGCCAGCGTTCCCACTTAAACGTCACGTGTCTCGGGGCGCGCAACGGACGTCCGCGCCACGCCACCTGAGTGTAATTCAAAAAACGTCTCCTCAGGTGGCGTGGCGGCGGCGTTGGACGCGCGTCTTACGTCCTTCCTATACAAAATGTACTGAGGAGACGTTTTTTGAATTACACTCAGGTGGCGTGGCGCGGACGTCCGTTGCGCGCCCCGAGACACGCGACGCTCTGATGTGGCCGGTCCCTAAGAAAGAATGCATGTCCTATAATATTTATTCATTATTTATATTACTCGCTTCTGGTGGGACCAGTGCCTAACATTGTAGGGCAGTATCTGTAACGACCTCGATAGCACTTTATGGCAACCTTTTTACGTGTGCATATGATCGACGCCATATACTGATAATATACTTATAGTTCCAGATATTTCATGGCGCGCGAGCGACTGTTTTTGACCCCCGACGCGGGGTGTTATAAGTTTGACGTGTCTGTCTGTCTGTTTGTGTGTGTGTCTGTCTGTGGCATCGTAGCTTCAGAACGGATGAATCGATTTAGATTTAGTTTTTTTTTGTTAAATGGGCTGAATTAGTCGGGACTGTTCGTAGCCATGTTTAGGTCCACTATTCTTCTAATCTTATTAGAAGAGTAAAATGTCATGTAAACTTTTCTGGATTTCGGCTACTTTCAGAGTTATAAGCATTAAAATTTTTTTTTCAGAAAAAATACTTTTTTCAATGATTCACTGGTTACTTTTTAATATCTATCAACGAGAATAGTTAGATTATGCCCGATTTAAAAAATACTTTTTTCAATGATTCACTGGTTACTTTTTAATATCTATCAACGAAAATAGTTAGATTATGCCCGATAACGGCATTAGCGCCATCAAAACAGCGTTTTGTTCTGAGAAATAATAACTAGTTGTTATTTTTTTAAATGCTTAATAACTCTGAAAGTAGGCAAAATCCAGAAAAGTTTATACTTACGTTAAACTTGTCACGCTGTTAAAATTATTCGGTTTTCTTATGTTACACCGTGTATTTACAAACACTTTGCCTTGTTATTCCATGTTTAGCCTTTAAGAGTAAATCTTATTACCAGATAACGACAAAGTAACAAAAAACATTTTGCCACAAGTCCCTATTTTGGTACAGCGGGCACGTTCAGGCGACAAGTATATAGATTAATAGTTATTTGTTATACAAGGGGGCAAAGTTGTATTTTAACGCCGAGTGTGAAATTGAAAAACGAGCAAGTGAATGGATTCTATAGTTGAACCACGAGCGAAGCGAGTGGTTCGAGAATAGAATCCTGAACTTGCGAGTATTTTAACACACGAGAAGTAAAATACATTTGCACCCGAGTGTAACACAAAACTTTTCCCCTCACTATAGCGAGGAAACTACAACGCAAAAAATGCGTTTATCACTGCTTCCAGTAGTTCCACAGGTGGTAAATCATCTTTATTACTAGATTCACCTACTTTTATCAATTTTAAAGCAGTTAATTTGACTTTATTCAAGGTCAAATTACTTTACCCACTAGTGGATAAAATGCGTTTTTACCCGCTGGTATTAAAGGACAAAACACGTGTTTCCGAGCTAGTGAGGGAAAAATATAAACTTTGGTGTTGTTTACCTTTGTTAGGATATTTCCTGATTTCACAGGTAATTTATTGTTTTGTTGTTTCGTTTTGACATTAATATGCGTATTTGTTTCATTTGTTGGTCGTTGGGATTGACGGACCTTTAAAATTACTTCGGGTAAGTCCGTTTTCACATTATCCGATCCGATATCGGATGTCGGACGGATTTCAATGGAGAAAATCCAAGATGGCGCCTGTAATGTATGAGATATCGGTCCGACATCCGATATCGGATCGGATAATGTGAAAACGCACTAAAAATTTGTACTTTGAAGCTTAATTTTACAAAGAAATATATTAATTGAGAAATTGTTTAGTAATTTAATGTTAGAGATGTACTATCAGCTGCAAATGTGCACGGAGGAAATATGAATGAATTCATTGATATTTTCACCATGCACTTTTACAGCTGATAGTACCTAAGGATGTAACGTAGACTTTATTTCCTGTGTGATCTTAGGTTAACGTGGAAAATAATGAAGTACATGTAAACACCTGTTTACAAATAACATAATGTTGGATGACTGTACTGCAAATATTCAAATCGTCACTACTTTTAAAAAAACTTGTATCTTCGTCTGTCAATGAAAAGAAAATTGTAGTAAGTATGTATGGAATGCATATAGACTTACTGCGTTTTAACTTTGAGGAACAGAGTGAGATACGAGATTTTTTAAAAGTAGTGACGAAATGTATAATAGACAAGGAAAATTTTTGAATGTTTTGCGTGAGACTTCACAGTCTTGACTCATGTTTTCCAATCTAACAACTGAGGGCCTAGCACGAACTAGGTTCGAAGTGTTATCTCCGACCTTGTCACACTTACAAGTATGTGATGGCCGAACGACTAAACCCTTTTGTCCAGATATTTCTGAGCATTCGGACTAATTCCAATAAGGCCTAGTTACCCGTCGGGTTGGTCAGATGGCAGTCGCTTTCGTAAAACCTAGTGCCTACGCCAAATCTTGGCATTAGTTGTCAAAGCGGACCCCAGGCTCCCATGAGCCATGGCAAATGCCGGGATAACGCAAGGAGGATGATGATTTCTGAGCATCCCTTCCGTGCCGATATATCTAATAATGACGACGATTACAAACGGGGAGAGCAAGGTTGGTCTATTGTAATAAAATCTATCTAAAGTAATAGTTATTTGTTATACAAGGGGGCAAAGTTGTATTTTAACGCCGAGTGTGGAATTGAAAAACGAGCAAGTGAAAGGATTCTATAGTTGAACCATGAGCGAAGCGAGTGGTTCGAGAATAGAATCCTGAACTTGCGAGTTTTTTAACACACGAGAAGTAAAATACATTTGCACCCGAGTGTAACACAAAACTTTTCCCCTCACTATAGCGAGGAAACTACAACGCAAAAAATGCGTTTATCACTGCTTCCAGTTGTTCCACAGGTGGTAAAAATCATCTTTATTACTAGATTCACCTACTTTTATCAATTTTAAAGCAGTTAATTTGACTTTATTCAAGGTCAAATGACTTTACTCACTAGTGGATAAAATGCGTTTTTACCCGCTAGTATTAAAGGACAAAACACGTGTTTCCGAGCTAGTGAGGGGAAAAGTAAATATTTATCTTCGGTACGCTCACCTTTTTATAAATAACTTGGAGTTTTATTATGTTTATCTAACACTGCGGTTTACATATTTTCTTCCGTTTCATTTAGTTTCTAACAATTTATTATCATATTTTCATTTTTAGCACCTGCAGACAATAAAAACTAGGTTTGGTTCATATAGCAGCATATTGTATTTTAAATCAAAGCTTTTCAAATATAAATTTTGTTAAGAATATCAAACGCCATTAACCCTAAAATATACATATACAGCGCGTAAACCTAAGGGACCGGCCACATCTAAGAGACGCATGTCCTGTGGTGAGGAACGGACGTCCGCGCCACGCCGCCTGGGGGCGCGTCTTATGTACGTCCTTCCTATACAAAATGTACTGAGGAGACGTTTTTTGAATTACATTTAGGCGGCGTGGCGGAGACGTCCGTTGCGCGCCCCGAGACACGCGACGCTTAAGTGGGAATGCTGGCTAATAAGGGCGATAAATGAAACCAGGCATATAATTCAATATTGTTATCATTAATTAAGAGGTGTTTTTGAGTAACTTTTAATTTTTACCCCATAAAGAATTTTTGAAAAAATTCCCATTAGCAATGTACTGTAAACGTGGTTGCGATGACTATCAATATGATATATATGTATAATGAAAAAGTTGGTAAATATATGTAGTATAAATTACTTAGTTTAGTAATATATTATGTACGTTATATTTTGAACATTTTCGTACAGCATTTTGACATTGACATTTCACGGGCGAGCGAATATTATAAACAAAATATCGTCTATTCGTACAGGTAAAATTTCGATATATCCCATAACTGAACGATCAGAGATCGCTTTGAAATACGTTTTCACAATCACACCTGGAAACGACCGTCTCCCGAGATATTAAAAAAAAAAAAAAAAAATTATAGGACATTCTTACACAGATTGACCGAGTCCCACGGTAAGCTCAAGAAGGCTTGTGTTGCAGGTACTCAGACAATACTTAATAAAAATATAATATATAAATACTTATATACATAGAAAACGACCAAATATCTCACACAAATAAATGCCCTTATTCGAACCCGGGACGCGGCGTCTCACTACCGACTGCGCCAGACCGGTCGTCAAATATGGCGTCTGCCTGTAATCAATTGAGTACCGTCAGCAGAAAAAAAAAATTTAAAAAACCCCCGACCTCGACATAGTGGACCGATTTTCATGAAACATGGCTAAGAACACTCCCGACTAACTCAGCTTTCAGACAAAAAAATCAAAATCTAAATCGGTTCATCCGTTCGGTTCGGGAGCTACGATGCCACAGACAGACACACACACAGACAGACACGTCGAACTTATACAGAGTGGGGCCTGTAACCAAGGTGAAGAATTGAACTGTAGGCTATTCTCCTTATACCGAACAACATTTGTTCAGTGACTTTTAATAATTATGAAGTCTTTAAATTTTTAATTTTTCATACAAAATAAATATTAGCTTCAATGTACGCCATTATTGTTGTCATTGACGTTGTCTGTCACACTTTAGACTTAACAGAATTCGCAATACATTACCTCTTATAAAAAACTTTCAAGGGTGATAAAAATCAAAATACAAGTTATTTTTAAAAGTCGCCGAACAAATGTTGATTAGTATAAGGAGAATAGCCTACAGTTCAATTCTTCACCTTGGTTACAGGCCCCACTCTGTATAAACACCCCTTCGTTTTTGCGTCGGGGGTTAAAAATATACTTCAAGTAATAATTTCAGTACACAATTACACATAACGAAGATTAACGGAAATTAACGAAGGAGGTATATGAAAAAAAAAAAAAGTGGAAGGGTCAGTTCAGTCAGTTGGAAGTGGCAGTCCTAGGCGAACTTTACTCGACCAAATCGGGGAAATATTGCAAAAACGTAGGTCAGAAGTACTCGAATAGAAACCGACGAGCGTGCATGAGAAACGTTTTGAAAGTGTGTCAGGATCTGGTTTGTCAGGATCGTAGTAAATGGAAATCCGTGATCTCTGCCTACCCCTCTGGGAAACAGGCGTGATTGATTGTATGTATGTATGTAACTACAAATGGTGCTAGTTTATCGCACTAAGTGATTCATTATGTGTGCAATTTCCGTTAAGTTTGTTCATTTGGATCATGTCTCTGATTTGGATAAAAATTGGTAGGCTGATAATGATTCATCCACTGTTTCCCAAAATGTCCCATATAGTTTGTATGAAACCTTCCTTTTTTGTTACCAGATTTCTATACATTTTTGGTAACAAAAAGGGAAAGTGTCATACAATCAACCTAGGACATTTTGAGAACCTAGTGGATCTTTCATCTACATCACCTCCAAATCTATCCAAATGTATAAACTTAACAGGAATTGCACATGTGCCTAATGTTCATCATGTCATTTACTATGCCTAATAATTACGTACAGTTGCATACATAACTTTATCTACATAACTACTAAAAAATAAAAGTAATAAAATAACAAATATTTTATTTTTATGGTAACAACGGCGTGTTTTGACATTATGACAATATCGGTGCTGACTGTACGGTAGGAATTTCTATATCTGACTTTTAGTTACATATCATCTCGGTACATTTCAGACGCTTCCGGGTGAAGAATATCAATCTCATATTTTGTCCTATATGTATTGTTTATATAAATTTAAATTTGTGGATAGATAGTTGTGCGGTTAAAATAGTATATTGTGCAAGAAGGGAGGTAAGGGGGATTTTGTCGACGAGTGTTAATAACTCGCGACAGCCGCAGGCTGGAGAGAGTTATAGACACGAGTTTACAAAATCCTTACCTCCTGAGTTACACACAATATTTTTCATCACATTTGAGAGGAAAACACAAAAAAATCATAAGGCAACCTTCAATGAATGGCGGTTTGTACTGCCCGTTGCTATGGCAACGCGATCAAGCTCAAATCGAGACGGTCGTCACAATTTCCTGCCAGATTGTAAATTGTAATGATTCATCTACGTGATATTTACAAAATAAATGTAAAATACACTGAAATAATCGTAAAACATAAATAAAATGTATTTGTCAAATTTTAGTTGTGCAAAAAAAATCCTTGACTGAAGTATTGTACGGATTGTATTAATTTTTAAAACTAAATCCATTACTCCCTTGGGAATAAAATAGTACATTACGATATGTTCAAAATTCTACCTATAATTCTACCTACCTAACCATATATATTTAAAAGATATGTTTCTCCCCCCTCGCGCCTCGCCCCGCCCGCGCGGCCCTCTAACTAGTTGTTGACACCTGACAGACTGTTATAAGACATGTACGATTTTTCAGTACAGATGGCCATCCGAAGTTTCGACCTGGCATATAATGAGACCTTCTCGCACTAGCGTAAAAAAAACACCATGTGATGACTTAGTACATTACGATACAAGTGCGTAAAAAAGGAAGTTCGAAACGAGTGGCGATAAATCGACACGAGTTACGAATTTCCTTTTCGCACGTGTATCGTACGACGTTTTTCAGTACAGATGGCACTCCGAAGTTTCGACCTGGCATATAATGAACCACTTATCGCACTAGTGCGTAAAAAAAAACACCATCTGTACTGAAAAATTTATTTTTCTGTCAGCAGTACAGCACAAATTGCTAATGCAGCACACGACTGCCGCCATCGCCATTTGCCTGCAATCTCCGCTCGTCCGACAGCTCTGACACTATCTGCTGCACTCTGCAGCTAACTGCTACTTGTTCGTCATATTGTGCATATTGAAATTACAAGTATTATAATATACTATATTTGTAAATGTCATTTGATATTTGCCAGTCGCTTTTCGGTGAAGGAAAACATCGTGAGGAAACCGGACTAATTTCAATAAGGCCTATGAAATGAAATGATTTATTTGCCATTAAATGTGGTATACATACATACATACATACAATCACGCCTGTATCCCATAAAGGGGTAGGCAGAACACATGAAACCACTAAAGCTTCAGTGCCACTCTTGGCAAATAAGGGGTTGAAAGAAAACGAAACTGTGACATTGCAGTGACAGGTTGCCAGCCTCTCGCCTACGCCACAATTTAACCCATATCCCATAGTCGCCTTCTACGACACCCACGGGAAGAAAGGGGGTGGTGAAATTCTTAACTCGTCACCACACAGGCAATGTGGTATACAATGGTGTTAAATATATAATTATTAGAGCTAAACACATTTAGGCTTAAAAAGCCATGCAAATTGAGATATTCTAAGTCTAACGCCGTGGCTTGCGTGGGCGACGGTCGCGCGATGGTCGCGCGACGGCGATGCGACGCATACGAAATCAAACCTTATCGATATGGAAGTATGAGACGCGACGGCGACGGTCGCGCGACCGTCGCCCACGCAAGATACGGCGTAAGTCGTGAATATTATTATTCTAGTTACCCTTCGGGTTAGAAGGTCAGATATGGCAGTCGCTTTCGTAAAACTAATAGTGCCCACGCCAAATCTTGGTATTAGTTGTCAAAGCGGACCCCAGGCTCCCATGAGCCGTGGCCAATGCCGGGATAACGCAATGAGGATAATGATGATTAAATATACTTGTATAGTTGAAGATTGTTGCGCACCATTAGGTCGAGATTTTTTTTATTATATATAACCCCACTTTTTTTTTAATTGGAAATTTTTATGTGGTTTCCACTCAGAATCGCGAGCTCTTTCAATGCTAATAGGAGAAAAAAGTGTCCCAAGGTTTAGTTCCCATTCCGTTACCATTTTTTCATACATTTTGTATGGTGGTAGAGGAATGGAAGACTTAAAAAATGTATGGAAGTCTTCGGACATTTGTTTTTCTCCTATCAGGGTCGAAAGAGCTCGCGATTCTGAATATGATTCGCGTAAAAAATACCCATGTTACAAAAAAAGTGGGGTGGACAACTTTGAAAAAAATGGCCAAAATAAAAAGGGGTGATAGGATAAATAGCTATTACTATGTCACTGCGAATTTGACCTTAATGAAAATGACCTGACAAGAAATGTTCTACTTTGCAAACTACGGTTAAAACACCATATGCACTGAAAAAAAATATTCTTCTTTCTTATGGTCATTAGTTTTCCTTTTAACCCCCGACGCATAAACGACGGGGTGTTATAAGTTTGACGTGTCTGTCTGTGTCTGCATCGTAGCTCCCGAACGGATGAACCGATTTCGATTTAGTTTGTTTTTGTTTGAAAGCTGAGTTAGCCGGTGTTCTTAGACATGTTTCATGAAAATTGGTCCACTATGTCAGGGTTTTTTCAATTTTTATTCGACTTATTATGTAACATGTCGCAGCAATAGCGATATTATATTAACGCGAGTACAACCGTATTTCAATTAATTATTCGACTTATAACTCCTATCACATATTTTGGATCAAACACAAGACAAGAATAGGAATCCGAATTCCAAACACCATAACATAGCTATTTTAAGGTACCTCTTAACATTTCCACTGTCTATATTTATGACGCAAACTACTATACAATACCTAACCCTGAAACTAAACCCATAAAGATCAATTTTGCGTGAGTTTATAGAATACCCATGGGCGCATGAAAAACTATAGCCGCTGAAAATGAGAACATTTTCTTATCCCAAAGAAGTCTCTAAGGGAAAAAAGGGTAGTTATTCCGGGTATATACGAGACGACTTAGATTTTTGTAAAATTAGCTCATAAATTGAGTATTATAATCTACTATAATCTACTAGCTTTTGCCCGCGGCTTCGCTCACGTTAGAAAGAGACAAAAAGTAGCCTATGTCACTCCCCATCCCTTTAACTATCTCCACTTAAAATATCACGTCAATTCGTCGTTCCGTTTTGCCGTGAAAGATGGACAAACAAACAGACACACACACTTTCCCATTATAATATTAGTATGGATTACGATTTTTGTCAAACAGATAACATCATACAATCACGCTGTATCCCATAAAGGGGTAGAGAGAGCACATGAAACTACTTAAATTTCAGTGCCACTCTTGGCAAATAAGGGGTTGAAGGTTGAAAATGACAGGTTGCCAGCCTCTCGCCTACGCCACAATTTAAGCCATATCCCTCAGTCGACTTTTACGACACCCACGTGAAGAAAGGGGGTGGTGAAATTCTTAGCCCGTCACCACACGGGCGATTTTTGTCAAACAGGTAATAAACAGTTAAAAATTGCATAAGCATATTAGAACCAAATCGTGAAAAGAGGAAAAACGGAACACAAAATGCACTAGAATTTCAAAAATCAAAACAAACGTTTAAAATGTTCTAATGTTTTACCAAGAAGTATAATAATTACCTACATTTTAATAATTACCTTCAAATCTTTAAGAAATGAGCATACACCCATCTTAAAGGCCGGCAACGCACCTCCAACATCTCTGGTGTTTCTGGTGTCCATGGGCGGCAGTGATCGCTTACCATCAGGCGACCTGTCTGCTCGTTTGCCTATAAAAAAATGAAAAATAAAATGCGTTTATTTCAGACTAACATGTGTCCATAGTTTGTTAGTAACAATAACAAGACATCTTAAATAACTATATTAGTACCTAATCCTAAATGAAGTGAGGACCAATGTCTGATTAGGCCACTGTCCCACCTCTCGGCCACTATGCTCAGGAGGCTGTGGCGGCTGTCGCGGACTCTGCGGAGCACTGCGGCGCAGCGCTTGCGCAGCGTCGCGTGAAAACCATCTACGCCTACGTGCGCGTCCGCGAACATGCCGGATGCGCTGCAGTGCCGCGGCAGCCGCAACAGCACCCTGATTCCCTGAACGCATCAAAAAAAAAACTAATTTAAAAGTTTAATTTAGAATTGTAGTAAAGTTGAGACATTATCGTAATTTCACATCTTTGCGAATCGGTGACATCTTTAAATTACAGCGTACCTAGCCAACGTCACAGTCGCTTACGCTTCATAAGCTTATCGTAACTGGCTCTTCCAATAGCTCTCCTATAAAATTAATAATGTAGCTAAATAAAAGCGTCCTCATAAATTTGGAGCTACACATTCTGCCCGCGTTCCTCGCAGCCCAAACGATTAGATTATTTCCGGTATCACTCAAAACCACAGACACTACCACAGAGTATTCATCTTTTAATCTGATCGTTACTTTTTTTTAATTGAATTTTTAATTTTCTGTACAGCTCTACTTGACTTTTAACAATAATTAATAATTTAATTAGCTAGACTATACTGCGTTTCGATCGCAACGTATCGTCAACGATTGTCACTCGGCTAGGCTGGCAAGCCTCAGGGAATTGAAAAGGTTATCGTAAAAGTCGCAAACTTAGCTGACGGGTAATTTTATGGTTCAAATTATCAAGCCTTTTTATCAGAATAAGCTTTCCATCTAGCGACTTTAATTCTCAGCGAAGAAGGTATAATTTTGCAATCATTTCCAAAATCATATTGACTTATAACTTAAAAGTTTTTTGTTTATCGCTCTTGTTATTCGGTGTGATAAAATCCTTAAAAGGGTATCTATGTTGGTTTTCCTGTGACGTAGTAATGTATTGGTCGAAGCTATTGGTGCATGTTCTATTCCCTACTTAATCTAATTAGGTATGCTTACACATCACACCTTCCCCCTATTTTTTTTTTTTTTTTTTTTTTTTTTTTTTTTTTTTTTTTTAGAAAAGAGAAAAAAAAATATTACACAAAAAAAATCATGTTTAACAAACTTTCAAATTAACCTACAATAAAAATACAGGTCAATCACTTTTATGTGTTATTGTATAATACGACACGCTCATAATTATGGTGAGGTGATTACTCTCTTAGGTTACGATAACAATAATATAATGAAATGTGACGCACACCTGGTGCACCGATGAGTCAATGATTATGACTAACTTATTACTAGCATAACTCGTTACATAAAATAAGGAATAGTTCTATTTTTATGGATTACATTTTGTTTATTTCCTATAGAAACTTTTACATTAACATCCATGTCTTCAATAACAGAGTATGGACCTAAATACACTGGGTCCATTTTTTCACGTCCTTCTTTTTTCACTAATAATAAATCGCCTATTTTATACTTAATTGGATTACATGTTTTATCATATCTTTCTTTTCTTAACTGCTTTGACATAATTAAATTATTTCTGGCGTCTTCCTGAGCCTTTTGCAATCTATACCTTAAAGCTATCGGATAATCATCGAAGTTATACACAGGATCTATATTATTATTAGTTATATTAGTTGGTAAATTACAAAGTTTTCCGAATACTAATTCGAAGGGAGTATACTTAGTTTCAGAATGCATAGTCGTGTTATAACTGAAGCACCAGAATTGAAGCCAGTTGCTCCATTCGTGAGCCTGGTTATCCGTCTGGATTCTGAGGAAAGCTCCCAGGGCCTTATGAGAGTTCTCCAAAGAACCGAGACTCTCATGGTGATATGCCGTGGATTGTATCTGATTTATTTTTAACAATTTACACGTATTTCGCATAGTTGAAGAAATAAATTCAGAACCTCGGTCTGTTGCTATCTCGCGCGGGATGCCGTAATGTAAAATAAAACCTTCAACGAATGCTCGCGCGACCGTTTCGGTCTCTTTATTGGGTAATGGGTAAGCCCATACGTACTTAGTGAGCTCGCACTGTATCGTCAATATGTAACTATACCCGTTGTTATCTTTAGTTAAAGGGCCAACTAGATCTAGATACACTTTTTCACATGCCGATGTGGCTGTGGTAGTAATAGACATCGGTTCTTTTATGTGTTTATGGAATTTTTGCTTTTGGCATTTATCGCATTTTTTTACAAAAGCTTTTATGTCATTTTCCATGCTTGGCCAGTAGTAGTGACGTTTTATATTATTCGTCATCCTACGCATACCCGCGTGTCCGCTAGTGGGTAAGATATGAAAATCATTCATGATGACTCGCCTGTCATCTTTATTCTTTACTTCTTTTGCACCCTTTATAATACATAGTCGTGGCCCGGACCACTTACTTATATTTTTTATATGTTGAGCTAGCTCTTTGATAATCTTTTCATTGTCTTTGTTTTTAATAACGCATATTTCGTTAATGTTTATAATATTGCAGAAAGCTTCCAATTCCCTCATGAAGAAAGCTCGTTTCATACATGATAGGGATACTGGTGCAACGCTAATAAGTGACAATGAGGGTGTATATACAAACGTATTGTTTCTGCTATAAATACAATCATTCATTTTCGCACACTTGCGATACTCTTCTGAATTAAAACTTAATTGTGTTGAATTGTTAGGTTTTTTTAGAATTTCGGCCACGTTTGGGTGATCAATCCAACCGTTTTGGAAATCCGTAGTGCCGGCATTTTTTTGCCTTTCTTTCTCTTCCATTCGCTTCTTTTGCCCACGTGTTGTTACGAACATAACTCTTTCACTCATGTCTTTCAGCTGTTCACTAGTTATCTCAACCCTTGATAATGCGTCTGCAGCCACATTATCTTTACCTTTCAAATACTCTACCACAAAATCGTACTCCTGTAAATACAATTTGAACTTGGTTAGGCGGCTGGAGGGATCCTTCATGTTAAATAAATAGACTAACGGCCTATGATCCGTAATTACTCTGAAACGTCGTCCAAATAAATAAGGTCTGAAATATTTTATTCCCCACAAAATAGCTAAAAGCTCTTTCTCAATGGTGGGATAATTTTTCTCCGCTTTGTTCAGGGGTCTACTGGCGTAAGCAACAGGTAAACCATCTCCGTTTGATAAAACGCAGCCTATCGCTATCCCTGACGCATCGGTGTGTATTCTAAACTCGTTATCTTCTGAAAAGTTAGGATATTGTAGCAATGGTGGGTTACTCATTGCTGTTTTTAGGGTATTAAATGCATCTGAACATTCATTAGTCCATACAAAGTCTACGTTTTTTTTAAATAAATTATTTATTGGCTGAGCTATTTCGGCAAACTTCGGAATAAATTTTCTGTAATAGTTCGCAAACGCTACGAACCTTCTAGCTTCATCTTCATTTTTTGGAGTTGGATAATTTTTAATCGCTAAAATTTTGCTTGGATCTGGTTTGATTCCATCTGACGTAACTAAATGGCCTAAATATAAAATTTCCTTTTTTAGAAACGTACATTTTAGTGGGTTAAGTTTAAAGTTGACTTTCCTCAGCCTCGAAAATACGTCTATTAAATTTTTGCTATGCTCCTGAAGATTTCGTCCCATGACGATAATATCGTCAAGGTAAACGATACATTGTAAGTAATTCAAACCCGTCATTGCAACTGTCATCGCTCTGCTAAACGCACTAGCACTCGTTTTTAGACCCATTGGGAGGCGCTTCATTTGGTAGTGCTTATCAGCCAAAAATGCCGTGTATTGCCTACTCTTAGGGTCGAGTTTTACTTGATAGTATCCTTGATTAAGGTCCAAGGTGCTGAAATAAATTGCACCAGACAGTGAATCCAATATCTCGGTAATATTCGGTAATGGAAATTTGTCATTCTCTATACGCTCGTTAACTTTTCTGTAGTCAATTACGACCCTCCATTTCTTTTCCCCGCTGGAATCTGCTTTTTTAGGTACTATTAACAAAGGACTAGCCCATTCCGAATAGGACTCTTCGATTATGTCATCTCGTAACATTTGATCGATTTGTTTTTTAATTTCCGCTTTTTGAGAGTGAGGCAATCTGTATGGCTTACTGTAGACTGGAGATTCATTAGGCTTTAAATGGATTTTTTGTTCGTAAAGGTTCATGGTATTCAGCTTATCACCTGGTAGGTGAAAAATATCGGCAAACTTAGCGCAAATACTTGAGATGCTGGCGTTTTCTTCCGAATTTAAATAATTCAATTTTAACAAAGAAAGCAACAGTTTCACTCTTTCGGCGTTATTTGGACATTCATCAAAATTAAGAACGTCAAATTCCTCCAGTCGCCTAATTTCGGGAGTAACACACTTAATCCTCACAACCTGCTCTCGCGTGTTCAATAGTTTAACAGTCAAATTACCATCCGTACTTCTAGACAAAGAATTTGCTATGAAAATACCCTCGCATACTTCGCTGGCATAAACAACAAAATCTCCCGCGACATTAATGGGAACTTTTACAAAAATTTCACTTCGCGAAGGTAACTCAATGAATGATTGTTCGTTACTGCTATGTGTAGAGTAAACGCGTACCGGTATAAAGGATGTGCGGTTACCGTTTTTCAATTTCAAAACGTCCGTTTCAAAATCTATATTGCCTCTATATTTTTTAAGAAATCCTGACCCAGGATCCCGTCCGCGTCAACCGGTAAATTTTCAAAAACATGAAATTTGTGACTAAATGATTCATTTGTCTCATAAAATAAATCGAGATAGCTGTAACCAACAGATGTAATTACACCGCCTAGCCCATTTACGTTTGTTGTGTGTGGGTGAATCATCGGAGCTGTTGGTCTTATCGAACCATATTTGACTGCACTCAATGACGCTCCGGTGTCCAATAGCCATGTCAACGACTTTCCATTTACGTGAAGCTGAACTGAATTCACGTTACCGAAGGCCATAATATAAGGTAAGGTGTTAGTTACGAAAAAACTGAAGATCAGACGATCTGGCTGGTGACTCGTTCGTGTCATTGCACTCACGAGCCGTGTTTACGTACTGCTTATTATGGGGCTTACGGGGTCCGAAACCGTTACCATTATGCCCGTAGCTCTTACGATATCCATGGCCGCGTAAACCACCCCTGAAAGCGCCACCGCCTCTGCCTCTGGGCAAGTAGGAAGCGCGTCCTTCGGTTTTCCTGTACTCGTACTGCGGGTGTCTCGCTGCACCTACCCTACTGTTGAAATATACATTTCCACGACCCGAAGCTATTTGGGCTCTTGCACCCCTACCGCGCACCGCGAACACCTGCTCTGAGGGTGTTGGTGTCATCGCAATCTCTTCATCCTTAGCACCCTGTATTGCGTCTTTAAGAGACGTGTAATTGCGAGCCGATATTACCGTACTTAACCGGTCATTTCGCAAACCACTGGTAAACCTGTGAATAGCCTGCCTTTCATTAAGGGGTTTTAGAACACTGTAAGCACTCGAATCACCATTGGCTTGTGAAATTGTCAGCTTGACAAAAATATCCTCTAAATCTCTACCGAACTGCTCTATACTCTTTCCCGCCTGCCTAGCCGTCTGCAACTGTTTCTGCAAAGCGGTATCCGACCTCCGAGTTAGCAGATGAAGTTTCATATCTGCAATTAAACTCGCTACTGTGGTATAGGTACCTGTTAACCGCAGTTTTGCATTGTAAGACAAACGTGTTTTCAAAACGAAATTTATCAACACCGGGATGTCAGCTTCGACTATCATTGTCCCATACAACTCTATGGCGTCGATTAATTGCAAAGAAACCTTTTCAGTATCATCCATGACGGGCAAAAGAGAGACTGCCGTCTTCAAGTCGAAATTCGATTTGGAACCCATGTTTGAATTAATTAATTGTTGCGATTCCCCGAACAGTTGCAATATTTTAGCATATGCTCTTTCGACTTCCGCAATATACTGTTGTACCTTATTGTCGAGGGGCACTTCCCCCTTTTCTACCTTTGAAATATAAATCTCTAAATAGGCATTATACTCGTTATAAACCGACTTTGCTTCCGAAAATTTTTCCTGCCCTAACTTCTCGCTTCTTCTAACTGGCCCAAGCTTAAGCAAATATTCCTTAAAATAATTAATGCGCTTATAAAATTCTAAAACATCTGGCATAACTATAACGAGCCTTAAGCTAATATAACGCCACACGATAAGGTCTACAGTCCATAGGAAAATAATTCACTACACTTACATGATTTCCCGGCAGGCCGATGAAAGTCTTTGTCACTTCACTACACTTACATGATTTTTCCGGTAGTCCGATGAAAGTCTTTGTCACTTAGTTCGTGGTAGGACACTCACACTGCTTTGCCGATCCGCAGCGCTCCAGGAATCCCCACGACAGCCGCTGCCCGCCACCTTAGACGGACGCACGCCTGCGCATCACCATAGCAGCCGCCTGGCGCTCGATCTTCTGCGTCAGACACTTGTGGATCCTTTTCCAGACGAGATAGACGAAGATAACGGTGATCATCACTCCCATAGCCATCGTTATGTATGATTGCCCATCCGCGTGGCTGATGTCCTGACTCGTCCTGGCGCTATTGCCCTGACCGGCCTGAGCTATGATGACCTCTTCCTTCTCCACTCTAGACACAGTTTTCCCCATCTTGAAAATAGCAAACCGACGAAATGCTGCAGAGAAGCCTTAGTGGTCGTAGTTCCTCAACACGCTGACACGCTTTGGCAAGGTCGCCATGTATTGGTCGAAGCTATTGGTGCATGTTCTATTCGGTAGGGATGTAGTAGAGTTTAATAAATGAAACACATGTTGACTCTCCAAGGCATCAATATGTAATGTCGATTAGAATACAGATAGAATAAGCTGATCATTATGAGTAATACAGTTTCCATATATAAAGCATCTAGCCTACTTAATCTAATTAGGTATGCTTACACATCACAGTAAGGGGGTAAATGTAATATTTTGTTTTGAGTTTGAGACGCGAGAGCGACAGTGGCATGCCTACGCACTTGCACAGGCGCCGCCTGGCGGAATAAAATATCAGTGTGCCTCCTCATTGGACGGTTACAATATATTCATATGCATACTTCCCCTGAGGTAAAAGAGAGCTTTTCTCGTGCATTTTTTGAAAATCTTAGCCTTGAAACCATTGCATTATTTGTAACTCACTTTTTAGTGTATGGCTATATACAGTATGGCGCTACCACAGAATATATAAAAGTACAAGTACAGAAGGCTCACTGTCAACAACCTGTCAACGGGCTTCATACGACATTGAGTTCTATTGCGCAGCGATAAGGTCGTCAAACTTTATGGGCCGCGAACTTGCGGCCGCCGGAATGTATGAAAGAAACGCGGAGTGAGCCGCCCCTGGCGCTACATTAATTATTCATCCATACTAATATTATAAATGGGAAAGTGTGTGTGTCTGTTTGTTTGTCCGTCTTTCACGGCAAAACGGAGCGACGAATTGACGTGATTTTTAAGTGGAGATAGTTGAAGCGATGGAGAGTGAAAAGCTAGTCTAATATAAATATAATAAGGGGGATAATAAGTACTTACAATATAAAACAACTTTGCCTTCTTAGAAAACAAATATATGTATGTATGTATGTATGGTATGTTTCTAACCTTTTGAACGCTTTGCCTCTCGCGTCAAAATGAGGCCTACATGTCAAACCTCTACTATTAAATCAGGGAGAATAGAGGTACCTCTAATAAGATTGATGCTTTTGAGATGTGGTGCTGGAGACGGATGCTCAGGATCCCATGGACTGCTTTTAGAACTAACGAGTCAATACTGCGAGAACTGAATATCACCAAGCGGCTCTCAACTATTTGTCAGGAGAGAATACTCAGGTTCTTCGGGCATATCATGCGTTCTAAACAGCACACTCTCGAAAGGAACATTATCCTCGGCAAAGTCGAAGGCCGACGCTCCAGGGGTGGAATAAGGTGGGCTGAGACCGTGAAGAAAGCTTGTGGTTCCATGCAGATGGCAGTCCATATGGCCCTAGACCGCGTCAAGTGGAGAGAAATCACTGTTGGTCACGATCCTCAGCCATGAGGGAACGACTGAGAAGAGAGAGAATCTCCATATATTATATTAAATAACAAAAATAAACCTTATCTGTCAGCAGGACGATTGCTTTGACAGCGTCCGCCTTAGCAACTTTAGGCGTTCCTACCTGGCGTCGTGGGCATGACAGCAGTCAGCACACGACGCCTTTACCTTTAGGCGTTCTTGGCGGTCAAAAGGGTTAACTATCCATAATCCATAACTCCATAATATTCCATAATAATATTATAAATGGGAAAATGTGTGTGTCTGTTTGTTTGTCCGTCTTTCACGACAAAACGGAGCGACGAATTGACGTGATTTTTTAATTGGAGATAGTTGAAGGGATGCAGAGTGACATAGGCTACCTTTTGTGTCTTTCTAACCCCCCATTTCACAAAAACGGCGTGCAAAAGCTAGTATTTTATATTTCATATATACATAAGTCTTACTCTTATATTCCACGCTCAGTTCTGAAATGTTGTAAGCTATGTTCACAAATTGTGTTCTAATCGTTTGGGCTGCGAGGAACGCGGGCAGAATGTGTAGCTCCAAATTTATGAGGACGCTTTTATGCTCTGAAATACGGATTGCAAGGAAACTGGAGATTCCAGTTCAAAATACGTACGGTTTAGTCACGCAAAATATATGGTCAAAGTGAACAACGCCTTCAAACGGTTACATAATAAAACCAAAAATTAGATATTTGGAAATCAGTTGAAATCGGCTGAAAATCAAACTTGTCGGACTCCATCAAAAAAGTTCCTAGATAATATCAAAGAGGATGAGGACCTTGCATCTTTCGTTATAGTTCCGAGGTACGCCTTTTTCTAAGACTTTATCTGTCTATAAAGAGTTAAATTATATGTAATAATTTAATAAAACTATGGAAACAGATTAAATCGCGTATAATGAATTCACAATTCATCTCGACGTTTCGAACACTTTACAACGTTCGTGGTATACGGGTGACTGAGAAAAAATTACAATGTGCAAAAGCTACCCACATACAAGAAATATTCACGAACCATGACCATAAATAATATAGATTTCTAAGGCAGGTTCACACACTATAAATAAAGCTAGTTAAAAATATTCAAAAAATTTAGTTAATTTAGTTTTATTTCATGAGTAACTATCGCGGTAAACGAAGACAATATTAGTTATACATGTCTTAGATATTACGGACGTGGTATATTTTAATTGTGTATACAGTTACAGTTATTTTAACAGCCAATAATGTTTATACCATCCGCAGTAATAGAGTGCTTCAAATGCCAACTTATCAGACAAGGACATTTGCACGCTCCGGTATATTGAATAAAACATGAGTGTGTGCTTTTAAAGTGTTCAGTGGAAATGCGCCTTTGGTGTGACCTGACCTTGACATTGACACTGACAATGTGTGTCTATCCTGCTTTCGTTTTTGTTTCGCGTAGCAGAAATGCCATTCGGCGACGGCACCTGTTGGTCCAATCGCACTTTTGCACCAGTTAGGTGAAAATCAAAGCTTCTCACTCTCGTACATACCGTACTGTCAACTTATTAAAATCCTAGGCCACTATACCCGGTCGTATTGACACCGTGCTTTATTTGCTATAGATTTGCAGTTTGACTCTTTGTGTGAAAGGGTTCTACAGTGGCTTAGGATTCAGATTGGTTGACTGTACAAGTACAAGTACATAATAGTTATGCATAAACCATGAGAGCTAAGTGATTGGATTAGCCCTCGTTCACTCAGTGAGCGAATAAATGAATGAAGTATCCGTTCACAGGGCAGGGTGTATGTAGATTTGTCTTAGAAGTGTTCTGTGTATTGGTGTGATAGAAAGAGACAAACGAACTTTATATTCTTGATAACTTTAAAGAACGTTTACTTGAAAGAAATAAGGGGGTTACTGTCAAAATAAATGTATTACATAGATTGCCAGACAAAGCAATAAAACATTTGAACCTCAGTTTTGACAATTGATATTAGCGTCATCTAGCCGAGAATGAACTAAAGGACAGTGGGACCATTCAGACCATGGTATTTCAAAGTGTGGGGCACCCCACACTTTGAAAACCCAACAGCAACATTATAAGGGGGCGCGGGGCCGTGGGACAAGTGGATAGCTAATTAGTTCAGTAATCTGTGATGGTGGACGTTTTCTTTTAGGCAAAAAACTTTGGGAACACCAGACCTGCTAGCCGTATGGCATTTCTACGACGCCAGACGGGTTTCTGGAGCCGTAGTATATAAAATAAAAAGACGCCGATAGAGGCCGCTGGCTCTGTCGCGCCAATACGCAAGAGCGATAGAGATAGATAGCTACGAAAGAGATATTATCGTGAGCGTTTGTGAATTCGGCTACGCACACTGATCTAGATCACCATACGCTTGTCTTTGTGGTTCTGAAGTGTCTTTTTCTTAGATTTTTTTTTTATCGGGGGACGCCTTACATAGATCAACCTAGCCCCAAACTAAGCAATGCTTGTACTATGGGTGCTAGGCGACGATATACATACTTTTAAATAGATAAATAGATACTTATATACATAGAAAACATCCATGACTCAGGAACAAAATATCCGTGTTCATCACACAAATAAATACTCTTACCGGGATTCGAAGCCGGGACCGCGGCTTAACAGGCAGGGTCACTACCAACTACGCCAGACCGGTCGCCATCTTTATCTGTCTACACGGAGCTGTTAGTAAAACGTATTTGCATTTAGATTGTTTGGTTAACGAGGCAATTAATTGCATGTTATTTAAATCTACTTATTCATTTAGTAATATAATAGCTAGGGTTTCTGATTTCTCGACCTATTCGAAGTCTCGAGTTTCGAGAAATCTCGAGCCCAAAGTCTCGAGTCTTCTCGAGTCTCGAGTCTTTTTTTATAAATGGTAAAATTTTGATAAAAGAATAAACAACAATATGATTAGTAGTTTTTATTGCACCACACTATTATAAAAAATGCGTAAGAGCAATAAAAATCTTCTTTGAAATAAACATAAATCAAATTTTAACAAGAAAACTACAATAAAATTATAGTCTTGAAAATAATACCTAATCCTTTAACTTGGGGGCCTGTGCACCCGTGCAATAAGTAAATTAAAATGTCATGTATTAAATCATAATGTCATTGAAATTAAACGTTTAAAAAAAATCGTTTATTTCAGATCCATCATTGATCCATAAGATGTTAGTAAAAAAATTAAAATTTAAGAGCTATGTTAGTTAGTTTCTACATTAAACACTAAGATAATAACTAAAACTAAGACCTACAGCAAGTACCTACCTAAAGAACTATTAGGCAGATGTGTCGATTCAAAAAGCTTTATTTAGCTCTCCCAATCGACACCTCCACCCAATACTTGGTAATCAGGCAGTCGAGGCGCTCAGCCAACACCCTGAGAAGACTATTGCTGCTGCCGCGCACCCGTCTCAGCATGGAGGCGATTCTTTTCCGCCTAACGGCAAAAAAGTCATCAACTCGCGCCTCTGCGAACATACCGGACGCACTGCAATGCCTCGGCAGCCGCAACAATATCCTCAAGATGTTGTTGTATTGAACGCGTAATGCGTTATATGCTCTTTGTGTAAACGTCACCCACAAGCTGCACGTGTAGAAAGTCTGACAGTAAGCTATAAAGAGCGTCAATTTAACTGAGTTGTTACACCCTGCAAACCTTCGGGCGAGCATGTTGCAAAAAAACTGTTTAAAATAACTTCTTCTTCTTCCTCGTTTCCTCATTGCCGAGGATCGCGACCACAAGTAGCGTGTCTCCATTGAACGCGGTCATAAGCCATGTGGACTGCACAGTCTACGCTGTCGCCACACGATATCTTCACACAGTCAGACCATCTCTTACGAGCCCCACCCTAAGAATGTTTACCATTAATTCGCCTTATTATGCATTAGTGCTCTCATAATGTGTCCGAAAAATCTGAGGGTCGCTCTTGGCATATTTTGGAGAGCCGTGTGGTGATATTCAGTTCTTGCAAAATAAAGATGTTTGTTAGTTCTTCTAGCTTTTCAAGTTGTACTCGTAGCAGTCTTCACCAGCACCACATCTCAATAGCGTCAATCTTAGCCACATCAAAACTTTTCAGGGTCCAAGTTTCGGCACCATACATTAATATCGAGATTATCGAGAAGACAAGTGATCGAAATAATTGCACTTTATTTTGACGTCGGATTCCTTTGTTCTTCCAAATCTTGTCGAAGTTAGCCATAGCACTCTTCGCAGGTTATCAATGACCCAAGATACATAAACGCGTTGACTTTTTCGTAACTTCGAATTGCTTTTCAATAACATAAGGCTGTCAAAACTAGCCAAAGTCGCTGCCAGCTTACGTTGGAATGAGAGGTTAGATCGCTTTATCTCGTTATAATTTATGGCCGCCGTTCGACACCGTCCCCACCGCCTCGCGATGAGACCGGGCAGAAGGTGAAAAGTTGCATTTCACTTCAGGTCGTACTTTACATTCGGGACTCGAGACGTCTCGAGTACCTGTCATTTTTCTCTCGTCTCGAATGAAGCCGAAATTCTCGAGAAGTCTCGAGTTCGAGACTCTCGAGGAGAAACCCTAATAATAGCTTACTTGTAAATGCCTGCAAATAAATGTTATGCAATGAAACTGGTACAGTCTCGTTTGTTCGACCGGTTTGGCCTAGTCCGTAGTGACCCTGCCTGCTACGCCGCGGTCCTGGGTTCGAATCCCGGTAAGGTCATTTATTTGTGTGATGAGCACAGATATTTGTTCCTGAGTCATGGATGTATTCTATGTATATAAGTATTTGTATAGTATCCCGACGGGTTGACTTTGGTCCCGTGGGAGAGGGGCAGGTGCCTGTTGTGGGACGCCACGTGCGTCAGCACTTTTACTGCTTCCCACATTAGCCGCACCGTACGTTCGGCGCGGGCAGTGGCTGAAGCGGCGGCGGCTCGAAAGCGGGAAAAGTACGCGGTTCTCTCCAACTATGTGTTTGTCCCTCTTGCTGTAGAGTAGAGACCAATGGCTGCTGGTGCGCAGAGGTCAAAGCTTTTATACGGGAATTGGGCGGGAGGCTTTGCGAGCGTGGTCACGACCCTCGCTCCGGGTCGTTTCTGTTGTAAAGGTTGTCCATCGCGGTTCAACGTGGCAAGGCGGCGAGCGTGTTGGGCTCCTTTGCTTCGGGAGGGACTCGGGGTGGATTTAGTTAGTAAGTAGTTTAGGTTGTTCTTAGTATTATTTGTAATTTTTAATTTATTTATTTGGTAGAATTATGTGTAATTGTTAGTAATTAAGCATTTATTGTATTATTGGGTTGGTAAGAAAGTAATGAGCGAATCATAACCAATATTGTAATATTTATTTAATTTATTATTTTAATCATTTATCAAAAATATAACGACCTTCGTTATCTACTACTTGTCTCCATCGTTCTGGTAAAGAATGAATAGCATCGGCGAAGAAGTTCTTAGGTTTAGATTCAAAAAACTCAGCTATGTACTGTCGTAGATGGGCTTGATCATCGAACTTTTTTTCATTCAAGGCATTGCTTAGCGATCTGAACAATGCGTAATCCGTAGGTGCCAAGTCTGGAGAGTACGGTGGATGAGGTATCACTTTCCAACCTAGCTCCAATAGCTTTAGCCGAGTCACTTTTGCAATGTGTGGGCGAGCATTGTCGTGTAAGAAAAAAACTTTAGCATGCTGTGGACGATTCTGACAGATTTTTTGGTTTAAATTTTCAAGCTGATTACAGTATACTGATGCGGTAACAGTCATTCCACTTGGTAGGAGTTCCCAGTAAATAATACCATGAATATCCCACCAAACGGACAGCATAACTTTTTTCGGGTGAGGCTCTGTTTTTGGTGCCTCTATTCCTTTTTCGTTTGGAGCTAGCCACTGACGTTTGCGTGTGTGATTTATATATAAGACCTATTTTTCATCTCCAGTGATAAGATGGTCCAACCAGTTGAATGTGCGGCGAAAAGACAGAAGTTGTATGCAGATATCGGCACGGCGGTTTAGTTGATTTCTATCAAGTTCGTGCGGTATCCAAACACTGTATTTGTAGTTTTTTTCCAACTCGTGTAAATGTGTTTCTATGGTGACATGAGAGCAGCCTAACTCGGTAGCAAGAGTACGACTCGTTAGCCTCGGATCTCCTTCAATTAAGGTTTTTAATTTGGCTACATCAATCTTAACCGGTCGACCAGACTTAGGTTGATCTGATAATGAAAAGTCGCCACTACGAAACCGCTGGAACCATCGTTTCGCCGTGGCCTCAGACACAACTTCAGGAGCAACACGCTGACATATATTACGTACTGCTTCGGCGGCTGAATGGCCAGACTGAAATTCATATAGTAAGCAATGCCTTACATGCACTTTTAATTCGTCCATTTTCTTCCTTATATTAGCTCGGCGACAGCTAGTGAATGATTGACGAGAAACTGTGCGACTCGCCCTTTATATACTTTCGACCATAGAAGATTCTAGAACTCTCTCAAAAATTTTATGTGGAATTCAATCGATCGCTCATTACTTTCTTACCAACCCAATAGTTTTTATTGAAGTGTATAAATGTATTATTTCTTTTTATTAAATAACAATAAATATAGTTTGTATATTATATATATCGTTGTATACCCGTAACACCAAGCCTTCTTGAGCTTACCGTGGGACTCAGTCAATTTTTCTTCCCGTGGGTGTCGTAGAAATCGACTCTGGGATATGGGCTGAATTGTGGCGTAGACGAGAGGCTGGCAACCTGTCACTGCAATGTCACAATTTGGATTTCTTTCAACCCCTTTTTGCCAAGAGTGGCACTGAAACTTAGTAGTTCGTGTGCTCTGCCTACCCCTTTATGGGATACAGGCGTGTATATATGTTAAATGAATCAAAATCAATGGAAATTCAGTAATATTGTCTTCGGTTACCGCGATAGTTACTCATGAAATAAAACTTTGGAAACGGATTAAATGGCGTATAATGAATTTACAATTCATCCCGACGTTTCGAACACTTTACAGCGTTCGTGGTCAACGGGTGACTGAGAAAAAATTACAATGTGCAAAATTCTTTCTCAGTCCACAGACCACGAACGCTGTAAAGTGTTCGAAACGTCGGGATGAATTGTAAATTCATTATACGCGATTTAATCCGTTTGCAAAGTTTTATTTCATGAAAACTCAATACTTATCTTAAAATAGTGGTTTACAGTCGATTTTGCTTTATATGTATAATAAAGTTCAATGTTATAAGGGATTTCGCCAGAATCTGTTGTTTATGCTATTATTTAGTGTCTTTACAGCTGAACGTCTCTATGCCCGACTTTATTTATTTTGGCAGTCGAGGAACTCTCTTATCTATGATTTTAAACGTATGTTTGTTATTGCGATGCGATCAGAACTTTATAACAAGCTATCATTGTTAACATAGCAGTTCTGGCCTCAAAAATACAGTAATACACGCAATAGTCAATATACGAAAGCCAGAAAAATGTACGTAGATTTAGTTAAAATAAAATAGATACACTGAGAGAAAATACAACCATTTTCATGTTCGTTCAACAAGTTTTTTGGTTAAAATAGCGCCTACGTGCTCTTTGGTTCAAACAACAAGCTATTTGTCACTTGAATCGGCAATATATTTGAATCAACAAGTCGATTTTATAAAAACAACCTAACACATATTGTTTTAAGCATACGTTTGGCTGATTCAAACGGATAAACCGCAACAAGTCGAACTTGTTAAATTCACAATGCAAATTTCTCTCAGTGTAGTTAAGTCCAAGATCAGCAGGCAACCATTTCAGCAGCCTCGCTGTTGCAAGTTTTGTTTTAAGCGTCAAACTTTGATGAAATTTTGACTTTTGCGATATTTTCAATTCAATTCAATTCATAATATCTTTATTCATGTAGGCCTAGTTACAAGCTCTTATGAATAGTTCATTACATATATATTATGATCTTAATCTAACCTAATTATCAGAGCAATTTATTGTTGTAAATTATTGTTCATAATAATATTGAGTCTATAATATACAATTTCATATAAAAATAATCGTTAAACATAAAATATATAATTAGGTATATGTATATATAAAAATACATGTCTAGAATATTTCTAGGAAAAATCCAATGTCCAAAAAAATACAATATTAATTTCATCAACAATAATAATAATAATAAACGTAAAAATAAGAAACCATTTCGAGTAACAATTAATCCCACGTTGTTTTATCATTCATGTAGTCTTGTGTTGTATAATAAGCTTTGGAAATGAGTACACGCTTTACATGATTCTTAAATTTATTAATTGACAAGTCAGTAATATGATTCGGAAGTTTATTATAAAATCGAACACAATTACCCATGAATGATTCTTTAATTTTACAGAGCCGTGTGAAGGGCACCGCGAGTTTATGTTTATTTCTAGATAAATTAAATATAAGATCATACCATGTGTGGCGCCATCTATGTGTGGCGTAGTGTATGCGCGTTCTTAGACAGTCGCATTTTAATGTATGGGATGGTATGATCTTCATGTATTTAATCTATGCTTTTACTTAACCTTTGCAGACGCAGAGTTATCAAACTCGTTGCCATCTCTTAGCATGACTATTGTCAAACTTGTATAGCTAGACAGTAGACAACAAAATAGCAAGCAAGTTTCACCATTTGTTACCAAATGTCCTAAACACCGAATGGAGACAAAACATATATTCGCGCAAAATGAGTTGCGAAGCTCGTGCACTCATACTGCCAACATAGCGGTGAAATTATAGAATAGGGCTGTCTACTCCATTTTAGACTAATATACAGGACTAGCTTTTGCCCGCGGCATCGCTCCAATTCAATTCGAAAGTTGCGGAGTGCGGGGTTGGAAAGAGATAAAGAGTAGCCTATATCTCTCTCCATCCCTTGAAATCCACTTAAAAAATCACGTCAATTAGTCGCTCCGTTTTGCCGTGAAAGACGGACAAACAAACAGACGGACCGAAACCTCATACATTACAGGCGCCATCTTTGATTTTTTCCGTTGAAATCCTTCCAACATCCGATATCGGATCAGATAATGTGAAAATTACCTCACAGTGATATGGTGTGAATTAAATGAAGGCTAATATGGCCGATGCCGATGATACGTCAAAACTAACTATTTCGTCACTACTTTAAAAAAAAATTGTATCTTCGTCTGTCAATGAAAATAAAATTGTAGTAAGTATGTATGGAATGCATATAGACTTACAGCGTTTTAACTTTAAGGAACAGCGTGAGATACGAGATTTTTTAAAAGTAGTAACGATTTGACACATAAGTGCGTTTTCACATTATCCAATCCGATATCCCATACATTACAGGCGCCATCTTGGATTTTTTACATTGCAATCCTTCCGACATCCGATATCGGATCGGATAATGGGAAAACAGACTAACATTACATATTTTTTTTCTTCTCAATGTGCAATACGAGATAACACTTACAACTATTTATTTAATTCAAACCGTCTCTTAAAAATCCAGTCATCAACTGCCTTTATGAAATATTTCAATAATATTTTAAGAGGTAAATAATTATGAAAGAGAGGCTATGCTCAACAGCTCAAATTTGAAAAATATTCATTTATATAATTTCAATATTGATTTGCCATTGCCATCCTGTATAGCTAAATATAGTTACATTAATTTAACGCTGTCTTTAAAACAGCTCATTTTTGTATGGAGTTCATAGACAAATAAGATTTATAAAGAAAAAAACCCGTAGCAACCCTAGAACTGTCCACTGTATAACAAATTGCAGTTTCAGTTTGTACTTTGCTGAATCCGAAATTTATAGAACTCCTAAAATGTCTCTAAATTGCAATTTCATTGTTGTTTTGCTTTGTACAATAATGAGAAGTGCGGACGAATTTCGCAAATGCTTTTACTATCACAGAACGAGAGGCCAAACGTTCACATGGGCCATTTTTAACCCCCCACGCAAAAACGACGGGGTGTTTGTTATAAGTTTGACGTGTCTGTCTGTTTGTCTGTGTGTGTGTGTGTGTGTGTGTGTGTGTGTGTGTGTGTGTGTGTGTG
Source organism: Leguminivora glycinivorella (assembly GCF_023078275.1). Taxonomy (NCBI): domain Eukaryota; kingdom Metazoa; phylum Arthropoda; class Insecta; order Lepidoptera; family Tortricidae; genus Leguminivora; species Leguminivora glycinivorella. Next base: position 16,672,521 of record NC_062986.1, on the reverse strand, counting down.
TGTGTGTGTGTGTGTGTGTGGGAGTGTGTGTGTGTGTGTGTGTGTGTGTGTGTGTTTTTGTGTGTGTGTGGCATCGTAGCTCCTGTGAACCGATTTGGATTTAGTTTTTTTACGCGATTATTACTGAGAATCGCTGAGGTCTTTCGATCCTGATAGGAGTCCCAAGATTTCCATACATTTTTACGCCGTGTCTTGCGTTACCGCCATCAAAATGCGACCGTCGCCGTCGCGTCTCATACTTCCATATCGATAAGGTTTGATTTTTCCCATAAAATATTCCAAATCGCATCGCCGTCGCGCGACCATCGCGCGACCGTCGCCCACGCAAGCCACGGCGTAAGCCATGTTTTGCCACTATTGCGAGAAGTGGTTCATTGTGTGCCAGATCGAAACTTCGGATGGCCATCTGTACTGAAAAACGTCGAACGATACACGTGCGAAAAGGAAATTCGTAACTCGTGTCGATTTGAAACACTCCTTTCGGTCGTGTTTTAACTTATCGCCACTCGTTTCGAACTTCCTTTTTTACGCACTTGTATCGTAATGTACCTGCTATTGGCTGTTTCATACACTCCGACTATCATTATGCCGCTCATTTTTATGGAGACCCCATTTTTCTTCTTCTAAAAGGGACAACGAACTGCCGAGTGATGTCCGTAGAATTTGATATTCGCATCTCCAAACGAATTCTTCATCAACTGCATCCTTTGCGTAGGCTATTTACTGCATAATATCCTATCAAACTTATACATTAGTCCGTTTATTATTTGACTTGCGTAATATGTAAATGTAAATAAAATTAAATATCTGTGACAGCCACTCCTGTCGCTTCGCGTGTCTCTGAACGAATGAGGTTTTAATAAACTAGGAGCGTTTGATTTGGACGTGATTATTTGTATTAATGAAAAAAACTGATTTTAATGAGTGGTGGGTGAAATTTGTTTAAAACATTACCTACTAATGAACGGCTTTAGTATATAAATATGTAACCTCCTGACAATTCACCTTCTTGATTTTATTTATTTCCATAGATATTCTGTCAGTGAGTGTCAAGTGTGTCAACTAGCAACAGTAGCAACCATGTAGCAACCAAGGTGAAAAAATCTAAAAAAATACCTAGTTATACTGTATAATGATATTAAACAGTTTACTTAATGATTTCACCAAAATAGAAGTAAATTAAAACCGAAATAAATTACATATATGAAAGAAAAAGTGACCAAGTCCTCTGGTGTCTGAGGCTGGAATCGAACCAGCGTACCCTCCTATCGCGGGAGATGCCTCTTAATCCGCTCGAAATAATCCGCACAAGTTGAAATATTTTCAATAGATTATAATTTAACTTGTGTTCATTAGAAAATAGAAGTATATTTAGAATTTGCCTAGGAACTACAAATACGATGTTATAATAGAATATTTTTGTACCATCTCAATACCTACTGCAATCCTTTGAAAAACCAAAATGTCTGCAACGCGACTGTAATAAAAATAAACAAAGGTTTTAATAAAATCCTGAAACGACATTTTCAGCACGCGTTGCATTTATATTGCAGGTATGAAAAGCCTAGTTAAATACAATACAATGGCAGTTTCGCCACGAGCCTGCCTTTGTGCCTCTTGGAGTTCAGTAAATAGGTTTTTGTGGAGAAGAACTGCATGAAACGGAGTTATGAACAACTGATCTTAAGGTAATTGAAACTATTTATTGTTTTCTTTTTCATAAAAGCACTGGTGATTCAGCGGAGAGCGCATGGCTATCACTCTCGTAGACTCGAACCCCAAACCATTAAGTTTAGGTCTAAAGTTACCGCGATTGGTATTCATGAAAAAAGTGTAATAGGAAAATGGCTTACGAGTATATCACGTATATTTAGTTGTACATCCGAGAAAGAGTATGTTACGCTTGGACGTTTATAATGTCTTTATTTACATGAACATATTTACATAATTATATAAGAAACTAAGACTAAACTTAAAAGCTAGCTAATGTCTAAAATAGGCCCTTGAGGCATTGTAATTGGCGCTTGGACTAGTTTTAAGAAGTAAATTTGGGTTCTGCAGTTTCAGAGAAAAAATCAGAACCTCTTTAACTTTACAGACCAAATTTTCATTTCCCTTTCGAATACCATTTTGGCATACCCGTATGTGCTGTGTCGTAAGTCGTAAGTGTCTTAACAGAATGCAAGCGTTTTGTAGGGTATGTTATTCAGAAATTTCTATGGTACCTACGATACTAAATAAGGTATTTTACATATATCTGAATAATTCGGGACATAGGACGGAGATTTTCATTTTCAATAAAATCTTATTGTAGCTATGTGTACGTTAACAACGTTTTAATTTACCTATTTACCTTAGTAGTATTTGAACTATTCTTGGCACTGACTTCAGTTCCGTGAGTATTGAAGTAAGTAGTTTCAAAGCAACCTGAATAATATACGAGGTGGTTACTACCGTTACAAGCGAATCTCACTCAGTTGACGTGAACTCAAATAACGTCTCGCAGTTTTGGGGCCTTGTGTGCAAACATGGCAAGTTACACATGGTGTAGTCAAGGTCGAACATATTTATGCGGTTAATTTGTTTACATTATGAGTAGGCATATATTTTTATCAAACAGACAACATGGTTTATCATAAATAAACGAAATATCATACGGTTAAGTAGGGTTCATGGGTGGGACCGCGTACAAGAAATTGCGAAGCGTCTGGTGGACGTAACTGGTGACCAAAGAGCTGGCGACTTCCTCGCACAACGTATCAGGCTATCAGCACTGCGATAGGGCGAGGAAATGTCGGCAGCATCCTTGGTACAATGCCTCGAGGGCCTATTGGGGTTTTTAGATATAAGCTAGCTTTTAAGTTTTATGTTTAGACTTAATTTCTGTATATAAATTTAAGTACCTACCTACAATAGATTTTGTTTTGCACTAAGTAGGAATCAAACGTGGCTCCAAATGGTTCGTGTGGTAGTTATAGTTATTTGTGTCACACGGTCGCAGTTGCATCTTGCACTTTTCCTGTTCTCTGTTCTAAAACTTGGCTTGGCTTGGCTTACACTGACGATCGGTCTGGCGCAGTTGGTAGTGACCTTGCCTGCTGAGCCACGGTCCCGGGTTCGAATCCCGGTAAGGGTGTTTGTGTGACGAACACAGATATTTCATCCCGAGTCGTTAATGGTTTCTATGTATATAAGTATTTATATCCTTGCCTAGCACCCATAATACAAGCTTTGCTTAGTTTGGGGCTAGGTTGATTTGTGTAAGGTGTCCCCCAATATTTGTTTATTTATAAATTTATATATATTTACTATTTTTTATCTCCTTATTGTACTTACAACCATATTAGGGACCGGCCACACTTAAGAGACGCATGTCCTGAGGTGCGGAACGGACGTCCGCGCCACGCCGCCTGAATGTAATTCAAAAAACGTCTCCTCAGTACATTTTGTATAGGAAGGACGTAAGACGCGCCCCAGGTGGCGTGGCGGCGGCGTGGCGCGCCCCGAGACACGCGACGCTTAAGTGGGAACGCTGCCTTACAAGTTATTTATTTTAATAAAACTTTTATCGTTTCAGGTAAGTTCTTCAAATTACATTTGTAGTTGGATTCACTAAGGGTAAGTTCTGTTATTACTAACAATTTTTCACTTTATTTCAAACATATTGGAGAACTATGTACCTACATATGCAGATAATAGATTGCTTATTTCATAGCGTCTAAGCATTTATTTCAATGTTTTTTTTTTTTAAGGCCATCGTATGCAAAAATTTAAGCATATAACCGTAAAAAGGTACTAAAAATACTAACACTAACTAATAAGGATTAGAATAAATATACATTTTCTATAGTAAAACATATTCATCTCCTCAAATGCATTAGAATGAATGGCTTCGGCGGCTGCATATAACATACGATCAAGCGATAATGATTCATTGTAGTTAAAATTCAGTAAAGTACTATGTATAATAAGTATATATCGTCGCCTAGCACTAGCACCCATACTACAAGCTTTGCTTAGTTTGGGGCTAGGTCGATCTGTGTGAGGTGTCGTCCAATATTTATTTATTTATTTATATGTACAGTACTTTTCTGGTGGTGCGCAGGCCCCGAAGGCCCCACGGTCTTGTCTTTTGTATTTTGTTTACCTTTAGAGTTTTTACGCGAGGCCACAGGCCGAGCTACAGATAGATAGTGCTACCACGCAGAATACTTTTTACACACTTTTATAATTGTTCTGCGTGGGAGTTGGACCTCCGGCCCGCCGCTTCGATTTTTAGACACTTTTATTATTGCTCTGTGTGGGAGCACTATCTGTCCGCAGCTCGGCCTGCGGCCTCGCGTACTTGGGAGCACGACGGGGATGCTCCGGGCCTTCGGCCCTACGCGGAGCTCGGCCTTCGGCCTTCGCTGGGTTTCGAAGCTCAGCGTTGGGCCTCCGGCCCGCCGCTTCGCTTTTTAGACACTTTTATTATTGCTCTGTGTGGGAGCACTATCTGTCCGCAGCTCGGCCTGCGGCCTCGCGTACTTGTGAGCGCCAGGGGACGCTCCGGGCCTTCGGCCGTACGCGGAGCTCGGCCTTCGGCCTTCGCTGGGTTTCGAAGCTCAGCGTTGGGCCTCCAGCCCGCCGCTTCGCTTTTTAGACACTTTTATTATTGCTCTATGTGGGAGCACTATCTGTCCGCATCTCGGCCTGCGGCCTCGCGTACTTGGGAGCGCCACGGGGACGCTCCGGGCCTTCGGCCCTACGCGGGGCTCGGCCTTCGGCCTTCGCTGGGTTTGAGGCTCAGCGTTGGGCCTCCGGCCCGCCGCTTCGCTTTTTAGACACTTTTATTATTGCTCTGTGTGGGAGCACTATCTGTCCGCAGCTCGGCCTGCGGCCTCGCGTACTTGGGAGCGCCACGTGGATGCTCCGGGCCTTCGGCCCTGCGGGGAGCTCGGCCTTCGGCCTTCGCTGGGTTTCGAAGCTCAGAGTTGGGCCTCCGGCCCACCGCTTCGCTTTTTAGACACTTTTATTATTGCTCTGTGTGGGAGCACTATCTGTCCGCAGCTCGGCCTGCGGCCTCGCGTACTTGGGAGCACCTCGGGGATGCTCCGGGCCTTCGGCCCTACGCGGAGCTCGGCCTTCGACCTTCGCTGGGTTTCGAAGCTCAGCGTTGGGCCTCCAGCCCGCCGCTTCGCTTTTTAGACACTTTTATTATTGCTCTGTGTGGGAGCACTATCTGTCCGCAGCTCGGCCTGCGGCCTCGCGTACTTGTGAGCGCCGCGGGGACGCTCCGGGCCTTTGGCCCTACGCGGAGCTCGGCCTTCGGCCTTCGCTGGGTTCCGAAGCTCAGCGTTGGGCCTCCGGCCCGCCGCTTCGCTTTTTAGACACTTTTATTATTGCTCTATGTGGGAGCACTATCTGTCCGCAGCTCGGCCTGCGGCCTCGCGTACTTGGGAGCGCCACGGGGACGCTCCGGGCCTTCGGCCCTACGCGGAGCTCGGCCTTCGGCCTTCGCTGGGTTTCGAAGCTCAGCGTTGGGCCTCCGGCCCGCCGCTTCGCTTTTTAGACACTTTTATTATTGCTCTGTGTGGGAGCACTATCTGTCCGAAGCTCGGCCTGCGGCCTCGCGTACTTGTGAGCACCTCGAGGACGCTCCGGGCCTTCGGCCCTACGCGGAGCTCGGCCTTCGGCCTTCGCTGGGTTTCGAAGCTCAGCGTTGGGCCTCCGGCCCACCGCTTCGCTTTTTAGACACTTTTATTATTTTTATGATTGCTCTGTGTGGGAGCACTTTTTTTCGCGTAATAAAAACGACAGGACAAAAACACTTATTATTGAAAATTTTAAAGATCATATCTAAATATTGGAGTCTTTATTGCTTAGTTAGACGTTAGAGATTAATTAGTATGAGTGTGAATATGAGTTCAATTTATATCTAACTAGCTTTTGCCCGCGACTTCGCTCGCATTAGAAAGAGACAAAAAGTAGCCTACGTCACTCTCCATCCCTTCAACTATCTCCACTTAAAAAATCACGTCAATCGGTCGCTCCGTTTTGCCGTGAAAGACGGACAAACAAACAGACACACACACTTTCCCATTTATAATATTAGTATGTCGACTCCACAGCTCGCTAACGTCTTGCCGTGCGATAAAAAATCCGACGCCGAGTCATGTCCTTTGAGATATTTCATTCGTCCATATAATCCTTTGAAGAATGACTTGCCATTTCCATTGGCTTTCCATAACAGCCTAATATAGTCCTTTTATCATTCCATTTCAACAACAGACACATTCAAAACAGAGTTTTGCTCTCTAGGGATTTGATCGAAAGTCGACTGACACGCGATTTTTCATTTATGTCTGATTTAGGAATATAAATTTGTCCCTTAGGATGATGCCGCCTAGCCGAAGTGACAAGCGTTGACGTTAGGTGGCTATACAATACAATAAAATCATTTATTGATAAAATAAAATTTTACACGTCAGGTACATTTTCATGCTTACTGCTAGATTAAAAATTGCATAAATTATTAACAGGCAAGGCTGAGTGAGCGAATTTTATATGTATGTGTATATTTGTGTGTATACTAACCCCCTTATTCATAAACGTTCACTAAAGTTATCAGGCTTTTAAAGTTCGTTTGTCCCTTTCTATCACACTAATACGACATACGACAGAAAGGGACTATACGACAGAAAGGGGCAAATTAAAACTTTTTAAATCGACACGGTTACAGGTGTATCGACGACGTTTTACAGATGGCATTTCGACCTGACATATAATGACCACTTCTCACTAGTGCGTAAAAAAAACACCATCTGTACTGAAAACGAACTTTATCGGCTCGATAACTTTAGTAAACGTTTATGAATAAGAGGGTGACAGTTTTACTCATTTTGACTACACTATCGAAACTCAGTCTGACTCTGTCGCGCCCTCAGCTGTAGGAAGAAAGGATATTGGACACGCTGGGAGCACACTTCGGACACTGGCGATCAAATATAAGAAAGAGGCGCGTTCCCAGCACACAGTCTATGCTCGAGGTGTACGCGTACTATGCTTGTATAAGTGAAATATGACAGGTTGACTGTTCGCGTTTTTGACAGGCGGTAACTGTGAGGTAAACGAGTGGGGGTGGGCGGCACTTTTAGCGGGGAACGGGAGTGGACATACTGTACGATAGTACTCTTTATTATACTGTGACGTTGGCTAGGCACCTGGTAGGCTTAGTCAGGTTTATTGTCGCTGAATACGATCACTTATTATATGCAAAGTAGGATGAGCGTATGTTGATTCTTTGGAGCTGGATTTGCGTTTGATTGTAAGCATTTTAGATAGAAAATTGCTTTCTATACATACATACAACATACAATCACGCCTGTATCCCATAAAGGGGTAGGCAGAACACATGAAACTACTAAAGCTTCTGTGCCACTCTTGGCAAATAAGGGGTTGAAAGAAAACGAAACTGTGACATTGCAGTGACAGGTTGCCAGCCTCTCGCCTACGCCACAACTTAACCCATATCCCATAGTCGCCTTCTACGACACCCACGGGAAGAAAGAGGGTGGTGAAATTCTTAACCCGTCACCACACAGGCCATAGAACATATAATTGATATAGTAGGCCCACTCGTTGCAAAATACTGTCATAGAACTTTTGCTTATCTGTGAACACTTGCCAATCTTGCCATATTATAGACATTACTAGTAGAAAAAATATAAAAAATCCCAGATTTTTAAGAAACGTATCAAATAAGAATAACACACTCCCTTCTGAAAAAATAAATAAAATTATAGGACATCCCAGATTTTAAGAAACGTATCAAATATATATATATATATATATATATATATATATATATATATATATATATATATATAAATACTTATATACATAGAAAACATATGACTCAGGAACAAATCTGTGCTCATCACACAAATTCTGATGTGTACTTAACACAGCAAACTACCGACTGCGCCAGACCGGTCGTCAAAAACTTAACACAGCAAAAGGGAGTGTACAAGTTTCTAATGGGTTGGCAACGCGCATGTGACACTCCTTGAGTTGCAGGCGTCCATAGGTTACGGTGACCGCTTTCCATCAGGCGGACCGGTGGGCTTGTTTGCCACCGACGTAGTATTAAAAAAAAATGGTATAGTAAGCCCAATCGTTGCAAAATACTGTCATAGAACTTTGCTTATCTGTGAACACTTGCCAATCTTGCCATCTATTACAGATATACCTAGTAGAAAAAATATAAAAAAATCCCAGATTTTTAAGGAAAGTAACAAATAACACACTCCCTTCTGCTGTGTACTTAACACAGCAAAAGGGAGTGTACAAGTTTCTAATGGATTGGCAACGCGCATGTGACACTGCTTGAGTTGCAGGCGTCCATAGGTTACGGTGACCGCTTTCCATCAGGCGGACCGTGGGCTTGTTTGCCACCGACGTAGTATTAAAAAAAAATTGGTATAGTAAGCCCACTCGTTGCAAAATACTGTCATATATATAACTTTTGCTTATCTGTGAACACTTGCCAATCTTGCCATCTATTACAGATATACCTAGTAGAAAAAATATAAAGAATCCCAGATTTTTAAGGAAAGTAACAAATAACACACTCCCTTCTGCTGTGTACTTAACACAGCAAAAGGGAGTGTACAAGTTTCTAATGGGTTGGCAACGCGCATGTGACACTCCTTGAGTTGCAGGCGTCCATAGGTTACGGTGACCGCTTTCCATCAGGCGGGCCGTACGCTTGCTTGCCACCGACGTAGTATAAAAAAAAAATAACACAATACAAATTGGATGATAACAAAACAACTTGCTTAGAATTATTTTAACATTTGTTAGTAATACAACATTTATTTTAATATTCATAAAATTCATGACATTTTATACCAAAAATTAAAATTGTCAGGAAAAAGTAACCAAAGTGCATTTAGGTTAAAATTTAAAAAAAATCAAACGCAATAAAATCAACAAATATCGAAAAAAATGACTTAAAATTAACCTTAAAACCCAGTGTTCCTCCCTCTGGCCCTTCCTGTAGCTTCCATGCGATCAGTTATGGACCTGATCAGTGTTACGATCAGTTTTTAACCGACTTCAAAAAAGGAGGAGGTTCTCAATTCGACTGAATGTTTTTTTTTTTTTTTTTTTTTTTTTTTTTTTTTTTTTGTATGTATGTTACTCGATATCTCCGAGAATCGTGGACCGATTTTCAAAATTTTTTTTTTGATCGAACCGGTATAACCCCGAGATGGTCCCATTGGCACCAAGTCAGGGTCTGATGATGGGATCCTGGAGAAATCGAGGGAACTCTTCAAATGTTATAGGCACATGTAATGTTTTTAGTCTATTTTTCAAAGGTACACCAGTATTTACGTCTGATGGTAATAATTTTATGTGGCTGAGCTGATGATGGAAGGTCAACTCCTCAATGGTTAGGAGTTTAAGGATAATTCTTTCACTACTGTACATGTATTCGGACTGATACATATAATATCACTAGGAACCACTAAAAATCAACTGAGCTGATGATGGAAGGTCAACTCCTCAATGGTTAGGAGTTAAAGGATAATTCTTTCACTACTGTACATGTATTCGGACTGATACATATAATATCACTAGGAACCACTAAAAATCAACAAATAAATAAACTTTTTAACAAAAAATAAAACCGCCTTCAAAAATAAGCGCGTTACAAAACACGGAGAAACTAAAAAGCCAAAAATAATAAACCTTTCAATTCAGATTTCTTGTCGTATTGTAATAAGCTAAACATCCAAATTATAAACAAATCAATTATTTTTGGAGTCGGTACCAGCCTGTGTATGGTTGGGTGGGGCAAACAGGCAATAGCAAGGCGACGAACAGGTCTGGTACCGACTACAAAAATAATTGATTTGTTTATAATTTGGATGTTTAGCTTATTACAATACGACAAGAAATCTGAATTGAAAGGTTTATTATTTTTGGCTTTTTAGTTTCTCCGTGTTTTGTAACGCGCTTATTTTTGAAGGCGGTTTTATTTTTTGTTAAAAAGTTTATTTTTGAGGAATATTTTCCCATTCCTCAATAACTACGGCTTCCAGCTCTTTGAGGGTGGCTGGAGCAGGATCCCGTGACCAAACAATCCGTTTTAACTCATCCCAGAGATGTTCGATGGGGTTCAGGTCGGGGCTCGTTGCTGCCACTCCATTACGGTGCATTCCGACCTCATGCATCAGGGAGTCCCGCACTATCAAGGCAACGGGCGTAGACGTGCATGAATTGGAAATCAGGTCCAAAAAACTCAGCGTACGAGACCATACGTTCTTCTAAGATCTCCATAATGAGGATCCGTTTTGCCGTCGATGGAAATGCCGCCCCAGAACATGCACGAGCCGCTCCCATAACTGACTGTTTCTTCGGTGAAGACTGGTGTAAACTGCTCTCCTTGACTCCTGTACACCCTTTTGCGTCTGTAGTTAGTGTAAATGATCTCCTTCGTCTCGTAGTGGAACAAAACTTTCCTCTATTGCTGCAACGTCCAATCCTTAAGCCTTGTAGCAATTCGATTGGGGTATTGGCTCTGGCTTCAATTGGTAGCCTCTGTCAGCTCTTCGGGGTAACATTTTCTTCTCCCTCAATCTTCTTCTGATCATGGAGATACTCACTACAGTTCTTCGAGCTGTTCTTAGCAGTATCTGCAGGTCAGGAGCGATAAGAAAGCGGTTCCGCAAAGAGGCTGATACAATGTACCGGTCGTCTCTAGCGGTGGTGCAGCGTCTTATCTCAGATCCTGGCCTCCTGATGTAGCTACTGGTCTCCAGAAACCGCAACAAGATTCGTCGCACCCGGAAACGGATTATGCTTAGGCGTTCAGCAACTTGCTACTGCCGTAGTCCGTTTAGGAGCAGTACCACCACTTGAGCTGCTTTTTCTGGTGTTTTACCCTATGCGCCTGCAGAAAAAAACCTTGAAGGCAGGTTTTTTTTTTCTGCAGGCGTTCGTCCTCGGTGACTTTTGGGGTGCAAAAGATCCACATGACACCTTTACAGCTCCTTCTAAAACCGTCTGGGGTAGCATAGCACACCTAGAGTCCCATTAAAATCGCATCAATACCTTTTTTTTTAAACCACGGCAGATTGGCGATTATTGTTTTTAAGAAAATTGTACACCTTTTCTCTTAAAGGGCTTTAATTGTACTTTGAAATGACACAAATATTGATAGATTACAGTCAATAAGATTAGAGATATTTTTGCCTGAAACGATTTTGCGCGAGGTGCGATTTTTTTTGGTATACCCTAACTTACGCGAAGTTTAGTCGGCCGTTTGAACTGTGCATACTTTTTACTGTAACAAACAAATATATTTATTTATGGCTAATAATTTAGCTATATTAATGCACAAGAAATTTATCCACTAGCAATCATAGTTTTTATATTGTATCTTAAATTAGTAATTGTGTCTTGTAGATCACAAAAATAGCAATTACTTCGTAAAAAATAATTATACAAAAAATAACCTTAATTTTTATTAGCGCTGTTTATAGGTATTTTACAAAAAAATTGAGTAAAATGTCTTTTTCATAGAATTTCATCAAAATTGTGTAGATTTATGTGCTAAACTTAAATGGAACAATGGTATTAAACGTAATATGTCTAGAAGGTAATTAATCATTAACTGTTTTGTAATTTTAATTACCGCAAAGCATGACATAAAACTTAAAGTGACAAGAATCAGTCAACGCGCTTAAAGCTACCATTACCAGTTAAAGTGGCTTTAAACTCATAACAGCGGTATTCCATTTCTTTGCAAGTGTAATTATGGTAATTCATACAATCAAAAATGACACTAAACAGATAATGAAGACTCATTCATGCAAATTCTTTTTAGCGAGGTAAGACCATAACGTCATTTTAAGTAAAAGTACAGTACAACTTTATTTTTAACCTGCATTAAGCCTAATAGTTTAAAGCCAAACCGTCATTACGTGCACAGTGTCACTATACCTATCTCAACACGTTTAGAATTGTTAAAGTACTAGTGTCATTATAGCAAAAATGACACTGTTGCTTTAAAATGAAACTCAATATTGAATAGTTATTACAAGTTCAAAGTGACACTTTAAGGATTGATACAATGTTCCATAAGAAAATTGTCATACTTACCATTCAATCTCGCGGAACACCGTCACTAAACACAAAATGACAACTTTCGTCTTAGAGTTCACTACATTTTGATCGGCGTCCAGGTCATTAATGCAAACATGACATTGTTCCCGTCCCCCACGCGTCTATTCCCACTATTCGCCATAGTGACATTAGCGCCCCCTGTCGCTTCTAAGCGAGCTAAATCGAATTTATTTATTGTATTGTTTAAAACATGTTTATAGTCACAAAATGATATATGTACGTTATATAATTATATTTTCGGATGTACTTGTACTGTCGTAATTATGAGGTACTTGCCTATTAAGAAAATACACGTTCTGGCGATATGTTTGAACATGCCAATTATGAGTCATGTCTTATCTTATGATTCACAAGATGTGCAATTCCCGTTAAGTTTATAAATTTGGATCACGTCTCCGATTTGGATAAAAATTGGTAGGGTGATAAAGTCCATGATGCTGAGCAAGATCCACTAGGTTTCCCAAAATGTCCTATGTAGTTTGTATGAAACCTTCCTTTTTTGTTACCAGATTTGTATAAATTTTCGGTAACAAAAGAGGAAAGTTTCATATCATACAATCAACCTAGGACATTTTGGGAAACCTAGTGGATCTTGCTCAGCATCATGGACTCTATCAGCCTACCAATTTTTATCCAAATCGGAGACGTGATCCAAATGTACAAACTAAACGGGAATTGCTGAGATATGAATCTAAGTAAAGAAAGACGAAAATAAATCAAAAAGTGTAGATAGAGTCACAAAATTACCGGGTCTACTCAAACAAATCTAAAAATATAAACATAATTATTAAAATTACATATTTGTCTTGCCTCTTTGTAGTTTTATCGACAATAAGTAAATTGTGAGTCTTATGATTCTTATGAACTAAATATTTTGTAAGTATATTCTTACTGAAATAATCTTCTGTAAACATATTCTTATTTAGAAAAACATACCTTACTCAAATGCCAAAATTAATAATAAATGGACGAATCATCACAAAACTAGCATTATTTTATACCACACTAATTAAGATGAAACTAACAATAGTTATAAAACGTTACTAGTTTTTCAGACATATGGTAAATTTCCAATAACTGGGCACATGTACTAAAAAGTAATTTATTAATTTAAAAAAAAAAAACGATTATTATTATAAAATTAACTGATAATATTTAGTAGATACCTACATGGTGGCCAGTTATGGAAGCCAGTTACTGGCAATTTACCGTATATCTAATTAACAATCATAATTATGTCATTAGGTAAAAATAAATCAAAAAAATAATGATTAATAAATAAATGCAGAAAATGCGCACGTTTAACCTGGTTGTAAGTAATAAAAACATTAAAATGACTATATTTAACATTATACAATTTAAAACGCAACTTAAAAATAAGGCAAATAATCATTTAAATGTTTATTAGATGTTATTTCACATTCCTCAATTACTTTTATGGCACGTCCATGTCAAATTATAATAAATTTATTTTCACTGGATTTTAAACTAATATTACATACCTACACTAGATTTATATGTTTACTCTGTTTATAGTTTTAATAATTAAAATATAATTTGCACACGTTTTGATGTGAACCACAGGTCATAAATAGATAAAATACGCAATCATATCACATGCGTAAGAAATAGCTGAACATTTGTAACTTATCGCAGCTTAACCCACTCACGATCTATGGCACACCAGATGCGTCACAATAAAATCGTAATAGATAGATACAAAAATTACCACAATTTATTTCTGTCATTCTACAAAAATCGAGGTGATCTCAGTTTTTTCTGAGCAAAAAATGTATAAAAACTCTTATTCCAATTATTTTGAGCATAAAATATTTCAACGTACTTCTTAAATCATAAAATCAATTAAGACCGTTCCTGGTCAAATAATAATACTAATCGCAGGACAATAGTTCAAAGGGCAATTTGATTAAGGCCTATTAGGCTATTCGTTAATTTGATCACTGACTCAAGAGACTGTGCTCTATTCGCGTTCGTCATAAATCTCCTGATACTAAAATATAACGGTAGGTACATGTTATTATATGGGAATTAACGTCATAGTCGTTATTAAGTCAAACGGCTAAGTCATCCGTCTTTCAAATGTGTTTACTGTGTGAATTTAATTTTCATAAAACGAACATAAATAAGTTTCATTCGGAAAAATCTACATTTAAACTTATAAGTAAGCAAGCACGCCCTGTGCCAACGTTAACACAACGGCTAGACCAATAATCTTGTCCGCCGATGACACCGACTGTGGGCGCACATAGTACGTGTCATACAAATTGTCCCAGAAATTCATCCGGCCGGTGTGAGGGTTAACTCTGGCTGATTCTTGGAAGGTGACGAGAGCGGTTGAGGAGTCTCCAGCGTAGTATAGGTAGTTGAAGGCTGATGCGGTTATTGGGAGCCAGGTCACTTGGTCGTTGGTCGGCTCTCTGGAAAATGAAGGGTTAAAAGTTAGGTGTGATTTGTGTACAATATTGTAAGCTTAATTATATAATTGGACGGCGTGCTCTATTGATTAATTTATTCGTGTTAAATCAACTCTACAAATAATATTTTGTGTTTTTGATTTCGCATTTTGTGTTTGTGTTTTCGATTTTTTATTATATTCAATCAGAAAGATTTGAAGATCATATACGTACCTAAATTATTATCAAAACTTAGCAACAATGTTAAAAATAAAAATACCTATATTTATTAGACAGTGCTAAAACGTGATAGGCACGCATGGCGTAAGTGCGTTTTCACATTATCCGATCCGATATCGGATGTAGGACCGATATCCCATACATTTAAGCCGCCATCTTGGATTTTTGCCTTAGAAATCCTTCCGACATCCGATATCGGATCGGATAGTGTGAAAACGCGCTAAACTGTGCCTATTTTTTCCGTTTTATCAGCAAAACTGCGGAGACCTACATGATAGTTCAAATGTTTATTTAACTTACAAGCAAGTGAAAATAAACACCGTGTAAAATCAACAACCTAGTTTTCACCACTAAGTAAACTGCCGAATAAGGGTCATTAAACTTTTATCAGCTTACCTGATCCAGTTTAGGACAGCTTGAGACCTGTTTAATAGTAATATAGTAATACATACATACCTACATGTCCTACATAGTTACATACATACAATCATTTTTGTATCCTATAAAGGGCAGAGCACATGAAACTATTCAGGTTTCAGAGCCACACAATAATTAAGGGGGTGAGGTAAACGAAATTGTGACATTGCAGTGACAGTGACAGGTTGCCACCCTTTCGCCTATGCCACAATTTAACCCATATCCCACAGTCGAATTCTACGACACCCACTTCAGTGGGTGGGTGGGTGGAGGTGGGTGTGGTTTCTTTCAAGAAACCCACTGGGGTGGTGATATTCTGAATCCGTCACCACACTGGCAATAATAATAGTAGGTATCTACTTAGTTTTGTACTTTACTTCTATATTCTTATTATAAATAGCCTAGCCTAAGACTTCAAATAAAGAAAGATCAACTCAACTTAAAAAAAATACCATTTTGGACCCACGGAACATCGTGGAGGGTGCAGGCCGGGGTTCAGGCAGACCGAAAAAGAGATGGCGGGACGACTTGAACGCATTTATCCAAGCTGGCAAAATTACGCACATGACAGGGTTGAGTGGAAGAAGCGAGGGGAGGCCTTTGCCCAGCAGTGGGACACTACAGTAGGCTAATAAAAAAAAAATACAAATTAAATTATTTACCCGGTGTTAGCAAAGGACACAAAACGCCTGACTAAAGACGCCCTGGCGTTTTCATCCTCCGGCTTCAGATCGTAGTCAAACAGATAGTTCAGGGTAACCCCGTGCCACGCGCCGTCGATCTGGATCGTATTGTACAGCCAGTCCGAATTCCTCGTCCCTCTGTAGGTGAACTCCAGCAGCCTCACAGCAGCCGTCGAAGTCAACGCCCTCTCCCTCGCCCCTCTTATCACTGACACCACCACCGCCGTATCCCCATGGTAGTTCAAGAAATCTGTTATCGTCTCCATGTTAATTGCTCTGTTCTCCCAGTAGAAATTCCTTATGTTGTTAGCCACAACGGTCTTGTTCATTGTTGCATTGAATCCTAAATCGACTTGGATGAAGTCTGAGAAATTCGCTTGCATTTTCTCTAACCAACCCTCATGTACCGCTTCACTTGCTCTGAGCGTGCCTTCTCTATCCGTGTATCCGGCTATATAAGGAATGTGGCTGTAGTTGCCTGATTTCAATATGTCAATGGGAGCTTCAGTGATGAAAGTGTCGTTTAGAGCTTTGTTTTCAATGCATGGAGCAAAAAGTACGGAGTTGTTCTGGAAACTAAGGCTCTGTAACGCTGGAGCCAGGAGGGCTAAGTCAGTTGTTATTAGTTTACTAGCCAGACCACCTGGAGTCTCTCCTGTGTAACTGAGCTGTTCTGCAAAAACTTGGGCATATTTGATAGGCTCGTAAGCAATGGCCCATGGAGCTAAAGCGGAACCACTCTGTGCTATAGCTTTATGAACTAAATTGGTTGCTAGTGGTGATAGTGTGATCAGATCTACCATAGCTGCTCCCGAACCATGTCCGTAAAGAACCACATTGTTCGGATTACCGCCGAACCCTGCAATATTATCTCTTATCCACTGTAACCCTTGTACGATATCTTTCAATCCTGCATTGCCCGGTGCTTCAGGGACACCCAAGCATAGGAATCCGAATATAGATAATCTGTAATTCATGGTCACAACAACCACATCGGCATCAACGAGTCTTCTGTAGGAGTACTGTCTGATATCGATAGAAGAGTATTCTTCTCCGAGTAGGAGGACCATGACTGGCTTGGGCGTGGTCACGTTCTTTGTATGGATGTTGAGGACGAGGCAGTCCTCGACGCCTACGATACCACGAGGGGTGGGGTGGGCGCATATGACGTTGTTGTCGTGGGCGTGGAAGACGCCGGGGTATGCTGGTGGTGGAGGCGGGGCCTGGAAAAGAGAAAATGTATATTTTATTAAATGACTAAACTTGTTATGGGGCTGGTCACATAAAATTGATCTGGCTGGTGGTTTTGTAGAACTGCGGAATCGATTTCAAGAGATTTACAGGTGAATAAATAATAAAATAGATATCAAGCAGTGAACTGCCTATAAATAGTTAAATAAGATGATAATGATGCCTACATGATGATATCATGGTTACATGAGTTGTTATTTTTTGGATAAAGTTGAAACATGACACTCCCTGTTTCGCTTACTAGCTGTTATCAAAGATAGTAGAAGCAGTATCAACAAACAAACGATAGATAGATAAATAAAAGTTTGAAATCCGGAATAAGTGCATATTCCTTACAGATTTCAGAGAAACGTTTCGTTCCTTTTTACTTATCTTGTCTTGGAACTCTTCAAAGATATCTTTTAGGCGCCAGGCACCTCAAATTCTTTTAACGGAAAGAGTTTTTGTAAAGAAGTACCTATCTTGATTATTCGGAGAGCGATTATTATCATTTCTTGTAAGAAATCCTCTCCCTTATCTCACGATTTTCCTTTTCTCAAGGATTCTACAGACGACAACAAATGGCCAGTGATTTCAGATAATTGCTGGCTAAATAGAAGAATGGAATTCAGCCAATCGGCCAAACGCCGCAATGTTCAGCAAATCGCAAGCGATTATCGGTGGCGTACGTAGAGGCCGTTACATAACATTTTTGTGCCTGACTGCTTACTCGTTTCTTTTAAAATTTCCTCTTATCTTGAGCGTTAATTGCAGCATAATCTTAGTAAACGGTACGGAGATGGAACTTATGTGCGAAATGTCATTTGATATTTGTCAGTCGCTTTTCGGTGAAGCAAAACATCGTGAGGAAACCGGACTAATTCCAATAAGCCCTAGTTATCCTTTGGGTTGGAAGGTCAGATGGCAGTCGCTTTCGTAAAACTAGTGCCTACGCCAAATTTTGTTATTAGTTGTCACAGCGGACCCCAGGCTCCTATGAGCCGTGGCAAATGCCGGGATAACGCAAGGACGATGATGATGATGACGCCCAATATACACTTCTCTTTAGCAGTTTTTATCTCATACGAGTATGTCAAAGTTATTGTCAATGATGCACTCAGTATGCCGGTGAATAAGCCCAGTCAGGTAGCGTAAATTGATATAAAAAAATCGCTCTTTTTCAACAGCTTAAAATGAGTAAAAGAACAACCTTTCCAAGAAGAAGGGACTAATTTGAATGTTATCCTGCTCACAATAAAACTGTTTTTCAAAGGGCTCGGTTGACTGTCTTTTTTCTTTTGTACAGAAATATAGGCCTGCGGGCCTAGCCGAAGATACAGTCGTTGACGTTACGTGGCGATCGAAACGAAGTCTATCTCTGTCGCGCAATACAGAAGAGCGATAAGGAGAGCTAGCTATGAAGCGTAAACCATTGTGATGTTGGACGAACACTGTTGGGGAGCCTAATTGTAAGCCGAGATCGCAAAAAAGCCTATTGAAGTGGCTACGCGAAGCGTAAAATGGCCGTCTCCCTCACTCTCGTGAAGTTTTGTGAGACAGGAATGGGATGCGGGTTCCAGTGTTTTGTAATTTAATGGACCCATTCTTAACTGGGCTTTTGATTGTTTTGCGCTTTTGGTTTGCCTTTCTTGTGGAAATATTGGAATAGTCATCAGTATTTGCATAATAAAGACGTGTAGAACCGATTTTTTTGGGGACAGAGTTGCACAGAAAAATGTTAGTAATTAGTTGATTTAATTTTTAAATTTCTGCAATAGTACATTACATCAGAGGCCGGGAAAATGAGGATTTCCGGCCAAGTGGGTATATACGGCCGAGCGAGCGTGCGAGCGAGGCCGGATAGGGATACGAGGCCGGGAATCCGTTTTCACGCCGAGGCATGTATAGTGCTTTTCTCAAACATACAATGAAATAAAATAAAAATGCTCTAAAGGACAATATTTTATAAAAAAAAGTTACTTTGCAGGCCTAGGCCTGAAAAATAATATGAAATCCCTTTACAGTCCTCTCGAGTTGTTGCGCCCAAAAAGCGATACTTCCCAGCCCATTTTAAGGAACGTAAAGACAATATTTCATTCCATGTTTGAGAAAATGGGATTATTTTCGACCTTCTAAACAAAACTCTACTTTACAGCATAATTTTAGAAACTTTAACGGTCATTGTAGTCTAAGTAGTTTAAAAAGATACATCGTCATTTTCTTGCCCTTATCCCATATGTATCCTTTTTGCTGTGTAATTAACACAGCATAACCTAACCACAAAATTAACATTTTGAAAAAAACCCGACCTCGATATAGTAGACCGATTTTCATGAAACACGGCTAAAGAACACTCCCGATTAACTCAGCTTTGCAAATCTAAATCGGTTCATCCGTTCGGGAGCTACGATGACACACACAGACAGACAGACAGAGAGACAGACACGTCAAACTTATAACACCCCGTCGTTTTTGCGTCGGGGGTTAAAAAGGGAGCGTACAAGTTTCTAATGGGTTGGCAACGCGCATGTGACACTCCTTGAGTTGCAGGCATCCATAGACGGTGACTGCTTTCCATCAGACAAACCGTATCCTTCTTTGCCACCGACGTAGTATAAAAAAAATGTTTAAGTAATCTGCGTACATTTTGCATTAAGTAGTTGAAATACGTAATAGTTGACATGTTATTATAACTTTTCAGACGAATGTAGAAACTTTTGACAGATGTTTAAAACGTTGCTGCTTGCTTACATTCAATTAAATGTGTTTACTTTAAAACTTTACTTTTACATAATGATACGCTTATTTCCAAATAGAGTTGGCAGATCACATGAAATTGTTCTAGCCTCAGTGCCATTCTCATTTAGATGGCCTTTGGTTGATTCTCGGATAGATGGTGCTAATATTATTTTTTCATCACACCCGCACTTTAAATGTGCTATTGCACGCAGGCGGAGCGTGAGTTATAGAAAAATCGTTCTCCCAAGGGAATAATGTAATTTCTTGTACCGTACTTAACTTTTTTACATCTATTTACATATTTTTTACATTGCGAGTGTGATGATTGTGTGTAACTCGGGGAGTATGAATATTACTAACTCGAGTCTTTAAATCGCTCCGGCAAGCCGTCGCGATTTAACTTACTCTCGTTAGTAATATTCAACTTCCTCCCCTTGTTGCACAATGTACTATTGTCAATTTTCATCAAATTAAGAATATGGGCCAAATTGTCAAAACTGAGTTTTAAAAGTTTTAATCCGGTGTCGATTTATGGCTTGATTCTCTCTGAAAAATATTATGGTAGAGGTTCAGATAGTAAAACATATGTATATATGATGTCATTGATGTCATTTGACGTAACCGCGATGGTGTTATATTTTCTCTGCTAGTCTCCTCGACTTCCGGCGTGATTCTATTTTTATTCTACCTCAAAGATTTTTAGGTCTACATACATAGAACAACATTTTACTTATTTTTATTAATGTCAACTTATGACATTAATAAAATTAAGTAAAATGTTAATGTACAACAATTGGCAACATGTTAAAAACTAATAGTTTGAAATGATTCACGGTTAGTTTCATTAGACTTATACAGAGTGGGGCCTGTAACAAAGGCGAAGAATTGAACTGTAGGCTATTCTCCTTATACTGATCAACACTTGTTCAGTGACTTTTAAAAATTATGAAGTCTTTAATTTTTTAATTTTTCATACAAAATAAATATTAGCTTCAATGTACGCCATTATTGTTGTCATTGACGTTGTCTGTCACACGCCGAACAAATGTTGATCAGTATAAGGAGAATAGCCTAGAGTTCAATTATTCGCCTTTGTTACAGGCTGGGCTCTGTATTGACGGGAAAGAAGGTAATTCGGTTTATATCCCGGTCAAAATAAGTCTAAGTTAAAAACTATCCTAATATGTTAAATTCCGGGATTAAGGCTATCTCGATTCTCGGTGTCAATATAAACACCCCTCCGGTATATTATCAAGTGAGATTCAACTCTGATTTTAAGGTTTAGGCTCTGGGGGCCGATTTTTGAATCTCACTGTCACTAAAATACCGGTTGAAAACGGTGAATTGCCTATTATTTTCAGTGACAATTTTCTGAATTCGAACGCCGTGAGACTCAAAAATCGGCTCCCTGGCCCCTCGCCCAGCGGTGAGCTATCAATATCGCCGTGTCTCTTTTATTTGCACGACAGTGCTTATCTTTTGTTCGTTTTTATAGCCGATAGCTCATAGCTTACTAGCTTGCGGTGGGATCAGTGCCTTATTGCAGGTAATCGGGCAAACAATGACACCATGCGTCGTTATATTTACGTATTAATTACTCTATCTGATTTAATACACATTTGATAATATATTTTTGCATGCACACTTTCTTTTTATTGTAAATCTGGCAACACCGAGTTTTTTGAAGTCTAGGAATACCCATAAAGTGAAACTGCAGTTTTATTACTGCATAATACGTTGCACACTGTTCTAGAGCTGTATTACTAGAGTATGTACCGGACGTTTTATTCAAGGTTAAAAGCCGCCTAAGTCGCGAAACTCTCGAATAATTTTATTTCCCATATAGAATGCACCTGCGGTAATTGCTGCTGCAATGATATGAGAGTGAAAGGTATAGTATGGAAATGACGGCTGATAGAGAGGTATGGAGGAAGATGATCTGCTGCGCTGCCCGCCAACCTCAAAATACTGGAAAAAGGGTAAGGGGGGTTAGGGGGGGAATGATGAATGCACCTGTGGATATTAATAAAAATATCCATCGCTGAAAAGGTCCATTCTTAGAAGGATCATCATTAGATTATCTCGAAATTTTTGTCGATAATTAAAATGATGTTTTTTTCACAACTGTGCAAAAATACCCAGTTTATCAATCACTTTATTACATTGTAAACAAACACATTACATAACCTCACCTTGAACCGATTAGCTCCTGACGTGGACCCAGCGTAATGTATTCCATAAAACACTTGATAGTTCCCATCGTTAGCCTGTGAGCCTTGTATTTCCCCCTGTGTAGTATTCACTATGGTCTGCGCGTACGCACTTGAAAACAAAAGCAGTAGTAAATAAAACATGGCTGCGCGGCGCGGCGGGCGGCGGACGAATGGGGAAAATGGCGCTGACGCCGGCTGCGCGCGAGTTTAACAAGCGATCGGCGGTGCTCAAACTTAGGCTTCTATAGACGTTGGAATTTTATTGGATGCGATGAGATGCAAATAATTACATATATAGACGGTCAACCAATTCGTGGCACTAGAAAAAGGCGCAAAATTCAAATTTTCTATGATTCCGCCAACGTCAAGCTCAAGGTTTAGGAAGGCAAGCGTTTCATGAAGACAATTGGCCGCTGAGCCCTACATATTTCAAATTCGTCGCATGTTTTTAGTGCCACAATTCATTAATCGATCGATGACGTGCAATTTATTGCAAATCCAATGTGATTTTCGGTATCTAACTTCTAAGTTTGTTCGTTTATGTTTTTTTATCATGTACAAATACGCAAGTAAGAGGTATAGCGGGTTGTCACTGATTGACTTGCACGTTATCTATTCGCGGATTAGCAAAGGAATGTTCTCATTACCTTTTTGTCAAATTATAATTATTACTACTTAACATATAAGACATACCTTTCTGTCGATAGATATGTTTTTAAAACACCTAAAATTCGAATAAAAGACACTGTGCTAACGCGAGCCCGCTCAGTCTGCGCCGAGCGCTCGAAGACAACGGACCTGCGTTTGATCGTCCGGCGCACCTAGCTTTCGTAAGCAGCGCGATAGTTCCGAGAAGTGCCGTAAACTGCGACTACACAAATCTTGATCCTTTTTACACCTTATGCAATTTTAGCATTCGACATGCTTTTCATATGATTTTGGATTTTAAGTTATACGTGAAGTTTGTTGAGAGTTTGAATTATTATTATATTTTGGGACCAGGATGAGGTTCTGGTTCTCATGATGATGGAGTCAGGCAGGAGATGTTCAACAGAACTGCTATTCTACTTATCATAACTCCACCATGTTTGGGCTCATTAGATTTGGGCTGATGAGCACCATCGATCTAGATGAGGTCCAAGGTCTCATGATGGAGTCAGGAGGTGGTCAACAGAACTGCTATTCTCCTCATCATAACCCCATCATATTTGGGCTCATTAGATTTGGGCTGACGAGCACCATCGAACTAGATGAGGTCCAAGGTCTCATGACGGGGTCAGGAGGTGGCCAACAGAACTGCTATTCTCCTCATCATAACCCCATCATGTTCGGGCTCATTAGATTTGGGCTGACGAGCACCATCGAACTAGATGAGGTCCAAGGTCTCATGATGGAGTCAGGAGGTGGTCAACAGAACTGCTATTCTCCTCATCATAACCCCATCATGTTTGGGCTCATTAGATTTGGGCTGACGAGCACCATCGAACTAGATGAGGTCCAGGGTCTCATGATGGAGTCAGGAGGTGGTCAACAGAACTGCTATTCTCCTCATCATAACCCCATCATGTTTGGGCTCATTAGATTTGGGCTGACGAGCACCATCGAACTAGATGAGGTCCAAGGTCTCATGACGGGGTCAGGAGGTGGCCAACAGAACTGCTATTCTCCTCATCATAACCCCATCATGTTCGGGCTCATTAGATTTGGGCTGACGAGCACCATCGAACTAGATGAGGTCCAGGGTCTCATGATGGAGTCAGGAGGTGGTCAACAGAACTGCTATTCTCCTCATCATAACCCCATCATGTTCGGGCTCATTAGATTTGGGCTGACGAGCACCATCGAACTAGATGAGGTCCAGGGTCTCATGATGGAGTCAGGAGGTGGTCAACAGAACTGCTATTCTCCTCATTATAACCCCATCATGTTTGGGCTCATTAGATTTGGGCCGACGAGCACCATCGAACTAGATGAGGTCCAAGGTCTCATGATGGAGTCAGGAGGTGGTCAACAGAACTGCTATTCTATTCATAAGACTGCTTGCACTTACATTGACATTATACTTTACATAATGCTATTAAACCTAATGAAGCGTTGTTTTATTACCTAAATCTCAAAACCCTCTAAATAAAATATGTATAGTAAGGAAGGAGCAAAAATTTAACCGCAGGCTTTCCAAACCGACGATGTTTGATCAGCTACTTTTAGAACGAACATGTACATAATTTGATTTTCACCCTTTCAAATGTTTCTAAGACGCAATGTTTTGCACAGGTCACGTCATGCACAGTTAAACTGTGGAATGAATTGTTGCCAGCGGTATTTCCGGACCGATGCGACCTTCAAACCTTCAAGAAAAGAACGTACATCCATCTTTAAGGCCGGCAACGCACCAACACTTCTGGTGCTTCGGGTGTCCATAGCCGGCAGTGATCGCTTACCATCAGGCAACTTGTCTGCTCGTTTGCCTCCTATCCCATAAAAAAAAACGTTTAATAATTTTTAAGAAAAAAAAACCGCCGCCTTTTGGGTTCTGATGAAAGCTACTTGCGAATGTTGGATTATGTACAAATACATACATACAATCACGCCTGTATCCCATAAAGGGGTAGGCAGAGCACATGTAGAAATGTGTAGGTATTTTTTAAAACTGCTTTTAATGCTTTAATTATTAAATTTTTTAAATCGGTCCAGTAACGACGGAGATATCGAGGAACAAACAAAAAAAAACAGACGAATTGAGAACCGTCCTTCCTTGAGAGATTTGAGGCGATGGTTAAAAAGTGACACAACATCATGAGCAGTTCCACTGCACCAAATGTCACTATTCTGGACGTAAGTGCATGCTGTTCTTATAAAAATATGAAAGTCACTATAATTGTGCCGTTTAGATTTAGGGAGTTCCGGTCTGACCATCATCAACAGTTCCACTGCACCAAATGTCATTGTTCCGTACGTAAATGCATGCTATTCATATAAAAACACAAAAATCGCTATATGTATGCCTTTCAGACTTGAGGAGTTCCCTGGATTTCTCCAGGATCCCATCATCAGAACTGGGTTCTGATAAAAATGGGACCAATCAGTATGCATATACATTCAATAAAAAAACAGAAATCACTATTAAACTATTCTCTAATTTCCAGTTCCTAACTAAAATTTTCCTAATAAAAAAAAACAAATTGATCCCGATACAAACTTTCACCCCTTTTTCCCTCTACTAGGGGTGTAAATTTTCATAATCGATTCTTATCTCTTCGAAATTTTGTTAATGCAATCTATACAAATTTCGACTTTCTAGCTTTCGTAGTTTCGGCTCAGCGGTGTTGGTTGTTGAATCAATTAATTAGGAAACCTGTATTTATATATGTATATGTAGACTACTATACTTTTACTACATTCATACACCTTATTTACTACTACCATACCATGAACAGGAAATTCCCCGTATAAAATTGAAAATTATGTTATTACCAATTTAATTCAAAACTATCAAGATTATTTGTGTCGGCGTTGAAACGCGCGTTGAGTTGCAGGTGCTCGCGTACCGAGCGCCAACGCCATCTATCGATGGCCGTTTCGTGAAATTGATGAGCGCTCTAAGGAATAAGGAGTCTTAAAGCTAACGGATCAAATAAACTCTATGGTATCTAACTAATAAAAATAAATAACACTAGAGACGAGGCCTAAACATTTCATCATTTGACTGAAATCAGAATAACTGTGAACGTTTTATAATAGTCTTTAATTATTTAATGTTGTACGAAAGTTTGAGAACCATTGTCGTAGAATCCTGGTATCAGATATGGTATCAATGAGGTTATGTTGACTAAGCGATGGATGTTCGGAGAAAGAGTGGTTAACAGACTGGCTGAGTGATTAGAGTGATTAGATAAATATGAAGCGATTGTGATTAAATAATCTTTTTACAGGTACAGTAGGTACATTACAACTTTCAACAGATACTTGTACTACAGGTGCCGTAGCCGAATGGCATTTCTACGACGTGAAACGAAAACGAAACGCCGCGATAGGTAGTCTGGCTTTGTCGCGCCAATACGCAAGAGCGATAGAGATAGATATCTACGAGCGTTTCGTTTCGTGAGCGTTTGTGCATTCGGCTTCGGCTACGCACGCAGAACTACAACTGCCCCAATTAGCAGGGGGAAATTAGCTAAAATTACGGCATTATTAATGGAAGGTTTTTTTAAATTGAAATATGTACGTTATAGACCGAAGTTATTTTTCATCAACCCTCCCCACTCCTCCCTCCTCTGCGTCACCCCTCTACCCTCCCTTAAAGTGCCGAAAATGCGGTTTTTCTCGATTTCTGACAAAACTGTTGAAGATACAGAAAAAGCGCGTAGGAACGAAGTAATCCTTAATAAATTTACTACAAATCATTCATTAACACTTTGGTTCTAGCACTTATAGTTTACGCGTGATCCGTCACGAAAGTTGATCCTTTGCTGCAATCTTCTTTAGTGAATGTTAAGTTTTCGCCCAAAATGCATACGAAATCGTCGAAATTTGTTTGATATAACTAAAATATTGTAACTCATGACTAAAATAAAATTAAGGGGGAAAAATCACTACCATGGGTGGAATTTCCAATATGTCTTGGAATTCCAGTAACTATTTAAGACGTAATATTTTCACAGTAGTAGTCGCTAGGAGTACTATTGATCTATATAGTGTATCTATGACTGGGGATGAGCTTTTGGTAGCTGTTGGTAGAGCCCTGGAGTATCAATCCAGTAGCCGTGAGTTCAAGTCCCACCCATGGTAGTGATTTTTCCCCCTGTCATTCATTTTCAGTTTATAATATTTTAGTAATATCAAACAGTTTTCGTAAGCAATTTGGGAGAAAACTTAACATTCACTAAAGAAAATTGCAGTAAAGGACCAACTTTCGTGATGGATCACGCGAAACCTATAAGTGCTAGAACCAAAGTGTCAATGAACGATTTGTAGTAAATTTATCATGGATTACTTTTTTCCTACACGTTTTTTCTGTATCTACAACGGTTTTGTCAGAAATCGCGAAAAACCGCATTTTCGGCTATTTAAGGGGGGAAAGAGGGGTGACGCAGAGGGGGGAGGGATGGGGAGGGTTGATGAAAAATAACTTCGGCCTGTAATGTACATATCCCAATCAAAAAAAATCTTCCATTAATTATGCCAACATTTTCATACATAACTTTCCAGAAGCAACGGACTAAATGTAAAGAGGCTTTTAATACGTTTATAATATGAATTAGTAATTCTGAGTTTTTTACAAGTAACGAGTAGAGTCAGTAGAGCTCAATATAATAAATTTAAACACAAATAGGCTACTTGCCTCCTAGTCAAATCAGCTTCTTTTTAAGAACTGTCAAAACGAATTTTAACGACTTGCTAATATGGAATTTATATGAAATCAAATTGAGTGACGTCACGGTCAACTCAGTTACTTTATATATTTCTACCTCACTTTCTACCGAACTTGCGACATCTGGCTTTGCCGGAATAATAAAATTATATACTTTCAAAATCAATTGCTATTTACAAATAATAAATCTTTAGTCACATCTCAAGTGACAATTTCCTTTTTAGTATCGTAGATTATCGTTGATCCGTTGGCATGTCACATTTATTGAGATAAGAAGTGATATCAACTTCTATTTTTGGCATTACATTTTAAGAAATACACTCGTGTCGACTTAAAACACTCCTTGAAGTTCCTTTTTTACGCACTTGTATCGTAATGTACTATTTTGTTACTCAATAAAGAACTATCTTTCAATCAGCTAAATGATTCATCATTTTCTTATTTAACATTGTGTAATCGATACTACTTACTGTATATTTTATAACTTACTCCTTGTATACCAACAGAAATTGTAGTATAAGTAGTAGAGGTATTTTCGTATTTTCAACATTATATTAGTTTGTATTGTCTCTTTTTAACCCCCGACACAAAACGACGGGGTGTTATAAGTTTGACGTGTCTGTCTGCGTGTGTGTCTGTCTGTGGCATCGTAGCTCCCCAACGGATGAACCGATTTAGATTTAGTTTTTTTTTGTCTGAAAGCTAAGTTAGTCGGGAGTGTTCTTAGCCATGTTTCATGAAAATCGATCCAATATGTCGCGGTCGGGGGTTTTTTTTTCAAAATTTTATTTTTTTGGTTAGGTTATTGATACGTAATCTTGATCGTGATGTTAAAACGCTATTACGTGCTAGCAATATATTTGATTCGTTGGTTTTTGTACGCATGTTTATTGGTAGACTGAATCATATTTCCAGTATAAAAAAGTATTGCGGTATAAATTTAAAATTATAGATAATTCAAGTCACCACTAATTTGTCATTGTTTACTAGTCATCAACCACAGGACATGACGAATAGACAGTTAAGTTGTCAGACCCGGTACAGACGGATTGACACTATCTATTGATAAAATAATGTGTTTGTGTTTCTGACGCAAATAGAATACGATATTATTATTATTCGTCACTCCGTTTTGCCGTGAAAGACGGACAAACAAACAGACACACATTGTCCCATTTATAATATTAGTTAAGGATTTATAAGGACCTTTTGTCGATAGAGTTCAGTAAACAGAAATACATCATTTGTTAATTAAATAATATAAATAGTTTTAGACAACTATTGATTACTCTAAGAACAAATTAAATTACTTTCATAGAAAATATTTTAACTTGTTATTTTAAGTAGTAACACTACTATTATGTTCTTGTTCCAGCTCGGAGCACTGGAGGCTTTGGTCACTTTTTCTTTGTATATGACATTTATTTAACTATTGATTATCTTGCCGGACAAAAAATCTTTTAGTTAAGAGTAGCAGAAAAAGAGTGAGAATGATTTAAAACCGAGATGCTGTAAAAGCGTTATAAAGTACGCTTTCATGGCCAAAAAAATAATGCATATTCAGGATACCATAATTATATGCCAATATGTGTAAAATGTCAAAATAAAATACACGTAAGTCGTCCTAATAGAGAATACAATAAGATACGAAATAACCTAACCAAAAATTAAAATTTTGAAAAAAACCCCGACCGCAACATAGAAGACCGATTTTCATGAAACATGGCTAAGAACACTCCCGACTAACTCAGCTTTCAGACAAAAAAACTAAATCTAAATCGGTTCATCCGTTCGGGAGCTACGATGCCACAGACAGACAGAGAGACAAACAGACAGACAGACACGTCAAACTTATAACACTCCGTCGTTCTAGCATCGGGGGTTAAAAAAAATGTGTAGTACCTAGTTAGGTAACCGTGTCTCTATTTTTTTTACATTTGGATTTAAGTAGGTAGGTAATTAATATGTTAAATAAAAGACTAGGTGTGGTGTTGTAGATGATCGTTTAATGACTAACTGTCAAAAAAGTGCATAAATAAGTGCCTAAGTGACTAAGTGTGAAGTAAATGCTAAAAAGGAAAGAATTTGATACTATACTCTAGCGCCATCTGGAAATAAAATATGTCGACCTCCCCCTTCCCCATAAGAGTAAATAGTCTTTAGAAGATGGTACTTCATTAGTATATAATCATTACAAATCATAATTTTACACAAACCCAGTGTTAATATTGAATTCATCATAATTAACAAAATGATCGCGCCTATTAAACAGCCATTTCTTCCGAAGCATAACATTCATAACGCCTAATGAGGTTGTCATGATGTTTTAATTACTTTGGAAGGTGTCTCGCTAATGTGCTGTCTGAGGTATCTATTTATGCTTAAACTTTGTGTACATTAAAGAGACCCACTGATTATTAGCTAAGCCACAGTATAATAAAGAGTACTATCGTACAGTATGGCCACTCCCGCTCCCCGCTGAAAGTGCCGCCCACCCCCTCTCGGTTACCTCACAGTTACCGCCTGTCAAAAACGCGAACAGCCGACCTGTCATATCTCACTCATACAAGCATAGTACGCGTTCACCTACACGAGGCTAAATTGTGAGCTAGGAACGCGCCTCTTTCATATATTTGATGGCCAGTGTCCGAGATATGGCTAAGCGGACGATAACGGCCTGTCAGTTAGGAGAAAAAAGTGATAAGCCGGTATTAAGGTATACTACTCTTGGGTAAGGGTAAGTAATACGAGATATAAGAACGTATCGTATATTACTTATAACATATACGCTCACTTTGTATAAGCATGTTCAGCATAACGTTCACTGGACATAATGCTCAGAATCGATAATAGCAAATCATCTAATTTCGAAGTGAATAATGTTTATTCTCTATAATATCAGTGTATATAAAGATTAATGTATATAACGTTCGAGATGCCTAATATTTATATCATATATTAATCAATTATTCTAACATCAAAAGGTGTAATGTTGTTAATATCTAAGATCTATGTTTATAACGTTTAGGATATCTAATATTAATAACATATGGTTCATTCTATGTCTAAGATTTGAAATGCATAATAACCTAACCTGACCCACTTTCTTAGCAACAGTTTTGTGTGGGGGTCGCAGTTCTAACCTAACCTAAACCTACTTTCTTAGCAAATTTTTGTGTGGGGGTCACAGTTCTAACCTAACCTAAACCTACTTTCTTAGCAAGAGTTTTGTGTGGGGGTCGCAGTTCTAACCTAACCTAAACCTACTTTCTTAGCAACAGTTTTGTATGGGGGTCGCAGTTCTAACCTAACCAAAACCTACTTTCTTAGCAACAGTTTTGTGTGGGGGTCGCAGTTCTAACCTAACCTAAACCTACTTTCTTAGAAACAGTTTTGTATGGGGGTCGCAGTTCCAACCTAACCTAAACCTATTACTTTCTTAGCAACAGTTTTGTGTGGGGGTCGCAGTTCTAACCTAACCTAAACCTACTTTCTTAGCAACAGTTAAATGTTATATATGGAGAACGGTATGGTATATAAACTGATATTATTTATGGTGGACGGTATACTTACTGTATGGTATATACTTATAAACTGAAATTAGCTAATGTAAACGTTATATTAAGAAATGTTATGCATGGTGAACGGTAGTATACGTAGTGTATGGTATATAAACTGAAATTAAGTAATGTAAACGTTATATTAAGAAACGTTATGTAAAACTAATATTATTGCAATTCAGCGTTATTTCTTACAAAAGTATTGATGTTGGTGTTATATCTAACGTTCATTATTGCTGCTGAATGTTAGTAACATGAAATTATATATATTACCGTTATATCTCGTGGGACGCACCCCACTAACCACGTTCGTTTTTCGTCACGTTCCTAAATTTGTCCGATTCTGCTTTCGTCAGCCATTCTTCATTGGTCAACTTAGTCTGCAGTCATTACCGTCTTTGACCATAATGAGTTGTTGGCGTTTTTCTTATTTCGACTCAATCGTTTTTCGTCATTTCGTATTTGGTCATATTCTAAGTTGGTACCGACCTAAGACTACGAAAAAACACGAAAAAAGTAAATTTAACAGCGAACATGCCGAAAGAAGATTATTACGAGTAAAGAACGAGACGGATTAAGATAAAGATGAACAACGAAATTTACCGTAGTTGAGAAAGTCGATTGTGACTCGTGATGAATAAAGAATGGCTGACGAAAGCAGAATTGGACTTTAGGAACGTGACGAAAAGCGAACGTGTCGACCCAAGAGTGTACCGGTATTAATACGACATACGAAGTAGTCAGAACTTGTGAAACTGATGCTCAAGTTTCAGTGCCACTCTTGGCAAATAAGGGGTTGAAAAAAGGCAAATTGTGATATTGCAATGATATTGACTGCACAGTTGCCTTTTACGACACCCGCGGGAGGAAATGGGAGGTGAAATTCTTAACCCGTCACCAAGCGGGTCTGATAAACAGTGGGTTTTTTTATATATACAAAGTTGCTGAAATGCTTAATAATTAAGTTCCTAAGTTAACGATAATTAGAGATATTTTGATAAACTGTGAACAATGATTGAATTGCACTTGCAACTTCCGTCCTGACCGAAAACATGATATATGTATGTTAGTCTTTTCTCACCGAGATCACACAATTGACAACATTTCAAAATTTTCAATGTCCCTAAATCGAAAACCATTTCGAGATATACGCCTGTAGATCACAAAAATATATTTTTTAATATTTTTTTTCCTTATTTTTAGTAAAAAAAATCTTAAAAATAGTTAAAGGGGGAAGTGACGTTACGTAGCTGAGTCAGACTATTCAGAGCTGCCACTATAACCAAAAAAAATCTTCCGGTTGGGATGTCACTTGAGTTTGACTGTGACACTTATCATCGCTAGTAGTATGGAGATTAGAGGTAAGGAGCGGAAGCTTTAAGTTTCAGAAGTGCAGATATAAAACCAGGTGGCGCTGCAATTGCAGGCACATAAGGTTTGACACGTCATTTTCGACTGTTCTACTTTGACAGATTTATCTCCTTATACTTCTACATTCCATAGCTCATATTTGTTGACAGTGACACTTGACAGGCAGACATCTCGGACTGTTTAAGCTGACTGTTAAAACTTTTTTTTTGGAATGATTTTGTCGTTTTCTTAGGTGTATGAAACAACACATGTGACGTCAGAACGCTGTGTCTTGACGTTTGTAACTTACGCTCTTTCTGTTCGAAGTAGTAATAAAAAGGGATTTTCGCATTAAAATAGCAGTTTTTGGGAAAAATAAAAAAATACGTGTATCTTTAAATATTGAGTTCTTTCAAACTAAACAATAAAAAGTAGTAGTCGAAAATATGAAATATTGTCAATTGACAATGGTTGTAGCAGTTTGTAGTGCGTCCGAACAACTACAAAATGTCTAAAGAATGCATCTAGTTGGAAATATTTTCCGTAAATACACAACTGGAAATATCTTGTATATAGGACAACTACAAAATGTCTAAAGAATGCATCTAGTTGGAAATATTTTCCGTAAATACACAACTGGAAATATCTTGTATATAGGTAATTAGGTACATATTCAAGGAAATAAGTGGATCTATAATATATGTTACTTATATCAAAGGTTAATTTGTCTTATTAGCATATAGTCATGACACAAAGTCAATGACCCATTACCATGCACACTGAGAGAAAATTAGATTGTGAATTTAACAAGTTCGACTTGTTGCGGGTTTATCCGTTTGAAACAAAAGTGTTTTAGTAAACGGAATACGAGCGGAATAAATCACAATATTGATGATACAAGTCGGATTTGTACGAACAACGAGATCAAACTTGTTAAAAGATATTTGATTGAATCAGCCAAAAATACATGTTTAAATCAATTACGTTTCATGTTGCTTTTATAAAATCAACTTGTTGATTCAAACGACAAGGAACATGTAGAATGTACTTACTAGTTACACTTAACAAAATCTAACTTGTTTGAACCAAAGAGCACGTAGGTACTATTTTAATCAAAAAACTTGTTGAAGGAACATGAAAACTGGTTTATTTTTCTCTCAGTGCTTGTTTACCTTTAATTATCATCAATTCATCATTCGCTTGTCCTTATTCCAGTTAAATATCTGGGGTCGGGGCAGTATTTCTTCCTCTTCCATACGTCTCTGTACCCTTGTTTCGCCGACAAACTTTTCATCGAATATCATTTCATCGACAACAAATCATCGAAAGTTTAGTTCGAGTAAAATTGTTTCGAGTAATTTGGTTTCAACTACTATTTATTTGAAATTTTCTTAGTTATTATAAATACTATTCAACTAATATTTCTTCATCGCTGATTCATTTCAAAGTACTTCAAATAGCAGAAATACAAAACATCGCAATTCATTTATTCGACGTATTATTACAAAACTTTCTCATTTGTTGTACTACACATTTATGGATGTTTTATTCTAGGAAACTTCAAATTGTCGATTTTATCGTGGCACATCACATACGTCCATAATTAAACTATAACCATTGGCTTTAATCCTATATTAGAGTACCAGTAGGTTTAGGTTAGGTTAGAACTGCGATGCTACAACACGATGAACGGGTTTTAAAGTAGGTTTAGGTTAGGTTAGAACTGTGACCACACACAAAAACGACCAGCTTACAGAGTAGGTTTAGGTTAGGTTAGAACTGCGACCTACACGACAACGAATAGCTTTTAAACCACAAACAAAAACGACCAGCTTACAGAGTAGGTTTAGGTTAGGTTAGAACTGTGACCACACAGAAACAAATAGTTTACAGAGTAGGTTTAGGTTAGGTTCGACCTGTGATTTACATAGAAGCAAACGTATTGCAGAGTAGGTTTAGGTTAGGTTAGAACTGTGACCACAGACAAAAACAAACAGTTTACAGAGTAGGTTTAGGTTAGGTTAGAACTGTGATCACACAGAAACAAACGGCTTGCAGAGTAGGTTTAGGTTAGGTTAAAACTGCGACCCTACACAACAACGAACCGTTTTTAAAGTAGGTTTAGGTTAGATTAGAACTGTGACTAAACAAACAGTTTATAAATTGTAAAATTTTAGAAGAAATCATAATTGAAATAATATTATTCGTAATGAATTGTATTTAATGTAAAACAAAATGAAATGAAAAAACACGAAATGTAACACCACGATATAAAGTATACTCGGAATAACTTATCTACGAAGTAAAAGTCTACGGTTTGATTTTACTTGTATCGATTGTTCTACGATATGAACTGTCGATGAAATGAAATTATTTGAAACGTTGTCTTTGAAATAATATTCGAACAAGTGTCTGTCGGCGATTCAAGGGTAAACCGGATATCACCCGTCATCTCATCGTAACTTGCTTTCATTTCATATCATGTCTCACACATTCCATCCACCTCTTCTTTGTTAACCTATTTGTACAAAAAAATAATAATAGTGGTATTAAACTACCCTATTATATTGTCACAGTTTCGTTTTCTTTCAACCCCTTATTTGCCGAGAGTAGCACTGAAGCTTTAGTAGTTTCATGTGTTCTGCCTACCCCTTTATGGGATACAGGCGTGATTGTATGTATGTATATTTGTATGTGTATTATATTTTCACATATTTAATGATAACCACCGGATCCCCAACCCCAACTATTAGTTTATTACAGTTTCATGTACCGCTGAATTACTTCAGGGTGGCGTGAACAAAATAGATTACATGGAAATAGCGTGTTAATAGTTCGCGTGATTTTTACACAAGGTCGCATTGATCGTGGCCTGTTGAGTTGAAAACTTTTATACAGCAACAGGCAGAAATATACAACAATATTTAAAGCCCAGTTTTTTATTGTAAATGGGCTTACTCTTGGCCACAGACTCGCCAAAGGCAAAGGGCCTACGATGGAGTGAGCTCGTCCAGAAGATGCCTGTTCACTCTTGATTTGAAGGTTGCCGGGTTATATGAGCACGGAAACATAGCTGCCGGCAATCAATTTCACTTTAGCAGTGCGCTTAAGAAAAGAATAAGCAAAGCGCTTCGTGCGAATTCGCGGAATATCTACCAAGTAAGGATGAAAATCGGCCGTGCGTCAGAGTCCGCAGGTAGAATGGGGAATGGGGATTTGGGGATGCTCATTACCTACCTCTATACCGCCCCACCTGTCGAAAATCCTATAGTGTATGTTATCTCTGAATGCTCGGCGCCTTAATTGAGCATTTCTTTTTTTCCGCCACTTTTATGAAATGTGATATTTTTGAAAAAAAAATATGGTATTTCTACTCAGAATCTGCTTCTTCAATACTAGTAGTTAAAAAACCGGCCAAGAGCGTGTCGGGCCACGCTCAGTGTAGGGTTCCGTAGTTTTCCGTATTTTTCTCAAAAACTACTGAACCTATCAAGTTCAAAACAATTTTCCTAGAAAGTATTTATAAAGTTCTACTTTTGTGATTTTTTTCATATTTTTTAAACATATGGTTCAAAAGTTAGAGGGGGGGGACGCACTATTTTTTCCTTTAGGAGCGATTATTTCCGAAAATATTAATATTATCAAAAAACGATCTTAGTAAACCCTTATTCATTTTTAAATACCTATCCAACAATATATCACACGTTGGGGTTGGAATGAAAAAAAATATCAACCCCCACTTTACATGTAGGGGGGTGCCCTAATGAAACATTTTTTTCCACTTTTTATTTTTGCACTTTGTCGGCGTGATTGATATACATATCGGTACCAAATTTCAGCTTTCTAGTGCTAACGGTTACTGAGATTATCCGCGGACGGACGGACGGACGGACGGACGGACGGACGGACGACAGACATGGCGAAACTATAAGGGTTCCTAGTTGACTACGGAACCCTAAAAATTGTCTTATACGATTTTTTCTTATTTTGTTACCATTTTCCGTACATGTTGTGTGGGGTAACAAAAGAGGAAAGTAACAAAAATGTATGGAAATTCTGGGACACTTTTTGTCTCCCAATGAGATTGAAAGTACTCGTGATTCTGAGTACAATTGACCTAAAATTCCCTAAAAAAATCAAAATAAAAAAATGGCAAAAAAAAGAAATGCTCTTTTAGGAGTCATCTGAATAGTTTTCGTCGCGTGGTGTTACCCAAGGTTTGGTTGAAGCAACTTGCGTCACCTTATAGACTTATATGAAGCGTCGACTTAGGACACTTGTATGAGCTTCAATTGTTTTAGACGCACGCCGCACGCCCCTTCTCGCTTCACGCCTAATATGAGCGCGCATTCAGGATACAGGATAAGGCCTCATACAGGTGTCAAGTCGGCGCTGGGGGGCGATTTTGTCACTAAAATACCAGTTGAAAATAGCGACTTGCTTATT
Source organism: Leguminivora glycinivorella (assembly GCF_023078275.1). Lineage (NCBI taxonomy): Eukaryota > Metazoa > Arthropoda > Insecta > Lepidoptera > Tortricidae > Leguminivora > Leguminivora glycinivorella. The sequence continues at coordinate 16,635,684 of NC_062986.1, read as the reverse complement.
ATTTTCAGTGTCAATTTTCTGAATTCGAACGCGTGAGACTCAAAAATCGGCCCCCTGCATGGAGTTATTTATCGCACGCTCGCACGCTCCGCTCCGAGCGTCAACTCAGGCCTAAGCACTAAGATATAGTCGGTTTGGAAAGATAAGAGTCGTAGAATGTACTGGATTATATCATACATTTCACATTTCACGACTCTTCTCTTTCCGAACAGACCCTAAGTGCGTTCTCACATTATCCGATCCGATATCGGATATCGGAAGGATTTCAAAGCCAAAAATCAAAGATGGCGGCTTCAATGTATGGGATATCGGTCCTGCAACGGATACCGGATCGGATAATGTCAAAACGCACTAAGAGTATGACATGGGCACATCTTGGACACTGCTGATCAAATATATGAAAGAGGCGCGTTCCTAGCACACATTTTGAACTCGAGTAGGTGAACGCGTACCATGCTTGTATGATTGAGATATGACAGGTCGACTGTTCGCGTTTTTAACAGGCGGTAACTGTGAGGTAACCGAGAGGGGGTGAGCGGCACTTTCAGCAGGGAGAGGGAGTGGCAATACCTGTACTATATTATTCTTTATTATACTGTGACATGGGAGTTGGTAGTTTCCGTGTTTAAATTCCATATTCCTTTATTTTTCCCTCTTCTAATATTATGATCTTATCAGAATCCAAAAGAGAAATGTCTCTCAATTATTGCATAACGCGGAATAGTGCATCAACCGAATAATTGCGTTTTTCAGTGAATCTGGCCGGTCGCCAAGTGTTCCGACGTATTCGAGTATCTTGCTCGTGGCCAACTTCTGAAGATTTCTAGATATTTCTGGTAATATATGGAAATACTCGTAACTAAGTATGGTAGGCACTTCACTTATAGGTATTACATATTACAATAGTATATACATTACGATAAAGTGCGGAAAAACTACCTACCAATTACCGTCTTCGCGCGAGTATTGTACGACGTTTCTCAGTACATTTATACTAATATACTAATACTATACTTACTAATTACTAATTTACTAATCCATACTAATATTATAAATGGGAAAGTGTGTGTGTGTGTGTCTGTTTGTTTGTCCGTCTTTCACGGCAAAACGGAGCGACGAATTGAGGTGATTTTTAGGTGGAGATAGTTTAAGGGATGGAGAGTGACATAGGCTACTTTTTGTCTCTTTCTAACACGAGCGAAGTCGCGAGCAAAAGCTAGTTACTTATATTTCTTTGACGTTGCTAGTTTATTGTGTACTACTTGATTACTAGTTTATTAGATCATTATTATGATCAGAAATTAATGAAACTAATTTAATAAAGGCTCTCTATCAGGATAATACCTGTATTTCATAAATATAATTCATTTGAGAAAGATACAAAAAGGTTTTATCTATCCCTTCAAGAGGGATGAAATCCTCTACTTTATTAAGGCTGCTGTATTTAGGCAATACAGCAGGTTACCAGACGCTCGGGATTTGACGGATTCTCCCAATTTTACAAGCTTTTATTCAACTTGCCTTGTTAGTATGTTAAGTTTGGGTCAAAACGTAGAAGCTAAATTTGACCCACTTCGCGTTTCCGATTGAGCTGAAATTTTGCACACATAATGTAAATCACGTGACAATGCAATATTATGGTATCATGATCTGATGATGGAGTAGAAAGGTGGTCATAGGAACTCTGTTATGAAACGTCGTATCCCCATCGAGTAAGGGATTTTTAGTAAACGTCTCGGAGAGCCAGTAGATGACTGTTGAAAGAAAGGTATAGTCAGCTATAAAAGCTTGTCTAGAAATGAAATTTTTGCAAAAATCTTATTTATCATGTCGTTCCGTGAAGCTAAAACATTTAATAAAATTGGTGATCACGATCATCTATACGATTTCTATTCCGAGTTCCGTAGTCCCGATAATAATTATGTCCTTTTCTCCCGATTTTGCATCCACTCTATCTAGCACCCCTAGCTGTATTAGGGCTAGGGTTGCCAATTTAGGGCCCCAAGCAAGATGTATTTTCTACCTTATTAAATTTTACGCATAACTTGGATACACTTAGGACAATATTGAAACGATAGAAAGGGATCCTATACCAACAGAATATTTTGTTCGTAAAACAATTTCGGTAAATAAAGTCAATATTTTATATATCATGCTCTATTTAGAACAAACCATAGTATACCTATACCTGTTTTTAATAATAAAAAAAACTTATGGACACAATTAAATCAGATAAAGACAGTGAAATTTTGTAATTATGTATTACTTTTTTTTCGTATACTAAAAAAATCAAGTAAACTTTCTAGGAATAATTGTTGTGTGTTATCATAACTTCTTCGCATTTTTTCACGGTTTAAGAAATAAAGTTCAGTGGCACGCGTTTTTTGAAGTAGATTGACCGGTGAGCCCTACATTATTAAAATTTTCCGCCTATTTTTACTGCCAATTGACTGTCTAGCTTCGTAGCGACCATCATACAAAATTTTTGCTAGGGAATTTTGATTCTTATTGTACTTTACATTGAATTCAATTTCATTTGTTCAAAAAATTATAGAAACTAAAGAAATTATGTTTTCTTTGTTTACATGAAAGTTAAAATTCCATTGAAACCATTATGTACTTTGAAAAGTACATTGGGCGCCACAAGGATATACATACGCGCAGCGTGCGTTTGTTAGAAGAGTTATTTGAGGGTGTCCTATACTCTGTGTCCTGAGTCAGAAATCATAATGAATAATGGAAGTAGCTACCTCCACTAGCTAGCTGGGAATATTCTAGGAGTTGCGGTGCAGAACTGCTTTAAGTTAGATCTTGTTAACACAAACGCCTCTGCTAGTGTTCTTAGGTTGTTATACTACTGGTTTGTGGGAAATACAGGGTGTTTGGTAACCCGATGCAAAGCTGACAGTAGTAGTGATAGCCGCTGGGTGACATTTTAAAAAGATTCAAAATTTAATGTTTTTCCTACGTAATCACGAGCCCTTTCTATCCTACTAAGCAGAAGAAAGCGTCAAGTATCCCAAATATTTTTTTCCACTTCGTTACTATTTTCCAAACACTTTGTACAGGTTGTGGTGTACAGGTGTTGTGTGGAAAGTGAAAGTATGCAAAACACTAGCAAATTTTGGGACCATTTTTTTGTGTCTCGTTTTTTATCCTAGATCGACAGGGCTCGTGATTCTGAGTAGGAAAAACATAAAATTTGCCTACCTTAAAAAAATTGTTGCGAAAATGGGCATAGGTGACTACGATCGGCTGACTGTATTTAACTCACTTATACATTCATACAAACCATACAATCACGCCTGTATCCCATAAATTATTGGCAAATGAGGGGTTGAAAGAAAACTGTGATATTATAGCGTAACTTACTCTTAGTTGCATGATAGAAATAAATACTTAAGTAATTGTACCTTAAAATTTATTATTTATTTATTTTTTTATATTGCAGTAACAGGTTGCAGCCAACGAACTCATAGTATATGCCTCTCGCCTATGCCACAATTTAACTCATATCCCTCAGTTGATGTCCACGACTCATATATACGAAACATTTCTCGCTTAATACATAGTGTTAGATCTTAATGCATATCAAACGGGTGCCCGTAGAGGCAATTCCGAATGCGTGCCAAGTTTGCACTTTGAGTGCATATTAGCGGTTGCATTCCCATTGCTTGCCCAGTATTGGCCTATCGAGCGAGGCGCTTAGCGCTTTGATGATAAATACCAAAGAACACTGAAATAGGTACATTGCGATTATTTATTTTTCGTATGGCATAGTTAAATTTACATATCACTGCAACCGATACAAGTTCGAAACGAGTGGCGATAAATTAACACACGACCGAAAGAAGTATTTTAAATGAACTGAGTTACGAATCGACACGAGCAATTTTTCGTCGGCTAGCCCCGTCAGCGCCGATACCGCGTCGATATAATTATTTGGGAAACCCTTACGCCGTGTCTTGCGTGGGCGACGGTCGCGCGATAGTCGCGCGACGGCGATGCGACGCATACGAAATTGGAAGTATGAGACGCGACGGCGACGGTCACGCGATGGTCGCGCGACCGTCGCCCACGCAAGACACGGCGTTAGTTTAAAGCTTGAGGGACGTTCGGTGAACGACGCTTGCAGCGCAGCGCGGCGGGCGAGCGTCAGTCCGCCCTAGCGGCAGCCCACACTCAGGTGACGCACGTCGTAAAACGCGGAGCGGACGCGCCGCCCGTGTACTTTATAAAACGTCTCCTCAGTACATTTTGTATAGGAAAGACGTAAGACGCGCCCCAAAGCGTTGGGCGTTTTTTAAATTACACTTGGGCGTCCGTTCCGTGTCTTACGACGTGCGTCGTCTGTGTGTAGCTTAGTCCCCTATGCAGCGTCGACTCAGGACACTTGTATGAGCTTCATTGTTTGACATGCACGCCGCACGCCCCGCCCCGCTGCACGCCCAATATGAGCGTACACTCAGGCCTCACTTTCGCGTAATAAATTGGCCATTTTTTTTTTCAAAGTTGTCCACCCCACTTTTTTTTGTAACATGGGTATTTTTTACGCAATTAATACTCAGAATCGCGCGGTCTTTCGATACTGATAGGAGAAAAAAATGTCCCAAGATTTCCATACGTTTCTTCGAACTTTCCATTCCGTTACCGCCATACAAAATGTATGAATAAATGGTAACGGAATGGGGAAAAAACCTTGGGACACTTTTTTTCTCCTATAGAAATTGAAAGAGCTCGCGATTTTCAGTGAAAACAACATAAAAAATTCCAAATCAAAAAAAAGTAGGGTGGACAACTTTGAAAAAAATGGCCCAAATACGGACCCTGAAACCCACAATGGTTCTCAATAAACCAGAATTGATTGACTGTACTCTGAAGTCCAGCAATAGGAATATAGTGCGCGGTGTATTAGCATACCAGTGGCTAGCACTAGCCCGGCACTTAAGTGCTAAATTCGGCTAGTTGCATTACTTGCTTTATGTGACGCGAATAAAAATATTATAATATCTATTTTAGTCGTCGTTAAAGATTTTAGTTCTTAGTTCTATGGGCGATAATAGTTGTGGTTGTACATACAATAATACATATATACATACATATAATCACGCCTGCCTCCCGTAAAGGGGTATGCAGAGCACACGAACCACTAAGCTTCAGTGCCACTCCTAGCAAAAAGGGGCTGAAAGAAATCCAAATTGTGGTTGTAAGGATTATAAATACCAATAAAAAACTTTAAATATTTCGTTTAGAGTTCCTCATATTTCTCAAAAAAAAAACTCTTTCTACTAGACTATCTCTATCTCTCAGCTTATAAGTTTTTGACATTGTATCTTAAGTAATAATTTGTGTATATTTTTTTGTTCTAGCTCTTACATATGTATTGTACGTAACTGTTTGGGGGCGTTGTTTACTTATACATTCTCTATTAGTACAATATTTTCACAAGTATAAGCGATTTCTCATTAAACATTTGAGTTGCAGGCGTCCATAGGTTGCGGTGACCGCTTTCCATCAGGCGGGCCGTACGCTTGTTTGCCACCGACGTAGTATAAAAAAAACAAAATGCGGCTCAATGGTGATATAAGTGGGTTCACAGCTATTTCATATTAAAGTCCATTTTAAATAACTAGTTATTGTACTATCTTATCTAAGCTTTCAAGTACTTGATGTCTAGAAGCACCTTTAACAAGGTCAAGCCAAGCATGCAACGCCTACGACCGAACGCGAGCAATTTCATCCTCGTGTGGAGCGCCCTTGCCATGCGGACCGTTTTATAAAGCCTTGAAATTATGCTAATTGGCAGAAAACTCTTCTACAAACTACAAGTATAGTTAAAGAATATAATGAATAAATAAAAATAAAATAAAAATACGTTTATTACCATAACACAAAAATAGTACCTACAGAAATGAAATAACATTATGAGATGCCAGAGTTCGAGGATATATATCAATGGATATATCAAGATTCGTATCCGATATATATCGGATATATATCAAGCGGGGTTCGACGATATATATATCAATGTATATAAATATCCGAAATTTATCATTTGTTTATAAATATTACATACATACATACAATCACGCCTGTATCCATAAAGAGGCATATAAACTACTTAAGTTTCAGGGCCACTCAAATAAGGGGTATAAAACTATGGCATTGCGACAGGTTGCCATTTCGCCTATTTAACCCATATCCCATAGTCGCCTTCTACGACACCCACGGGAAGAAAGGGGGTGGTGAAATTCTTAACCCGTCACCACACAGGAAAAAAAATAAATATAAATAAATATTGCGATTCAAAAATGGTTTTAAAAAATGTGACATTGTTAAAAATATAGTTTTTTTGTGTTTGTTACTATTTTTCTACTAAATGTTATGTTTTTAGTAGAATTTTCCTTGTCTAAAGTTGTATTAAAATAATGCAACAAAATAATACTATGCCTTCCATACAAAATGGATATATATCAAAGTTGATATATATCCGATATATATCATAAATATCCGATATTTTGATATTTATTATAGGGCGGTTCTCAGGGATGACGTTCGGTGCCTGATTTCGGTGGTGATTTTTATTTACTACTTTATTGATATGTCAGTCAATTTACTAAAATCTAGCCTAAATATAAAAAATATTGGTGGTGGAGGCCTCCATTAAAACCTTATAGTTTGTAAGAAATCTGACATTTTAAAATCACCGAAATTATGTATGGCACTGTAATCAATTTGCCCCACCGAATTCAATTTTTTACACATTATTCCACATTTCAACTTAATATATAAATTATTATTCAATTTATTGATATTTTTCATTTTAATTCGATGACAGGTCATGTAAAAAGGCTCATAATCGCGCAATTTTACAAAATTTAACATGGTAATATGCTAGTCATTATCGAGTAGAGAATTTTGTACCCATAGAGTGGCTTAATTTGCTTAGAAACATAGTTCTATGTTTTTACAAGGTATATCCTACTATTTAAGTATGAAATATTAGAAAATAATGAACATTTAATCAGTTTGCAACGTGGCAATCGAAGTCGGTGGTTACTTTTTTTGATATCGGTGGTCAAAAAATCCACCGAAACCACGGAAATCAACTCCACTGATATCAAATTTTATAGCTTTTTTGGAGATAACTGCAATAGCATGAATGATACAGAGGAGATGTTATAATGACGTAATAACATACTTTCAAGGATTTGTTAGTACCTTACATAACGACAAATAGACCTAAACTGTGGGAGTAAATTGATCCACCGAATCTTAAAAAACATGGGACCAAACCCAGCGAACGACTGAGAAACCTTCAAAAAGTCCCCTTTATAAAACGGTACTGCATCTCCTCTACACTGAACGGTTAAAACATAGCTAAAACTAACTATATTTGTGCTACTACGTCCCTGATCTACTAATTTGTAAGATTAATGTCATGTTTAAAAAATTACACCGATATCAGTCACTAGCCCGGGACACATGGTAAATTTGTCTTTACTCGGTGAGTTTAGCTAACATAATATTTTTATACAGAAAATATGATGGGTTAACTAATACCTTATACGTGAATATCTATAACAACTGCGATCAACAACTCCATTTTGAGTTATGATTTTTTGTTTTGGAAATTCTGAGCGCGGGACATGCCCACCGACGGTCATTTTTCGCATTTAATATTTTATTACTCATATCATACAAATAATAAATAAATAATGTATAAATATCGGATATTTTCGAACCCTGTGAGATGCACATGTCACATGATAACAATAATTTCCCTGTTTTAGTTTCTGTTATATTTCTGCCTGAGATACAGGATTCTCCTAGTTCAGGCGCTGGACATATTGAAGCTTCTTCTTGTGTTGTGTTATAGTTTATGACTAGATCTACCAATACAGTGTAATTGTACTTACATATCTCACTGTTGTTAATTAAGTTTACAGTTCAAAAAAATATAGGCTTACAAGTTACCATGTGCAGAACGGTCGCGATCTGCTCAGTCCGGCGCACCGCCTTTATTGCGCTCCGCTAACGCTGCGCTCCCAAAACGCGCTAGTGTGGCCGAACTTTAAATGTTGTGTTGGAAAGGGACTTGTAGCGATCGAGAGAGAGGGGAAGATAAGTGTTTTATTATAGGGCTGGGTTGCCAGTACGAGTATAGGAGATCTACTTCAGATATAAGTACCTACAGGGTGTAACAAAAATGGTGGTGATCCGTTTAAGGGCGTATTCAGTATCGTATTCTCATCAGGAAAAAGTAGGATAAAAATTTTTTTTCGCAAAAAAATTTTTTATCTTTGTATGGAGATTCGACCGATTCGCGCGGCCCGGCTCATACAAAAGTGAAAATTTTTTTAGCGAAAAAAAAATTTTCTTCTACTTTTTCCTGATAAGAATACGATACTGAGTACGCCCTTAAACGGATCACCACCATTTTTGTTACACTCTGTATAGTTATTTATTTGGCGCCAAAAAGGTTATTTTAATCTGCTGAAAAAAACAATCGTTTATAGCCATAACACTGAATCTAAACAATCAACTCGGTTTATATTTTTAAAATGACAACACTGACTCACATCACAGTTCATTCGCTAACGTGCGCGAGAGTTGATTCCGAAACAAATATAGGACGAAAACAATTGACAGTTTGGCATATACTCTTGTTTACACTTCAGTTAATAAATGAACTCACTGTGCAGTTGACGTCTTTCTTTTGTTTTGTGTTTTTTTTTTTGTTTAAATATGGAATGTATTTGATGAATACATTTGGTTCATCATTATTGAGACTGTAAAGTCTATTTTTGGTTTATTGCAATCGTGTGTACAATCAAACTTTAGTGTTGTGTTGGTGTTATTCGGAATAACACGTGTTTTTGTGTTTTGCAAATCGTTAAAATAAGATACAGTGAATTTACATATACTTACCCAGATTTGGCGACTTTATTAAGACGTGTGTATGTAGTGCGTGAGATGAAACAGAACAAGAGTTTCGTTCGTATTTTTTCGGAAACGTTCCTGTTTGTCATGCTAGTCAGTACGTCTTGTTCGAGACTGGCTGAAATAGCATGACACGTTCGCACATTTCCGTAAAAATACGAAGAAAATTCTTTTCGCACTATATCTGTACTGAATCTACAACCAGTTTTGATGATTGTAGGTGTGTAGTGCGTGATATATATCTAATTTAATTGTAAATTGTAAATGATATACGTACCGATGTTGATACGCAATTGAATCTGATAATACATATAATGATAATACAGCGCAATATAGAGTACCTGAAGGACATTCCTTGATCAATAGTGTATGTGGTCATTAGGACATGTTAATGAATATTGAATGAGGTGGAGTGAATTCGTAGTGGTGGAAAGTGTTTGTGCGTAATGGATAAGAACATATGTGAAGGTGTTATTAAATATATAAAGGTAGGTATGTTTACATTTTGATATAATATTACGTAGTTTAAAGAAATTCGTTTATTTTATAAATCTATCTATCTATAGCAGCCTCTAAAGCGCCCGTCTTCGGACATAGGCCTCCTCTCCATTCCTCCAAATCCGCATAGTTATCGCCAGCTAGTTACGTCTCTCCATCATCGTTTATTTTATAAACTTAAAAAAACCGCCTTCAAAAATAAGCGCATTACAAAACACGGAGAAACTAAAAAGCAAAAAAGAATAAACCTTTGAATTTAGATTTCTTATCGGATTGCAATAATCTAAACAACCAAACTATAAACAAATCAATTATTTTTGTAGTCGGTACCAGCCCTGTTCCTCGTCTTGCTATTGCCTGTTTGCCCCACCCAACCATACGCAGGCTGGCCCCGACTCCAAATATAATTGATTTGTTTATAATTTGGATGTTTAGATTATTGCAATCCGATAAAGAATCTGAATTCAAAGGTGCAATTATTACCATCAGGCGTAAATACTGGTGTACATTTGCTAAAACATTACAAGTGCCTATAACATTTGAAGAGTACCCTCGATTTCTCCAAGATACCATCATCAGACCCCGACTTGGTGCCAATGGGACCATCTCGGGGTTATACCCATTCGATTAAAAAAAAAGTTTTGAAAATCGGTTCAGGATTCTCGGAGATATCAGGTAACATACATACAAAAAAAAATTAAAAAACACATTCAGTCGAATTGAGAACCTCCTCCTTTTTTTGAAGTCGGTTAAAAACAGTCTATTTTTCAATAACAAACTTTGTCGTAGATAGTTAGATATAATATAATAAAACTATACAAGTACAATACGTCATTTGACAGCTGTTGTAACAATCAAAACATCACAACAAGGTATTTTCACTTAAAATTTAAACCTTATAAATTAAGCCACAAGTTATAAAATTGTTTTAAGAACTGTGTTATGCTGTAGAGAGCCAGGTCATCAATTTGGAGGGTTTCATTCATTCACAACAGCTGCTACCTACGGTAGAAGAATGGTGTTTATAAAATGCTTTACCTGTTTAAGACGATACAGGAGGGGTCAATTCTCCATACAAACGCTCTCGACTATTTCCTCCCTGGTTTTGGAAGATAGAGCAATGATTTTTTCAACCCAGATTAACATTATTTTTATTTGTGTCGGAACGTTTTGATTTTTTTGATATTCTAATATTTAAAGACGCTAGAGCCTATCAAAAATTCCCAAAAATGGCCTTATTGATTATGGCGCAAAAAAGGTGTGGTATTTAAAATTGAAGGCAATTAGCCAAAAAACTAAACGGTCCGACACAGATTATTTCATTGTTATTCAAATTCTCAAATTTTGTTACGATCTATTAAGTTTTGAAGGATGAAACAGTCGAAAGCGGAACCTCGATTTAAAAAAAAATTCGGAATATCTTTTAACTAAGTTGTTCTTAATGGACGATTTTTTTCGATAAATCTAGTTAATAACCAGTGATCGGAACTATGGGAGCAAAACTTTAACAAAACTTGCTAAGTGGACATTTTAGAGTACTTACAGCCATGAAAATATTAATATCCTTTCAGTAATGTATTAGAAATCTAGGATTCAGGTATATAATCAATAATCAAATTTAACACTGATCGGAAAATCATAATCTTGGTTTTATTTTAAATTTATGTCCGCTCTAAGGTTTTGTTAAAGTTTTGCTCCCATAGTTCCGATCACTGTTAATAACACTAGTGTATCGACCTTGAATTCCCTAATTAAAAGGAGGGCTCCTTTCCATTTTAGCATTTTCGCTCCTGTATCGTCTTAATAATATTTTTATACTACTTCCTTAGGGTTTCACCAAACCTATCAACCCGTAATCGGATTTCGCCGATCAAAAATCGTTTCTCAGTATGAGCATTCGTACGCATGCGATTGGCTTTCCGACGCGTAAGCGTCTTTATACTAACGAGCGATTTTTGATCGAGTAGAGTCGATTCCGCGTTGATAGATTTGGGGAGACCCTAACGGCCCGGCCACGACATTGGTCTAAGCGCGACAGCGGTGAGCGGCAGCCAAAAATGAAAAGTCCCATCGCTGTGTCTCGCTCCAATGTATGGCCGCCGCTCACCGCTGTCACGCTTACGCCGTGGCTTGCGTGGGTGACGGTCGCGCGATGGTCGCATACGAAATGTCGTGGCTGAGCCGTAAAAGAGGATTTAAAATGTAAAAGTGGTGGCTTTCGGGTAGCTACGATGATGAAATTATCGTAAGCGTTTGTGTATGTGGCTATTACGTACACGTACAGTCAGCCGAGAAAGTGGTTTTCCACTTTTCGACTCTCTTTTTAGACACATACGGTCGAAAAGTGGTAAACCACTTTTTTGGCTGAGTGTACCCCTCCTGCTATCTAACGCCGTGTCTTGCGTGGGCGACGGTCGCGCGACCGTCGCGCGATCGTCGCCGTCGCGTCTCATACTTCCATATCGATAAGGTTTGATTTCGTATGCGTCGCATCGCCGTCGCGCGACCATCGCGCGACCGTCGCCTACGCAAGACACGGCGTAACTTATAACGTTTGCGTAGCCGTTGCATGAACATAATCTCGCTGCCAACTTAGCTTGGTCTAATACTGGCAGCTAACGGTAAAATAAACCCGTCACCATTACAAAACAAATACCACTAGAAAGTAAATCAAAGTCCAATAATATCTTATAAAAATGCAGGACCTTTCCTTACTTCTGATTGGACAGAAAACTTTTTATTTGTCTAATAGAAAACTTCGGTGTGTCTTAAAAAGTTGACTCAAGAAAAGGCAACTTGGCTTGTTAGCGAAATGCTGTCTGTGTTCTTTGGATATTGTTAGTGATGGAGAAATAATATAAAAACCGGCCAAGAGCGTGTCGGGCCACGCTCAGTGTAGGGTTCCGTAGTTTTCCGTATTTTTCTCAAAAACTACTGAACCTATCAAGTTCAAAACAATTTTCCTAGAAAGTATTTATAAAGTTCTACTTTTGTGATTTTTTTCATATTTTTTAAACATAAATGGTTCAAAAGTTAGATGAGGGGACGCACTTTTTTTTCCTTTAGGAGCAATTATTTTCGAAAATATTAATATTATCAAAAAATGATCTTAGTAAACCCTTATTCATTTTTAAATACCTATCAAACAATATATCACACGTTGGGGTTGGAATGAAAAAAAATATCAGCCCCCACTTTACATGTAAGGGGGGGGTTCCATTTTTTATTTTTGCACTTTGTTGGCGTGATTGATGTACATATTGGTACCAAATTTCAGCTTTCTAGTGCTAACGGTTACTGAGATTATCCGCGGACGGACGGACGGACGTACAGACAGACATGGCGAAACTATAAGGGTTCCTAGTTGACTACGGAACCCTAAAAAGTTCACTTTATATTCCATAGAGTTTTTTGCACGGGGCTGCCACCGAGATTTCGGAGGCTATTTTTGAGACATAAAATGTGACCATCGTGCGTAGCCGAATGCACAAACGCTCACGAAACGAAACGCTCGTAGATATCTATCTCTATCGCTCTTGCGTATTGGCGCGACAGAGCCAGACTACCTATCGCGGCGTTTCGTTTTCGTTTCGCGTCGTAGAAATGCCATTCGGCTACGGGGCCTGTAAGTGTAAAGTAAAGCCTGAGTGGACGCTCGGAGCGGAGCGTTCAGCGGGGCGTGCAGCGTGGCGGGCAGCGTCGACTGAGGACACTTGTATGAGCTTCAATTGTTTGACAAACACACCGCACGCACCTCCCTTTATATGAACGTGCACTCAAGCCGTGAATCTTCTTTCACCTCCTACTTTTATCTCATGTTTTATGGGGTCGGTATACAACTTGTCTTCCTCTTACGTTTATTTATTTATTTATTTATTTAAACTTTATTGCACAAAAGAACAACTTAATGTACAAAAGCCGAACTTAATGCCATGAGGCCTAATTAATGGCATGTCCGTTCTCCTTTATCTTTCGACATCTCAGCACTTTGTTATTTTTTTCTCATAACCTCTTTCACAGAATAATTGTACATACAGTTCTGTTTGAATTTACACCTCCACAGCAAATTTCTAGAAATTTTTAAAGTTTAAACAATGTTATATGACCTACTTCGTATTTTTATTTTATAAATCTTCTCTTTTTCAGGTAAGTGTCCAGGCTCAAAAATGTTACGCTAACTTACTCAATTTGCGGTAAGCTGTTTTTTAAATATAAGAGAGTTTCCAGAACTAACTATATCTAATACTAATAGGCTTAAGGTTTTAGCTTGCAGAGCAAAACAACTTCAACAAGTCGTTACTCGAGGCTTGTGGCTTAGAGCTTAAACCTCTTGTTTGTTAATGGAAAAAAAGTTAGTTTAAATTTTCTACTAAATAACTAAAGAAAAAGTCTTGTCTAATAGATCAAGAGCCCAGGCCCGCCAGACCTTCCTCAAATTCTCAAGGATGAAACTTTGGGACAATGTAGAGTTCACATCGGCGTTTAATGTGTGCATATTTTCTAGTTCGGCCCATCGGCCAATTTTTTGCTATCAAGTGAATTCAGATGAAGGTGAAAAAAAAAGTGCTTACTTTCCTTAAATTCTCAAGGCTGATTTTTATATATGTGTTAGAGCACGTTGTTAGAAATTGGTTATCATCAATGCCAGACCGTTTCCGCCGGCCATAACTTTTACCAGACGCGACAAAGTTGGCAAAAAACGACTCTAACTTACCTCATTTTCTCAAGCCTGATTTTGATATATGATACGCAGGGACCTATAACTAGACCGTTTGTAAGCAGCCAGACCAATCGGATGGACCCAACCATCCGCCAGACCGACTTAAAGTTCCGATATGAGCATTAGTAGAATTGAAATATTCCGGGTCTATAAAAGCTAAAAACTTGAATTTTCTACATTAAGCTACGTGTATATTGTATACTTGACGTAATAAGCGACTTTCAAAAATTTTACTTCTAAGGAAATAAAAAAATGAAAGTTTAGGTATATGTGGTGCAAGATTAATTTTAAGCTATGAATTTTATTTACACTGCGTAAGTACATGTGTATTTTATTATAAATATAACTTTTACCAGACGCGACAAAGTTGGCAAAAAACGACTCTAACTTACCTCATTTTCTCAAGCCTGATTTTGATATATGATACGCAGGGACCTGTAACTAGACCATTTGTAAGCAGCCAGACCAATCGGATGGACCCAACCATCCGCCAGACCGACTTAAAGTTTCGATATGAGCATTAGTAGAATTGAAATATTCCGGGTCTATAAAAGCTAAAAACTTGAATAACGAATTGATTTTTATATTATAAATAACGTAAACAAGGAAAAAACAAATTGGTACAGTGCATTATAAATTAAATATTCAATTCAAAGAAGTAAACAATCAATGTTACAACGGTATATAACTAAACGAATTTCCTTTCTCCTACAAAACATGGTAACATACCTAAGTGACGAACTTTAGAATTACAAGTTTAGGAAGTTTAAACATTTGTACTCAATACGAACATCATCAACCCCGTTATAACCCATGTCGGAGATGCTGAATTTTCAGACACGAATACATTTTTGGCATTCTTCAAATACATGTATGCCGTTATAAAAAGTTTAGAATACTTTACGTGTGTACACAACATATACACTTATACTTTCCACCTCATTTTAACTGAAGTTATATAAATGCTTAAATAACTTTTGTAGTATGCGAAGGATTTGACATTATATGCAACAGACACATAGTGCCTTTATACATAGTGTGAGGTCCCTCGCCCACAAATTAAAAAGGATCGATCTTAAAACTAATTTTAAACCACCTTGTTCGACGACCGAAAAAAAAGTTTAATTTACTTTTCTTCTTTAAATTTATAATAAAATACACATGTACTTACGCAGTGTAAATAAAATTCATAGTAAAATTAATCTTGCACCACATATAAACTTTCATTTTTTTATTTCCTTAGAAGTAAAATTTTTGAAAGTCGCTTATTACGTCAAGTATACAATATACACGTAGCTTAATGTAGAAAATTCAAGTTTTTAGCTTTTATAGACCTAGAATATTTCAATTCTACTAATGCTCATATCGAAACTTTAAGTCGGTCTGGCGGATAGTTGGGTCCATCCGATTGGTCTGGCTGCTTACAAACGGTCTGGTTACAGGTCCCTGCGTATCATATACCAAAATCAGGCTTGAGAAAATGAGGTAAGTTAGAGTCGTTTTTTGCCAACTTTGTCGCGTCTGGTAAAAGTTATATTTATAATAAAATACACATGTACTTACGCAGTGTAAATAAAATTCATAGCTTAAAATTAATCTTGCACCACATATAAACTTTCATTTTTTTATTTCCTTAGAAGTAAAATTTTTGAAAGTCGCTTATTACGTCAAGTATACAATATACACGTAGCTTAATGTAGAAAATTCAAGTTTTTAGCTTTTATAGACCCAGAATATTTCAATTCTACTAATGCTCATATCGAAACTTTAAGTCGGTCTGGCGGATGGTTGGGTCCATCCGATTGGTCTGGCTGCTTACAAACGGTCTGGTTACAGGTCCCTGCGTATCATATACCAAAATCAGGCTTGAGAAAATGAGGTAAGTTAGAGTCGTTTTTTGCCAACTTTGTCGCGTCTGGTAAAAGTTATATTTATAATAAAATACACATGTACTTACGCAGTGTAAATAAAATTCATAGCTTAAAATTAATCTTGCACCACATATAAACTTTCATTTTTTTATTTCCTTAGAAGTAAAATTTTTGAAAGTCGCTTATTACGTCAAGTATACAATATACACGTAGCTTAATGTAGAAAATTCAAGTTTTTAGCTTTTATACACCCGGAATATTTCAACTCTACTAATGCTCATATCGAAACTTTAAGTCGGTCTGGCGGATGGTTGGGTCCATCCGATTGGTCTGGCTGCTTACAAACGGCCTAGTTACAGGTCCCTGCGTATCATATATCAAAATCAGGCTTGAGAAAATGAGGTAAGTTAGAGTCGTTTTTTGCCAACTTTGTCGCGTCTGGTAAAAGTTATGGCCGGCGGAAACGGTCTGGCATTGATGATAACCAATTTCTAACAACGTGCTCTAACACATATATAAAAATCAGCCTTGAGAATTTAAGGAAAGTAAGCACTTTTTTTTTTCACCTTCATCACTTGATAGCAAAAAATTGGCCGATGGGCCGAACTAGAAAATATGTACACATTAACCGCCGATATGAACTCTACATTGTCCCAAAGTTTCATCCTTGAGAATTTGAGGATAAAGAACATTCCTTTAAGATATTTATTAATATCGTGCACATATAAGAACATTTTTTTTAAATGTTACGGTCAATTATAAGATAAGTCTGTATATAATATTATATTATTTGATACACTAGCAGCTGATAGCTGATATGTATGCTATATTTTGTGAGATTCACAATTTTTTAGAATGACTAACGTATTTTCTTTTAGTAATAAACTCGAGTCTTTAATTCTGACGTGAATCAAAACATTCGTTTGAAATATTCCCCTTACCTCCCGTATTGCACAGTGTACTATTAGCCACAAATGTGTACTAATATGGTCCAAAATCAAATATGAAATTCTCTTTCACTCTGTCCTGAAAATCAATAGTTATTTTAAAATAAAATTGCTAGTGTTAAAAGTCTAGGCGTTATTTGTTACGTGAAAACACGGATCAAGGAATTCTTGCAATAAAGCCCAGCTTAGATCGTTCGAGAGTTCAATATTGTATATTCAAAGCCGTCTTAGAGAAGTTCTTAGAAAGTCTGAACGAAATTAAATGTGTGTCAAAGGAATATCGCTATGTTAATAGGGAAGAGGGATCAGCGTCAAATAAATAGGTTTTCTTAACAAAATAAATCGATTGCTTCATTAAAAAAAACGTGAAATTGATGTGCTATAAACAGATAAAATATCAAGATTCTCTGGGTTTGTTTCTTTGGATCTTGATGTGGCCTAATATTTCACAATAGTACAATATAATAAAGAGTATGTACAGTATGGCCACCCGCTCCCCGCTGAAAGTGCCGCCCACCCCCTCCGTTACCTCACAGTTACCGTTACCGCCTGTCAAAAACGCGAACAGTCGACCTGATATCTCACTTATTCAAACATGGTACGCGTTCACCTACACGAGCTTAGAATGTGTGCTAGGAACGCGCCTCTTTCATATATTTGATCCCCATCGTCCGAGATGTGACAATTGTTGACGAACAGTGACACTTCACCGTTCATTTGCCTGTTCTAGTATAAATAACCTAGAATATTCATTTCCTTCAGTTTCCAGAACACCTAGTTAGCACGCACGAATGCACTCGATTCTAAATTGGCCAAACAATCTGACCCCCATATTAACTAGGTGCAGCTGAATGCAATTGCAGCTGGGCTATTGATCGGGCACAGACATAGTATAATACGAGGGGCGTTCAATAAGTAATGATAATGAGTATTAAAACATAAGAATGTAAGTATCCTTATATTTTTATAATTAATAGTAACTCTTTTGTGATTTATTTACATATTTAATTTTTCCAATTATTATATTTTTGCCCCCTTTAAAAATTAAAATCTTAACGATAGTCTAAATACCATGTCAGTAAGCACTTCACTTCATTATACTTCAGAGCAGCGATTATATTACAATTTTTTTTAAAGGTCGGGTATAAAATATTAATGATCCTTATATTTTACCTTCAATATTAGGTATGTCACTTGTAGCTTTAAAAATACTAACGTGTGTACTTGTAGGAAATAGACGACGTGTGTTTCACTACCATTTTAGTATATATGTTTATTGAATCAATGTTTGTAAAATGATATAGAACTTGCGTAAGATACTTACCTAAGAAGGCACTGGTCCCACCGCGAGCTAGTAAGCGAGTTAACGGCTATAAACACGAACAAAAGATAATCACTCCCGCGTAAGTAAAGAGATACGGCGATGTTTATAGTTACTCGCTCAGCGCAGCGGTGATTCGCCGTGTCTCTTTTATTTGCACGAGAGTGCTTATCGCTTGTTCGTATTAATAGCCGATAGCTCATAGCTTACTAGCTCGCAGTGGGACCATTGCCTAATATACACATGGAATAGAATATTCATATAATTGTGCAAGTACACATAGGTACAAATAAAACAGAAACTTACAGAAATAAACAGGGTTTCCTGAAAAGAAGAAGGAAAATAATTCCTAATGAGTAGGTAGGTATTAATGAAAATAAAAGTTATTATGATATAAGACTGGATTATTATTATAAAAAATCGGTCATCAGCCTCAAAATCCGGACATATTGCTTTGGACGCCCATTTCTCTGAAACTCCAAAATGGCTGCTAATTTCAAAGCTAATAAATTTCAAACTACTCTTCTTGTTATCATTTTCGAACCTGAAATCTCTAGTCGGACCATGTGTCAGAAATATCGCGTGACGTACGGTACTCCAATCGACAGTGAGTACGAGTAATTGGTCTGTATTGTAGACTCGGTAAAGCACATACAATTTCGCTCGAATAGCCAATGTAGCCATGAAGAACCTTTATGCATTGCGACTGTTTGTAAGATTTGACAGCCGCCTGCTTACAACAAGATTTGACAGCCGCCTGATTACATGGAAACGGTGGTAGTTTCCACACATTATTGCACGTTGTTAATCTATCATACTCCATTCGAAATACTAAAGCCCGATAGTACTTAAAACTTAACAAAAGGGCTTATAATGTTTGCTTATATTTTTCCAGTCGATTTTCCCGAATCCGGACAAAAAAGTATAACAGAGGCACGCAACCTAAAAAAATGTACAAATTAAAAGTGTATTTATAAAGCGGTATTTTTCGGTGATACATGGGCGGAACGGGCTTATTTTGAAATATTCATGAACATATGCCCTTTACGATCACAATGTTAAAAAAATGAATTTATATGTGCTCGGTACTCGCTGCTGAAGTGCTGTTTTTTCAAAATTATTTGGCGTTGTGCAACAGAAGCGCCTACCCCTATGAAATACATATTGAGATATTTGCTCGTCGTTTTTCGGTGAAGGAGAACATCGTGAGGAAACCGGTTAATTTTGGTATTGATGGACAAATCGGACGCTTGGATTAGTTGCAAAATTCCGGGATAACGCAAGGTAGAAAAATACACTATTATTGATTGTCCACACATAGTAATAAATTATTGGTTCAAGCGGTCAATATTAACCCACCGCAAGTTTGTATTCCTACAGTTTGCGGAAACGTTCTTGTAAATGATTTCCTTGGGGATTTGATTCGAGGAATACCTACTCGTATTCTGCCTTTAACGCTTTAAACATGCTTTGTTCTCTTGTATGCATTTTACTCTCTCGTGATATCAAAGGAGAGAGTTGTAATGCGAACTTTTAGGTACAGCTACGTTTTATTTAGATACTTGCTTGAAGTTTCTAGAGCTCTAGTGTAAATTTTAACTATAAAACTCCCGTGAGACTCATACATATTTAAAAATATTTTAAGCGGGTTACTCACGTATTAAGTCGATATAGCGTTCGACATGTTTCGATCCAATTTTCGAGGATCTTTCTCAAGAGTAGCGACCCCGCCTTTACATGTCGAGAGCGCGACGCATACTGCGGGCCCTTGCTAGTGTAAATTTCACGCTTTTAAAAAGTTAAAATTTACGACGAATAACCACAAAATTAAAATTTTGAAAAAACTCCCGACCGTGACATACAGTAGACCGATTTTCATGAAACATGTCTACGAACACTCTCGACCCGACTAACTCAGCTTTCAGACAAAAAAAAACTAAATCTAAATCGGTTCATCTGTTCGGGAGCAACGATGCCACAGACAGACAGACACTGTTGGAGAGATAGATATGTGTTAATATGAATGTAAACTTCACGTTGAAACTCAAACTTGCACCAATTAAACTAAGTTTGACCTGGGGGGCTACCATGAAGTGCTAAAGCCGTTCAGTTTAGGTTGAGAGAGAGGGACGGAACTATGGAACTGCTATAGCTTCGTCCCTTTCTCTCAACCTAAACTGAACGGCTTTAGCACTTCATGGTAACCCCCTGTTAGTTAAACTTGAGCATTATTACTACTCGTACATTAACTAGACGTCCAATTCAGCTACTCGAAAACGAGCCCAGTTATGGTACAATGAAATTAATGTAATATCACCACTAGACCTGTCTGTACCAAGTAGGGACTGCAAGCAAAATTACAATAGTAGAGAAGAGATAGCAAGCTACGATAACGATATTATTGTAAGTGGTTGTACTATCAGCTGCAAAAGTGCAAGGCGAATTTATCAATGAATTCATTCATAATTTCTCCATGCACTTTACCTTCTGATGTTCCAAAGCCCGTATGTTCACTTGCTCAGCTGAATGGTGACTTCATGGACGCTCATTCAATCGTTTATTCAAATAACTTATGTGTCAGTTACATAACTTTTATTTGTCCAACTCTGAAAATCTCTAACTTGCTTCTAGTAGTCAGTTGTTTTTAGAAAAAATCTGACCTTCTCTACGTTCCTTGCAAAAAAGGAATGAGGAAATCACAAATATCAGGAAAATTCTAACATAATGTCTGTCCGTCCGTCCGTCCGTCCGTCCGTCCGTCCGTCCGTCCGTCCGTCCGTCCGTCCGTCCGTCCGTCCGTCCGTCCGCGGATAATCTCAGTAACCGTTAGCACTAGAAAGCTGAAATTTGGTACCAATATGTATATCAATCACGCCAACAAAGTGCAAAAATAAAAAATGGAAAAAATGTTTTATTAGGGTACCCCCCCCCCCCCTACATGTAAAGTGGGAGCTAATATTTTTTTTCATTTATTTCATTTATTTCATTTATTTAACATTAAAGTCATGTGCATTACAGAAGGTGTTAGTTTGAGGTAGTCAGTACATGACACCCGGGTAGGGCGCATAATGTTAGTACTTATGAGGTACTTACTTATATACTAGTCTACATATTACCTACTTATACAATTTCTAATTCATGCGTTTTGATGTAATATTAATAACATGTCAGAGGGAGTACAAAATTAATAATTATATAAGTATACATATTCAATAATTGCCAATATGAAAATATTATACAAAATTAATGTTGGCTAATTTATTAATCTCAGTCACAATTTAAATGAATTATAATTATTATGATTTTATGTTTTTAAGATTTACATTTCCATTATAATATAAGATATTACCTACTTATCTCATAAACGCTGTTTTATGGATTCCCTTCTAACAATGAATCGTCACTTAAAAACTCGTCAATCGTATAGTACGACTTCTCGATAAGTAGCTTTTTTAGTTTACTTTTGAATACTGCATCGTCGCGTTCTTGTTTTAACTGTTCGGGTAGCTTGTTTACTATGATTGCGCATCGACAGTATGGACCGTTTCTATACATGGCGAGTCTTGAAATTGGTATTACAATTTGTTGTTTATTATTACGTCGGTTCGAGGTGATTTGTTGCAATGGGAATAAGTTAGTATTTTTTCTTACGAACATAGCCGCCTCCATAATGTATATGCTTGGTAGGGTTAATATTTTATGTTGTTTAAATAGTGCCTGGCAGCTACTTGGGATTCGCGTGTTAGTGAGGATTCGTAAACATTCTTTTTGCATCACAAAGAGCTGACTTCCAACCCCAACGTGTGATATATTGTTGGATAGGTATTTAAAAATGAATAAGGGTTTACTAAGATCGTTTTTTGATAATATTAATATTTTCGGAAATAATCGCTCCTAAAGAAAAAAAAGTGCGTCCCCCCCCCCTCTAACTTTTGAACCATATGTTTAAAAAATATGAAAAAAATCAGAAATGTAGAACTTTATAAAGACTTTCTAGGAAAATTGTTTTGAACTTGATAGGTTCAGTAGTTTTTGAGAAAAATACGGAAAACTACGGAACCCTACACTGAGCGTGGCCCGACACGCTCTTGGCCGGTTTTTTTTTTAAGATACAAGTTGCCAAAGTTGGGAAAGATCGCTTTATATGGCCACTTTGAAATTCCTTTGCCAGAAAGTCAGAAATAATATGTTTTTCTGACACAGAAAAATACATAGTAACAGTACACATCAAAATAAAATTAAAAATTCCGAGGATATAATTTCATCCCTTAGAACGACGAGCGTAGCGAGGTCGGTTACGAAAACCGAAAAAAAAATCTCATTTTTTTGTACGTCGTCCGATTTTGACAAAACATGTTTCATTTGAAAGGTATTGCTTTATGTAACTTAAAAAAAAATATTGAAAAAAATTGGAAAAAAAATGTAAGATTTTTTAAAAAAAAACCTTAATTTTCGTATCACACTGAATAACCGCAAAAAACGGTAGACACGGTGTATAATTTCGATATATGATTTTTTAAAATTAAAGACAAATAAATCCATGATTATAAACTAAAAACCGAATCGAAATCGAATCAGTAGTTTTTAAGATGCAAGTTGTCAAAGTTGGCTTAGTTTGTTTATATGGTCGCTTATAAATTCCTTAGCCAGAAAGTCAGAAACATTATATTTTTCTTACAGTTAAAAGTATGCATAGGTAATACACATCATTATAAACATTTTTTTACAAGGATATAAAAATTTCATTCCTTAGAAACCCTTAGAAAGACGATCCAATAAATTAAAACTGCCTTTTTTTTGTTTTTCGTAACAGACACCGCTACGCTCGGCTTTCCAAGGGATGAATTTTTTATATCCTCGTAAAAAATTGTTTATTATGATGTCTATTACCTATGCATACTTTTAACTGTAAGAAAAATATAATGTTTCTGACTTTCTGCCTAAGGAATTTATAAGCGACCATATAAACAAACTAAGCCAACTTTGACAACTTGCGTCTTAAAAACTACTGATTCGATTTCGATTCGGTTTTTAGTTTATAATTATGCATTTATTTGTCTTTAATTTTAAAAAATCATATATCGACATTATACACCGTGTCTACCGTTTTTTGCGGTTATTCAGTGTGATACGAAAATTAAGGTTTTTTTTTAAAAAATCTTACATTCTTTTTCCAATTTTTTTCAATATTTTTTTTTAAGTTACATAAAGCAATACCTTTCAAATGAAACATGTTTTGTCAAAATCGGACGACGTACAAAAAAATGAGATTTTTTTTTCGGTTTTCGTAACCGACCTCGCTACGCTCGTCGTTCTAAGGGATGAAATTATAATATCCTCGGAATTTTTAATTTTATTTTGATGTGTACTGTTACTATGTATTTTTCTGTGTCAGAAAAACATATTATTTCTGACTTTCTGGCAAAGGAATTTCAAAGTGGCCATATAAAGCGATCTTTCCCAACTTTGGCAACTTGTATCTTAAAAAATGCTAATCCGATTTCAATGCGATCTTCAGTTTTCAACTACAAATTTATCTGTCTTCGATTAAAAAAAACTCGTATATCGACATTGTACATTTTGTCTGTCATTCTTTGAAGTTATTCAGTGTGAGACGTAAATTTACTTTTTTTAATTTTTTTCTTACTTTTGTTCCAAAATTTTTTTCTTTGTATTTTTTTTTAAATTACACAAATCAATACCTTTCATTTGAGATACGTTTTGTCAAAATCGGACTACACAATAAAAAGATAGAATTTTTTTAATTTTCATAAAACACCTCGCTACGCTCGGCTTCCTAAGGGATGAAATTTCGATATCCTCGGAAAAAATCGTTTACTATGATGTCTACTATCACCATGCAAAGCGGCTTGCTTCCATCCAAAAGTGCAGCTTTTTTTTCATAACTAGTATGACTAATATGCATAATGTTTATAATATATTATTTGTATGTATATTTGTATTTATATTTGTGTATAAGTATACGTGTAATGATATGAATGTATTATTTATGTATTATATTGATTGTATGTAAATAATATTGCTATACTTGTCAATAGTTGTCATGCTTTCTAAATTTATTTTTCTCACTGCACCCACATTCGCGAATTTCTGTTTGGCCC
The DNA here is from genome assembly GCF_023078275.1 of Leguminivora glycinivorella. Classification (NCBI taxonomy): domain Eukaryota; kingdom Metazoa; phylum Arthropoda; class Insecta; order Lepidoptera; family Tortricidae; genus Leguminivora; species Leguminivora glycinivorella. The sequence continues at coordinate 16,611,262 of NC_062986.1, read as the reverse complement.
TATGGTTGACTGGTAGAGAATGTCTCAAGGCATTAAGTCCGCCATTTGTACTTTTTTTCCAATTGTGCAATAAAGTTTAAATAAATAAATAAATAATTAGGCTACAAATCCGCTCTCTAGTAATGACGAGCATACGAGTATATTTATACAAGGGTCTCGTTATAGTCTCATTGATTGAAAAATCCAGTGTATCGTGATCCCTATGTCTGCATCAATTGTGAGTGACAATATACAGTTTTTATAGTGGTTTATTCGAAAGAAATTACTAACGGTACGAGAGGAGCCCAGTAATTGGGCCTGCACTGGAACAATGCTCGAGCTAACTCGACATACATTTGGAGCATTCCATGGCAGTCCACCGTTGTCCCGTACAAACGTGACTGTACTGTGAGTTGACTGGTGTAAGAGGATATTTTTCTAAAGCAACAATGTAGCATTATGCACAGAAAATGATCGTCTGCTTTAAACGCCTTTATTTAATGCAACACAAGAAATATAAAGCGTTTGTATCGATTCCATGTACAGATTCGTACGAGTAGCATTCGTGTAGATCTAGCTTTATATATATAAATATATAACTGTGCTTAATGCTCGTGTTTCGTAGCATACCTAGTGATTAGTGGTACCGTCATATAGCGGTCATCTATCATTTTGTATGAAGACCGCCGCTAAATGACGGCACCGCAATCCTTGTGGACTCCAGCTGTAGCGTTTGTTTGTAGAACTGAAACTGAAGTTATGCAAAAAACTTTTTCCCCTCACTAGCTCGGAAACACGTGTTTTGTCCTTTAATACCAGCGGGTGAGTATGTAATTTGACCTTGAATAAATCAAATTAACTGCTTCTAAAATTGATAAAAGTAAGTGAATCAAGTATGATTTACCATAACTACTGGAAGCGGTGATAAACGCATTTTTTGCGTTGTATTTCTCGATAGGAGGGGAAAAGTTTTGTGTTACACTCTCACGGCAAACCTGTGTGTAACTCCTGTTCAGCTTCTATTCTCGCGCTTGCTCGTGGTTCAACTATAGGATCCTTTCACTTGCACGTTTTTCAATTCCACACTCGGCGTTAAAATACAACTTTGCCCCCTTGTATAATAAATAACTATTAACTGGCTTCCAAAACAAAAGGTTTATGCCATGTATTTATTGTTAAGTATTTCTCTTTAATGATTAACCAAGGCTTAACCAAGAAAACACATATTAAAATGTACAAGTAGGTACATGACACAAAACTAAAACTTATTAAACTGAGGAGAACTTTACAAGCCTTTTAGGGTTCTGTACCAATAACGTAACCACAAAATTAAAATTTTGAAAAAAACCCCGACAGCGACATAGTAGACCGATTTTAATAAAACATGGCTAAGAACACCCCCGACTAACTCAGCTTTCAGACCAAAAAACTAAATCTAAATCGGTTCATCCGTTCGGGAGCTACGTTGCCACAGACAGACACACTCACATACAGACAGACAGACAGACAGACAGATAGACAGACAGACAGACAGACAGACAGACAGACAGACAAACAGACAGACAGAGACGTCAAACTTATAACACCCCGTCGTTTTTGCGTCGGGGGTTAAAAAAGGCAAAAAAGGAGGTTATGGTGCGATTCTGTCCGTCTGCCTGTCTGTCACATTAATATTATCTTTTCACATTTAAAATTGCTTGACTATTTCGACTTGAATAACCACTACGACATAAGCAGTAAATATCTTCAAGCGGTCAGCCAGTAAGTTCAATATTTTATAGGAAAAATCCAATATATCAAAATGCCCGGCGGGTACTACCGATTTTCGACCGATAAATGTTTCCAAAGAGCTTATACCAATATCAGTACTATTACTTGTGGAATAAAATCGATTTTCCAGCAGGTTTTCTTTCTGCGAAGTCTTTCCCGCAACTTACGTTTAACACTAATGGAAAACTACACGGATTTTAGAACCATAAGAGCGTAAGTGTGTGCGCTTTGCTGCACAATAGATCCTATTTTTTTTCTATTAAAATCTCATAAAAATGGGATTTTTTGCGTGGCAGAGAAATCTGTTGTTGGTGGCGACACTTGATTTTATTTGCTAACGGGTATAGGCAACTTGACTGTACTTAAAATAAAATAATTTATACCATGCACGAAATAAAGCATCAGAGAATTATAAGAAAAACAGGAATATTTAGTAAGTCGTTCAAAATCGTTTTTGACAGGTCTTAAAAAGAAGCTGATTTGACTAGGAGGAAAGTAGCCTAAATATTGCCAATATTTGGTGTTGTTATTTTAGTTGCTTGTATTGTATAAAATTTGATTGGATTACAATTATTTTCAGTCTCATGAACTTTAGACTATGTTTCAAAGTTCTTAGCTTTCTCTATCTTTATCACGTTCGTCTGTTAAGAGAAAAGTTTCCAGACTATAATAGTACATTACGATACAAGTGCGTAAAAAAGGAAGTCCGAAACATAGATTTAGAATTATTAAACTAGATTGTTTAGTTAGGTCAAAAAGTGTGTCCACATGAGAGGTAATTGTTTGGGCTGGTGTCCCTCTCGCACTTGCTGACAATGTCAACATTATTCAGTGACGTCATCACTGTCATAAATTGGGGATACCAGTCAATTTTCAAAGTTACTACTAAATCTACTAACACCCAATTGAAAGTATTTTTTAATTATACAAATCTTTGATTTACTGGCATCAAAATAATTACATTATAATTATTTTCAAATTTTTTGAAATATATCGAAACCCTAGTTTGAATATAACATTAAAATAAAATAAGAAGTTATAAAGTCAGGTAATATACAGATAAAAATACTACTACTATGGGAACCTCATTAACACTGGCAACACGTGCGAGAGGGACACCGGCCCAAACAATGCCCTCTCATGTGGACCGTTTTCGCTAGTCTGATACGATCGACTTTCTGTTTCAGTAATAAGGTTCAATTTCGTATGGCAAAATATGTGATTGAGCTGTCCCCTGTAAAGGTCTTTGGTCCGAAACGAGTGGCGATAAATTAAATCACGACCGAAGGGAGTGTTTTAAATCGACACGAGTTACGAATTTCTTTTTTTCGCACTTGTATAGTAATGTACTATTTTTTACAGGGCAGTTTTAAGCTAGCGTATTTTCGTGCACGCGTCGCTTCGTGCGAGTTACGTTTTTCTGTTTTTCTACATCTAGTATTAAACTCTCGCGCGCGATATTCTTTTCGAAGAAGTAAGAAGATTAAAATGCTAGTCTTCAATGTTTTTCACATAAATGTCTCTGCGTATCTTCGAATTTGCATGAGCTGAAGGCAATAAATGAATCGACAGAATGCTGAAAACTGTTTTATTAGAGATGGGCCGAATACGGACTTAGCCGAATACGAATATTCGGCCGAACATTCGGTTCAGCTGTTGCCGAACCGAACATTCGGTTCCGCCATGTTTTAAATCCTGGCTTAGAGTTAAAAACTTTTCAATGATTAGTATATATTGGGTGGGTACTAAGGCTCTTAATGTTCCTATAATTTAGTGCATACAAAAAAAATGGTTTTGTATCTTAAGCTACGTTATTTTAATTTTTAACATAATTATTTAATACATAATTATTTACATAAGTATTTTTAACTCCATTTTTTGGGTTTCTTAGAATGCTGAAATAGGATGTCATTATCCGATGAATTACGAAAAAACTTACGCTATTTATTTACTTTGTTTATTCGGTAAATATTCGGCAATATAACCGAACTATTCGGCCGAATACGAATATTGAAAAACTTGCCGAATATGCCGAATACCGAATATTTACCGAATATTCGGCCCATCTCTAGTTCATTCATCTAGTTCATTGTTGAGAATGTGCTTATTTGTTCGAAAATTCTCTCAGTAACAGGTATCCTAAAAGCCACTAGTGCGTCCGGAAAGCAGAGATACGTATATCACGGAAACATGGGACCTAAATCAAGCCTCAACGTCCGAGTGAGGCCGGATAACACGTACCGTTCTAGAACGTTCTCGATTTCTGTGCCGATTGTGATTAATTTATAGTAGTGATTACACTAGGTCAAATAGGAATCGTTATTGAATAATTCATTCTGACTAGTATAACAGATAACATGGTCAATCGGGATATTTACGTCTGGTGGGATAAATGCATCTTTTGAAGATATATTCTAAATGGAATACATACATGAGAATCGAAAGAGCTCGTGATGAGTAATCTAAATATATAAAAGAAGAAACTGACTGACTGGCTGACATATCAACGCACAGCCGAAACCGCTGACTTTCGGGACTGGTCAATTTTTTTGCTTTTTCAAATAAAACAACATATTTTTTGGCCTAGAGATTCCAAATTCATTTTCTGGAAGTTTCTGTGGAATACCGTAACACCACATTACATGTAAACATTTTTTTTAAATTTAAGCATGTTTATACCAGTTATCCTTAAAGTTAGACATAAGCTATTGCCGGCTTTTTTTCTAGGCCTACATTTATGTATAAGAGCGACAATTCCACCATACATTATTTTGTTATAAGTCGATCGGTACGTACGGGCAGGGTTTTCGATTGAAGCTCTTAAGCAGCGTGATTTTTACCGACTTTTAGCACATATAGTTATGTTTTAATAATCTATTTATTATAAAAAAACCTTAAACATTCCTCAAGAATCACTCTATTCATACATAGGTGAAAAACGCATAAATATCCGTTCATAGTTTTTGAGTCTGTCGCAAAATTCACAAACACAGTTTTATAACATGCAGAGAAATGAATCAAATTAAAAATGAGATTAAGAGAGAAAAAATAAATACACAAATTAGTATAACAAACCTTCACCGAAAATACAAAACTGGACTACTGAACTGGCTAGTGAGGCTAGCTAGGGTATCGCGGTGGACACGGCTGCCAGGCTGCCACTGCCACCCGCTATTAAATAGTGATTAAGCGCGTGTTACTGTAGGTACCTATGCCTATTTTTTAACTGTTTAGATAATATAAACAGAAATAAATATTTTTTTAGCAAAAAATGTCACTAAAAAGTATTTCCCGAAAGTACCGGGATTTTTCAAGTTGATTTCCCGGTTCTTTGCTTGGCCAAAAATCCCGGGAATTCCCGGTACTTTCGGTACCGGTATTTCCCGGGAGCAAACCCTAACGCGGGCGAAGCCGCGGGAAGAAGTTAGTAAAAATATAAAAATCAAACCTTCCAAAAAAGAGAGTGTTCTAATTTTAGACGCTGGCAACGCTGATGTTAATGGGCGGCAGTAACCGCTTACCACCACTTCTGCTCGTTTGCCACCCTTAAGACAAAAAAAAAAACTGAATTAATACAACAATACACAAACTCTTTAAGACTAAACATAAACATTCTTGCAAACGAGTTTATTGCTGACTGTACTCGTCTGTTCCCTAAATTTTGTACGTGTTAATTCATAACTTAGCCAATTAAACACATGCGTATAAAATGCCAGCAAATAACATGGACGAAATCTTTTAATGACTCAATGAAAGTTTTGGCTACGGTCTGTGTGCTAGGAACGCGCCTCTTTCATATATTTGATCGTCAGTGTCCGAGGTGTGTCCTTATGGTCCGTTTTAACTAAGAACGGCACGTACAAATGTAATTCTGCTTTTTCGGCGTAATAAAATGTTATTTCATTTGTTTTAAAATGTATCGTCGCAGCTTCTTGAGTTCATCTATCACCTTTGTCTGACTCGACTCGCCATTTATAAAGCCAAGACGCCTAACAAAGCCATTTGTGGCATTCCATGCCTAAAGGGTCTATGCTTCATGAGCAATAAGGATCTTTTTATCAAAACTTCTGTTAGAATTTGAATGGAAAGGCACCTTATTGCACTTGTAGTACAAGGGCCCTTTAGGTATAAAGAGTCACGTATGGAGATCTTGCCGCCATAGATTGTAGAAACCTCTAGATATGGGTATGTGACGTTATCATGGCACTGGCACCACTTTTCATTACTACAATATATGACTGGTAGCCAAAGTTGCTCACCAAAATTCATATTTTACATAATGTTGGAGATCGAGAAGAGTAGCTTTAATCTCTCTTTTAGTATAATAGTTATGCAAATAGAATAAAGTATACGAATATCATGATGTCATATCTTGACACAGGATTTAAACATTTGAACTTCAGGTTTGATAATTTGACCAATATCGTTTAGAGTTGATGCGTTAAAATTGCCAAATATCAATAGCTATCTGAACCAGAATAAATGTTTCTTTAATCTATGGTTCGAAGGTATGTTTTATAGATTTGATTTGTCTTTTACGAGGTTATAAAGCGTACAGCAGGGCTATTTTGCTTAAAATTTGTCACTTATCTATGCGGATAAGACATCTGTCACTCTCATACTGGCGTACTTGTCAGAACGTGACAGATGCTTTATCCATGTAGATAAGTGATAAAATAGGAAGCATAATAGACCCACTGGATGGCATAATGTTATTAAAACCTTCCGTCTATATTATTTTCTTTGTCTACGCTCGCCGCAGTCCTCGTGAACGTAACAAAGCGTGAGTCTGGTAATTGCTCCGACTCATTATACACGGCGATGCGTACAAAGGCATGTTGAATTATAACTTGTGACCTAGTTTTTGGGTACAGGTTGTTTTGTAAAGTCTAAGGGCTGATTCAAAGGCGTGCGTACTGTGCAACCTTTCAAAATGTTTGAGTGTTCAAATCTGCAAGTTGTTAGTTTATAGTACATTACTACAGAGGCCGGGACAAAGGGGGATTCCCCATTTCCCGCCGAGGTATGTATAGTGCTTTTCTCAAACATGGTATGAAATAAATAAAGTCTACTGAAAATAGTAACTTTGGATGGCTGTATCTCCTAAACGGTGCGTCGTAGCGCAAAAATAATCGAATTTTCGTTCCTCTTTGGTACCCCGTATACGCTTATAAAAAAAACAAAAAGTTTAAAAAAAATTCAAAAAAAAACGAAAAATTTTTTTTTGTATGAAAACGCACCCAAAATCAAATATTGTCTAGGGCCCGTACCAGTTGCAGTCGGCATGTCTATAAAGCCCCTTATAGTTTTTTTTTAATTGGCTAAATACCTGGATGTTAATTCACAATTATCTGTGTTTGGAAATTAAAAAATTCCTATTGATATTATATGTATCAGTCCGAATATATGTACACTAGTGAAAGAATTATCCTTTAACTCCTAACCATTGAGGAGTTGACCTTCCATCATCAGCTCAGCCACATAAAATTATTACCATCAGGCGTAAATACTGGTTTACCTTTGAAAAATACACTAAAAACATTACATGTGCCTATAACATTTGAAGAGTTCCCTCGATTTCTCCAGGATCCCATCATCAGACCCTGACTTGGTGCCAATGGGACCATCTCGGGGTTATACCCGTTCGATCAAAAAAAAAATTTTGAAAATCGGTCCACAATTCTCGGAGATATCGAGGAACATACATACAAAAAAAAAAAAAAAAAAAAAAAAAACATTCAGTCGAATTGAGAACCTCCTCCTTTTTTGAAGTCGGTTAAAAAGAAGACTTTGCCGGCCTTGGCCTGCAAGGTTTGTATGAAATTCCATTATCTATCAATCGTCCTAGCCGCACCTGCAACGTCATACTTCGCTGCCAATTATAAGGCACATAACATCAATATTTCATACCATGTTTGAGAAAAATATATAACTATGTATAACAAGTAATCTTGACGACCGGCCTGGCGCAGTCGGTTAGTGACCCTGCCTGCTGCGCCGCGGTCCCGGGTTCGAATCCCGGTAAGGGCATTTATTAGTGTGATGAATGCCGCTTAAAGTGGGCTATGGACGGCTGTTGCCTTATTTCGAGAGGTAAACTGTTAAATATTTTTATTGACATTGCCTGACAATTTTTCCTCTGTAATGCGCTTTTACATTTTGGCATAACTAATTTTGTAGGATCTCTGGGTCGGAGCTTAGGGTGTGTACTAATTGTCGTATATAAATGAGGATTACCATAAACAAATATAGATACTTCAAAAATGTATAGCCCTGTGAGAGTCAAAAGGTTTAGCTTTTTAAACAATGGCCGGCACGGTTCTTGATATCCTACTCCGCTTACGGCTCTCACACATTTCTTTTGCACTAAGAATACTCGCCAAATATCGCTCGCATTACCCCATAATATTAAACCATACCTTAATTGAGAAGCTACATAACCATGGTATGCTGTTAAGGCAACTTTTTCACCAGCTTCTATGTATATAAGTATTTATATGTTATATATATCGTTGTCTGAGTACCCACAACACAAGCCTTCTTGAGCTTACCGTGGGCCTCAGTCAATCTGTGTAAGAATGTCCTATAATATTTATTTATTTATTATTTATTTATTAATCTTAGGAAAATGCGAGGGGCGGTTTTTGCTGACCATGCGGGCAAGCATGTACGTTTATCGCGCGACCATGCTATATGCATGAAAAAAAAAAAAAACAGAATCATAGGTAATATAGATTTTTACGGCAGGTTCACACAGTTAATAAGCTAGTTATACAACATTAAAAATGTTAATTTCTTTTTTAAATATTATTTATGTTTTTTGAATATTGTATAACTAGCTTTATTACCAGTGTGTGAACCTGCCTAAAAAATCTATATTATTTATGGTCATGGTTCATTGCTTTCATGCTTGTATGTGGTTAGCTTTTGCACATTGTAATTTTTCCCTAGTCACCCGTTGACCAAATGACCACGAATGCTGTAAAGTGTTTGAAACGTCGGGATGAAATGTAAATTCATTATTATCATCGTCCTTGCGTTATCCCGGCATTTGCCACGACTCATGGTAGCCTGGAGTCCGCTGTGACAACTAATCCCAAGATTTGGCGTAGGCACTAGTTTTTACGAGAGCGACTGCCATCTGACCTTCCAATCTGAAGGCTTATTGGAATTAGTTCGGTTTCCTCACGATGTTTTTTCTTTCTTTTCTTTCTTTCTTACAACTGTATAGACGCTCAATTATTATTTTTATTTCCTTTAATATAACCTAACACATCTTTCAATGCAGCTAAGTGCGTTTTCACATTATCCGATATCGGATGTCGGACCGATATCTCATACATTACAGGCGCCATCTTTGATTTTTTCAATTGAAATCTTTCCGATATCTGATCGTACAATGTGAAAACGGACTAAGGCTTAAAAAACTCTCCTCTATTTTTATCTTATGCCATATCCCTACTCTAATTTTACTGGCCAGTGCTTCCAGTCTCCAATCATTTCAGTCAATTTGGCGTAACGCTCTAACGCTCTGAATGAGCGTCTAGAGAGCCCTTAACGTCACTTGGCTAACGAGTCTAACGATAGATTAATGATCAATCAACAGTTTACGTGGATATAAAAAAGGTAAAAATGAGAAAATTAAATTTAGGAAATGTAAATTGGAACGTTGTTCGATAGCCTTTGAATGGTGTTGTAAAATGATCATTAACTGAAATATTTTTGACTAAAGAACAAATTTAATGAAATTATTGTATTCAATAGGTCCGACATTTTGTCTTCTATTTTTCTCTCTTCTTGTTAGTAGGTATTAGGTAATCTTCTCATTACTACGACTCCAATTAAATTGTACGTATGTATGTATGTATGTATAAACTCTTTACTGTACAAAACACAAAATATTAACACAGGATATTATCCATATAGGAATTGTTGACTTTATCTTACATTTAACTTCGTAAGGTGAGCCTAAGGGCCCATTTAGACGGTACGAGAACTCGCATACGAGTTTTATTACATTGCGGTGTTTGATAGCTGTGCAAAATTGTATGTAACCTCAACAGCCCGCGATGTAACTAAAATCGCATGCGAGTTCGCACGCCGTCTAATTCAGGCCTTTACGGGCGGTGCAAAGTGGCATTGCATAAATCGCTCTGTGTCCAATAATTGCGAGCCAGTCGCTAGCCATAATTATGATAAGTACCAAAAAATAAAGTGCATTTTCCATTAATTATATGAATGTTGTGTATGACATTATCATCAACGAACATCATTCTGTTTGATTTTTTTTGCTGTCACTACAGCGGTCACCTGTAGATTCTACCGATACAGCACCACATTGTTATTTGAAGTATGTTAGGGATCATCCACATATTACGTCACACCAAATTTCAGGTTTTTGGACCCCTCCCCCTATGTCACGCTTTTTTTCGGTATCCCTTTAACAGGGATTGTCACATTTAGTATGACCCCCCTCCCCCCCCCCCTACACTGTGACGTAATATATGGATGACGCCTTAAAAGCGGTAAGAGTTTTGAATGATTCACGATTATTTTCATTAGACTTGTATTGACCGGATGTAGACCGTGATTAGGTACCTTTTTGGTTTTCGTCGAGCTCCCGATATTTCAATATTAATTTCATCAACAATAATAATAATAAAAAACGTAAAAATAAGAAACCATTTCGAATAACAATTAATCCCACGTTGTTTTATCATTCATGTAGTCTTGTGTTGTATAATAAGCTTTGGAAATGAGTACACGCTTTACATGATTCTTAAATTTATTAATTGACAAGTCAGTAATATGATTCGGAAGTTTATTATAAAATCGAACACAATTACCCATGAATGATTTTTTAATTTTACAAAGCCGTGTGAAGGGTACCGCGAGTTTATGTTTATTTCTAGTATTTATATTATGTACATCACAGTTTTTCTTAAAATTACAAATGTTTTTATGTACATACATAATATTCTCATAAATATATTGACAATGCACTGTCATTATATTAATGTCCTTAAATTTATCTCTAAGTGAGTCTCTATGGTTCATTTTATATATTGCTCGAATAGCCCTCTTCTGCAGAATAAATATGGTATTTATCTCTGAAGCACTGCCCCAAGCGCGTGTCGTGGCTAGGCCGTTATGCGCCCGTAGACCGCCTTTCATATGAAGTTTACTAAATATCGCGAGAGATGGCGCTTTATCGGGAGCGGAGAATTTCTACATCGCGCTAATGCCATTTTTATCTAGTTCGTATAATCGTTTAGGTTTGGGATTCTTTTAATATACTGTATGGGCTTGTTTTGTAATTGGGCAGTTTTTAGTCGGATTAGGGTTACAAAACACAAATTTAGGGTGCATAGGGTATTAAATGTATAAAAGGGGATTTGCAACAGAATAAATTTTATAAAACAATACAGTGACAACATTATAGAATATATATTTTATAATGTTGTTCCTGTCAAATCATGTTATAGCATTTCATAAATTCAATTGGTGGCGCAAAAACTATCGAGTATGTTTTGTTTGATTGAGAGACTTACGCATCCTAAAATATCTTATGTGAAGGAAGTGGTTAAGTACTGGAAAAAACCGGCCAAGAGCGTGTCGGGCCACGCTCAGTGTAGGGTTCCGTAGTTTTTCGTATTTTTCTCAAAAACTACTAAACCTATCAAGTTCAAAACAATTTTCCTAGAAATTCTTTATAAAGTTCTACTTTTGTGATTTTTTTCATATTTTTTAAACATATGGTTCAAAAGTTAGAGGGGGGGACGCACTTTTTTTTCCTTTAGGAGCGATTATTTCCGAAAATATTAATATTATCAAAAAACGATCTTAGTAAACCCTTATTTATTTTTAAATACCTATTCAACAATATATCACACGTTGGGGTTGGAATGAAAAAAAATATCAGCTCCCACTTTAAATGTAGGGGGGGTACCCTAATAAAACATTTTTTTCCATTTTTTATTTTTGCACTTTGTTGGCGTGATTGATATACATATTGGTACCAAATTTCAGCTTTCTAGTGCTTACGGTTACTGAGATTATCCGCGGACGGACGGACGGACGGACGGATGGACGGACGGACAGACAGACATGGCGAAACTATAAGGGTTCCTAGTTGACTACGGAACCCTAAAAAGATGTAGGTACGTAGGTATACATACAAGCAAGCTCCTACTTGAGAATTCAGAATGCTTAAACAATACCTTCATAGAACACGCTACCACATGCTAAAGTTCCTTTTACACTGGTCTCGTCCGACAAACGGGCAGTGTAAATATTTCAGTCGACTTTAGTTCGGAGCTATGCGAGAAATGACTGCCAAATTTTTACATTTCTCATGTTCTGCATTGTTTCGTTTTCATTTGTTATTTCTCGATTTAATAAGCGTGAGTATTCGAGGCGAAATATTTAAATGAAATAATTATTGGTATGCAGCAGACTGCCTTGTATATACACCGTGTTTTTTTTGTTTTCCGTTAAATTCGACACGTCGTCGTTAGGTTCATTATCAGGAACTATCCTGTATATAACTTTTAGTTAAATTCGCAAAAAAATCGTTTTCATACATAATAAATAAATTTATTAGTGTGAAGTCTCTCCTTAAAAATTACATTCAAGTTAGTGTCGAGTACAGCACATGTCAAAAAAAATAAACAAATAACATTAGGAATTGGTAAAGGCACACGTGTTCAGTAATTATCTTAATTTTTTTAATAACTCGATAACCGTCAAAATTAATACGCTTGTTTTTTAGACAAATTAATTGTATTTGATCTAACCTTAAAACTAACGGAATTCAATAAAAACAGGGTGTATAAAATGTACTCTATCATTTTGCAACGGGCGTTGTTTTTATATTTACCTACAAAGTCAATAAATAAATAACTAAAACAGTAGTGTCACCATTACACAGTACAGAGAATTGTAGCCATAGAATGATTAGGCATTTGTCATAGACTTTGATTGAGATTGAAGATATAGAATTGTGTACACGACAGTATAATAAAGAGTACTATCGTACAGTATGGCCACTCCCGCTCCCCGCTGAAAGTGCCGCCCACCACCTCTCGGTTACCTCACAGTTACCGCCTGTCAAAAACGCGAACAGTCGACCTGTCATATCTTTTTCATACAAACATTAGTACGCGTTCACCTACACCAGCTTAGACTGTGTGCTAGGAACTCGCCTCTTTCATATATTTGATCGCCAGTGTCCGAGGTATGACACGTCTAAGATGGTACTGAGTTTTTCATGGATTAAAACATTTACAATAATACGATCTTGACGCCTACTTGCAAAACTGGCCAGAGGAAACGGCCGTTTAGCAGTGGGACAGTCAAATAAGCTTAGAAAAATACTATTTTTACTCCGTTGTGACGCCGTTTAGCAGTGAGACATTCAAATAAGCTTAGAAAAATACTATTTTTACTCCGTTGTGACGCCGTTTAGCAGTGAGACATTCAAATAAGCTTAGAAAAATACTATTTTTACTCCGTTGTGACGCCGTTTAGCAGTGGGACAGTCAAATAAGCTTAGAAAAATACTATTTTTATTCCGTTGTGACGCCGTTTAGCAGTGAGACATTCAAATAAGCTTAGAAAAATACTATTTTTACTCCGTTGTGACGCCGTTTAGCAGTGAGACATTCAAATAAGCTTAGAAAAATACTATTTTTACTCCGTTGTGACGCCGTTTAGCAGTGGGACACTCAAATAAGCTCAGAAAAATACTATTTTTACTCCATTGTGACGCCGTTTAGCAGTGGGACATTCAAATAAGCTTAGAAAAATACTATTTTTACTCCGTTGTGACGCCGTTTAGCAGTGAGACATTCAAATAAGCTTAGAAAAATACTATTTTTACTCCGTTGTGACGCCGTTTAGCAGTGGGACACTCAAATACGCTCAGAAAAATACTATTTTTACTCCGTTGTGACGCCGTTTAGCAGTGGGACATTCAAATAAGCTTAGAAAAATACTATTTTTACTCCGTTGTGACGCCGTTTAGCAGTGGGAACTCAAATCAGCTTAGAAAAATAATATCAGCTCGAAACTTCGGAAGGCCATCTTTACTGAAAAATGTCGTACGATACACGTGCGAAAAGGAAATTCGTAACTCGTGTCGATTTGTTTTACACTCCCTTCGATCGTGTTTTAATTTATCGTCACTCGTTTCGAACTTCCCTTTTTACGCACATGTATCGTAATGTACTATTAGTTATGTCTAATTAATAGCTTACTTCGAATTCTTAAACGTTAACGATTTACTTTAACTTTTAACAAATAAAATGCCAGAACTAATTACTGCTATTGCTCACATGTCTTGGAGCATTCTTCCGTTGACCAGTTTAACAAGAACTTAAGTAGCTTGCTGTTTTCATACGGGATAAAAGAAATTTCAGGAGTTCAGGGGTTTTCGGTAACTGGTAGACAAGCTTTACAGATCACTTGCCTGATTTATACCACACCTCACCTCGGACACTGGCGATCAAATATATGAAAGAGGCGCGTTCCTGGCACACATTCTAAGCTCGTATGAGTGAAATAGGACACAGGTCGACTGTTCGCGTTTTTGACTGGCGGTAACCGAGAGGGGGTGGACAGCACTTTCAGCGATCGGGAGTGGCCATACTGTACGATAGTACTCTTTATTATACTGTGTCTAACGTCTATACTCTGTACTGTTACCACAGTATACCTAATAAAGAGAGCTATTACACTGAGAGAAAAAACAACCAGTTTTCATGTTCCTTCAACAAGTTTTTTGGTTAAAACAGCGCCTACGTACTCTTTGGTTCAAACAGAAAGTTAGATTTTGTTAAGTGTAGGTTTTTTATCCCTTCTGCTTGTATTATAAGTTGTAAACTATTTTAATATTACATTTCTCGCAGACGAGACATCGTTGACACCTAAAGTCGAGTAATGTCGTGGCCGGGCCGAAAGTCTATAGAAGGAAAGCGGGGTCTACGAAAATGTCTATGATGAGTATGGTACCATCAAAGCGTCTTTAACTTCGTACACGGAATCTGAATTATCACACGGTTGACTGAAGTTAGTTCCACTGTTGTCTGACGTACGTGATAACGCCCTGAGAAAACAAACTTTCCAGTCAAAATTGATAAAAGTGTCACTTTTTTTTAAACATATAAATGAAGCTAAAAGTACTGTTAGCAAAACTCAGATGAGTTTAAAGTGCCACCCGGTTTTTTATTAGGGTTCCGTAGTCAACTAGGAATCCTTATAGTTTCGCCATGTCTGTCTGTCCGTCCGTCCGTCCGTCCGTCCGTCCGTCCGCGGATAATCTTAGTAACCGTTAGCACTAGAAAGCTGAAATTTGGTACCAATATGTATATCAATCACGCCAACAAAGTGCAAAAATAAAAAATGGAAAAAAATGTTTTATTAGGGTACCCCCCCTACATGTAAAGTGGGGGCTGATATTTTTTTTCATTCCAACCCCAACATGTGATATATTGTTGGATAGGTATTTAAAAATGAATAAGGGTTTACTAAGATCGTTTTTTGATAATATTAATGTTTTCGGAAATAATCGCTCCTAAAGGAAAAAAAAGTGCGTCCCCCCCTCTAACTTTTGAACCATATGTTTAAAAAATATGAAAAAATCACAAAAGTAGAACTTTATAAAGACTTTCTAGGAAAATTGTTTTGAACTTGATAGGTTCAGTAGTTTTTGAGAAAACTACGGAACCCTACACTGAGCGTGGCCCGACACGCTCTTGGCCGGTTTTTTTATGAATAGTAATGTTTTATTGGTATCTAAATTGTTGTTAATATAGCTGAAATTTCTAAGAGATTCATATTAACTTATAACATAGTTTTATAAAAATTTGACAACTATTAGAATGACGTAGCAGTAGCACATGAAACGCTACGCTTATCGTCTATGCAGTAGCGTAGGCTAAGCTACGGATACACTTTATGAAAAAAATATCTATAATGACTGAAATTTTTCAAATTATGAAGTATCAGTAATTATGAAATCAACGATATCATTCTAAAATGTAAACACTCAACTTTAATTTCTGCAAAATAACGGCATGACCCAAAACCAACGATAATCGCCTGCAGTTTCTAAATAAAATATTCGCTCACAATTTTTTACAGCTCAAAGCTATTTTAAAAGCATCAATCATGCTGAATTGCTCGCCACTGTAATACAGCATAAGCACATCGCTTCGTGCGATACATAGGTCTTTTCTGACCCTCGCCAGTGTACTAAAACTGGCATACCGTGCAGTGTCCATGTTCATATACCTTCGCGTGTCCACCCTGTATTTAAAATGTTCACTTCGCTTGAAAAATCTGCTTTAATCTTGTGGAGTTAATGCTTATTTTTGAGTGGAAGTGAATACTGCGGTACAGTCAACAACACAGCTGTGAATACAAAGTGTCAAAAATATGTATACACACCTTAATGTACAGGCAATAAAGTTCTGTATACGGCACTTTGTCTGTATGTATTCACAGCTGTGTTGTAAACTGTACTCACGGCTAATTATAAAATTAAAAAGTTTGCAGAGTGTGCTGCATAATTAAGTATACAGTCAGCAAAATGAAGGTTGTTTAACTATATTCTCGACCTTATTTTAACGAGTATAAGGGTTGTAAAGAATGCGTGGTATTGTAGTTTGTGAAGGACTAGTAGGCATGTTTGTGACAAGTGGGTGTTGGGACATAATTGCAAGGTTTTTTAAATGGCTTTTATTTAGCTCTTTGTGGGTAAATGTTTGAAATTTCTGGGTAATAAACTATTCTATAAATAATAATAAATAAATAATAAATATTATAGGACATTCTTACACAGATTGACTGAGGCCCACGGTAAGCTCAAGAAGGCTTGTGTTGTGGGTACTCAGACATCGATATATATAATATATAAATACTTATATACATAGAAAACATCCATGACTCAGGAACAGCTATCTGTGCTCATCACACTAATAAATGCCCTTACCGGGATTCGAACCCGGGACCGCGGCGTAGCAGGCAGGGTCACTACCGACTGCGCCAGACCGGTCGTCAAAACAGGGTGTAACAAATTTCATTCTATACAGGGTGTAACAAATACTAATCCATTTAAGGGTATTTTCGGCGTCGTTTCATGATTAAAAAAAAATAGATTACTTTTTTAAGCGATTGTATGGAAGGTGCTGGCTTGAACGATCTACCGATTTGACCGTTTGGTTACAATCTATGCTTGTAACAATTTAAAGGTAATGAACTTTTCGTCGATATTCCTGTTATATATGATATATAATTTTATTTAATGAATATTTAGTACTTACATTAGTAACTTTATTGGTAATATTTAGGCCACTGGGTTTAGATCAACATAACAGACAACCTATGTTTCTGATCGTCAAACGTTCAGAAATATTTGCAGAAAACTTTTGCGTATTAAATTTAAGCGGGCAATGACTACCTTTGGGTTCGATTAAGACCAGTGATATATTACTCCGGCTATATTTTATTTATTTATTATTATAACGAGCCTACATTGTGTCCCACGTCCCACTGCTGGGCAAAGGCCCTTTGATTTCCACTCGTCCCGGTTCTGGGCGATCTCCGGCCAGTCGTTGAGATATACGTCCAGGTCATCCCGCCATCTCCGCCTGGGCCTGCCGGATCGCCCGTCTTGCGGCATCCATACTGTGGCTACTTTAGCCCACCTCTGTGGATGCATACGGCAGACATGCCCAGTCCCATTTTAGCTATATAAGGTGTTACTAAATTAGTCACGGATATTCTTAGGGCTGATAGTACTTCGCTCCTGGAGTATATTTATGTATGAAAGATCACAGGTTTTGTTATGCTTTTTTGGAAAAAACTAGGAAACAAGTATGCCATGTTAAAACACCCTGTTAATAATAGTATTTTATGCAACAGGCGTATAAAGGAGGTCAAAAAAGACGAGTGGCGTGGGTAACAATTTGAGGCGAAGCCGAAAATTATTATTAAGACGCCACGAGTATTTTTTGACTCAGTTAAACACCGTTGCATACAATACTTTTTCTACGACCATGCACTTACATAGTTTTGAATAGTTTTATTGAATAACTTTCGTGATATTCACACTGTTTCCTTTATTTTGACGCAAAGGTTTGCACTTTTAGCTCAGCTGCCCAAAGCCTTCCCTCGCACGCGCGCAGTATCGTTATAACAATGCGTTGCCATGGTTTCAGAGCCAAACAATGCGTTTTCAGTTTTTTCGATACTGCACGCATGCGCGGAAAGCTGGCGGACGCTGGCTTTGGGGAATAGACTTTTATGTAGGGTTTTAAAGATCTATGTACGACCCTGTAAATGACGAATAAGAGTTCGGGAGTAGGAAAAATAATAAAAAAGGAGATCTCTCTAGATACTGATAACGTGACATGAGAGACAGTGTTAAACATCTTGACAGGCAATTACATTATAGGGGATGGTTATTTAGAAAATAAATTAAAATATTTTTTTGTTAAGGAAATGAAAACAAAAAAATCATATGAAAATTTTGTTTTGATTTCTAGTAAAAGTTAATTGTTTTGATGTTAATTAACGTCCCTTAAAATATCCGTGACTGATTTGGTTACACCCTATATTTACAGCTTGTTTTTACTATATTCTCTCAGGATGCCTATAAATGGTTAACAGCATTAACAAGTGTTATAAACCGGCAATAAACAGAGTTTTGGAACCTCAAGTTGAACCCTTGGGGCCCTTTATAAGTCGCACAAATATAACAGACTTTTGAAAAAATATTGTGGCGTTGAAGTTTCTAGGTACTATCAGCTGCAAAAGTGCATGGCGAATTTATCAATGAATTCATTCATAATTTCTCCATGCAATTTTGCACTTCACTGTACCATACTCTAAGTGCGTTTTCACATTATCCGATCCGATATCGGATGTAGGTCCCGCCATCTTGGATTTTTTGCATTGAAATCCTTCCGACATCCGATATCAGATCGGATAATGTGAAAACGGACTAAAGGCCTCTCCAAACCTATCGACGTGGATGTTATATTATTATAATGTATACAATTTAAACAAAATGTTTTTAATGCGCATTAACTTTATTGGTAAAACGTTTAGTTTAGTGTAATGATGCTAAATTACAAATTATTATCAAAACAAATATTTACAATTAAAAATATAAAAACATACAAATACAGCCATTTGTTCATCCAGTGATCGGATTAGGGTGTGCCATTTCGGGTGAATGACCTCAAACATTGATCATAGCGTGGATACGACTTGGGATTACTTGGGATTACGGGACTGATATTATTTTTGCACAGTAAATATTATTGATCTAAATTAAGACGATATAATAATACAATATTTTGTCACACCGCTTATTCAAAATTACCTTTAACATTTAAAAGGTACAATAGTACAATTTTAAAATAAAACATCAATAAAAACATGTAATTATTTATGGTCATTTTTTTTTGTAAATGGGTAATTTTGGCTAAAAGCTATATCCATATTAAGTTTACGCACCGAGATCCCGCGAAATGGCACCCCCGTATCCGATCACTGTTCATATAACACAATACGTAGATAATTTCTTAAAACTAGTATCTACTAATTAATAATAACAAAAAATCTGTGATTTGTCTTATACTTACGTATCTTGGTGTCATTAGTATGAAAAGAAAAAATGTATAAGAAAGTAAAAACAAGAATTGTTACTGTTTTCGTAATTAGGTAAGGTTTTATCGTTACATTTATTATACGCTACTTGAGAATTAATAAGAAGGAAAGTATAAAAGTGAAAAAGACAAGACATGAGACGAAAGATATTGACAAATAAATGATATATTATTAATCGTGTTCAATATTTATACCCGGCCCCTAAGGCCTGAGACAGCGTGCGAACTCGCATGCGATTTTAGTTACATTGCGGGCAGTAGAGGTTACAATAAGAGTTTTGAATGATTCACGGTTATTTTCATTAGACTTATATTGACCGGGATATAGACCGTGATTACCTTTTTGATTTTTGTCGAGCTCCCGATGTTTCGACGCAGTTGCATGCATCATGATCACGGAAAACTGACGAAGGCGGGTGGATGTTAAAGTTGCATAGAAGGAGGGTAGATCGCGCGCTGTCTATGCAACTTTAACATCCACCCGCCTTCGTCAGTTTTCCGTGATCATGATGCATGCAACTGCGTCGAAATATCGGGAGCTCGACAAAAATCAAAAAGGTAATCACGGTCTATATCCCGGTCAATATAAGTCTAGTAGAGGTTACATACAATTTTGCACAGCCTTCAAATACCGCAATGTCATAAAACTCGTATGCGAGTTCTCGTACCGCCTAAATGGTCCCTAACTGACCATGGTCCACTTTACAGATTTGCTGTCTGAACATTTGCAAAACATTCTAATCCATACTAATATTATAAACGGGAAAGTGTGTGTCTTTTTGTTTGTTCGTCTTTCACGACAAAACGGAGCGACGAACTGACGTGATTTTTTAAGTGGAGATAGTTGAAGGGATGGAGAGTGCCATAGGCTACTGCATGCTGGTTTGCTTACGACTATTTAAAAACTTTCCACAACTTCCGCATTTGCAAATTTAACGAAGCTGCAAGGGGTTGTTACTTTTATTAGATTGTATACACCGTGTTTTTATTGAATTCATTAACTTTAAGAGATGGTTCTTTAGATCAAATACAATTAATTTCTCTAAGAAACTAGCGTCTTAACTCTTACGGTTATCGAGTTATTAAAAAATAAAAATAATCACTGAACACGTGTATGACAGCCTTTACCACTTCCCAATGATATCTGTTTTGACATGTGCCGTCAATTACTTGACACTAACTTGAATATTATTCTTAAGGATCTCTCACACTAATTAATTCATTTATTATGTATGAAAACGATGAAAAAAATTGTTTCGCGAATTTAAATAAAAGTGATACCTATACAAGGTGGTTCCTCATAACGAAGCTAACGACATGTCGAATTTAACGGAAAACAAAGAAAACACGGTGTATAGATAAAAATTTGCTAGAAGTAATATAACATTTTATCTTTAAATTGCCCTCAGAAATACGTATCTAGGTAAAATCATTTGGTTTCCTCATGATACACCGTGTAGAAGGAAAGTGATTGCTAAGACGATGAAACATAGAAGAAGAATGGAAGAGAAAGACATGTTGTACCGACCCCACATAACATAACGTGGGATATAAGAAGGATAGGAAGAAATATTGTATTGTATTGTATTCAGATTATGTCTAAGGTTTTTCGAATTTTAAACATTTGCCTTGATGTCTTTTTCTACTGCATTGAATACTTCATCAACTGCCGAAGTAGCAAACCCGAGCAAAACATTTGACATTCTGACATCGTTATCACTCAAAATACAAACACTACGTGTTCTTAAATTTTGACTCTGTACAATCGCTATCAGGGGGCCGATTTTTGAATCTCACGGCGTTCGAATTCAGAAAATTGTCACTGAAAATAGTAGGCAATTCACCGTTTTCAACCGGTATTTTTAGTGACAGTGAGACTCAAAAATCGGCCTCCAGATATTTCATACCTATTATCAGATACGACATATCGTTGCCGAGTTCCTATGACCAACTTTCTGCTCCATCATCAGATCAGCTCCATACTATATTATTGTATTGTCACGTGATACGTGATTTACATATGAGTGCAAAATTTCAGAATCGAAAACCGGGAAGTGGGTTAAATTTGACTTGCATGATTTGATTACAGACAGACGATGGGACAGGTGAAAGTACCTAAATTTAAGCTTGTAGTAAAAACGTTCGATTTGCAGTAAGATAAAAACACTAGTTAAAAAGATTAGGACACACTTAGAAAAGAGTCGAACACAAAAGGCCTAATAGCCTTACACACTATCCGTAATTAAGTCAATGTGGTTTGGTAAAAAAATCACTAAACAGGTAAAAAATCACTGAATCAGGTAAGTTGCATGAGGGTAATTCCGAAAGTCGTCTAATTTCGAAAGTCGCACGAAAATGTAGTACTTAGTAGTAGTAGCTCTTTATTGTACAAAAACACATTAAAATTAACATACATTGAAAATCACCATTATTTCCATCACATCAAGATTCCAGATTATTACCAGATCATTTCTGTCATTCGGAATTACCCTAATGCACCTTACTACTTCATCGTACGGATTTTTAAAAAAGGTCTATTTTAATATCCTTTTAAATAGCTGGTTTCAGACTTCAGAGGATAAAATGTTAGTTTGATATTGTTAAGCTTAAGGATGAATGCTTATGTTAGTTTGAACTTAAAAAACACTTAAAAAACATCATGAAACACTATTTTACACTAAAACTAAAACTATATCACGTCTATAAAAGCTATCACTTGTGGACCTATTCCTCTAACACAGAGTTTAGCTGATGATGGTACTTCTCCACATAGACCTTCTCAGGGTCATATTTGTCGAGTAGCGCCTCCCACGCTCCAGGGTTCTCCTTGATGAGGTGGTGGATCACTTTGCGCATGGCTCCTTTCTGTGCGATGGTGCATTTGGAGCAGCCGGTTTGTAGGGCGTCGGTGATGTGTGCTGGAAATTATATATATTATGAATGCAGCTTATTGCGAGGAATGGATAACGAACGGAACTCTACATTGAGCATTGAGCAACGCGGGATATACTCTTGGCCGTTTCTTATTCACGGGTGAAAGAGTAATTATTTGTTTTACAAGGGGACACAGTTGTTTAATGCACGTGCCAATATTGATATCTAAGCAAGCCAAAGATTTCAAAAAGTGGAATCTTGAGCGTTGACACGAAGGTAAAACAAACTTTTCCACCTAGTGAAACACACATTTTTTCACCACACCAACACGAACAAAATACTGACTATAAAACATCAAACTAAATCAAATCCATCAATTTATTCAATATTTATGATTCAAAATTATCATTTATAGGCAAATTCTACCAGCCAGCTTAAGACATCAAGTTAAAATTTGTATGAACCTGCTTTGAATTCTTGTGGATAAAATGCAATTTCGCTATCTGTTTTCGAATAGCAAGTAAAGCCTTTACCAGCTGTATGGTGTGGTGAAAAAATACAAAGGGTACCATTACTCGATTTGCAAGTCCAGTGTTTGAAATTGAATTAAATTAATTATAAGGTTTAAATAAGTGTAGAAGTATCAATTAGACAGGCAGACAGATAAATTATCGCAATTATAATATTCATCGAATTGATTTAAACTGAATATTTTTCTGTGGATTTGCTTTTTTCATGCGTGCATAAAAACGTGCTCCCCCTTTTTTTAAAAAATGAATAAATTGCCCTATAGAATAGAAATATATTTTTTGTATGGTATAGACGCAAACGAGCAGACGTCAGGTCGCCTGATGGTAAGCGATCACTGCCAATGGACATCCGAAACACCAGAAGTGTAAGAGGTGCGTAGGGGAACTTCGGGAAACATGACCCGGTGGGAGACTTGAAACAAAAGAAGTGTGTCAAAATGAAAAAAAAAAAAAAAAACTTTTTTAAAGCTTACCTTTAAGAAGCTTGCCCTCTGGCGTGCATTTGCCCTTCTCCAGCACACACCTGACGTATGCGGCCATCAGCCTCTTATTCCCGATAATGGCGTCGATGTCCAAGGAGTCGTACTTTTCTGTATACTTCTCATTCTCCGATATCTCTCCCAATACTAGTGTGAAAAGGACGGCGATAGTAAAGATGAGGGACTTCATTCTGCAAAAAAAGCTATTTTGAGTAAAATTGAGCAAATCAAAATGTGAAGCCTGCTTGGGACCGATTTTTGAATCTCGAACGCATGAATTCTCCGTTCGAAAGTCTGTGGAAAACGACGTAATGCCACAGTATAATAAAGAGTACTATCGTACAGTATGGCCACTCCCGCTCCCCGCTGAAAGTGCCGCCCACCCCCTCTCGGTTATCTCACAGTTACCGCCTGTCAAAAACGCGAACAGTCGACCTGTCATATTTCACTCATACAAGCATAGTACGCGTTCACCTACACGAGCTTAGACTGTGTGCTAGGAACGCGTCTCTTTCATATATTTGATCGCCAGTGTCCGAGGTGTGGTATTGCTATGACTTTCGAACGGCGAATTCATGCGTTCGACATTCAAAAATCGGTCCCCCGACCTGAAATACTTATACTCCGTTTCTTTTAAGATTAGAATTATCTGTCAAACGGGTAAACGAAGAAGCAGTGGTCGTAAAAATTCCTTCTTCGATTTCGGCCGATACCACTGATTTCTCGGAACTTATGTTCTTCTGTTTAAAAATAGAGCATAGTGAGAGAACTCTGCCTCTTTAGGTTTTTTAATGTACAACCTTTCCATGAAAAATTGCACACACAATTTTTTAAAATTCTTAGCTTTCCATCTTACAATATAAATTAATCAAAGTTATGTTTCTTATCTGTTCACAACGCTGAGTAATGTATGTGTTATAAAACATGATAATAAATAAGAGATATTTATTAACTCGTATTCACTGTTCGATCCGCAGAATGTGCCCGATAAAAAACCTTATATCTCGTTCTTGACAGGTCTCTCTAATGCTAAAAAAAACGAAGTATATATGACTATTGTCACGAGGGAGCTGTCATTCTGGTGTATCGGGTGACAGTTCAGTATAATATGGAGAAAATAGTTCTAATGAAATTCCGCAACGTGGCGCGTAGTCATTTGTGTCTGGTCAGGCTTTATGAGGGGCTTGACCTAGAGCTAATTTGACCTTTTTTCCCTTTTTTCCATAGATTCAAAAGAATAGTTTTGGAACCCTTGGTCCTCGTAGATATAATTATTTTTAAAAACCGGGACTTAATCGCGTATAACTACATATTAAACTGACACATCCACATGGAATCCTGTCATTAATAAGTGTAAGCCGAAAATAATATCGACAGTCGTTAAATCGAATATCGTCAGTGTTGTATGTCGACAGAGTAACATCCCTAGTGCGCAAACAGTTCAAGTTGATAATCAAAACCAAGTGCAGGTAGTTCGAAAAACTCGCGCGGCTGTCAGAAGGTGTTGATGTCATTTCAAGCCAGTCTTCTCCGAGACCACGGGGACAACGCCGTCCTTGAAACGTTGGAGGTCAGTTTAATATGTAGTTATACGCGATTAAGTCCCGGTTTTTAAAAATAATTATGTGTAATAATCGTGAAAGTTTAAATCAGTGCCTCGTAGATATATTTGATAACTGGTTTTGTATGAGGAAAAATAATTCTTCCTAGCTAACTGGGTTATGAAAGAGAATGTTTTATTTCTTCGTAGAAAACTATTCTTTTTTGCAGTTTTCTACGAAGAATGTTTATTCTTCTTTGTTTACCCGGTTATGAAATAAGATTTTTTTTCCTCGTAGATGACCATTATTTTTTACAGGTTTCTATTTTAAGCTTGGAGGGGATGGAATAATGGTTTTTGTGGAAAAAAATCCCATTTCAAAACCGGGTGAGCCAAGAAGAAAAAACAATCTTTATAGAAAATTGCAAAAAATAATGGTTTTCTACGAGGAAAAAAAATCCCATTTCATAACCGGGTAAGCAAAGAAGAAAAAAAAATTCTTCGTAGAAAACTGCAAAAAATATTGGGTGGTAAAAAAAAACCTATTTCATAACCCAGTTAGCTAGGAAGAATTATTTTTGGTTATCTACGAGGAACAAGGGTTTTGGATTTCATTTGTCTGCCAGACCCGCGTTACAGTTTCTCCTGAAAATCGCCTGCTGAGAGTGTTTTGTCGAATGTAACAAAATTTCCTGGATGGACTTATTGCTGTTTCACCTTTTGAAATATTTTCCTTAGTTACATTTCATCATTAGCACGACAATTGAACCATTACGACACAAAAAAAACAATGACTATTTACAATGCACGAAACTAAGTACTTGATTGTTAATAACCTGATCTCAATAAATGTCAGGGAAAATTTTTATCAATTGTTCTCAGAATCGCGTGCCTACCTTCAACCTGTGTCCAAGACCTACTGATAACAATGGCTCATTTTGATCGATATTAAATTGTGTTTTGAGCTTCAAAATTACATGGATAATTATGAACGAAGTCATCAGAATCAAGTATTATAGATAGAGAGTTACTGTCAAAGTAAAATGTGCAATCACAGTGCGTAGACTGCGACTGCGTCACAAAACTGACAGTGAGTTAATTTTTGTTAACAACTTACGCTAATTGGGGGTCCCAAATTCTGAAAATGCCCGTAAAAAGGCGTTCTATAAAAATACACCGATGAAATTGACGTTATGATTCTTATTATATCACGTACCTGTTCATGATTGCCTTAAAAAAAGGCTAAGTTTGAGCTACTTACTTAATTATGATGAATTTTTAAGACGTTTAAAATGAATATGTATTTTTTTAGTTGGTAAACGCAAATGTATGCTCTTTGTATTTTTTTTCTATTTTAGGATCTCCCCAAACATATCGACGCGGAATGAGGAGGCACACATACATTTATTTTTGTTTCGCCAGGCAACGCCTGTGCAAGTGTCTAGGCATGTCGCTGTCATTTATACAACATGTTTCCGGTACCACTCAAAACCTAAGACACCCCAACTGATTTTTATTTTTTTAAACTCATCTAGAGTATTCGTATTTAAATCTGATGTTTACTTTTTTTTAATTTAATTTTTAATTCTCTGTACAGCTCTACTCGACTTTTAACTCTTGGTGTTTTTAACTCTACGCTCAATAAAATAATTGCTAATTACCATCATACACCTTAAAACTATTTATTTGTGTACGTTACTGCAACTACATAAGGTTGACCAATAGACAGCTAAGATGTCACTCTAAAACACTTTAAAGCTTTGTCACAGTAAACTTCAAATTGGACAGGTAATCGCGGTAAGCAAATTTAAACCCAACATTCAAAATGACAAGGTTGTAATTAGGTACGAGTTCAATTTGTTATGACTTATGATAAACATTAAGATTAAACTGACAAACAACGTCAAACTCGTAACGGAAAAAGTATCGTCCAAGTAACCAGCCAGTATTAATACCCCTAAATACTGAAAAAGGTAAGCAACCTCTAGCAATGCGATATACACAATGTCGCATTAAGAATACAATAGAATGGGCACGTAAAAAATAACTAATAATACAAATTAAACAAAAAATATTACCCCCATCAAGATACAGCTCAATCGATTCTACTCTCGATTCTGAACAGTTTTCAGGTTTTTAGTGTTAAGTGAAACACGGTGTATGTGAGAGAGGGAAAAAACATATAATCTTCTCGCTCTCACGTATGGACTAATATGGTGGCGCCATCTGTCATAATCATAGTGTGCCTCCTCATTGGCGTGATCATGCGTTCAGCGGATACGAGTACATACGGCTGTGTTCAGCGGCGACGACGCGTACAATAAGCGTTTTCATACTAACAAGCGTGACCTTATGGTCGGGTAGAGCCAAATCCGCGTCGATAGGTTTGGGCAGATACTTACACTGCGTTTGATATACTGTACTTGTTATAAACGATAAATATACTAAAGTACTGTATTAAGAGAAAAAGGTAAATAGCGCGTGAGTTCAGTGAACGCGCACATAAATTTATTCCTAATGCGATTTTGCAACGAATTGTAAATAAAAAATATCTTGTATTTATGCAATAAATATTTTTTTTTATTGATTTTAACACATCATTACACAAGCGAGCGAACATTATTAAGTACAATATTGCATAAATACTAATTAAAATATCTTTGTTTGCAGGTAAGTTGCTGACATATTCGTACACGAAAAATATTAGGCATATAGTATCATCATCGGTAAGTATACAGAAAAACACAGGTCATCAAACTATTCCACGCTATATTTCATTGCAATCCTTCGTCTGAATTGCAATAAAATTCGTACGTAGCGCACGATAATTTCCTGATTTTCAAAAATAGCAAGCTAATGAATTATAAGTATAAAACTACTTACCTGGATCAATGAAATAATATTCAAAATAATAAAATTGAAAAGACCCCGTGCTCCAAAGTTGTAGCTCTCGACGCACCAATTAAAAAAAAATAAGATAAAAAGACAAGATTCTTAATAAAAAGATAAGATTGTTCACAGTAACTATGTATCCGAGAGACCAAAGATAACTGTGATCTCAATTGATAATCATTGCGTTTTATAACGACTGAGATCTATTGCTGACTTCAGGTGGCGCAATATGGTGATTTCTTGTAGTTTTCTTTGTTTCAGAGTTTAATAGCTTAGGTCATTGATACTCGGAGACAGTTGACTTGATTAGTTACTTGCATCATATTGTACCAGTAGTGGAGATGACAAGCGCGAAGAACTGATATCTCTTACTCCCATTTTCGCGTTTGTTTCATATGTTTGTAATCACAGGTCATGTCAGTTTTACAAATAATACAAGACAACATGAGCGAAAAGTAACTAAAACACATCTCGGACACTGGCGATGAAATATATGAAAAATGCGCGTTCCTGGCACACATTCTAAG
This sequence comes from Leguminivora glycinivorella, assembly GCF_023078275.1. Lineage (NCBI taxonomy): Eukaryota > Metazoa > Arthropoda > Insecta > Lepidoptera > Tortricidae > Leguminivora > Leguminivora glycinivorella. The sequence goes on along the minus strand of NC_062986.1, from coordinate 16,582,996 downwards.
CTCGTGTAGGTGAACGCGTACAATGCTTGTATGAGTGAGATGTGACAGGTTGACTGTTCGCGTTTTTGACCGGCGGAAACTGTGAGGTAACCAAGAGGGGGTGGTCGGCGCTTTCAGCGGGGAGCGGGAGTGGCCATACCGTACGATAGTACTCTTTATTATACTGTGCCTAAAATCTCCTTTACCGGCTAACTAAAGCACGTTATGCCAGGGGCGGCTCACTCCGCGATTCTATCGCTGCGCTACATTTACATGACGGGGGCCGCAATAGGCTTGTGCCGTTTCGTTCGTTGATCGGAGCGCTCCGATCTCGTTCAATCGCTCCCATGAACTAGTTCGCTCTTTTAGGTTTTTTGCTCATTTAGTTCAGCCAGACCAGCGATCACTGCGGTCGGAAAGATCAGAACGAATGGGACCGAATAGTGTCAAAATTATACGAATAGTCCACAGATAGTAACATACCGGGCCGAAAGGTTGTAAGTAACCGAAGTTTAATATGAAAACTTGACTTTTTTTGTTGCTCTGCTAAGTAGCTCTCGCTCTCGGTCGGCGCAGTCACACATTCGTTCTAGATCCAAACCGCTCGCGCTCGCCGATCCTATACTGAACTAAATGAGCAAAGACCGATTCTCAGACCACGGAAAGATTCATTCATTTCGGTCATTGATGGGATTTTATTCCTAACAGTTCATAGTTCGTGAACGACACAAGCCTAGGCCGCAAGTTCGCGGCCCATTCAATGGTGAATTCAATGTCGGCTGGTCGCGTGCGGTCCGTTTGTTAATGTAGGTATATGAATTTGCGAATGGCGACATTGTGTGAATATCAAAGGGAGTGAGCCTTCTGTACTTGTACTATTATGTATTCTGTGGCTATGCTTGAAAATACATATTCTAGTACTAACCTCTCCTTTTGACCCAATCAATGGTTAGTAGCTTGGTTAGCACTAGCAGTCATACAGTTCTTTAAGACAACTTGTAGGTTAGGTGTTTATATTTTTTGTAACAAACTCAGAACCCATTATTTTAGTGAAGGCAGTCAGTATGTTATCACCAGAAAACATTCGTAGGACTAATAAAAATTCTGAATATTTTTAAATTTTTGTGAAGTTATCAATTTTCAAGTTTTATTAATCTTTCATTTAGAACTGAGTACCTTCTTAAAAACTTCCTTTTTAACCCCCGACGCAAAAACTACGGGGTGTTATAAGTTTGACGTGTCTGTCTGTGTGTCTGTTTGTCTGTCTGTCTGTCTGTCTGTCTGTGTGTGTATGTCTGTCTGTAGCATCGTAGCTTCCGAACGCATGAACCGATTTAGATTTAGTTTTTTTGGTGTGTTCTTAGCCAAGTTTCATGGAAATCGGTCTACTATGTCGCGGACGGGGTTTTTTTCAAAATTTTAATTTTGGGGTTAGGTTATTAGGAACGTACACACGTGAAGATGAGATCCCAGACAGCAGACACAATGACATCTGCCAAGTTAAGTCAGTTACTTGCATCGTGTAAACGCAGCCTAAGCCTCCTTAGGGCCTGCATTTCCACTGGCATTGCGATTATGGTTATTTTATAATAAGCCTTGCGGCCGTGACCCGCCACAATATAGGGCAGAAAGAAAATGCTATTCTAAGAACTGGGAGAATAACTTCAGCAGAGTGAGATTTTAGCTTTTTTACCTTTTATTTTATGCTTCAAAGGTTGGGCTACGGACAATCTTAGGCTCCCCACAGACAGTCTTAAAAATTCATAATCTTAAAAAAAACTTGTATGCAATCTGACAGTTCAAACTGACACTGACAAGACACTGACAGATCTGAACTGTCAGATTGCATACAAGTTTTTTTTAAGATTATGAATTTTTAAGACTGTCTGTGGGGAGCCTTAGAAGTACATTTAAAGGGGTTCCACACGGTTTTTATCGATTTTTGACAAGTTTTGAGTTGAACTACAAAATTGCACTATAGGTAGAACTATAAGACAAAAACGGCCATCGGTTCTTCAATCTTTTATCTCTCTCTATTCGTAAGAGCGATATTTTGAAAAAAAAAAACTTATGATTTTTTAAACATTGTCTAAAAATACACTTTTAACGAAATTTGACTTTAGTGGAGGGTGTTACTTACATGAAATCGACATGTTTGGATTTACCTTTGACTTTTCTAAAAATTCAAGAGAGATTTTTATTTTAAACTAGTTATAATAAAAGTTATGGCCAAAAAACCAGTTTTTGACTCTTAAATTGTTCAAATTTGATGCCAAATGTCACAGAAACAATGAGCTGTGAAGTAATTATGAGATACTATTTTGTTTAAAGACGATGCCATATGATAGGCTTTAGAAACTATCATTAATATCAATGGATTCAAATCGAAGGTCATTGGCGCAGGGAACGCCTTTAAGGTTTTAAAAGGATGCAATATCTTATACAGATGTAGTGCGAAAAGGGTTTCCTTCGGAAACGTTCGTATTTGTCATGCTAGTTCAGTCAATGTCAGTACATCTTGTACTGACATTGACTGAACTAGCATGACACGTTCGTACGTTTCCGGAACAATACGAAGGCAACTCTTTTCGGACTACATCTGTACTTAAATTAACTTTTTACTTTTTAAGTTGATTAGTCAAAAAACCGGCCAAGCACGAGTCGGACAAGCCTGCTATTGCTTTACCTGTATCAACACGTCATTAATATTAATTTTAGCTTATTAATTTTAGGGCCACTTGCACCGCCCGCTTAACTCAAGGTTAGTGGGATGTCAACTGTCAAACTCCATATAAAATGGTGGGTTAACCTAACCCTCCATTTTCGGTGGTGCAAGTGATCCTTAAAGTGTTTTAATTTAATTGAGACTTGAACCCACGACCTCCGGATCACTAATCAAGCGCTCTGTCAACTAAGCCACCAATACCAGTATAACAAACCAAATCCAGAGGCCATGAGTTCAAATCTCACCTAAGGAAGTAATTTTGCTACTTGTGAATAAATTCTAAGGTATCTTATTATTATTAGTAGACTTATTGTTTGGTAAAAAATAAGTAAACTCCCAGTAGAGTTTGAACACTATAACTGGCCCTGTGTTACTATTGGTGGGATGTACCTGTAATTGGCATTTTGTAACCTAATTCAGTTAACCTTGCTGTATTAATAGCTGTCATATAATATACATAATCACGCTTGTATCCCATAAAGGGGTAGGCAGAGCACATGAACTACTCAAGTTTCGGTGCCACTCTTGGCAAAAAGGGGTTGAAAGAAATCCAAATTGTGACATTGCAGTGACAGGTTGCCAGCCTCTCGCCTACGCCACAATTTAACCCATATCCCACAGTCGACTTCTGCGACACCCACGGGAAAAAAGGGGGTGGTGAAATTCTTCCCGTCACGAACAATAACAAATAAATAAAATGTGAAGGTCTTAGATGTTACAATGAAGTCAGATTACAAGTAGACAGTATATACTTTCCTTAATGTAATTAGAGATAATTTGCAGCGCATTACTGAGCTGCGATGATTTAATATAGTACGATCGATATTCCATTACAAGCCCACAATAAAAGCGGCAAAGGCAGTATTTTGATATCAAAATGACGTTTTTAGGGTTCCGTAGTCAACTAGGAACCCTTATAGTTTCGCCATGTCTGTCTGTCCGTCCGTCCGTCCGTCCGTCCGTCCGTCCGTCCGTCTGTCCGTCCGTCCGTCCGTCCGTCCGTCCGCGGATAATCTCAGTAACCGTTAGCACTAGAAAGCTGAAATTTGGTACCAATATGTATATCAATCACGCCAACAAAGTGCAAAAATAAAAAATGGAAAAAAATGTTTTATTAGGGTACCCTCCCTACATGTAAAATGGGGGCTGATATTTTTTTTCATTCCAACTCCAACGTCTGATATATTGTTGGATAGGTATTTAAAAATGAAGAAGGGTTTTCTAAGATTGTTTTTTGATAATATTAATATTTTCGGAAATAATCGCTCCTAAAGGAAGAAAAAGTGCGTCCCCCCCCCCCTCTAACTTTTGAACCATATGTTTAAAAATTATGAAAAAATCACAAAAGTAGAACTTTATAAATACTTTCTAGAAAAATTGTTTTGAACTTGATATGTCCAGTAGTTTTTGAGAAAAATACAGAAAACTACGGAACCCTACACTGAGCGTGGCCCGACACGCTCTTGGCCGGTTTTTTTTACTATGCATGCTATATGTACCGGTATATAGGTAAAGGCATAGGTACTATTAATACATGATTTATGAATAGGTATAAATGGGTATTATTTGAGCAGTTATAAAACATTTACATACATACATACATACAATCACGCCTGTATGGATGTGATCACGTGTATGTATAAATGGGTAGACAAAGCACATGAAACTACTCAAGATTCAGTGCTACTCTTGGCAATTAAGGGGTGAGTGGCAAAACAGTCTAAACCGTAATCTCCTCACCAAAATCGATAAGGTACAGCAGGGCAAATCCCGACTGATTTTTTTCCTGTTTTACAATGTTTGCATTATTAAATGAGTGTCCACCGGTTATGTATAGTAGGCGTGTTCAGTGAATATTATGTAGAACTCAACATTACACTGTAATAATGGAAAAAATGGATTAGTTACAATTGCCCCCCAGTAGAGATTTCCACCCTGTACCTTAGTAATGTAAAATCGGCTACGTGAGCCACATGCGAGCACATGAACGTACTCAACAACGGAGTTAAAACAGTCTCCATGGTCGGTTTCTGCCGGAAGAGGAGAGAGAGAGTAATGTACTGTTTCTCTTTGTACTGTGGTTGTTCTATCGTGTCCCACAAAGGTCGGTCATAATGGACCGCTAATAGTGGAAGGGTGCAGGAATCGCATGACGAAATACCTTACCTGACCTATAAAGTAAGCAAGGTCGGGGTCAGGCCCTGTAGCCGAATGGCATTTCTACGACGCGTAACGAAAACGAAACGCCGCGAAACGTAGTTTGGCTCGTCGCGCCAATACGCAAGAGTGATAGAGATAGATATCTACGAGCGTTTCGTTTCGTAAGCGTTTGTGCATTCGGCTACGCACGGGTAAGTAGTGAGTAGTGACCATTTCGCGATTAGATGTTTTGCTTACTTAAAGTAACTAGAAGGTTCAAGAGTCAGGGATTATTACGTTGCAAAAGTACATACCTACTTATTTGTTCGTTTATGAATGTTACTTTCGTTTCTTCGCGAAATATGTTGCGACGGAATTGTATTTTGATCTAATAGCGAACCGATCAACCTTTCCCACACACAGGATTAAATAACACTTTTTAAAAATCTATTTACCTATTATAAGCCAATTCATGTTAAATGAAGTACCTGGGCGACCGAGCTTCGCTCGGTGTTCTATTTTATTTCTTGTGTTTTTTACATCACAGACCTACCACTACCTTATAAATAGTACTGAGATAACGGAAGAAGCTTAAAATTCGTAATAATAATTAAAAAAAACACTTAATGAATACGTAACTTTTGTCACCCGCGAATCATAAGATTCATAAGTTAGTCATTGATGTTTGTTATTTCGTATCCTTGACCTGTGTCGCCATCTAGTTTTATCATAAATAGTACTTAAATCGAGCGAAAGAATTCTGTCTTAACAACTCAACTACTCCACACGAGATGGCGCGCGTTTTGCCACGAAAAATCAAATAGAGATGGCGGTATGTGCCTATTATTTCCGGATAATTCTAGAATGTAATAGCACATCTGTTTGAAGTATTGAGTTATAAAATAGTACTGAGATAATAGAAGAAGCTTAAAATTCGTAATAATAATTAAAACACTTAATGAATACGTAAGTGTTGTCACCCGCGAATCATAAAATTCATAAGTTAGTCAAAGTTTGTTATTTTGTATCCTTGACCTGTGTCGCCATCTAGTTTTATCATAAATAGTACTTACATCGACCGAAAGAATTCTTTCTTAACAACACAACTACTCCACACGAGATGGCGCGCGTTACACCACAAAAGCTCAAATAGTGAATTTTTCTATTTGTGTTAAGTATTCTTTTCATTAATATGAAATGACTTGAAAAAATTATAACACCTTGCCCGCGAATTATCACCCGCGAATCATAAGATTCATAAGTTAGTCATTGATGTTTGTTATTTCGTATCCTTGACCTGTGTCGCCATCTAGTGTTATCATAAATAGTACTTAAATCGAGCGAAAGAATTCTGTCTTAACAACTCAACTACTCCACACGAGATGGCGCGCGTTTTGCCACGAAAGCTCAAATAGAGATGGCGGTATGTGCCTATTATTTCCGGATAATTCTAGAATGTAATAGCACATCTGTTTGAAGTATTGAGTTATAAAATAGTACTGAGATAATAGAAGAAGCTTAAAATTCGTAATAATAATTAAAACACTTAATGAATACGTAAGTGTTGTCACCCGCGAATCATAAAATTCATAAGTTAGTCAAAGTTTGTTATTTTGTATCCTTGACCTGTGTCGCCATCTAGTTTTATCATAAATAGTACTTACATCGACCGAAAGAATTCTTTCTTAACAACACAACTACTCCACACGAGATGGCGCGCGTTACACCACAAAAGCTCAAATAGTGAATTTTTCTATTTGTGTTAAGTATTCTTTTCATTAATATGAAATGACTTGAAAAAATTATAACACCTTGCCCGCGAATTATAAGTTACTTAATGTTTGTTGTTTCGTATACGACGCCTTGATCTGTGTCGCCATCTAGTCTTTATAATAAATAGTACTTACATCGACCGAAATAATTCTGTCTTAACAATACAACTACTGCACACGAGATGGCGCGCGAAGAAAAACGCATGAAAACTCGAAAATTCGCGTTTTCCGGGACCTAAGGATAAGCTAGATCGATTTTTCACCTCCGAAAACCCCCACATAACAAATTTCAGCGAAATCGTTAGAGCGGTTTCCGAGATCGTCGGTATGTATAAATAAATAAACAAATAAATAAATAAATAAATAAATAAATATACAAGAATTGCTCGTTTAAAAGTATAAGATTAATTGTCGGCTTGAACAATGATGAAACTTCCTAAACAGTCAAATTTTGCGAACGCTTTAATAACAATTGATGACAGGCGGTTCAGTGCATCAACCTTAAGATCGTTAGGTCAAAGCCACAAACAAAAGCTATTGTAAGCGAGGCATTCTTTACTTTGCCGCAGTTATATCGATTTAATTTGTAAAACGCCTGTCAATTTTCTACAAGCAATTCGGCAACGTAACAAAATCTCAGTCCTTCGTAATATCAAGGTAATTTTGAGGTTTTGAACACCTCGTCCACCTGGCGACTTCTGCTGCACTTAGTAATTTCTACGTGTTTTTCGCTTGATAAGACAAAATTCGCACGAAGCGCTTTGCTTCTTTTCTTGTGCGCACTGCCAAAAAGTGGAATTCCTTGCCGGCGGCTAAATTTCCGAGCTCATATTTAACCCGGCGACCTTCAAATCAAGGGTGAACAGGCATCTTCTGGGCGAGCTCACTCCATCGTAGGTCACGTCTTTGCCTTTGGCTAGTCTGTGGCCAAGAGGAAGCCCATTCATAACAACAAATAAAAAAAATGTTTTCAATTTCAATTTCAATTTATTTCTTCATAACGAAAGTTACATGTCAATACATATTTACAAAAATTACAATTACATCCATCTTAGTAGCTATAGGTAAGTATAACAATTTTATAACAATCATATACAATTATTCTTATTCAAAAATTCTTCTATTGAATAGAAAGCTTCGTTTAATAAATATTCCTTGAGATTATTGATAAAAATATTATATGCAAGTTCAGTAGATTTAAGATTATTGGGCAAACGATTATATAGTCTCGGACCAATGTACCACACACATTGTTCGGACTTTTTAAGTCTGTGTCTGTTAGGGAGGAGATTACTTCCATTTCGGTAGTTAGGGCCACGCATTCTAAATAGATCGAGATTTTTACGAACTACTTTCATAATTTCTAATATGTATAGACTCGGAACAGTCATGTTGTAAGGTTAAAGTTCTCTCTTTTAATATAAAGTTATATATTCTACGGAGAGAAAGTTTCCATACAGTTTTCTCAAAGTGTCCTCCAGAAAGTTGTGAGAACGAGTGCAGTCTCGGCAAATTGAATAAAGTTGGAACATGTTTACGTAAACGTAAACGTTGGATATAAACATTCTGTTTTATACGCACAGCGAATGATTTTTAACTTTACCAAAGATCATAGATTAAAATAGAAGATCATACCATCCCATACATTAAAAAAAATATTCAGTCGAATTGAGAACTTCCTCCTTTTTTGAAGTCGGTTAATAACCTGACTACAAAATTAAAATTTTGAAAAAATCCCCGACCGCGACATAGTAGACCGATTTTCATGAAACATGGCTTAGAACGCTCCCGACTAACTCAGATTTCAGACAAAAGAAAAACTAAATTTAAATCGGTTCATTCGTTCGGAAGCTACTATGCCACAGACAGACACACACATAGACAGACAAACAAACAGACAGACAGACAGACACGTTAAATTTATAACACCCCGCCGTTTTTGCGTCGGGGGTTCAAAATGCGACCGCCTAAGAACGCGCATACACCACACCACACATAGATGGCGCCACAAAAAAAATGTCTTGTAGCCTTCGATTATACTTGTAGATGGCGTTAAGTGTCACTTTTGACATAGATTTATGGCTCGAAAGTGACACTTAACGCCAATTCTACAAGTAATCGATGGCAACAAGGCATTTTTATTTTTGTGACGGAAATAAGTCTATCTCGAAAGTGGCTGAAAAATAATCTTTAGCGGCCTGCTACTTGGTCGCCCAGGTACATTTCCACAGTGATACCAGTTCAATAAACAAACTATTCGACAAAAACAACTTTCAATAAGTAAATACCTCTATACCAAAACGTTACGAAACGAAATACCTTTGTGTCATGGAATATCTACAGATATAAGCTACCATCCACACTCATAAGACGCATGTGATGCGGCGCGCAACGGACGTCTCCGCCACGCCGCCTGAATGTAATTCGAAAAACGTCTCCTCAGTACATTTTGTATAGAAAGGACGTAAGACGCGCCCCCAGGCGGCGCGAGACACGCGACGCCTAAGTGGGGACGCTGCCTAAGATATCGGCAATTTTAATACCTCGAATGGTGCAATAGCACCGGCCACACCTTTGTTTATAATAATTCCGGGTAATTAAAAATAGGAATATATGCAGGCACGTATACTTTTTGTAAAACCGCCTAACGCCCACCAAGAAACTGCCCACTGTAAAGTCCGACTGTCTATTCCATACATTTTAAACACCTCCGGGGAAGTGTTCGGGCAACGGTAGAATGGTAAATTTTTCCAGTCGTTTCCAGGACGTTGTCTAGGGTTGCCACGTTTCTAATATTTTTGTTATTTTTCATTTTCGATTCAAAAAGATAAAGTATTTTTCTCCTCACTAGCTCGGAAACACGTGTTTTGTCCTTTAACACCAGCGGGTAAAAACGCATTTTATCCACTAGTGGGTAAAGTAATTTGACCTTGAATAAAGTCAAAATAACTGCTTTAAAACCGATAAATAAACTTTTTAACAAAAATAAAACCGCCTTCAAAAATAAGCGCGTTACAAAACACGGAGAAACTAAAAAGCAAAAAATAATAAACCTTTGAATTCAGATTTCTTATCGTATTGCAATAATCTAAACATCCAAATTATAAACAAATCAATTATTTTTGTAGTCGGTACCAGACCCTGTTCGTCGCTTTGCTATTGCCTGTTTGCCCCACCCAACCATACGCAGGCTGGCACCGACTCCAAAAATAATCTCACACTAATTATTCCATTTATTATGTATGGAAACGAAAAAAAAATATTCTCGAATTTAACAAAAAGCGATATACCTACAGGGTGGTTTCTGATGATAAACCTTACTGCGTGTTGAATTTAACGGAAAACAAAAAAACTTCACCAATAAGACAAAGGTGAAATTTTTTGTAAGTAGGTACCCAGCTCCTACTAGTCATTTAAGCTGATAATAATAATTTTGAGCATTGAAATTAGTAATGTTTTTAAAAATATGTTGAGAGGGGAACACTAAAGGTATAATCCCTCTCATTATTGAGTATTTTTTGAAAGAAAGTAGTTTTAGAAACAGACAGAGAGTAAGAAAGTACGGATAGTGAGAAAAGGATTTCCTTCATATTTTTCCGGAAACGTTCGTATTTGTCATGCTAGTTCAGTCAATGTCAGTACATTGTACGTTTCCGTCACAATACGAAGTCAAATCTTATCACACTACATCTGTAGTACCATCATCATCATCATCATTGGCCACGTCATCTATTGCAGATGATTGTTGCAGCGTCTTACTAGACTTACTAGTTATGTGTTGTGTGGCAACGTCTTCGGTGGCTAAAGAGACCTGTACCAGAGCAGCATCTTCTACCACAGCGATCGCAGACATGATCAGAGTTCAGAGGAGGGGGTCTGGCAGCGCGTAGTTTTTTCTGCCTGAGGCTTTCTAACCAATCCTCGTCATTCTTGTCTACCCCAGCTTTAAGATCACGGCGCCACTCTGGTCTCATGTCGGCCTTAGATTCCCAAACGTGAGGTTGAATATTAAAGCAGATCAGGTCCCTCTTGCAGCAATCCTTGAATCTAAGCTTAGGGCGTACCTGTACCTGTGCAATGTGACATTATCATGTGGTAACTTTTACTTGTCACGTCTGTAATCAGAAATATTTTGAACACTTTATATTGCACTGCATTGACAGCCCTAGGCGCTTGTCCTTAGGGACGGTCCAAACCGGAGAATACCGTATCATAAATAAACGCCATCTAACGGGAATTACGGGAGATGGCTTTCCAGATGGCCTCACCCTTTTTATAAGCTTTTATGGAGTACACTATGCATTTGCTGGGTCATATTCACTCTATACAGGATGTTGGAGGAGATTAGGGACCCATTTACACTGTGCGAGAACGCACATTCATTGCGGCTGCTGTATTGGACTGGTGTGCTGGATTCTATGTTAGTTGAATAGTTCGTAATGTAACTAGAATCGCATGCAACTTCGCGCGGCGTCTACACTACATAGGCCTTAAGGACGTCTCATATTTGTGTCGCTTATAAATTAAAATAGATATCATATATATATGAAAGAAAAACTCGCTTAACTTCAAACTTGGGTACTTAAATCCATTCTGCTTGGCTGCTTTATTAAAAATAGAAAAAATGTAATATGATCTGAAAGATAATCAACCTTATAACTGTTCTTTTTTTCCGAAAAATGGCTTATGTTTCAGAAACAGACAAAAAATAAAATTGAAACGGTAGTGGCTGGGCTGGGGTATAGGGCTGACCCTTTTAGTAATCTACGTTTTGTGTTGTTTTGAGCTGAAAATTGTAATATTTTGAAAATAAATAATAATTTGTATAATTTGAAAAATATATCGGGGTGTATTTTTCATTTGAATAAGTTATTTCTAGCAACGATTTAAATTTCAGCTTTTAATTAGGCGTACGGAACAACGGAGAAAAATATTTTTGCTCCTCTTTTGTTCTAAAACACAGAACCCTTGTAATTTGTAATGTAATATGATGATTTTATTAAAATTTCGGTACATTTTCAGATTCAGCAGTAACGAGAACAGTCGCTTGTAATGTTTCATTACATTTAACATTTTGTACCTTCCTATTATACAGGGTGTAACTTAAATCGTGAATGGAAACTTGTTTTTATTTCTCTATCAATAATTGACTCTTAAAACAGACTAGTTTTTTCTGATTTTTAACCGTTTCTTGTGGTCAATTTTTGATGTCATTGTGGTTTTAGGATTTTGCATAAAACATGACATGTTTCTATTCACGATTATGTACATAATTATGTATTTATTTATCTATAGGTAAGTATAGTATGTATTGTCGCCTAGTACCCATAGTACAAGCTTTGCTTAGTTTGGGGTTAGGTTAATCTGTGTAAGGTGTCCCCCAATATTTATTTTATTCAAGTTTCGCTTAGTGAATAACTTTTACCTAGAATTGATAAAGGGGCATTTTCAGAATTCGGGAACCCCCCCCCCCCATTAGCGTAAGTTGTTAACAAAAATTAAGTCTCTGTCAGTTTTGTGACGAAAATTAAGCATAAAATCTGTGTAAATATTTACTGTTTTCACATTCTGAATGTAGATTATCACTTAAAAGTTTATGCCCTGAGTCAAACATAACGTAACTTAAAAACCTAAAACCTAAAAACCTGTTAATTGTGATTACACTAAAGAATAATGTCTCGTTTAAATTATCGCCCGTATAAGCTTACACACTGTATGTATGTTGAAGCATTAATTGGGTGTATGTAATATAATATGTACACTGGCGCTTAATTTTAATGTAAAACAAATAACAAGTGAGTGGTGGTTATGTAAATGGTTTCATGTAATGATTTCAATGGTAAGGATTGGACAATTCAGATAATTTCCCTCAATTTAATTCATTCTTGATGGGGGTTCTTTTAACCTGCGCTAAATCATTAGAACGTGACGTAACATATTGTCGATTCATCTCATAGACTATGAATATTTAATGAATATTTAATGATAAATTAGTATAATTGTGCATTGTGTACCGTGAAGCTAAAGTTAAATATTTTTAGTTTTAAAATATTGCGATTGAAAGCAAGTTTAATCACTACGGCTTGCGACGCGATTTTCATAAAATGTTTTTCATCATACTTTCCATATAAAAACATGAAAAATGATTTAAAAAATTTAAATTACTAGAAATTTGATAACTCCCTATGGAGAACGATTTTTGTAAAAGTGACGTTCCGCCTATTTACTGTGATGTGATTTTTTTTTAATACCACGTAGGTGGCAAACAGGTATACGGTCCGCCTGATGGAAAGCAGTCACCGTAACCTATGGACGCCTGCAACTCAAGGGGTGTCACACGCGCGTTGCCGACCCATTAGAAACTTATACACTCCTTTTTTGAAGAACCCCATACTGTAGTTCATCGGACATACCTCAGAGAGCTCATTTTTGTTCTATTTTCTCGCATTTTTAGATAAAGTACTGTTTTGGCGTAAATATGTGGAACGTTTCAATGCGATTGGTTGATCAGTTCGCATCACATGTGCTTGGTCGCATATTGCACACTTGGATCGCATTCGTTAACACTCGTGTCATAATGTGACACGACTGTGTCGGCCCCTTTTTTGGCGGTCATATGCCCCCTCCTTATGAAGTAATATATAAGTCAATGGTTTAATGTTATGCCGTATATTACTCAGAGAAAATATTTGGCATTAGGTAAATTACGAGGTGGGCTTGACGTAGCAAACAGTGTTTGAGTTTATTTTCACTTTACGCCGGCAACTAGAATATAAACGTCTAAAGAGATTAATAGTGGTAAATGTATTATTTATAAATAATTTTCTTCTCTATTGAACCACAGGATCTTGACACTATAATGAACTCGCTCCTATTTTCTCAAAAGGTTGGCAGAGCATATGAAACTGCTGAAGTTTCAGTGACACTTTTCAGTTACTAAGGGGTTGATAAAAAACGAAAAATTGGCGTTGCAGTAATAAGTCGTTATCATTATATCATATACCACAGTCGACTTCTGCAATACCCACGGGAGGAAAAGGGGTGGTGAAATTATTAGCTCGTCACCAGTCACCACGCCGGGGTCCTTTTCAGTTCATGAAAAATTTTGAAAAGACCCCCGACCGCGACATAATGGACCGATTTTCATGAAACATGGCTAAGAACACTCGCGACTAACTCAGCTTTCAGACAAAAAAAACTAAATCTAAATCGGTTCATCCATTCGGGAGCTACGATGCCACAGACAGACAGACAAACAGACAGACAGACAGACACGTCAAACTTATAACACCCCGTCGTTTTTGCGTTGGAGGTTAAAAATGGGCCCGATATTTCTTCACCTATTCCAGAGTAAAATGACGTTTACTTATAATTTAGTTAGATCTACTACAGCAATTACAATTCTAGCTATGTAGTTAGTTACAAACTTGTTACTGAGTAGTTTCCCAAGGGTAAGCTACCTAGACCCCCAGGCGCTGTGCGTATAGCCTACGTGCTTTGGGACGTAACATGTGTCTAAAAACTAGAGATGCAACGAATAGTTGTTTGGCCGGATACCGGAAACCGAATATTATGTGTTATTAAGAAAATCTAAATCGGTTCATCTGTTCGGGACCTACGATGCCACAGACAGACACACACATAGAGACAGACAGACAAACAGATAGACAGACAGAGAGATAGACAGACAGACAAACAGGCAGACAGGCAGACAAACAGACAGACAGACAGATACACCCCATTGTTTTTGCGTCGGGGGTTAAAAAAGTGACCTTGACATTTAAAATATTAGATTAATATTCCTACGCACGGATCCGTGCCTAAGGCTGCTTTAAAAAAAAAACGTCAAAAGAATGTAAAATTGATAGTTTTAGTCGGTGAAATACTACACTTTCCGTTATCCAATAGATTTATTTAATTCAAATTCCAGTTAGAGCATCTTATTATCTTGATTTTTATAAGACTGGATTTTTAAAAACTAACTCACTAAATTAATTATGAATTTTTCTCTAATGCACGTTTAGAACAACGCACGTATAGAGCTGAATCAGTCGATCTTATTTGTAAAATTTGGACAATTTTGAATATTAAAACGGGTAAATTTATAATTCGTATATCCTATACCACAATCATTTCAGACTACATTTTTATTATAGGGTTTTGAAAAAGAGTAAACTAGTCTAAGGCGAATTCAATTTTTTTCAGAAATTACCTAAAATTAAGTGACAATTTCTTTGAAAATCTACATCACATCGAAGTAAGTTTTGTACTAAATTAATCTGCAACGTTTACTTAAATTTCTGTTATGCCTTAGTGATTATAAATTGCTATTATTTATTTTTGCCAATTTTTTGAAAACGAGCCTTCACCGGTACAATTATTACCACTTTTGGACATTTTCTCATATTTTGTTAGACCAAGTAGAAAAAGTCCTATAATGTGATATTATAAACTACTCGCAAAGCCCTTTAATTTGATACCACACACGGTATGATCGAGCGCTCGGTTGCGATTTCACTATTTTTAACACGAAAGCTCTCCTAAGCATATGAGGGGTTTATTAACTCGTACCAGTAACAACAAACAAAGTAAGAACCTACTGATTAATGTTACAAATATCTCGTCAACAATGTACATGTTATCTAAAGCTTTCCCTTGAGATGTGAGACGGATACAACTTAAAGTATTTCGATTAAGTTTCGGGATGTAATGAAGCGATACGCGAAAGACTAGTTAGTATCAGGGGCGGCTCACTCCGCGATTCTATCGCCGCGCTAATCAGGGGTGGCGCGCGTTCTCACTGAACGCACGTTCGCACTTTCTATGATTAATTTACGTCGCGAGTTTTTAACCCCCGACGCAAAAACGACGGGGTGTTATAAGTTTGACGTGTCTGTCTATCTGTCTGTCTGTCTGTCTGTCTGTCTGTCTGTCTGTCTGTTTGTCTGTCTGTGTGTGTGTCTGTCAGTGGCATCGTAGCTCCCGAACGGATGAACCGATTTCGATTTAGTTTTTTTTATTTGAAAGCTGTGTTAGTCGGGAGTGTTCTTAGCCATGTTTCATGAAAATCGGTCCACTATGTCGCGGTCGGGGGTTTTTCAAAATTTTTATTTTGTGGTTATAAGGTTATATTAAAGGTTCATATCATATGCGATGTTCGCGTGTGGAATGTCTAATAATGATTAGTTAAATAGACATCATGAATAAAATTAATACCGTAGGACATAGTCCCACGGAGAAGTTCAATAAGGCTTAAGTAATGTTGGAACTTAAACAAAAATATATAAATTCTGTATATATACCTAAAAAGTACCAAAGACTTGAATATAATAGTATGTATAACATTTTATCTGAGTATTAACTCGTTTTAATCCATATTCCATAGGCAACCCTAGCGTCGGACGCTGCGCACGTGCGGCTCGTTTCTTTGTAAGAAATTAAGAATTTTGTAGGCATTTAAAAAGGCGGCATTTCGTGAACATCAAAGCAGTGGGCCTTCTGTACTTGTACTATTGTACATTCTGTGTTAGTATCTTTACCGTGATTAATTAAGTTTCGCAATCTTCAGGACCCAAGAAAAGCGGATTGTTTAAGAGAGGCACTATGATAAAAGGCCTCTCTGAATGACATAGTACTTGATGAATTAATGAAATCTTTCAATTTAATATTCCAAATTGTAATTAGACTGAAATTGTATTAATATTAATTTGATTGCTGTTAAATAATTGATGAACGTGTAATATTATTAATGAAATATATGGGGTACACCAAGCGGATGTTGCCCTTGCCCGTGGCATGTACGTGGCATGTATGTGTGGCGTGGCACTTATAGCAGGAGTATCTTACGCACATTTCACTCTACTTCTATAAGTGGATAAAGGCAATATGCCATTTTTGAAATACGGGTGACAGGAATTGCACACATCTTAAATCTTTTTATTTAGGTGTCCGTGCCTTCGCTTGAACCACTAATGAGATTAACACCTTCATAACTCGGCCCTAATCGAGTGAATTCCTCGACTAGTAGCGCCATCTGGCGCGCCAGTCAAGTACTAGTGTCGCCCGGTTACCAGCGCTCGGCTGCTTTTTCCTCAGTACGCTTTTGTAACTCGGCCGAGCAACACGTTTACAAAAGCAAGTATTAAAAAGTTCGAGAAATTTAAAGCATCGAAAAGATTTTGATTACTTCTAACTTCGTGATATTCCGCTCGGTGCCATTGGCCCAGCGACGAGACGCAGTGACCTCCTGTAGGCACCGTCATAAATACGCGGATACATATGCCTCACTCACGTGAGACTGCCATGGCGTCGTCCCGTGAGACGACATACGTCGTCCTGTGAGACGACAGACGTCGTCCCGTGAGACGACAGACGTCGTCCTGTGAGACGACAGACGTCGTCCCGTGAGACGAAAGATGTCGTCCCGTAAGACGATAGACGTTGTCCTGTGAGACGACAGACGTCGTCCTGTGAGACGACAGATGTCGTCCCGTGAGACAACAGACGTCGTCCCGTGAGACGAAAGACGTCGTCCCGTGAGACGACAGGCGTCGTCCCGTGAGACGACATGACGTCGTCCAGTGAGATGACATGGCGTAGTCCCGTGAGACGACAGATGTCGTCCCGTTAGACGACATGGCGTCGTACTGTGATACGACAGGCGTCGTCCAATGAGACGACATTGCATTGTCCCGCGAGACGACAGGGTTGTTCCTGTGTGGTGGCATGGAGACGATGAAGAAAATTGACAGCGATGGGACGCAGTGTAATCCTATGCACCGTCATAAAGAATATAAGGGACAAATGCCACGCTCACGTAAGACGAGACAGAGCGACGTCCCGTGAGACGACATAGGTTCGTCCCTTGAAAAGTCATAGCTTCGCCTCGTGAAGTGACAGGACACAAGAGATGTTTTGAAACGACAGATGAGGTCCCATTAGATAACCTGGCCTATGAAAAGATAGGGCCCACGATCCGATAGGGCATCGCCTCGTGATATGACAAAGGAGATCATTCATTGTGCAGACATGATTCGTCATTAGAGACAACATGAGTAAAGTTGTGCTATGCGAAAAAGTACACTGTCGTATAAATTGACAAGCGTCGCTCCGTAAAAGATTAAACTTTGCAGCGACTTGGAATTTTGGATTTCGTTGCCCTATGCGATGATTTACGACATCCCGTGAGAACCCATTGGGTTATTACATGCTATGCACTAATTCACCTTTCGTGTCATGAGACGAGCGTTATGGTCACGAGGCAAAATGTTGTATTTGTACTCGAATCTCAATGAGATTATGTCGCTTTAACATCTACTTTGCGGTAATTAGCACAACTCTTAACTAAACATACTTTGTATAAGGTATTTCTAAACATATATACTTCGTAGAAGGTCTTTCGAATCAGAACCACAGCGTACGTGTTAACCTGAGACATACACAATTACACAGTTTAGTCATTGTCTTATTAGACAAAAATCATCACGTGATGGGTTCCCATAAGTGGGGTCGTTTTAGACAGGTAAAGTGAACGACATCGGCGTCGTCTCAATTGCCTAATTAGCTAATACATAATCAGCGTGGTCACCTGACCAACAGATGACTGATTGTGAGGAATGTCCAAATTTATCTCACTCGTGAATATCTGAACGGCCATAATGATGACGAACGTGTGATCCAATTACTGTAAAGCAACGCCGTTATTGCCAACCTAATTTGTCGTGTCAACTTTTAGAATGCTCGTCATGATAGAGGTTTATTAGAAGGTTTGACGTTGTGAAAATCCACTTCCACATCTAAAAACGTGTGGGTGGAGCTTCGGTAGCAATTAACTAGCACTTTGTTGCCAGATACTAAGCGAATTAAGAAATATACATAATAGTGATGCTAAACAGAATAAAAAAAAAAAAAAAAAAAAAAAAAAAACCACTTCATATTACAAAGCCCTTCTTGCCCAATCAGAAAGGGATAGGGGGCGGCGAAGATACCAATGGGATAAAGAAAATCCATTGATTTATGCCACTGTTTTACGCTATTTCTAGAGTGCAGATTCTTTTAAATGAATGATTAGAGCTCTAGTCTCATCAACTCACGGGCGTCAATAATTGACGCATGGTCTTGGGTCTTGATACGGACTTTAGAAATGCAGAAGAACCACTCAGGTACTTAGCAAATGTTGACTATTAGCTACAAAATAACTTACCGCAAAGGAAAATTCTTGTACTAGGCTTATTACTCTGTGAAACCTGGATATTCGTCTGTATTTCAGTAAACTTATAGCTGTCCGGCTGAAACATCCAGTCGGACTAATGGCGGATAATGTTCCAGTATATGTTGTTCAGTATACCGAACTGACAAAAGTATTACTTCTGTAACAATCGACCCAGTAGAGACTTCTGAACCAATTCATTTAGAAATAAAAAGGTACAGCTCGGAAAGTTTTCTAAGTACGATATATACATATATGTACTACAAATTGACCTCAAACTGCCGTTAATCGACCAACGGTTAGAATACTCAATCATGCATTATTACTAACGTTAGCTAGACCAAGGTTACAGACAATCCTTGAAGAAGTTAATTACAAAGACAACAAACTCGTACCGGAAATCTGACTCCCAAATATATACGATATTTGGTGGATAGTTTGGCAAAATGACTTAAAGGATATGTTATTTAGTACAATAGCATTTTAGTATACCTTGTTGCATTGTTACTCAGGATGGACTCTCGTCGTAAAAGGATTTGTCGGTTGCCCATTTCGATGGCGTAATGTTACGAATCATATGTTTCTATAAATAACTAACGAATTAGATTAAAGAGACAACCGAACAATATTCTCAAACTATTTACAGCGAATAACTATGGCTTACATCCCTTGACCGAAGTAAATGAAGTTGGTCCTAAACTTAAACAACTACACAAAACAAAGCAAGAAACCGTGTAGGTAAATTGTATTCAAAGTGCTTATTTGTTGTATGAGTATGATATATCGAAAACACTTTAAGCTCATTAAAACCAATAGGGCAATACATTTTCCGAGAGAAGATTTTCCGATTTTCACAATTTACTAAGGCACTCTTATGGATAAAATGTTGAAAGGTAGTCACTGAATGTGGAGGCCTGTTTCTGAAATAATAAATTAAACGGAAATTGAAGGATGAATCTCTTTCGATTTTAGAACACAGTTTCCTCTTACAAATAAAGAGGCGCCGCATCCTAAAATTATCGCCCGCTACTACGGTATTACTAACAGAAAGTTCCCGTTTATTTCATTTGACAAATGTTTTCTGAATAGGTTTCTGGGGTCTAGAGAGATTAACAGAATTTGTATATTTACAATTAACTTTTGGAACTACATTAGCGCGTTGTAGGATCGATACACATTTCCGCAGTTGCTTACTAAGGGCCATTTATTAGAATTTTGCGGCGCGACTATTTGTCAGTAACAGAGTAGACGCCACAACTTATTCAAAAACGGTTCGTAAGGTCAGAGGACGAGTCCCAGTCCCAATTGAATTTAGTGTAAGGAACTAGAAATATGATCTTTATAACATTACTGTGCTTATGACTTAATTTAGAAGACTTCGGGCTCCTAATATACCTGACATGCAAGAATTTGTTAGGACACTCATAAAAAGGAGCGCAGATTCTAGGCA
Organism: Leguminivora glycinivorella; assembly: GCF_023078275.1. Lineage (NCBI taxonomy): Eukaryota > Metazoa > Arthropoda > Insecta > Lepidoptera > Tortricidae > Leguminivora > Leguminivora glycinivorella. The sequence continues at coordinate 16,562,723 of NC_062986.1, read as the reverse complement.
AAATGGGTTTCTAGTGGTAACAGAAAACTTAAAATTATTGCCGTTTAAATAGATATTGATGAACTATATTTATCAGAAGTAAGGTATTGAAACCTTAATGAAAAATAAAAGCTCAGCGCTTAAGGTACGCAGTACTTATAGCTACTATATTTTGACCTATTGGTCTCGGATGACAGGCAAGTGTAAATACCATTGTCATCGTCCGTGGCGCTACATGCTACAGCCGTGCGCACGTACGACTTTTAAGAAAATTCTAATTATATGCCATACGATAAATAAATAATTGTCATCTCGATATAATTGTAGAATCAGATATTACCCTACATAACAGTTGTATCTTGTTTGTGGGAAGTCCCGCTACATATGGATTTTGGGAAATAAGCAAGAATACAGTAAATATTAACCCGTATGTTTATGTGTATACATCAGTTTATAAAGAACGTGAGACATTTATATTATTCGCACAAAAGAGCAATATAGAATATATTGCTTTGCAATTTGGTGATAAATTACGAAAGTTCTGAAAAGAAAACTATTTACTATCTTAAGCTGATGACTGAATTTTAATTATAAATGGGTAATCGTACATCATTAACCCTTATTTGAAGAGTTATCTGTCGTCTTACATTCTTATTAGAATATCGAAATGGACTAAAGAGCCATAAGTTGTAATGTTTTAGAATTACTAGCTCACGAATCGTACAATTTTGCCTTTATAAATTCGGCTAGTCAGCACATAAGTCATAAAAATGATAAGCCTAAAATATATGCATCACATCACATATTCATAATTATTCAAACATAAATTAAATATTTCAAATAACGAAAAAAGCATACTAGCTAGACATAGTAAAAGACTAAATAAAGTTGACGCGTACAGTGTAGAGAGGATTCCCGCATTAACATTCATGTATATTCATGGAAGTATCAAAGTCAATTTAATTAGAAATAATTGCCTTCATTTGATCTTCGCCTAAGTATGTGTGACTCATTAGATCATTGATTCGTTTCAATCGCTTGTATCCCAAAGCTTTTTGCTCAGTTGACCCATTTTAATTTAATAGGAAAAATTTGCATAGTTTCCGTTCTCGTAAAGACTTTGAGTGGGAGCTTACCTTTTATTATATGGATCCTTAGCTAACCATGGGCATGGTATTGTCAATTCAGTCAGAAGCCAAAAATGTATTATCATCTTATTTGCAGTTTTGCTACCAGTCCAGCAGTAACGCATACATTATCGTGATGTGGGTATACATTACAAATTAACATATGATAGCGTGCAATTTCTTTCAACTCAAGCGTTCATTTCAATTGTTTTGGCAAATGTATATTTCATATACAGAATTCATAACACATTATGCTATGGGAAATGTTGACATTTGGCAGTGGGCTATGTAAGACAATGTTTAAGCTATGTCAATATTGCTTATTACTCAGTATACTAACAATAATATGTGCATATTCGGAGATACATATAGGCGCATTACTTATGGTACAGTAATCAATTTACATGAAAAGTAAAAATTTAAACATTATGTCATAATGCTCATGGCAGTGCTATGATATAATTGTGTATTATAGTTACATGATATAATTATAGTTATCTTAAGCAGAAGAAGACTAGTATCTTGGTGAATTTATAAGACAAAAAACATGTATATGATCTTGTTCTGACTAGGGACTGTTGTAAGGGAAACGCGAGACAAATTTAGCCGACGTTGATGTAACACCCATTGATGAAGGGGAAGCTCTTCAGAGTTTGGGTTGCTACAGATATTTTCTCACAAAAATGTTATTGAAATAACAGGTTTTATTTCCGTAAATATTGTAATACCGATCTATTAACTACTGGCTTCCTGTCGGTTTTATGTTATATATAAATTAAGTGATTCACCACCATCATAGAGTCATAATGGATAACTGTGCTGTGCTGTCAGTTTCAACTCAGCCTACCTTAGTAGCTAAATTTTGAAACATCCCTTTGTATACCTTCCTATTTCTTATTATGACATTTCTGTATAAATAAAGTATATCAGTCACAGTACGCCCTAACCAGCGCCGGCAGAGGTTTAAACACGTCTCATTAGTGGTTCAAGCGAAGGCACGGACACCTAAATAGAACCGTTTTTCCCCCGAAGGGTAAAAAACGGATATTTAGGTTCCTGCCGAAGCTTGAACCACCCTTAAGGGCCTTGCCGGCTAAAGGTACTGAGGAAAAAGCAGCCGAGCGCTGGTAACCGGGCGACACTAGTACTTGACTGGCGCGCCAGATGGCGCTACTAGTCGAGGAATTCACTCGATTAGGGCCGAGTTATGAAGGTGTTAATCTCATTAGTGGTTCAAGCTTCGGCAGGAACCTAAATATCCGTTTTTTACCCTTCGGGGGAAAAACGGTTCTATTTCAATATCGGCCATTGCTTAATTATGTAAAATTATTTCTTTATTATTTACAAGTTAAATTATCCTTTACTCAAATAGTGTAAGCAGACAGAACTTCGATATTGAGTTCTTTTTAAACTTCCCCGTTTAACTATGGTTTACATATTTTTATTACAATACCGAACTCTGGGACTGCCCGCAGCTGGCGATATTACAGAAACTTACGAACTTGCACCTCCAGGGTGCGGTATTGCACTGAGAAACTTTGACGATACTTGCGAAGATGCGAGTATTGAGATTTCATTAAAGTTTTCGGACAAAACCCTTTTAACCCCCGACGCAAACACGACGGGGTGTTATTAGTTTGACGTGTCTGTCTGTCTGTGTGTGTGTGTCTGTCTGTGGCATCGTAGCTCCCGAACAGATGAACCGATTTCGATTTAGTTTTTTTGTTTGAAAGCTGAATTAGTCGGGAGTGTTCTTAGCCATGTTTCATGAAAATCGGTCTACTATGTCGCAGTCGGGGGTTTTCAAAATTTTAATTTTGTGGTTAGATTATAGCTAGTACGGTAAACGGCCACAAAGAATGCACATCGGTCTTTCGTCTTACAATACAATACAATACAAATCGTTTTACAATACAATTAAAAGTCTTCGTAGAGCGCTGACTTATTCTTGCTTATGTGACGTTAATTGTCTCTTTCCAAAGACCGATGCATTCTTTATGGACGTTTACTGTATCAACTGTAAAAATAATAATTGGGATTCATCACCTATTCGTAATGTACTTAGATCTTTCCAAAACCCAAAACAAAGCCTTATAGTTTGTGACCAAAGGGGACCGCCCCAAAACCGGTCAGATAAACATGCAAACATAAGGCAGTATATGTCTCTGGATTAACATGATAGAATAGTTAATTTATTTGTTTCACAAGGGGGAAAAATTGTTTAACCGCACGTGCGAATATTGATACCCAAGCAAGCAAAAGATTCCAATATTGAACCGCGAGCGTAGCGAACTTTTCAAAGAGTGGAATCTTAAGTCTTGTGAGAGTTTCAAGGCACGAAGGTTCAACTTTGCCGCTGGTTGAAACACAAACATTTTTTACTAAACGAACACGAATACATAAAACATAAAAACGTTTTTTTAGGAATGTATAAAAATTCCTTGCCGGCGGCTATATTTCCGAGCTCAAATCAAGATTGAACAGGCATCTTCTGGGCGAGCTCACTCCATCGTAGGCCACGTCTTTGCCTCTGGCTAGTCTGTGGTCAAGAGTAATCCCATTTATAATTAAAAAAAAAGACAGCCCTATTAGTAACTGGAGATTTGAAAGCGACATTTCACTAAAAGTTGGGATCTGTGTCAACAACGTTCAAGTTTAAGAGTTGGTAGGCTTTCTTTGTGGCGGATTTTAGAACGCTGAAAGTTCAGATTTTTAGTGGCTTTAGTGAAGTTGGCTAAAGTCCAAACTTTTGTGTTTTTTATGTCGCTTTTTAGGTATTTTTATATGATATCCCACTTCTGAACTATTAACAGTAAAACGCATTGAGTCTTGAATTATTAATTTATTTCCACGTAAAATGTATAACAGCACTTAGACCGACGCTGCTACGATCCGGGGCTACGCCATATTGAATTCTCGTCCACCCACTGCCGAGCTGTCAGCTCGGGGACGTTCCGAACTACGCTAACAATACATCTTTAAAATGGTAGGGTTACCAGCACCAAGCAAGGTATCTAAAAGTACCAAGCTACGTATAGCCAAATGCACTAACGCTTACAATAATATGATCGTGTCGTATCTATCTCTATTGCTGTTCCTTATTGGTGCGACAGAGCCAGACTGTGTTACGATCGGCGTCTAGCGTCAGCGATTGGCATTTCGGCTAGTCCGGCTGTAAATGCTTTTTCACCAAACCAACTGGTAAACACTTACTTTGCTATTCGGAAACAGATAGCAAAATTGCATTTTATCCACAAGAGTGCAAAGTAATTTCATACAAATTTTAACTTTATGTCTTAAGCTGGCTGGTAGAATTTACTTATGAATGATGATTTTGAATCATAGATATTGAAGAGATTGCTGGATTTGATTTAAATATCTTCATGTTTTGTAGTCAGTATTTTGTTCGTTTTGGTGTGGTGAAAATTTTTGTGTTTCACTCGGTGGCAAAGATTGTCTAACCTTCGTGCCTCGCCACGCTCGCGGTTCAATATTGGAATCTTTCGCTTGTTCGGGTATCAATATTGGCACGGTTGAACAACAACTTTGCCCCCTTGTAAAACAAATAGTTAAGACGATACGGTAGGGGTCAATTCTCCATACAAACGCTCTCGACTATTTCCTCCCTGGTTTTTGAAGATAGAGCAATGATTTTTTCAACACAGATTGTTATTATTTTTATCTGTGTCGGACCGTTTTGATTTTCTTGATATTCTGCTTTTTAAAGATTCTAGAGCCAATCCAAAAATTTCCAAAAACGGCCTTTTTCATTGTGGCGCAAAAAAAGGTGTGATACTCAAGATTGGTAACAATTAACCAAAAAAGCTAAATAACATCAGGTTTCAAATAGCAAAGAACGCCTTTATGAGTTGGTGTGGTGAAAAAGAAATTGAAGCATTCCAATTCCCAATACCTACTGACGTTAGTCTATTTTTTGGAAATTGTATTTTTTTATATCAATGATACTTTATAAGTAATATACATATTCCTTAAGCTACGTGTGTTTTATGCTATGGCTACGAATTTGCAGTAAGATATAAAAAACCGGCCAAGAGCGTGTCGGGCCACGCTCAGTGTAGGGTTCCGTAGTTTTCCTTATTTTTCTCAAAAACTACTAAACCTATCAAGTTCAAAACAATTTTCCTAGAAAGTCTTTATAAAGTTCTACTTTTGTGATTTTTTTCATATTTTTTAAACAAATGGTTCAAAAGTTAGAGGGGGGGGACGCACTTTTTTTTTCCTTTAGGAGCGATTATTTCCGAAAATGAAAATATTATCAAAAAACGATGTTAGTAAACCCTTATTCATTTTTAAATACCTATCCAACAATATATCACACGTTGGGGTTGGAATGAAAAAAAATATCAGCCCCCACTTTACATGTATGGGGGGTACCCTAATAAAACACTTTTTTCTATTTTTTATTTTTGCACTTTGTTGGCGTGATTGATATGCATATTGGTACCAAATTTCAGCTTTGTAGTGCTTACGGTTACTGAGATTATCCGCGGACGGACGGACGGACGGACGGACGGACGGACGGACGGACGGACAGACAGACAGACATGGCGAAACTATAAGGGTTCCTAGTTGACTACGGAACCCTAAAAAAACTTCTCCAATTTTAAAGAAAAATCGAAAACCAAATCAACGCTTAATCAGAAACGTGGCCAGAACACATCCCTAATAATACTTTAATGAGAAAACAACAGAGCTTAACCACATTTTCCTACCAAGTTACTTTCACAAAACCAACACTTCTGAACAACGCTTGATACATTGCGGCTCCGTTACGACTCTTTTTCTGATCACGTTGTAGAATACTCAGCGATGGATTGGTAAAACCTCTGTGACTCATATTTTGAGAATCTCTAGGAACACGATGTTCTGGGGTGCAATTAAGGAGGACAGCTCTGGTTTTAGTACTTCATAATCTGCTGAAATATTTGGCTTTCCATACACAAAAACGTCCTTTTGTTAACATATCGGTGGCAAACAGGTATACGATCCGCCTGGTCTATAGACGCTTCCAACTCCCAAGCATGCACGTTGCCGACTCTAACTCCACAACCTCGTTGAGCCTTGGCAACCTTACCTTCCGTTAGGAATACAAAATTATAAATCAGTCTAGTGTTATTTGGCTGTTATTTTCTGTTATGTACCTTTTTATCACATTTCCTCTTACAATTTTAGCTCATTGAGAGAGTATGCACAGTAGTCGTTGTGTCATGTGCGTGCGTGACGACATGACTCGCTAGTCGTTCGCATGTACTATTAGCTGCAAAAGTGCATGGAGATATTATGAATGAAATCATTGATAAATTCGCCATGCACTGGATAGTACACAAACATGACAATGATGCTCGTATATTGCAATAGCTCAATATGAGGCTGATATACACATGTCTTGGTTAAGTATTATCATGCAATATGCAATAGTTATTTGTTATACAAGGGGGCAAAGTTGTATTTGAACGCCGAATGTGGAATTGAAAAACGAGCAAGTGAAAGGATTCTATAGTTGAACCACGAGCGAAGCGAGTGGTTCGAGAATAGAATCCTGAACTTGCGAGTTTTTTAACACACGAGAAGTTACATTTGCACCAGAGTGTAACACAAAACTTTTCCCCTTATTATAGCGAGGAAATTACAACGCAAAAAATGCGTTTTATCACTGCTTCCAGTAGTTCCACAGGTGGTAAATCATCTTTATTACTAGATTCACCTACTTTTATCAATTTTAAAGCAGTTAATTTGACTATATTCAAGGTCAAATTACTTTACCCACTAGTGGATAAAATGCGTTTTTACCCGCTGGTATTAAAGGACAAAACACGTGTTTCCCAGCTAGTGAGGGGAAAATATGTTTTTCGCAGGTAGAAGTTTCTCCCCTGAATCCTCACGGGTTAAGGGTCGGCTAATCGGTGCACACATGTCGTGAAATTGACTCCCGATGTCACAGAAACACGCTGAGTACGCTGTATACCTTACTGTAGTTTTAGTAGGGTTCAATATTAGGTTAGATAAACCGGTTTTAAGATAGGGTAAAGGGTTTTTGATATGCCGTGAAAGATCTTGCGAAGGGTTGGAAGGTTAGGTGGGAACTACTTTTGAATGTGTGAGTAGGTAGAATATATTTTGCAGTACACCATTTGCTGTTTGCCTTGAAGCGTGTAATTTTAAGTATATACACCCTGTTTTTATTGAATTCCGTTAACTTTAAGGGAAGGTTCTTTAGATCAAATACAATTAATTTATCTAAGAAACTAGCGTCTTGACTCCGCTTTCACATTATCCTATCCGATATCGGATGTCGGAAGGATTTCAATAGAAAATATCCAAGATGGCGCATGTAATGTATGGGATACCGGTCCGACATCCGATATCGGATCAGATAACGTGAAAACGCACTTACGGTTATCGAGTTATTAAAAAAATAAAGATAATTTCTGAACACGTGTGTCAAAGCCTTTACCAATTCCTAATGTTATTTGTTTTGACACGTGCCGTCAATCACTTGACACTAACTTGAATGTTATTTTTAAGGGTCTCTGACACTAATAAATTCATTTATTATGTATGAAAATGATGAAAAAATTTGTTTGTATATTAACTAAATGTGATATACAGGTTGGTTTCTGATAATGAACCTAGCTTCGTGTCGAATTTAACGGAAATCAAAAAGAAACATTGTGTATAAGTTCGTAATTTATTTCTAAAACTCGCCTATTACGGCTCGTGCTGCTACCCCGTGGACCCCGTATACCATCTTGCGTCTCGGGACTCGTGAAGTAATGACATACTTTCCGCACTATTCATATGAAATGTACTCAAAAATTTAAACGTAACTTTTACATTTCTTTCTTACAGGTAAGTCGCTGAGCTATCATGCCCATTATGGAGGAATTCAAAACCGAATGGGGGCAAAACTACATAACGACTACTTTTGTAAGTAGGTACTAAGTACCTAGACATAACTCAAGTTATACACCGTGTTTTTTTTTCGTTAAATTCGACATGTCGTTAGGTTCGTTATCAGGAACCACACTGTATAACACCTTTAGTTAAATTCGCAAAAAAAATCATCGTTTGAATTTCATACATAATAAATAAATTAATTAGTGTGAGAGACCCTTAAGAATAATAATTCAAGTTAGTGTCAAGTGATTGACGGCACATGTCAAAACATATAACAATATCTGGGCAACCGAGCTTCGCTCGGTTCTGTTTCGTATCCTTGACATGTGTCGCCATCTAGTTCAAAAATGAATTAGTACCTACATCGAGCGAAAGAATTCTCAGCCTTAACAACACAACTACTCCACACGAGATGGCGCGCATTTCGCCACAAAAACTCAAATAGTGTATTTTCTATTCGTTTTAGCCTTGACCTGTGTCGCCATCTAGTGTTTGCAATAAATAGTACTTACATCGACCGAAAGAATTCTGTCTTAACAGTACAACTACTGCACACGAGATGGCGCGCGAAGAAAAACGCATGAAAACTCGAAAATTCGCGTTTTCCGGGACCTAAGGATAAGTTAGACCGATTTTTCACCCCCAAAAACCCCCACATAACAAATTTCTGCGAAATCGTTAGAGCGGTTTCCGAGATCGTCAGTGTAAATAAATATATATATAAATAAATAAATAAATAAATATACAAGAATTGCTCGTTTAAAAGTATAAGATTGGGAAGTGGTAAAGGCTGTCACACACGTGTTCAGTAATTATTTTAATTTTTTTAATAACTCGATAACCGTAAGAGTTAAGACGCTAGTTTCTTATAGAGAAATGAATTGTATTTGATCTAAAGAACTATCTTTTTAAGTTAACGGAATTCAATAAAAGCAAACAGCAAAAGGAATTTATACCTAGGTAAATTGGAAGCGATTTCAAATTCAAACTTCGATGAAATTATTATGACGTTTTCTTAACCCATATTATTTAATTTCAATATCCGCAAAAGAAAATGAGACCTACGTTTTCATTTAAAATGTATCAAGAGGATAGAGGCTCTTAAGTTGTATTGTGTCCTTGAAAAGTATGACACTTTGCTTAATATCGTAAACGCAAGTTGCCGAAGTTATGCCGAACTTGGCATACTTGGGACTTGACCAGTCAAGAGCTTGATTTATTCTAAGGTTACGTCTTGGTTTTTGCGACTTGCGAATAATTATACCACTAAGTGAATATTAGTAATTGAATATTAATAAATGCAACGAGGTAGGTGTTTTACCGTTTTAGTTGAGTTGGATGAGAATAGGGGAAGATTGCGATCATTGGACCGGCGCCTTGATTGGACCACTTGAATATTTCAAAATGTAAGCGAACTTTTAGAATTTATAATACTTCACTCGTGCGAAAATAGACAATATTATGTAATAAAAAAAACTAGTACATATGATAAGAATATACATATTTTTTTAAGTTGTAAAATTGAAATAAAAATTATTTCATAGAAAAGGTATTTTTTATTATTTTCTTAATTTTCCTTGATTGGACCATTTGGTCTAAATTTCCTAAATCCATTGATGGCGACTTTATGGTCCAATGAAGGCGACTCTGGTCCAAAGAAGGCAACAGCCTATGAGCCTTTTTACGATTTTTCTCTTTATTTATTATACTTTTTTATTGTGAATAAGGTTATTCATCATATCGTCACTACTTTTAAAAAATCTCGTATCTCACGCTGCTCCTCAAAGTTAAAACGCAGTAAGTCTATATGCATTCCATACATACTTACTACAATTTTCTTTTCATTGACAGACGAAGATACAAGTTTTATTAAAAGTAGTGACGATATGTCAAGAATTAAAACTTATCAAACTTCGCCACTGGTGGTTTCCGTATTTTTTTCTTTAATATAATGACATCTTGTTTCGATTTTTAATTTTTATCAAACTAGTTTTATTTTTTGACATAAATAAAATGTATAAATTATAGAGCAGCGAAGTTAGGTGGTCCAATGATTGATCCAAATACCGTAAAGTTTTGTAGAATGCAACAAAGTAACTTTCTACTGTTTACGCTCCTCCTTTCTATAAACTCAGCCTTATCAAGCCACATGTTGCCAGCTGTTATTGGCTCGCAAAAACTTCCCAACAACGGCCTTCGCGGTTATTTCGCGCTGTGACAATGCGCCCTTTTCTTGTGGATCGTCACATTGCTGGGAATGGCGCATCTTTGTGAAATATGTTTCTTTCGTCTTTTCTGTTGATAATAAGGTTATTTTGTGGTGGAGTGTGGCGACGATGTTCAGACTTTGGTATATGGAAGCGACTGTTGAACAGTGTTTATACCCCCCCCCCCCCCCTTATGTACGTCCCTGAAAAAACAGTTAAACGTACATTTTTAACTAATCCAACACGTGCGTTCAGTTTTAGTTGAGCGTGTCTGTAACTAAGTTAAATTGCGGACGATTTGCAATTTGCAACGTTCTGGCGCCGCGCGCAGTTCTCTCTAATTTGTTGCCAACTTTGCAGGAATACTCTCCTGTACACTTAACTTAATTTAGTAAGAAACACACAAATTCTTTTCACATATAGCTGTTTGACTATTGCTATATGCTGTTCGCCATATTAAATATAAGGAAAATGTTTTCTTTATTTTAGGGTGATTTTGTATTATTTATCGTCGGCATTTATCGTTTTTCTCTACGTAAAAAATAGCATGTGAAAAATAAAATTTTGATTTCTGTACAAATTGTTTTAGGTCAAGTTTTTATCGATTTTTGGCGTTTCTAGTCGGAAGTTTTTTGGTCCCATACAAGCTTTTGGTCTTGGATAGGATAGAAATCGATTCGCATCAAAACAAAGTTTGTTTGTCATGACCTTCTCACACCATGTATGTTTTTTCCAAAATCTCTAAAGGACCATCTTCAAGTCCTCAGAAATCGTCTTCATTTTCTGTGAAATCGAGGGTAGGTAGTTTTCGCGTAGTCAGCAACACGGGATCTGGTTGCTGACCATCAAAATACACCCTGTATAATGTAACATCTGTATTTCTGTATCCATCCGTAGTTTACTTTTAAGTGTAAACGATTCGCAACATTCTGGCGCCTCGGTCGCTAGTTCTCTCTAATTTGTTGGTAACTTTGCAGGAATACGTTGCTGCATCAAATTAGCTTTGGGGAACGCAATGAGTACAGTCAGGTTGACGTGCACTTAAGGCTGCAACTGTACAGTCGAGTTCATAAATATATATATGTAATTATGTACGTCGCAGTCCGGTTTTACAATCCACTGCACATCACGGCTAGCCATTATTAAAAACAGTACTACCCCATTTTAAAACGGACCTGTTTTTGATAACGGCTAGCCGTGAAGTATCATACGGTAGAAGCAATCCAACGGCGACAGGCACATTTCTATACTTTCGTTTATTGCAATTAGATGATAAATTTGGCATCTACACATCTAATGGACGACTTCCGAAAATCTGAGGGTCACAACTGGGCAATTTCGCGAGAAGAATCACCAAAAATATTTTTTCTAAGGTAGGTAAATTTTATATTTTTCTTACTCAGAATTACGAGCCTTTTCGATCCAGGACAAAAACATGGCCCCAAAATATTCTATTATTTTGCATACTTTGTAACCGTTGTACATAGTGTTTGAAAAATGGTAACGATGTGGAAAAAATAAATTTGGGACGCTTTTTTTACCTAGTAGGATCGAAAGGGCTCGTGATTCTGAGTAGGAAAAACATTAAATTTACCTATTTTGGGAAAAAAGGTTTTGAATCTTTTTTCGCGAAAATGCCCAACTGGATGAGACTAGCTCATCCAGTTGGGCATTTTATTACCTATACCCCCATCCAAATAGTGCTGGCATGGCAGCGCCATTGAATCCAAAAGGAAAGCCATCCATAAAAGAAAAAGAATTCATTCGCAGAACTGCCGGTCTAGCGAAGTAACAATCGTTGACGCGATGTGGCGATCAAAACGCAGTCTAGCTCTGTCACGCCACTACAGAAGATCAATAGGGAGTAGAGTTGTGTCTGCTCGTTCACTGAAAAGATCGCTCCCAACTAGTACGATCTCCGAAGTGTACTAGTTCGTTCTTTTAGGTCATTTAGTACAGTAGTACACCGAGAGAGTGAGAGACAAATTGTGCATATGGCGTACAGTAACGCTCGCTCGTACTAGTCAAGAGCTGATCGGCCGTTTCCGCGCGCTCTCGGTCCGACTTCGTCGGTTCTAGTTCGGTTACTGTCGGATCACACGGATCGCTTTGCTGTCATTGTTACTTCTCGGCTCTTCTTTCCTTTCGCTCCCATTCTGTTGCGCGTGTGTGAGTGTACTAAATGTACTAGGGAGCAGAATCATTTGGGAGTAGTTCGGTCTAGTACAGTGCAGGGAATCGTGTCTTTTGTACTATTAGTACATGTACTACACAAGCCTAATAGGGAGAGCTAGCTACGATACGCTTACGAAGCGATTCTGACGTTGGTTAGCACCCTGAAAGGAAAGCCATTCACAAAAGAAACCGAATTCGTTTGCAGAACTGACAATACAAACAATTTCAGCATTTTCCTATCACCGTTTTGGATTTCATTGGAACTTAAAAGGTATTTCACTGGAGTAGAGTTGCAATTTCTTGGTGAATTGGTATTAGAAAAGTTGGTTGGAAAGTAGTTCAGTACTGCAGAGTCTCTTAAATGTATTTTTCTCAGGGAAGTGGAAGTATATTGGACAGTCACAAGAAGAAGATTCAAATGAATTCATTGCAATTTCTTAAGGAATATACTTTTATTGATAAAATATTGATGGAAATTGTGTTTCTAACAAAAACGATCCATCGATTGATTGATAAAAAAAAAGTGATGTCATGATTATTTTCCTGTTTTTGTTCGATTGTTCACATAATTTATGTAGAATTGACTTACCTAAACCTACGTTACTCGTCGTACGTCATAGCAGTTAAACAAATTTTTAGTTTGAGCAACAAAATGGTACCTATCCACAACTTTTTAAGTTGATACTGTTATTGCTAACGTGCATTCTATTCTATATGTATTTATTTAAATATGAATAAAAACTTTGGGAAAATAGATAAATGTATTTTAACAGCTTTATATGTTTATTTGTTTAATAATTAAGGGCCAGTTGCACTAACGAAAATGGAGGGTTAACTCGAGGTTAACCCACCATTTTATATGGAATTTAACAGATGACAGCCCACTAACCCTGAGTTAAGTGGTAGGTGCAAGTGTGCCTAAATGCTACTGTTTAAACTAAAATAATTTACCTACTTACATGAACTTAATTGTATAAGAAACTAAAACTAAACTTAAAAGCTAACTAATATCTAAATAAAATAGGCTCTTGATCTCGAGGCATGGTAACAAGGATGCGTGCCACATGTTTTCGCTGTATCGCAACTAGTAGTAGACTGAATAACAGGTTCTGACATCAAAAATAATACGAAACTAAGTAAACTGGTGGGAACTTGAAATAGTCGCCCAGGATCATGAAATGTGGAAGATTATTCCAAGAGCCCTATGTCCCTAATGAGGGATAACAGGATCACCTCACCATCATAATCTTCAAGTAAACTAAGTTTCATCCATCACAGAACTCCCCAGCGGATGAAATCCGCCACGATCCCGCTGAACCGCTCCTGGGCTAGCTGGTTGAGCTTGACCTGCATCTGGGACAGGTCCCCGCCGAACTTGGGCGCGTCCTCTGGCTCTGCCGTCACTATCCCGACTAGGAGGAGACTGAGTAACAGCCCTAAGGGCTTCATCTGAAAAACAAACAGTGTTATACAATTCTTCTTCCTATCCTTATCCCGTGTTATGTGAGGTCTTTCTCTTCCGTCCTTCTCTATCTTTAATCATCTTAGCACTCACTTCCTTCTTTCTCATATCCTCTTTCACACGATCCATTCATCATTGTTTGGGTTACCGCTCCATCTCTCAATATATAATATTACTATAAATCTCAATTCGACGTTTGAAAAGTATTTAAGTACCTTATGTTCACATATCTACACAAATTACACAATTTAAACGAATTAGATGAGTTTCAGTTTTGGCAATTATAGAAGAAAAAGTCCCCTTGGTATTAGAGGCTCTAATAAGCTAGAGTCTAGTCTGGACTAGGATCTTGATTGGTTCTATGTTCAATGTTCAGATATTATTTACATTTGCCACCTTGAGTCTTTTGGTGGATGTTATACTGCCCATTGTATTGTATACATTTATGCCATATTTTTAACATTCAAAAGTTAAGCCTTGGGTATAGGTACGTAGCTCCAGCTCTTCACGAATATCATAAATATTTATAGTAATATTAATTTTATGTTATTGACCTAAACACTGTACTATTAATTTAATACAAGTTTTACTAAGTGTAGTCTTACCTCCTCCAAATTCATGTCAAACTTCTTCCTAGGATACACCTTCTCCACATCAATATGCAGTTTCTCCAGTGCCATTGTCAGCTCGATGAAGTAATGGTCCAAGAGTTGCTGGTAGTGCCGCCGCCTGAACTCCTCGTCGGAACCAGAGAAGATGAAGTACATCAGATCCATCACTGGGTTCCCGAGCTTTAGAGTCTGGTAGTCTAATAGGATCACTTCTAGTTTGTTGTTCTGAAAATCGAATATGTTGAGATTTTAATGAAGTTCATGTTGAGATTAAATTAAATACGATATCTTTGCTTATCTTCCACCGAAATATTAATGCGATATTAGTCATAATTCATTGGACTCCCACTTCGCGAAAACCCATGTATAATTTAAAAACCCATGAACATTTTCTAAGGAGTGAAAGTGTGGAAAAGGAAATTTAAAGCCCTTTATTTTCCCCCGACACCCGCTGGACGATGCTGAAGATTTACATTTTTTCTCATTCAATTTAAATTAGTATAAGAACTGTAACTTACATTACGTCTGTGCATTAAATTGGGTGTTTTGAAATCTCCATGAATCAGGAATCGTTTATCCGCTGTCAACCGTTGCATTAAAGTCCCCATGTTCACAGAGCGGAAAAAATCTACCAATCTCGTTTTATAATCGTCGTTCAAAACCTTATATACATCCCGGAGTGCTTGTTGCATGTACATGATAATTTTGTCTTGGCCCTTAGATGAATCATGATATCCAAAATTATTGATTATTAGCTCGAATTCTTTTGGCCGTTGATCACGTAGTGCTAGACTTACAGCATGGAACTTTGCCATCTGTGAAACGGCTGCAGCTGCATACTCCCAGTCAAAGATTTTCCTTCTATCAAAGCTTGTAAAGCCATTACCTTCCAGGTTTTCGAGAACCAATATTTCTTCATAAGGAATCGATTTCAATCCGTAAAATTTTGGCACAAGCAATCTGTCTTCAGTTGGAACAGCGCGTTCATTATAAATCCTGTTGAAATGAACAGCCAAATCAGTGTAGAAAACTTCTTCAGTAGCATATATTCTATCCAGGAAGTTATTCTTTGTTCTAGTATCTTCATTAAGGCAAGCTGCTTTTGCAAACAGATGTAAATCTGGTTTGATTGAGTCTTGAATGGTAGCTACGTATAGATCTGATGTGAAATTCGCTCCTCCTGAATTGATTGGTTTAATTTTAATTTCACTGGTGTTGTATCTTTGTTTCTTGGCGACATCTTGAAGAAATGTACGTAGTTGTCGCTCGATATCAGTCATTTCGTAGCCAGGTCCGAGTACCACTTGTACGACTAGATTAATATTTTGTATTACAATTTGAAGGTTTATATATACGTTAATGTGCCTCTAGAAATCAAAGACAAGAAGATACATCTAATCTATGTCTGTCTGCCCACTTTGTTTGTTTTGGGTAATTAGTTATCTTATTTAATCTTTATGAGATTAAAATCTCTTTTTATTTAAATTGTATCAAATCAAAAGCCATATCAGTTGCCAATCAAAACAAATCATACGTTATCATATGATTAAAACATTCACTCTTCTGCTAACCCCACAATATTCAGGTTATGAAAAACATGTTAAATGTTTAAAGTGAATTCCGATAATTATCCATACTAATATTATAAACAGAGATCGAATTTTTGTGCGTCATGTCATCCTAAAATTCATTAAAATGACGTAAGTCACTAAGGATGTCGCAAATCTGTCCGATCTCTGATTATAAATGGGAAAGTGTGTGTGTCTGTTTATTTGTCCGTCCTTCACGACAAAACGGAGCGACAAATTGTTGTGATTTTTTAAGTGGAGATAGTTGAAGGAATGGAGAGTGACATAGGCTACTTTTTGTCTCTTTCTAACGCGAGCGAAGCCGCGGACAAAAGCTAGTAATATATAATTTCAACTCATTTCGTAATTTCCATTATAATATACTTAATGCATGTCCTATTTATTAGAAGGGTGTTCACCTTAAAAATATCTACTAATGTCATAATGGTGTGTATTTTTAAAATACATGCCTATCAAAGCCACAATCAAATCTTTATTGTTGAAAAAATAGCATAACCTACCTACTCGTATAATCTTAACAGTGAGCAAATCGTTATCATTTACAATTAAACTTTACATACCTATTGAGTATGTCTAGACAGTAATTTTAGATGCAGAGATTAGGTCCTTATACATATAATTGATGAATCGTAGATTCTTAAATAAGTTTATATAGATAGACGTACGTAGTAGGTAATACATATAAGTTTTCACCACACCAACTGATAAAGGCTTTCTTTGCTATTCGAAAACAGATAGCAAAATTGCATTTTATCCACAAGAGTGCAAAGTAATTTCATACAAATTTTAACTTGATGTCTAAAGCTGGGTGTTGGAATTCACGTATAAATGATGAATTTGAATCATAAACGTTAAATAAATTGAATTTTTTTATTTATTTTGATGTTTTACAGTTCATATTTTTATAGTCTTGGTGTGGGGAAAAATTTTGTGTTTCACTCGGTGGCAAAGTTTGTTTAACCTTCGTGCCTTGATACCCTCGCAACGCTCAAGAATCCACTTTTTGAACCACTCGCTATGCTCGCGGTTCAATATTGGAATCTTTCGCTTGCTCAGGTATCAATATTGGCACGTGCGGTTAAACAACTACTTTTCCCCCTTGTAAAACAAATAACTATTAATAGAAATAGAACTGGCATGGTATTCAGAGATGGCGGGGGGGCGCCAAGCCTTCAGTAATTGTGTCATATACTTGGAAATTTCGACCCTTGCTTTCGTGATCCGATGGCCGAGTGGTTTTACAGGCATCCGTCCGGTTAACGGAGTACGCTGGTTCGATTCCAGCTCGGAACACTTGGAGGCCTTGGTCACTTTTTCTTTGTATATGACATTTATTTAATGTTTATGGCATGGTATTTTTACCACGGTATCGCAAGGTGGCGGCGGATCCGCGTCAGCTTCATATCAGTGACTGCTGGAGGTTGCGCAGGATCGGATTAGGTGGCGTGCTCTCATTTCGGAGACCAAGAGTCTGAAGAGTCACACATATAAAAGGTGCTCGCGAGGAACCCGCATAACTTGAACCACGCGTTTCTGAGGCAAAAAGAAAGAAAAATGTTATATAAATTTTAAAAATTTTCGCCAAAAAAAAAAAAATGTTTTTTTTTTTTTTTACTTTTTTGGACGTATATTCACATAAAAAAAATTTTTATCCATAAAGTTGGCAATTAAAATGCGAATGCTCCAGTTCCTTCATTTATTTTTCTAAAAACCAAATTATTTGAAAGTTTTTCTTGTCACGTTTTGACATCTATCAATGACTACTGTGAACTATCTCCACTTACAAAAATAACGTCAATTCATCAGCGCCGTTAAGCCTTTTCTACTGAGTAACAATACAGAAATGTTTTTTTTTAAATTGGCAATAACTCTGAAACTAGACGAAATCTAGAAAAGTTTATATGATTTTTAGTCTTAAAATGATCAAGAATATGCCGTTAAAGTTATATGGGTTCCTCGCGAGCACCTTGTATAATAACTAGGTTTTGCCCGCCGCTTCGCTCGCGTTAAATTCGAAAATTGCGGAATGCTCTATTAAGGGTTAACCCTCCATTTTATATGGAATTTGACAGATGACAGCTCACTAAACCTGAGTTAAGTGGTTGGTGCAAGTGGGCCTAAGCTATTTAGGTACAAACACGTGTATTTTTCAGCATTAAGTGGTGCCTTTAGAAAACCCACGAAAATAATGGAAAGCGTGCTCCCTCGCGGAAACGTGACGCGGCATGATAATCTACTTTCTTGTTAGCGATGCGAACCGATATCGGTGTTAGATAATTTTTAGATCTAGGAGTATTGGCACGAGAGAAAACTAAGCGAAATAAGAGAATGTAGGTTATTCTAAGAATATTAGCGAAAGTGTTAGTCACACTACTATAATGTAATTATCTTTTTAGGGTCCCCCCACATCTAGCGTCTCGCAAGCGTAATAGCGTCGGGCCAACTTTGCTAATACCAAAGAGGATCGAATATTATAGAGACTTACTGTCAAAGTAAAATGTGTAATCACAGTGCATAGACTGCCATCTCTCGACACAGGCTTAAAACTTTTGAAATTCAGTTTTGGCAATTTGGCCCATATTGTTAGCATGATATGTGTTAAAATATCAAATATTAATATTAGCGCTATCTAGCCGAGCGTTTCCCAAAGGTGTAACGCCATCTAGGCCACCGTATCTTTTTCTCTATGGCTTTGAGGTACGTTTTTTTCTTAGACTTTATCCGTCTAATACGGAGTTACATATATATATGTCTTTGCTAATACGTACGGTTTCCGACGCCTGCCGTCAGTCTTTCCAATTACGACAGCAATGTAACGACTTAATAATTTTACAACATTGCTTTTCATGTCAATTCAACACGATGCTTTGCACAGTAATACCGTTAGATTCCGAACCTAACCTTAAGCTGCAGTAGCGCCGTCTATTTTAATTGCACTCGGAACAAAGGAACCTGGGGACTAGGTATATTTTTAAAAATAATTAAAAAAATATGTTTTATGTGTGCTTTTTAGATTGCATTAATTAGTCGTATTTATACGATAAAGATAAACTTCCTAGTACTGGTTGGAGGGGGTTATGGTGGGGTTAGGGGGAGTAAAATGTATTTTTTTCATATTTCATGGAAACTATCATTAATATCGAAAAGTATTGTATGTACGAACTAAAGTAGACACAATTTCCTACAAAAAAGTTTATATGCATTTTTGTCATAAAACATACTATGTATGAGTTATGAGCTTGAAAAAGAGATTTTTAAAATATTTTTATTCACATATTTTTATTTACAGGTTTTTTTTTTTTTTTTAGATAGCCCGTTTATGTGTCCCACTGCTGGGCAAAGGCCTCTCCCCGTGATTTCCACAGCTCCCGTTGGTGTGCTATTTCTGGCCAATTAGTCATGAAGGTGTCAAAGTCGTCCCGCCATCTCCGTCTGGGCCTTCCACGTCCGCGCTTAATTTGAGCCGTATGTCAGAGAATGATATTACACGATTTTTATAGTTGGAGTGATACACTAATTTTAATCTCATAGAATCTTCGAACGCAATTACAAAGAATTCGCCGTCCGAAAGTCTGTGGAAAACGACGTATTGCTACGACTTTCGAACGGCGACGTATTGCTACGACTTTCGAACGGCGAATTCATGCGTTCTAGATTCAAAAATCGGTCCCCTGCAGCTGTAATAAAACTCTGCTTCCGATCCGGTATCGTGTCGTTGAGATCGCTTGATGTGTGTGCACGATTCAATTACAGTACAGATGTAGTGCGGAAAGGGTTTCCTTCGTATTTTTCCGTCGTTCGTATTTGTTATGCTAGTTCAGTCGATGTCAGTACATCTTGTACTGAGATGACTGAAATAGCATGACAGGTTCGTACGTTTCCGTAAGAATGCGAAAAAAATCTTTTCGCACTACATCTGTACAGTCTCTTACAGTCGTGGTCAGTTACATTTACATACTTATAAATATAATTAAGAAAAAGCCTTTTATTCCGACCCATTTCTAACTTATTAACTACTTCGGGCACCCCCACATCTAGCGTCTCGCGAGTGTAGCGTCGGGCCAACTGTATAGCAAAGCCCGACGTCAAATCGTCGACGCGGCGTCTTTTTCCATTGGCCCGACGCTATGCTCGCGAGACGCTAGTTGGGCTAAATTTTATTTAAACGAGCGTACCGTTAGTAAAGGTCTCTCCCAGTTTGCGCCATCTCTCTCTATATCGAGCTTCGGTGTACCAGTTTCTCGGGACATGCTTTATTATGTAATTTACCCATCTAGTCACACGTAGGTACACGAACGAAAATATCATTATAACAGCGCAGTGTTTAGATATTTTTTTCACGTAATTTTGTAGACATAACTAAACGCAACTGCGAAAACGGGTAATTTTATCAAAATGTTTAAAGCTTAAGCTTGTTTATTTTTACAAGACCTCCAAAGAACAGTGTAATATATGGGTATAATTCTCGGCGACAGATTTATATACCTACCTACCTACGTATCATCTTTCTCTTTCAATAAATGGTGGTTACCAAGCAGACGTGTCTTGTACTTTCTCTCCGTTCTAGAAGTTCCTAGCTGGTCAGTGTACCCATAGATTTTTCAAACAGCTTTGCCAAAGTCTAAGCCGGAAACAAGATATACTTACTGTTAATTGTCTCACGTCATTCCATATCTGCGGTGAAAAAGCAGCCATATTTCTCTCTGCCTTCCGCATGCCCGCTGTTTCTTCCGTAATTAGCGAGACCCGCTCAAATTTTAATGAACTAATCTTACCCACGGACTGCTGCTGAAACATACATTTGCATATAAGACGGATGATTCTTTGATTGTGATTTACCACTAATATTTATAGTTGAACTATCTATGTCATAGCGTAATGTAATAATTTATTATTATTGTGCTGTACGGTATGGCCATGTTGTAAGACTTGTAAGTAATGCAAATCATGCAAATGTCAATTGATGGAATAGACAATAGACAAAATGGCGCCTTCAGTAAGGACGCGTTCAACTTACGGTAGGGCCGTACCGTGCGGCTGCGTTCGTGTCTCGCAAATGGTCTCGTCGGAAGATCAGCGCTGACCTCCGGGTCGGCATTATGCTGAGACGGGACCATTTCGTGATAAACTTATCCATCCCATGTACATTTGTAGTTTTAGTCATACTTTATGCATAATGTGTAGTTTTTAAGTTTATTACGAATAAATATTTTGATTGATTGATTGATTGTGAGTCTTGGTGAACTGAAATATTGTTTACCGGCCAATCAGAGACGGTTATTACAAACAATTGGTTGCTAGGTAATTCGATGTTGATACGCTTATAATTTTTCCGCCTTCCGGTTTAAAATCGTCAAATTTTGAGACCGCTGCGTTAAACGAAGTTACCGCTTCCCAGCTCTGTCGGACGGAAAAATAGCATACACGTCTTAAATTAGTTTTTTATCATGCAGAAACGTCTGCGAGCGATATTACATATTTTTAAATTAAAGGAAAAATTGAAAAATTCACACCTCCGGCAGGACTCGAACCTGCGATCTCTGGCTTTGCCGGAGCCAGCCGCGCTCCCAACTGCGCCACGGAGGCCTGCTGGATGTGTGCAAATTTATCCATGCCTTCCCTCAGTTCTTAAACGCCTTGTCTGTGGCATCGTTGCATCCCGAACGGATGAACCGATTTACATTTAGTTTTTTTTTTGTTAAGAAGCTGAGTTAGTCGGGAGTGTTCTTAGCAATGTTTCATGAACATTGGTCCACTATGTCGCGGTCGGGGGTTTTTACAAAATGTTTATTTTTATCAGTACAATAATTGTTTAAACTTAATACTAGATGTCTGTATACTCTGAATTATATTAAACATAAATGCAACTGTAATTATACTTAGGTATCATAATTAAACGACTTTCCAATCAGCTGACAGATCATACCCATAACAGATAATAGGTAAGAAGACATCTGAATAGACATCAAGGCCTGCGCGGGACTAAACGCGTTGCAACTAGGGTTGACAGCATATCGGAAGCCTACAACCGGATGCCCGAAGCCCTCCCAAAAAGCGAGCGTCGGAACACCCCAGGGTGTTTAGTCCGTGCGAGTCGGACATTACCCACTGGCTTTCTCCCGGGCCAGTGGGATCCATAACGGATTCCCCCTGGGTAAAAAAAGGGTTGCCAGCATATCTGGATGTGGTGAGATTTTCTCTATTTTTGTATATCTTCCCGTCTTCTGATAATGTATTTTTTTACCATATTTCATCGATTTTTTTCCATGTTTTACACTATTGGGCCTTTGCCCAGCAGTGGAACACAACAGGCTAACAAGTAATAATAATAAATATTGAAATAATGAGCATTTTCAGAATTTGGGACCCCCCAATTAGCGTAAGTCGTTAACAAAAATTAACTCACTGTCAGTTTTGTGACGATAATTAAGCATGAAATTTCAATAAAAATATTGTTTTTGTGTTAATTACATAAACTTTAAGCGATAATCTACATTCAGAACGTGAAAAAAGTAAATTTTTTGACAGATTTTATGGTTAATTATCGTCACAAAACTGATAGCGAGTTTATTATCGTTAACAACTTACGCTAATTGCGAGGGTTCAAATTCTGGACATGCCCTAAGCTCCATAATATCTACACCATACTCCACTGAACAAGCGTGCCATATTATGACCAGTGGACAGTGGACACTGTATTTAATAATGCGAAAATTGTAAAACACGGAAATAAATCGGGCAGTCGTATTTGCTCCGCTGTACCTTATGGTTGTTTTGTTTATATTATTGGGTATTTTTAATGTGGTTTTAAGTATTTTCCCAAGAAATCATTCGACCAGGCAACCCTAGGTTCAGCACGCGGCGCCCTGTTTAAATGAACCTTCATGGGGATTCTGTGTAACTAGTTTTCGTAATTGCATCTCTAATTGGCTTGAGGAACCCGGGAGTTGTGTTTTAAATAGATAAATAATTATTCATTCGACTTATTATAGGAAATTGTAGGCATGGTGAAAGTAAATAAATACCCCCTTATTTTTTTTTATTGTTATTATAAATGGGCTTAATCTTGGCTACAGACTAGCCAAAGGCAAAGACGTGGCCTACGATGGAGTGAGCTCGCCCAGGAGATGCCTGTTCACTCTTTATTTGAAGGTTACCGGGTTATATTAGCTCGGAAATATAGCCGTCGGCAAGGACTTCCACTCCTTGGCAGTGCGCATAAGGAAAGAAGAAGCAAAGTTGCGCTTCGTGCGAATTCGCGGAATATCTACCAAGGATGGAAACCGTCCGTGCATCTAAGAGTTCGATGGTAGAATGGGGACGGTGAAATAAGCTTGTGTAGCTCTCTATGTGTGTGTCCCTTATTTATAAAAAAAATTACTGAACTGATTTGCGAAAAAGTGTTTTGTCCCTTTCTGTTGACATATACATTTGTGAGAAAGGGACAACACTCTTTAACTGATCAGTTTAGTCACTTTTTATGAAGGGATGAGTAAGTGTTTTAGAATCAATTTATAAGAAAAACACCATCACCAAAGTTACATTATTGTGACGTGGAATAATAACATTACGTGAATCGTAAATCGTAACTGCTTAAATCACACTCACAGTTATTTACAATTTTGACGGCTGTTCGTTTACTTTATGTACTTAGATCATACCTAGGTACAGTGTACAGTCGAGTTCGAGTCGAGTGTGTTGTGGATTGTGAAAAAATGTATGAAACTTCTTTCAAAGAGATTAACAAAGAGAATGTTTAAGGTAGAAGGAGAAGCTGGAAGGTAGATCAGTTCTCTGATTGGGAAAATCTTAAAAAATGGCAAGGCAAACACACCCTTAATGAAATTGAAATTGAAGAAAGCGAAATAATGCGTCAGGATCGCGGCAATTGGACATCAGTCTCTGCCTACCCTCCGGGACGCACGTCTACTGTATAATCCATACTTCCATACTAATATTATAAATGGGAAAGTGTGTGTGTCTCAGCAGCGGCTGGTCCATAGAAGCCGATTCCCACCGGCTTGCCTAAAATTCATTACTTACTAGTAAAGTACCTAAGGTTAAGGTAGGTTTCTTTTTGCTCAGTGTTGCCTAGCTGAAATTTTCACCAGCAGCCACTATGTGTCTGTTAGTTTGTCCGTCTTTCACGGCAAAACGGAATTACGAATTGATGTTATCTTTTAACTAGAGATAGTTGAAGGGATGGAGAGTGACATAGGCTACTTTTTGTCTTTTTCTGACTCCCCACTTCCCCAAAATGGAAGGCGAGAAAAAGCTAGTTTTGTACGATGTCAGTATCATAATATAGGCTTAAAAATATATGTTTGTAACGTTTGCTCGCAAATATGAAATGATCTCGATCGTATAAGTTATAAATGTCAGGTGTCATGTCAGATTTATAGAAAGCAATAAAAATAATGAAAATGTACACATGTGAGGCGCATTGTAATCGTTATTTTGTTTGTTTCAGGTAAGCTGGAGCTGCGATTTTTGGCGACTGTATTCGTAACAAAAAATTCTCATTGTTTTATAATTATGTAGGTATTTTAAGCGGGTTACTCACGTGTTAAGTCGATATAGCGTTCGACATGTTTCGATCCATTTTCGAGGATATTTTTTATTTTTACTCTTGAGAAAGATCCTCGAAAATGGATCGAAATATGTCGAACGCTATATCGACTTAACATATGAGTATTAGCTTAAAATATTTTTAGTTTTATAGTTAAAATTATATGTAGGTATTGTAAACACAGGGTCTGTTGAATGATAAACGCATGAGGCGTCACGAGCAGGCCTCTAACCCCCGCCCATCTGGGGGAGCATACACCTGCCGTGTGTGCGGACGAGGGATCCTCTCTCGAATTGGGCTATACAGCCACGAACGTAAGTGTCGCAAGGATGCTGCTTGAATCATCTGTTATAGATGCAAAGGCCTGTTATTATTATTATTTACAACAATTCTGTAAGTAGGGATGCGAAGCAGCACACTTATAAATCAATCAATCTTTATTAAGAACCAATAGGCCGATACTCATTCCATGCGATTAGCGTAAGCACGGTCTATCTATACCAACCCCGGCTCGCACCAATGAGTTTTTCGGAATTTATGTGTGAAATGTCATTTGATATTTGCCAGTCGCTTTTCGGTGAAGGAAAACATCGGAAACCGGACTAATTCCTATAAGGTCAAGTTCACCCTTCGGGTTGGAAGGTCAGATGGCAGTCGCTTTCGTAAAAACTAGTGCCTACGCCAAATCTTGGGATTAGTTGTCAAAGCGGACCCCAGGCTCCCATCAACCGTATCAAATGCCGGGATAACGCAAGGAGGATGATGAAGCGTAAGCACGCTCTAAGTTGTTAGTCTTTTTTATTCAAGCAAATTCCTTCAAACTTAACCAAAGATCACAAATAATTTGATTCACCTGATTGATTCTAGTGTGTTTCGAATTGCTTCAGAACAGGAAAGTAATCTAAGTATCGGATTTCCTTGTCGGAACGTCGGAAGTAAAAGCATTACCGGCGTAATATCGATAAGTTTTGGCGTGAAGCGAAAAATCCTGCCGGGAATTGGCTAATCGAAATAAAAGTTTCGGAGTGGAATGAAATAAATAAAATATATTAGCTGAGTTAGATTTAATATTACATAATGGACATTTTTCGAGACTTTTATTACATTTAGGAACCGTGAGAAGAGCGCAGCTGGAGATTGATTTTGAGAGTTTTTTGTGTTTAATTTACCAAGTATTTGGACATCTTCAACACCAAAGAGGTTACAAATGTGTTGCCTGCCTTTAAGATAGGATTATTTTATTGGAAGTTTTAAGGTAGTCCGGAAAGACAGTGAGTTTCCTTTACAGCAAAATTTTGCATCTTGTTTGCACTTGATTCCATGCTGAGTTGAAGAGTATATAAGTAGTCATGTATAAGGATTGCCTTTTGCTGCTGATGAGCCGAAAGACAATTTGTAGTAGGCGACGGTTACAAATCAGGCAAACATTGCTATAAAAATAATTATGTTTGTCGCAAAGCCAGGGTCGCAAACCTCTGTAGAAAACGGCGGTAAATAGAAAATGTAGGAGTACATTATTCAAAGCTTTCGCGCACTTTTCCCTCCATTTTTAGTGAGAAACTTTTTTGACGGAAAGTATTTAATGCAAACTGTACTTATATCAATCATCAAGCACCATTTAGTGAAAGAAAACATGTGAGACTCCCATTTGTACAAAGTTTTTTCGGGAAAGTATAACCGGTTATAGGGTGTGTTGTAAAATTGTCGCATTTTATTGAAATAACATAACAAAAAATAAAACCGCCTTCAAAAATAGGCGCGTTACAAAACACGGTGAAACTAAAACGCAAAAAATAATAAACCTTTGAATATCAGATTTCTTATCGGATTGCAATAATCTAAACATCCAAATTATAAACAAAACAATTATTTTTGTAGTCGGTGCCAGACCTGTTCGTCGCCTTGCTATTTCCTGTTTGCCCCACCCAACCATACGCAGGCTGGCCCCGACTCCAAAAATAATTGATTTGTTTATAATTTGATGTTTAGATTATTGCAATACGATAAGAAATCTGATATTCAAAGGTTTATTATTTTTTGCTTTTTAGTTTCACCGTGTTTTGTAACGCGCTTATTTTTGAAGGCGGTTTTATTTTTTGTTAAAAAGTTTATTTATTTGTTGATTTTTAGTGGTTCCTATTTATACATATTATATGTATCAGTCCGAATATATGTACAGTAGTGAAAGAATTATCCTTTAACTCCTAACCATTGAAGAGTTGACCTTCCATCATCAGCTCAGCCACATAAAATTATTACCATCAGGCGTAAATACTGGTGTACCTTTGAAAAATACACTAAAAAAAACATTACATGTGCCTATAACATTTGAAGAGCCCTCGATTTCTCCAAGATTCCATCATCAGATCCCAACTTGGTGCCAATGGGACCATCTCGGGGCTATACCTGATCGACTGAAAAAAAAATTTTGAAAATCGGTCTATGATTCTCGGAGATATCGAGTAACATACATACAAAAAAAAACAGTCGAATTGAGAACCTCCTCCTTTTTTTGAAGTCGGTTAAAAACAACTTTTTCTTTTGATAAACAACTAGAGAAAACTTTCATACATACTTCCCGAAAAAAACTTTGTACAAATGGGAGACTCCCAAGTTTCCTTTCTTGTAATTGATATATTAGTTTGCAATACTTTGCTTAGAAATAGGAATGTGTGGAGTATTTATGATTAATGATTCGCACGTGCCTTTGGTGAGACCTGATGCAAAGTTCAAAGGCAGCAAAGTAATAGATAATACATCACAACGTTTAGGAATAAGATCCAGATGCTGTCTTTCTCTCTCTCTCTCTCTCTATGCTCTCAGTTGGCTGGCAGTCCGTCTGTATAGACTCTAAAATACCTAAACTGTTTTAACTTTTTATATGGTCGTATGTGACAGCGAGCGATCTTTTTGCCGTGACGACAGATAAGATATCTTTACTAAAAGAACCATTTACACTTGTCCGAATTTATGTTTTTTTTTTAATTTAATTTATTTAAAGAAAAAAAAACACAGTTACATAGTACCTTAAATTAAATTTTCGCCAAACTGTGAGACAGTTTGTTGGCGTAGCGCTCAATTAAACATTAGATTAGGTACTTTACACTAAGATTAAGATAACGACATTGAAGTCGATAGCAATATAGCAATATATGATATGATAGCAATTGTCAGTCTACGATAACAAAAACTTTTTTATGAGTAACATAGATCCTCGTCCTACCAATGGAGCGGCAGCTAACGTAAACGATGGTTTAGTCCTTATCGTCCTTAATCACTTTACGGATTATATAAAACTAAGCTTTATAATCGGATTCGTAGACTTTACTAGCAACGTGGTTACCATATTATTTGAAATTCTTCTGGTAAAAGTTGTAACTAAAGGTTCGGCCACACATAGCGTAGAGTAGAGAAATGCGAGCGCATTGAGAGCGGATCCGCTGAGCCGGATTCCGCTCTGAATAAGCTCGCGCGGTCACACATAACACAGCGCGCATTGTGAGCGGACTTGTCTGAATATGGATTAAATGTTGATAAATTAGCTAATTGTTTTATTCCAAAATGTTGTTTTGATTTCTTATGTGTCATTCAATACTTATTAAAAGTTTAAAGTTGCAAAATATAGGCTTAGAAGTTACCATATCCAGAATGCGCGCGGATGCGCCGCCGATCCGCTTTGAAAACGCTAGCAATATTCTCCGTCCGGCGGCGGCGCACCGCTATCATTGCGCTCCGCTGACGCTGCGCTTTTAAAACGCGCAAGTGTGGCTGAGCTTTAAGTCTGTTCTTTAAACAAATAGCTCCCTAGGCTACCACATTTCCAAAGCTAGTGTGTTTTATTTTTCATTTTGACGCTAGTGCGTTATTATTTAATGATACATTTTCGTCCTGGGAGCATTTAAGTCAGACACTGAGGTAGGTACGAGTAAAGGCTAAAAACTCTGTTTTTATATAGGTATGGGTCACACATATTTTTAGAAATAGTTATTTGTTATACAAGGGGGCAAAGTTGTATTTTAACGTCGAGTGTGGAATTGAAAAACGAGCAAGTGAAAAGATTCTATAGTTGAACCACGAGCGAAGCGAGTGGTTCGAGAATAGAATCCTGAACTTGCGAGTTTTTTAACACACGAGAAGTAAATCACATTTGCACCCGAGTGTAACACAAAACTTTTCCCCTCACTATAGCGAGGAAACTACAACGCAAAAAATGCGTTTATCACTGGTTCCAGTAGTTCCACAGGCGGTAAATCATCTTTATTACAGATGCTAGAGATGGGCCGAATATTCGGTAAATATTCGGTATTCGGCATATTCGGCAACTTTGTCAATGTTCGTATTCGGCCGAATAGTTCGGTTACATTGCCGAATATTTACCGAATAAACAATGTGTTAAATAACGTAAGTTATTTCGTAATTCATCGGATAATGCGATCCTGTTTCAGCATTCCAAGGAACTACAAAAATAGAGCTAAATATATGCTTAGAAATATCAATAACATTTCGTATTTTATAACAAAAATATAGGTCAAGAAAAAAACATGTAAGTATCCATCTATTGATAAGAACAGTAGGCGCCGTAGTAACACTAAGTAACGTTATATTTTCATTACCATTCGTTTAAAAGTTTTCAACTCTACATCAGCTTTAAAAATATAGCGCACCGAATATTCGGCCGAATGTTCGGTTCGGTAAGATCTGAACCGAATGTTCGGCCGAATATTCGTATTCGGCAAAGTCCATATTCGGCAAATCTCTACTAGATGCACCTACTTTTATCAATTTAAAAGCAGTTAATTTGACTTTATTCAAGGTCAAATTACTTTTCCCACTAGTGGATAAAATGCGTTTTTACCCGCTGGTATTAAAGGACAAAACACGTGTTTCCGAGCTATTGAGGGGAAAAGGTATTTTCTATAGATAATACATATAATACCTCTATTATGTGTTCTTCCACCACAGACAGGTATTTATGCTTCAAGTGCCAGTGTTTTAATCATAAA
Organism: Leguminivora glycinivorella; assembly: GCF_023078275.1. NCBI lineage: Eukaryota > Metazoa > Arthropoda > Insecta > Lepidoptera > Tortricidae > Leguminivora > Leguminivora glycinivorella. The sequence continues at coordinate 16,533,083 of NC_062986.1, read as the reverse complement.
CTTCGACAGATATTCTTCCTTATTTCAGATTAAAAGTTATAGATTTAATAATTACTTATATCATATTAATGAAAATTGGTAGGTATACCTAGTTGAAATACAGTCAACAAATTGCAACCCTAGGCCACTCTACAACCATGTCAAAATGACAAGCAGTAAGGGATTTCTTACAATCTGATTTATAACGTCACTATGACATAGTTCTACAGTGGTCTAGTTCCAATTGGTTGAGTGTACATAGGTACCGTAATTGCTCTCACTGACGCACTATAAAAATACATCCTATTAGGGATGTACCGACTATTGATTTGGCCGACTAGGCCGACTACCGACTAGTCGGCGCTTGGGTGGCCGATTAGTCGGCCGACTAGTCGGCTAGTCGGCCAGAACATAATTTTCGATAAATTCACATTTTGAATGTCATTTTTGGTCCTTCGTTCGCGCTTTTCATGATTTTTTACAGATGTTCAAAGGTTCATGACAATATTTATATACATTTTCCATTTTTAACAACCGGCTTGGCTTAGTGAGTAGAGTAGTGATCCTGCCTATGAAGTCGATTCCTAGGTAGGAAATTTATTTCTGTGGTGATAACAGATATTTATTGTTTTGACAAAAAAAGGAATTACTAATAGCTACATAATACAACCATAATTTTCAGCTGGTAATTTAATTTTGTACTGTTTTTCTATCACTAATGAAGTGCCGACTAATCGGCCTTTTTTGCCGACTAATCGCCGACTACAAATGTGGCCGGATAGTCGGCTTTCCCGACTAGTCGGCGACTAGTCGGTACATCCCTACATCCTATATACATATACATCTAAAAATCGAGATTTAACCGTCCAATAACCAATATGATATATGATATGATTATATGATATGACCCATTTAAAAGTCACAGAGGCGACAATCGAGTCAACAGTGGATCAAACCATAACCCTCCTCGCTTGAGCTGCATTAATCTCCGTGAATGACGGTAAATTCAGGCAATCTCACGGGGGCAAGGTTATAAGGGTCTATTTATTAACGTACCGCCTCATCCTACTCATATCTTCACTAGATGGCGTCTTAAGTTTTCAACATTCGATACTTTTTTTAAGTGCCTGGGCGACCGAGCTTCGCTGTTCTATTTTATTATATCACATATTTAGATAAAAAAAACTATTATAAAAAAAAAAAAATGGCCAGAATTCGAAACCCTGACAATGTGCCTACGAATATTAGACCGACCCTCTTACGACTGAGCTACGTGCCGTCGATGCGCGGACGACGAAATTAACGACCATATTTTGCGTTTACTAACGCAAAAGAAAAACGAATGAAAACTCGAAAATTCGCGTTTTCCGGGACCTAAGGCTATAAGCTAGATCGATTTTTAACCCCCGAAAACCACATAATAAATTTCAGTGAAATCGTTAGAGCGGTTTCCCAGATCGTCGGTATATATATGTATTCATATAAATATATAAATAAACAGGAATTGCTCGTTTAAAAGATAATACGAGTATGTTATTAGCCGTACATCCATAAATAAACCAATTTGTTGCCAATTTTCCATTACCTTTACCTTTTATGGTATTTTTTTTAACTACCGGCGTAGCCGAATGGCAATCGTGGACGCCAGACGCCGACAGAAATGCAGTCTGGCTCTGTCGCTCCAATACGCAAGAGCGATAGTGATAGATAGCTACGAAACATATATTATCTTGAGTATTTGTGCATTTGGCTATGTACGCTGATCTGAAAACTGAAGAAGGCTGTCATGTCAAAGTTGTGTAGACAGCGCGCGATCTTGCACAAATTGGACATCCAGTTTCTTTCAGTTTTCCGTGATCATGTTGCACCTAAGTGCGTCCAAATATCAGGTGTATTCCGATACGACCTTCAAACCTTCAAGAAAATGCTTGAGTGCTTCGGGTGTCCATAGGCAGCAGTGATCGCTTACCATCAGGCGACCTGTCTGCTCGTTTGCCTCCTACCCCATAAAAAAAAAATGAATAGGCTATTACTGAACCAGTGAGCTGCAACTTCGGCGTTGTCGTCACTTTCCATGGTGCGACTAAGGTCAATCACTGGTCAGTTTTTGATAAAAACAAAAACAATGTAATGTAACTTTGCGTAAGAATAAATAAATAAATTTTATGGGACATTCTTACACAGATTGACTGAGTCCCACGGTAAGCTCAAGAAGGCTGGTGTTGCAGGTACTCAGACTACAATATATATAATATACAAATACTTATATACATAGAAAACATCTATGACTCAGGAACAAATATTTGTGCTCATCACGCAAACAAATGCCCTTACCGGGATTCGAACCCGGGGCCGCGGCATAGCAGGCAGGGTCACTACGCGCTAGGCCAGACCGGTCGGTCGGAAAAGATTAAAGCCCAGATTTATTTACCGAACCTGAGACCGAAACCGGAAACGGACCCTTATTCCATTAACTGTTTGAAGAGGCCTCCGTTTCCGTAGCCCCGGAAACACGGATGACGTCACGTATCTTTGACATTCACGGCTCATAAATTTTGCCGCGGTTATATCCGTCATGGGATTTGGAACGGGTTGATGAGGTGATTTAATATTTTGGGCTAAATTGTGCGTTCATTTGAATTTGGACAAGGTAATGTGATTAAGCTAATTTTATTCAAGTCATGTAGGTAATTAGCTTATTAGGGGAAGTTTGAAAGTTGCGCCTATAACGGAAAAGATGAGGAGTGGCAGGTTGGCGTGGTACGGCCATGTAATGAGGAGGGATGAATGTCATGTAGGCAAAAGAATGTTGGAGATGAAGGTTGATGGATGGAGAGGGAGGGGTAAACCCAAACAACGCTGGATGGATTGTGTGAAAGAGGATATGAGGAAGAAAGATGTGAGTGTTGAGATGACGAAAGATAGAGGAGAATGGAAGAGGAAGACGTGTTGTACCGACCCCACATAACGTGGGATAAGGGTAGGAGGAAGAAGAAGAGGTAATTAGCTTATAGCCTTTACATCTATGACATGATTTAAGCAGCATTCGAACTATTTCGAACGACACTTAAGGCCAGTTGCATCAACCACATTTGACAGACACATCATCGTCACGCAGCAGACGTCTATGGAACTTCCCATACAATAAAATTTAACGAACATTTTAACGGTGACAGATGGTTTGATGCAACCGGCTCTTAATTAGCTATATTAATACTTAATTAGCGCGTTGGCACAATGGCGCAATGTCCTTATCACACCGCGTTGTATAACATTTATAACAGCCCAGTGCGGGAGCACCATAAGTCCTATGCCAATTTTATCTATCGGCGTTAAAAACGAACAAAAGATAGTCACTTCTAAGTATGTACTTACACAAAAGAGATGCAATGATGTTTTATAGTTCATCGCTGAACTAGTATGGTAATGTAGCTTTATAACTTTAGAAAAATTGTCAATTGTAGCAAAAATCTCGCAACGAACGACGCACAGAATATTGACTTCTGTGTAGGTGCCGTATGGCATTTCTGCGACGCGAAACGAAAACGAAACGCCGCGAAAGGTAGTCCGGCTCTGTCACGCTAATACGCAAGAGCGATAGAGATAGATATCTACGAGCGTTTCGTTTCGTGAGCGTTAGTGCCATTCGGCTACGTACCCTGGTATCCACTTTTGGCATTTATACGTAAAACTGCTATTTTTATTCCACAGCTAAACCATGCAATCGTAAAAAAGATTTGGAATTCACATAAAGAAAGTCAAACACCTAAATTATTCAGCCGTTCGGGCTAATAATTCAAGCTGACTGCGAATTTATACACTTTCCTTGGAGAATGACTCGCAAAAACCTCGAAAACACTTCGCGAAAAACTTCAGTGAGGAGCGTTTAGGTTCGCCGTATGTTTTACCCCGATAATAGGCATGAAATACTACATTACGATACAAGTGCGAAAAAGAGGAAGTTCGAAAGGAGTGGCGATAAATTAAAACACGACTGAAGGGAGTGTTTTAAATCGACACGAGTTACGTATGTCCTCATTTCCTAGCGAGTATGTTTACCGCAAATGTTTGCTTGCCATCTGCGACGTATCTCATCCAATTTAAAATACCCGTTTTTAAAATCGAAGCGGTATCGGCTTAGAGCGTAAGCGGGTTAGTTTTCCCGTTAGATGAGGTATCCATTCAATGTCAAGTTATAAGTTCGATTGATAGTTCCAAAAGGGTTAAAAAAGTTTAAAACAAAATAAAAAAGCTTTCGCGCAAGCCGAAAACAATGAATGAAGTAAAATGTAACTGATTGTGGTAGCTATGCTGATCGTTTAATTATTATATTATTAATACCGTACTTAGTAGTGTAAAATTTCGCTGGCTTGGTTGAAGTCTTGGTGGCTCAGTTGGCAGAGCGCTGGAGTATCGATCCAGAGGCCGTGAGTTCAAGTCTCAACCAAGGCAGACATTTTCCACTTTTAAATTTATTCTAAGCCTAACGGCATCGATTGCAGACGTTTCTGCTAATCAGAAGTTAAAAAAAAAATATATACCGTACTTAGTTCTACAAAAACTTCTATAACTTCCATTTTTCTTGTCTGTCGTGTATGTTGTACTGAATTTAAAATGTAACCAGTTTCTTATTCAATGTTTATGAGGAGGGCTTTCTTATTTTTTTGCAGCATAAATAATTTAAAAAATCGAGTGAGCCTTCACAACCCAACTGATAAAGCGAATTCAAATATAGGCAATAATCTCCAAAAAAAGCATTGGGGTGTGTCAACAATTTTCAGGGTGAGCTATAGAGCGGACCGTGTACCTACATAAATAAGTAATTTTGGAACGGACTCGTATTTTTTGAAGCAAAAAACACAATTGAGCACGCCCCACACGGCTATTTGATGAACTGGCCCCGTAGCCGAATGGCATTTCTCCGACGCCAAACGAAAGCGATACGCCGCTGGCTCTGTCGCGCCAATACGCAAGATTTAGCATTTTGGTTATATAATGAAACGTTTTTATTTTATGCTTGTATGAGAGATCATATCAATTCAATTATGCGACCGAGTATGTTAAAGGGGTATAATATGCAGCCTTTTGTCCAAAATAATAATCAACGTTTTTACTCCAAGAAAGGTAACTAACTTCCAAGGAACAAATTAGCTTTACTCAAATGTCATATGACCTGTAGTGACTAATATGATAAAATAATTGTAAACATTTATTTGTATTACAATTCGGGCAATTCGCCATTTAAGCGATCCTAATTAAATTTGTTTTTGGGATAAATTTAAATATGTAATTCAATTGGCAAATATGGGACATAATAAAACTGCGTTGGTTATAAAGCAATGACACCAATTATATATTTACTCGTTAGAAACACATCAAATACTCGACAAGGGAGTAAAATCATAAACATGGTTACTATTAAGTTACGTATAATGAAATAGTAAAATATGCTTATTTTTAATTACAATTTCATTAGTCAGTTTCATCAATTTATTCAGGTAGTTTTCATTAATTAATTTTCATAGTTAAATACGGGTAATTATTATTAAATAATCAGACATAAACAGCGTTGTAGAGTTGTTTATAACGAAACACTAAAACATTAACTTTTTAATTACATTTTCATTAATCCATTTCATAAATTAATTCAGACAATTTTCATTGAATAAATTCATAAATTAATTCAGGTATTTATTAAATAATCAGATTAAGGTACTTCAAATAATTTCATAAATTAATTCAGACAATTATTATTATTATATAATCAGATTAAGGTACTTATCTCTGTTCGTGGCGCTGGTAGAACTAAAAGTGACCGCTCGCCGACGAGCAGTCCCTTTTATAACCAGTCCAGGTAAACTTGCCAGACCGACCCGGTTTCTTTGTCTACCGACATTATTGCCATAAATTTAAATGTTTGAGAGAAACGTACCTTAAAATGTTACAATTATTAAACATTATAATGGCAAATCCAACACGGCCATACTGACAAGTACTTCGATCTCGAAGTACAAAAGTATTTACATAGTTATATATCTTAATCTAACTCTAACACTAAGTAGCCACAAGCCTTGTCATGTAAGCCCCATCACCTGCTGCCCGTGAAGCCAGGCAAACATCAGACTTGTGACCGACCAGCATTTTTTGTAGCTGTGGGCCCTGGCATGAAAGCTCCGTCACCTGTTGCGACATGACGTCGAGCAATCATCAGACACACAACCGACCAACAGTATTTTTGTAGCTGTGGGCCCTGGCATGAAAGCTCCGTCACCTGTTGCGACATGACGTCGAGCAATCATCAGACACACAACCGACCAACAGTATTTTTGTAGCTGTGGGCCCTGGCATGAAAGCTCCGTCACCTGTTGCGACATGACGTCGAGCAATCATCAGACACACAACCGACCAACAGTATTTTTGTAGCTGTGGGCCCTGGCATGAAAGCTCCGTCACCTGTTGCGACATGACGTCGAGCAATCATCAGACACACAACCGACCAACAGTATTTTTGTAGCTGTGGGCCCTGGCATGAAAGCTCCGTCACCTGTTGCGACATGACGTCGAGCAATCATCAGACACATAACCGACCAACAGTATTTTTTGTAGCTATGTGCCCTGGCATGAAAGCTCCGTCACCTGCTGCACCATGACGTCAAGCAATCATCAGACACATAACCGACCAGCAGTATATATACAATTGACAACATTTCATATTTTTGAGTACTTACTACTTTTTTATTGTTTGGTTTGAAAGAACTCAATACTAAAAGATACACGTATTTTTTTAATTTTTCCAAAAACTGCTATTTTAATGAGAAAATCCCTTATTTACTACATCGACCAGAAAGAGCTTAAGAAGACACAGCTTTATGACTTCACATGTGTTGTTTCATACACCTAAGAAAACGACAAAATCATTTCCAAAAAAAAAGTTAAACAGTCCGGTATGTCTGACTGTCAAGTGTCACTGTCAAACTCAAGTGACTTCCTAACTGGAAGTTTCTTTTGTTACAGTGACAGCTCTAAATCAGCTATTGACGTCACTTCCCCATTAAACTATTTTTTAAGATTTTTTTTTATTCTAAAAATACGGAAAAAAAAATATATCGAAATGGTTTTCGACTTAGGGACACTGAAAATTTTGAAACGTTGTCAATTATACATAGTATATAATATATATTACACATTTTATTACATACGTAATCCAACACGGCTAATCCGGACTTAAAGCAATCGGCAAAAAAAAGCTACCTTTTTTCAGTTATTTATTGTAACCTTAAATTGATGTAATAGTATAGCAAGTACACAATAAATATAGCCAGTTTTTTTTTTGCGGAATGCTTTAAGATAATCAGCACTTAATATGGCCATTTACCATTTTGTATACTATTTTTCATTTTCTTTACAGATATAGCATCATCGAATATCTTTCATCAAGTTTTATCACAAACTGTTTTTATCTTTGTACTGTACTGTAAAAAGATACAGTATCCTAGTACTTCAATTAATCGAGCTATATATTTATTTCTGATTACTTAACGATCAATCAACAAGTGTGAATATTATTATATCTTCCAAACAGCTCGGCCAGTCTGACCTAACGACATAATATTTTATGAAGGGCATGTCATGTAAGATGCAAATGCCGTACAAACTGAAAACTCATCTTCCTTTATTCGTAGCTTGTTACATGGCAAATATCGCTTTATCAGCAACGGTTTTCAGTAAATAGTATACCTAATATATTTATTAAGCATTACAGTATCACATATTAACTATGTAATGAGCTATCTTGAGAAGTAAAGCATAAACGTGACGAATAATCGGAAAAAGAAGCATATAGAATCGCCCACTTATTTATACAGTTATATTTTGAAAATTGTCCCTTTTCCCAAAGAATCTTATTTATTTGAATCTATTCACACAATTTTCCGTAGGTACTCTACTCAGCATGAAAGATGAATAAGTACCTACCTAGTGACCCTTTTTTTTTTGCAGAATCTTGTTCTGTGAGATTTGTATTATTGTTCATAATTTAATTTATTAATCTTATTTTTTTTTGCTTTCCTTTTTTTAATAATGACTTTCTCGTTGGGAGACCAAATTAATTTTATTACTTATACGAACCCGCTGATATGAAAACACAGTGTTTTTTTTTTGTTAAATTTGACAGTCGCCAGGATCCCTATCAGGAACCACCCGGCAAATCACTCATTAAATTAGAAAAAAGGTTTTTTTTTTAATCGTTTTCATACATTATAAATTTTGTCAATCATGTGAGAGACCCGTAGAAACAGTAAAGTCAGTCTCAAGTAAATGACGACACATGTAACAATAAATAATGATAAGGAATTACAAAGGCAGCCTTTATTACTACGCTTACTGAGCCACTAAATTAATTCCCTGAATAACTCGATAACAGTAAGAGAAAAGACAATATTTTCTTACAGAAATTAATTGTAATTTACCTAAAGAACCGTCCCCTAATATTAACGGAAATCAATAAAAATACTTTGTAGATATTAATCTACCCAAACTGGAAAACCAGGCAAGCACAGAGTAAACTCTCTTTATAAAGCAAGTTGCGTAAGCCTTTATTTGCACTAGGTCCATTTATTTATCTACGTATATGTTAATATGTATGTAAGTTCATTTATTGTATCTATATATGTTTATTTTATAATAGAATCAACTAGTATTCCATCATTAAAATCTTATACTGGCTTTATAATGGCGTCCACCAAACTATCTCTGTTTTGCCCAATGGTTGACTGATAGAAAATGGCTTAAGGCATTAAGTTCGCCATTTGTACTTGTTATTGTTAATTTGTGCAATAAAGTTTAAATAAATAAATAAAACTTTATTCGTTTTTGAGCCTAAGATATGCGATAACAGACACACAAACGTGAAAGTAGAATTAAAATCTCAGACACTTTCTTAATCGTTATTTCTCAACGAAAAGAGAAGACAAAATTGTAAACATACTCGCAATGATGATAAATAGATTTATCATTTATCAGATCAGTAATTTGTCCGAAGTAACAGCAACTTGGAAAAAGTTTCAATGTTAATTGAATTCAAACCAATAGGGATGTGTGTGTAACATTACTGTTGGGTACTAAAAGTAAATTTTATTGCTCCGCAATTGGTGAAATAATTTTTGAAATACGTTAGTGCGGGATACAAACGTTTAAGCGTTTCTTAGAATAAGCACAGCATTTATAGTAGCAAGTTTTGAATCTATTTTATTTTATTAATTTAGGTAGGTAAAGAAAGTCTACCATATTTATTAAATATTTTGGTTTAAATTTTAATACCTCAAACTGTACCTACATGGTGGGCAGGAACAGGTTAAAATATGCACAGCATTTTTAGCAGCAAGTTTTGAGTCTTGGCAATCCACTTAGGTCTCATTCTGGTCAAAGTGGAGAAAAATCATTATAAAATGTAAGCGAAAACAAATATTGGACAATTCAAAAGCGAGTATTAAAAAAAATGAAAACTATTTTTGAAATGTACATATTTGCTTGAAAACATCGATCTTGAGTCACTTATTAGTATCAAATTTTTTTTTATTAAGTGAAAACTGCCACTTTGCTAAATACATAAACAAAAAAAAATATATATTAGTGATTTTCAAATTAGTGTTTCTCAAGAGAAATAGCTAAAAATATTTTTTGGAAAATAAAATAAACGTTCGTCAATACAGAGATTTAGACCCTATACCAATACGAAAATCGAAATATTGTTTCGCAGTTATAGGATCACTCCGGATCAGTAGTGTCCTAAGCTAATACAATCTTTACAACAAGAACTTATTTACCGAATTATGTCATTAACAAAATATAATTTATTCCCAAAGGAAGAAACTAAACCAGTATTGTTCTAAACCTGTATTGTTCAGTTCTGACTTTTATACCCTTTCTTCAGGATTTAACTGTTTTTCTTTTAAACAACATGATCTAATACGAGGTAATTTATTTATTCAAGATGTCATAATCATAACACTAGCTCTTTCAATAACTAGCTCGATTAACTGCAGTTCCGTAATAAGTAAACAAAATCAGTTTAAAACACAGTGGGTACAAAAATATTTCTTCAAAGCAAGATTTTTTACATGATAATGCAGAGCCCTCAGGGCCTTACCGACTTTAATGATCATAACAACGCCAGTCCATTCAGGTTTTCAGAAGGTCCCGAAATCGGTGCACCATGCGTCGGCCGTGCAGCCCCGTCATCGCTGTCAGTAGGACCAAATGTAGGAAGCACAATGTTGTGGTATCGGCAGCCCGAAGAAACTGCACTCCGAATGGTGGTATGAAAGTTGGTCAGCAGATTTCAATCCGTTATCTCTGAAATAATTCACAGTGTTAAAAGATGGCTAGGTAAAACGTATCCCACTTCTGAATTTAGCATTTTGGTTATATAATGAAACGTTTTTATTTTATGCTTGTATGAGAGATCATATCAATTCAATTATGCGACCGAGTATGTTAAAGGGGTATAATATGCAGCCTTTTGTCCAAAATAATAATCAACGTTTTTACTCCAAGAAAGGTAACTAACTTCCAAGGAACAAATTAGCTTTACTCAAATGTCATATGACCTGTAGTGACTAATATGATAAAATAATTGTAAACATTTATTTGTATTACAATTCGGGCAATTCGCCATTTAAGCGATCCTAATTAAATTTGTTTTTGGGATAAATTTAAATATGTAATTCAATTGGCAAATATGGGACATAATAAAACTGCGTTGGTTATAAAGCAATGACACCAATTATATATTTACTCGTTAGAAACACATCAAATACTCGACAAGGGAGTAAAATCATAAACATGGTTACTATTAAGTTACGTATAATGAAATAGTAAAATATGCTTATTTTTAATTACAATTTCATTAGTCAGTTTCATCAATTTATTCAGGTAGTTTTCATTAATTAATTTTCATAGTTAAATACGGGTAATTATTATTAAATAATCAGACATAAACAGCGTTGTAGAGTTGTTTATAACGAAACACTAAAACATTAACTTTTTAATTACATTTTCATTAATCCATTTCATAAATTAATTCAGACAATTTTCATTGAATAAATTCATAAATTAATTCAGGTATTTATTAAATAATCAGATTAAGGTACTTCAAATAATTTCATAAATTAATTCAGACAATTATTATTATTATATAATCAGATTAAGGTACTTATCTCTGTTCGTGGCGCTGGTAGAACTAAAAGTGACCGCTCGCCGACGAGCAGTCCCTTTTATAACCAGTCCAGGTAAACTTGCCAGACCGACCCGGTTTCTTTGTCTACCGACATTATTGCCATAAATTTAAATGTTTGAGAGAAACGTACCTTAAAATGTTACAATTATTAAACATTATAATGGCAAATCCAACACAAGCGCGATAGAGATAGATATCTACTAGCGCTTCGTTTCGTGAGCGTTTGGTGAGCGATTGTGCCATTCGGCTAGCCACCCTGGTGACACTTTCGCTACCAAGAACCCGACTGTCGGGTACACCGCTCGTAGAAGCGTAGCCGATTACATGGGTTTCCCCGTATGTAGCGAAAATGTCGTAGCGCCGCGTAGAGCCCGGTTTCGAAAGTGTTAAAATGTACCAAAAGGGCTCACGTGTCGATTTCGGATCCAATCGAACCCTATTTTGAATTGCCTTTGTCCAGTATTTTGTTTTTAAGTACCTCGAAAGGAAGAAACCAAACCATTATAGAATCACTTTGTAGTCCGTTTGTCTGTCTGTCTGTCATAAGGTTTTTCCAGGAACGCGTGGACATTTTTATAAATTTTCGAAAGCGTAATGTAAAATTACTTAGTAATTTCAAACAAAATGTTTAGCAATAAAACCGGTAAGAATTGTAAAATAAAAACAATAAATGAATATAAATTTGCGAAGTGGTACAAGGTCATCCGATTCGTTTTGATTAGATTTACAGCGCAAAAAAACAAATGTTATCAAAATATCTGGCGTTATATTTTATTAAATCTTTTTTTTTTAATGTTGCGTTCTAGCTTCTAGCGAGCGAAAGGAGCAAAACATCAAATTGCCAATATTGCCACAAAAAGATACGGACTTTTTTAATACAAAATACAAACTTTTTATTTCGTCTTCTGCAATAATTTGAATATACACCGTGTTTTTGTTGTTTATTTATTTTAGTACTGTGTTGTACCAGTAGCTGTCATAATTCTCATTTCTCATACCGTTCCACGTAAACTAAAACTGGTCCAAAACCAAATTCAAAGCATTTATTAAAGTATGCCAGTCATTGCACATATCAATCATCTTACATAAAGAAAATTACCCAGCTTATTCCGAAGTTACGGAAGTACCTTCAAACTCCTCACGTAATACATCACATTTGCGGGCGTACGTCGTATATGGACGTGACAGGAGAGTAATTGCGTATACACGGTTCTATTTGGACGATGAATTTGCTTAATGATATTTAAATACGCGGTTAAATATGCTTTAATTATGCTTGTCAGGCTCTGCACTATAATATGATATACAATATATACCGTGTTTCTTCGGGAAGATTCCTTATTTCAAATACAATCAATTTCTCTTAGAAATCTAGCGTTTTAACTCTTACGGTTATCAAATTATTAAAAAAATAAATGTAATTACTGGGCACGGGTGTGGCATCCCTTATCGCTTCCTAATGTTATTTGTTTTGACATGTGCCGTCAAACACTTGACTTTAATGTTATGATTAAGGTTCTCTCACATTAATTAACCTGTTTACTATGGAAACGAAACATTTTTTTTTTATTTAATAAAATACAGGGTGATATGAACCTAACTGCGTGTCGGATTTAACGGAAAACAAAAAAAAAACACGGTGTGTGTTATAGAATTATTTTTTCTTACTTTGCCTGAGGGTTTATGAATTTAACCATCTTTTCCTTCTGTATGTGTCGTAGATTGTCGGCTGTGGGGCAATAGGTTAGCAAACTGTCACTGCAATGTCACGATTTCGTTTTCATTCACCCCTTTATTTGCTAAGAATGGCACTGTATAGCTAGCCATACACGTACGGATCTGCCCGGCAGACGTGCCCGGCTGGCACACGGATTTGCCTGCCGGGTACCCATCCGCTGCCCGTGCTCAAAACCAACGGATCGGGTACGAGCCGGGCAGATCCGTCGGCTACCCGCGCGTGTGTGTGTGTGTGTATAGCGCGGATGTGTCCGCTAGGCTTGTGTAGGACATGTACTAATAGTACAAAAGACATGATTCCCTGCACTGTACTAGACCGAACTACTCCCAAATGATTCTGCTCTCTAGTACACTCACACACGCGCAACAGAATGGGAACGAAAGGAGCGAAGAGCCGAGGAGTGACAATGACAGCAAAGCGATCCGTGTGATCCGACCGAAACCGACCGAGAGCGCGCGAAAACGGCCGATCAGCTCTCGGCTAGTACGAGCGAGCGTTACTGTACGTCATATGCACAATTTGTCTTTCGCTCTCTCGGTGTACTACTGTCCTAAATGTCCTAAAAGAACGAACTAGTACACTTCGGAGATCGTACTAGTTGGGAGCGATCTTTTCAGTAAACGAGCAGGCACAACTCTAATGTCCGCCGGATCGCACCTTATCTTATCTTATCTTATCTTAAATCTGCGGGGGCCCTTACGGATACACTTCGACCCATCGGGATCTTTTGTGCAATTACCCCCTACGATCCTAAGATCCTTCAGCTATTCAGGAGCTTCTCGACCATCTCCACGTATCGGATGATGAGGCTCATGGGTAGCTCTCTGAAGTCCTTCGGTGCCAGGTAGCCTGCTCCAAAGTTCTTCATTCTTTGTCTGGCGAGGGCGTGACATTCACACATTAAATGTCTGACGGTCTCTTCCTCTTCGCCACACATGCGACAATCAGTGTTGTCGGCGTGTCCCATCTTGGCCAAAATTCCTTTGACCCCGTAATGGCCTGTGAACACCCCCGTTATAATTTGGAGTTGTCTTTTGCCTAGCTTCCCTAGCTTTTTGCTCCATCCAGAGTCTACCCTCTGCATAAAGAGCTTTGAATGCTTCAGACCAACCAGGGCATCCCACTCTTTTTGGTGACTAGCCTTTGTTTGGTCTTTCATAGCCATTCTGATGGTTCCTTGTGAAAGGCCCACATAAGGTTCCGGACCTATGAAGTTGTCTTCAGATCCGGCCTTGGCAAGTTCATCAGCGTTTTCATTGCCAATGAAGCCTTCGTGCCCCGGTATCCATACCAGTTGCACCTTGTTTTGCCTTCCAAGCTTGTTAAGAGCTTGGATGCCGTTTAATACCAGTCTAGAGGTAACTCTGGGCGATGTGAAGGCTTTGAGTGCCGCTTGACTGTCGCTGAGTATATAGATAGTCTTACCTTGGATTTGTCTAACTATATTCTCATGTACACAGGCAATTATTGCATATGTCTCGGCTTGGAAGACCGTGGCATAATTGCCCATGCTGATACTACCACTGTAGTCATTTGCATAAATGCCTGCGCCCGTACCAGATGCCATCTTGGACCCGTCTGTATACCAGATGATGGTGTTGTCATCAGGGGTGGGTGTCTCCAGACCCTCCTTCCATTCGGCTCTAGTATGGACTTTGGTTTTGAAGTTTTTGTGGAAGATGAATTTCGGTTGCATTTTGTCGCAGCCCATACTCATCAGCCTTCCCATAGAATTGTTGTATTCCATGCTTGTGTGTTTAGTCTTCGGCATGCTATCGCTCCAGAGGCCTGTTAAAGCCAGCCGGTGTAGCGATTTCAGTGCCTCAGACTGTATCACTAGATGTAGCGGCGGGAGATCCAATAGTACCTCCAATGCTGCTGTTGGCGTCGTTCTGAACGCACCCGTTATAGCCATGCATGCTGTCCTTTGTACCTTCATGAGGACATCCTTGCATGTGCTCAGTAATGTCCTTGGCCACCAGGCCAGGCTTCCGTACAGGATTATAGGTCTCACCATCATGGTGTAGATCCACCTTAGTACCTTTGGGTTTAAACCCCATGTTTTGCCGTAAGCTGACCTACACATTCCAAACACTCTAAGTGCCTTGGCTGTGGTCAGTTCGACGTGTCTTTTCCAGTTCAGTTCTTTGTCTAGTGTTACCCCTAGATATTTCACTTCATTGGAAAGTTCAAGTACCCTTCCATAGAGCCTTAGTTGCTCCATGCCAGTAAGGGCCCTTTTCCTGGTAAACGGTACTACCACTGTTTTGCCTGGATTGATGGAGAGTTGTTGGTGGTTACACCACCTCTCCACTTGCCTCAGTGCTGTATTCATGATTTCTGACACCGTTCCCGGGAATTTCCCGTTTATGAGTATCACTAAATCATCTGCATAACCCACTGTATATACTGGGCCCCTATTTAGTTCTTCCAAAAGTGAGTTCACTACCAGGCTCCATAGAGTCGGAGAGAGAACCCCACCTTGTGGACAACCTTTTGTTGCTGTGGCTAGTAATTCTTCCCCCATGAGGGAGGACTTAATTAGCCGGCTGTTCAACATATTACCTATCCAGCGGCAGATGGTAGGTTCTATGCCATGTTTGAGTGCAGCATTATTGATTGCACCATATGTGGTGCGATCAAAGGCACCTTCGACATCCAGAAATGCAGCAAGACATAGTTCTTTGTTTTCTATGGCCTGCTCCGCTCTAGTTGTCACCAGGTGTAGTGCTGTCTCCGTGGACTTGCCCGGCTGGTATGCACATTGCAAGCGGTGTAGTGGATGTCTCTTGAGCGGACCATCCCTGATGTGTCTGTCCACCAGTTTCTCCAAAGTTTTAAGGAGAAATGATGATAGACTTATGGGCCTATATGATTTGGCTTCTGTGTAATCCTCTTTGCCTGGTTTGGGCAAGTATGTTACCTTTACTAACCTCCATGCACGTGGTACATGTCCGAAGGCAATACACGCTTTGTACAGTCTACTCAAGTGGGGTATAAGTACGTTAGCGCCTTCTCGTAGTAGTATGGGGTAGATTCCATCTGGCCCCGGGGCTTTATATGGCTGAAATGTCGATAATGCCCATTGTATTTTGTTGTGGTCTACTACCTTTTTCGACGTGTCCCAATTATGCCTGGTCGTGCGAGTGCACTGTTCCGTAACACTGATTGGTTCATCGTCTGGTACACTCTGATTTATTATCGAGCCTGGAAAATGTGTGGCACACATCACCTTGAGGGTCTCTAGCCCCGTTTCAGTCATTCCACCATCACTCCTTCTAATAGAGGTGAGTGGGACTGACTTCGTTGTGGCTAGTGCCTTCGTGAGTCTCATGCCTTCCGGAATGGAACCGATTTGATCGCAGTGGTTTTTCCACGCTTTCCTTTTCGCTTTCCTCACTGCCTTGCTATATCGCACCTTAGTTAATAGCAAGGATATGTCCGCCTCGGATTTGTCCGCCAGGCAAGCCGCGGATCAGATCCGAGACTTGCTCGGCGGACCAATCCGTACGTGTATGGCTGATCGCGGATCGCTATCTAATCTTCAGTGTCATGTGTCAGTCACCTATACACCGTGTTTCACTTAACACTAAAAACCTGAAAACTGTTTGTTCAGAATCGCGAGTAGAATCGATTGAGGTATATCTTGATGGGGATAATATTTTTTGTTTTAATTTGTATTATCAGTTATTGTTTACGTGCCCATTCTACAAATTCGTAATACAACATTGTGCATATCATATTGTTAGAGGTTGTATACCTTTTTCAGTATTTATACTGGCTGGTTACTTGGACGATTTTTTTTCTGCTACGAAATAGACGTTGTGCGTCAGTTTAAATTTAAAGTTTATCATAAGTCATAACAAACTGAACTCGTACCTAATTACAACCTTGTCATTTTGAATTTTAGGTGTAAATTTGCTTACTGAGTCACCTGTCCAATTTGAAGTTTACTGTGAGACAGGTTAAAGTGCTTTACATTGCCATAGCTGTCTCTTGGTAAACCTTGTGTCGTTGCAGTAACGTACACAATTAAACAGTTTGAAGGCTTATGATGGTAGCTAGCAATACAGCTTATTGAGTGTAGAGTTAAAAGCCGAGTAGAGCTGCACAGAAAATTAAAGATTCTATTTAAACAAATAATAATCATCAGATTAAAAAATGAACATTCTAGATACGTTTAAAAAAATAAAAATCATTTGGGGTGTCTGAGGTTTTGAGTGATACCGGAAACACGGTGTATAAAGAAAATGTGGCTTTCCGTAACAGAAAAGTCCCTATGCTTCAAGTAAAATAAGGATTCTTTAGACAGGGAACGCTACGAATATCCTCGTTCTGAAGTTACGGAAACACCTTCAAAAAACTTTTACATTACATCACGTTTATGAAGATGTCTGGATCTGACAGGCAAGTTTTTCTTTTTTTATACCACGTCGGTGGCAAACAGGTATACGGTCTGCCTGATGGCGGTCACCGTAACCTATGGACGCCTGCAACTCAAGGGGCGTCACATGCGCGTTGCCGACCCATTAGAAACTTGTACACTCCTTTTTGAAGAACCCCATACCACAGAATATATAATAGTACAAGTACAGAAGGCTCACTCCTTTGATGTTCACAAAACGCCGCCATTCTAAATTCTTACCTACAGTAACAAACGGACCGCACGCGTGCAGACGACATTGAATTCTATTGCGCCGAGCGAAGGTCGTCGCCACTGAATGGGCCGCGAACTCGCGGCCGCCGGCATGTATTTGTAGCGCGGCGAAAGGATCTCGGAGTGAGCCACCCCTGCCCATACTGTAGTTTATCGGGAATACCTCGGCAGGGAGCTCATTCCACAGCCGGAGCGTCCGCGGGCGGAAATTCATCTGAAACCGCACGGTACGCGATCATCTAGGTTGCACGGTGTGTGCATGAGCGCCCTGTAGATGTTAGGATTTGTGGGTCAATCAGGCAGATCAAAAAGTGCGAGTGTACACGTATTTTCACCTTTGCATGCGAAACTTTTAAATATTTAGTGGCCCGCAATATTTATTCAAATCTTTCACCCCGCAAACTAGCCAAAACTAGTTAGTGCTGAACTGAAGTACTTTCGCCGATCCAACTCAAAGTCAGAACAATAACAGCAAGCAACTAGTTACAGTCCTAAAAGCCCAGAGTAATGCGTACACCTGGACGGGTGTTCTCTTCGCTTCTGATAAAGTAATATATATACCTAGCAGCAGCGGCTGGTCCATACAAGCCGATTCCCACCGGTTTGCCTAAAATTGATTACTAGTAAAGTACCTAATAATGGTAAGGTAGGTTTCTTTTTGCTCAGTGTTGCCTAGCAGAAATTTTCACCAGCTGCCACTGATACCTAGATATTAACTACCTATGTTTAAATTTGTTTTTTATCATGCAGAAACGTCTGCGAGCGATATTACATATTTTTAAATTAAAGGAAAAATGGAAAAATTCACACCTCCGGCAGGACTCGAACCTTCTTTACGTTTTATGACCTATGTTTAGTTTGTTTGTTTTTATATATTTAGAAGTTTAACAATTATTTATGGTATGTACGATTTTAACCGAAACCCGAAAGCACTTTTCAAGTCGGACTGAGCTGATAAAAATTATAACTGCATCGAAAGATCGAGAACTGAAAATGAAATGAATGAAACCGTTGGTTTGTTTTTTAAAATAATAAGACAACCATTTGACTACGGTCAATCAATTGGAACCCTAGTCCATCGTAGAACTACGTCATACATAAATCAGATTGTAAGAAATCTCTTACTGATTGTCATTCTGACATGGGTGTAGAGTGTTCCAATTGGTTGACTGGACATATTTGAGTCGAGTACTCGGTATCTCATGGGCCTCATGGCAATAACACTCTGTTACATTAATTTCCACAAACTTGCCTCTAACAATCCTAACTAGTTGCAGAGCGGTGTACGCGACATTATTTTGTATAAGTATTATCTTATATCTACTTTCTACTTAACCTTAGTTCGAACATTTTGTATGAAATCTGCATAAAACTGCGAACAAACTATTCTACTAGACAAATCAATTTCTTTTAAAGAACAATCGGTTGAAAACACAAAATACATTACAATCAACATTTACTTTTTACATTTCTATCCGATTTATTAAATAGAAATTGGGTTTAATAATTAAAGTGGCCAAAATCATATTTTCCCCAAATATTTTTGGGTGTTTTTATTTTTTATAAGAACAAATGACATATTTCTTTATTTTAAAGTCATGATATCACGTCAATACACATTTTGAAAAAAAAAATTTGTAGGCATCATCAGTGTAGTTATGATGTTATTTAATAGGTGGCGCTAAAAACCTGTGGTACGATTCTTAGTATTAAGTAGGTATGTAAATTCTATATAAATAATCCTTGCCTGTGTGGTGACGGGTTAAGAATTTCACCACCCCCTTTCTTCCCGTGGGTGTCGTAGAAGGCGACTGTGGGATATGGGTTAAATTGTGGCGTAGGCGAGAGGCTGGCAACCTGTCACTGCAATGTCACAGTTTCATTTTCTTTCAACCCCTTACTTGCCAAGAGTGGCACTGAAGCTTTAGTAGTTTCATGTGCTCTGCCTACCCCTTTATGGGATACAGGCGTGATTGTATGTATGTATGTATGTAATCCTTGCTACTGACTATGTATTTCTTATAATCATCTGTGCTGCTTTTTCCTCTTATATTATTATGAATTCGTAGGCATTTAAATTTAAATACTCGTACATCACATTCTGGCATATTTCCAATAATGTTAATATCCGGATCAATATTAGAGAGGCACAAATGCCTTCGACCAAAAAGGGTGCGTCCCATAAGTTTCTGGATCTGTATCGTACATTTAAATTAGTCGTTCCTGGAACGTTTCACCGAAACTGACCCTTTGTCTTTCTTGACGTAAAAGTAAGAACATTTAAGAAAAAGGGGGCATTTAAGGGAAAAACTACTTAATATATCTTAATACGAATGAATGAACCGTGTGTGAGTTATTCTTGAGAAGAAAAAACAAACGAATGAGGTCGTGTGAGCGTTTGTTTGTGACGTTCTAAGCCAAAAGGTTCCTTATTCGATATTTGCACTAAGGACGAATTTCTGATGTAATTTAAGATAAAAAAAGTTCGTATTGTAATGAAAATAAAGAGCTTCCGGTATTGGAAAGCGACACTTTTGTGGCGTGGAAAGCAGGTGGGTTAAAACGAGACTGAACGGGACACAGGGTGAATCGGAGCAGGCTAAAAACCTGTTGATTATTAAAATATTATCATCACTTATCTCTGCCTTAATTTGCTGCTGTGTATATTATGTTATGTATGTATATATGTGTGTGTGTATGCATTTCTACATGTATTAACCCTTAAATGCATGGTGATGTATATATGCATCATATATTTGATGGCCCGTGGCTCGATATGTAGCTATCCAAAATCACATTTATTGCTTAATTATTATTAATTATTTATTACTATTTAATAAACAATTAAATAAATTAAATAATATAATGATTTACTATTTATTATTTAAGGATTAAGATGAAATGGCGGAAAAGTGTGAAAAAACAGGACGATGGTGATTTTTAGTATGTGATTAAGGCTGATTTTTTCGGAGTTAGTAATTAGTTTGTTTAAACATTTTATCACAGAGGTTCCACAAATAGTGTACCTACCTTTTTAATAGTAGTCATTTTTTTTTAATAAAACTTACCAATTACGATATATTTATATAAATAACATTTGGCCTATTTAACTTCTAACACTGATTTAGTATAAAAATCGATCTTAAATATTTTTTTTATTATTTTTCCTAGAGTCAGAAAACCATTGTCTGTCACATATATTAATATCTCGTTAAAAGAAAAATTCATGCATTTAAGGGTTAATACTTATATGTGTAGGTATGTTTGTGTATATGATATTTTATTTTTACTATTGATGTAATTATTTAAATTGTAAACGTACTGTAATAGACAGTACTGCATTGTACTACAGTACTGTATGTGTAATTTTCCTATTCCTTTCATTATTTCTTGCACTACCAAAATTTCTATTCATTTTTTCCTTAGGGTAGCAACCCTAAGGTTGTCTGGTAGAGATCGCTTACAGCGATAAGACCGCCTGTTGCTACCTATATGTTTAATGTTATTCTGCTGTTTGTGGTGCAATAAAGAATATTTTACTTACAATACAATACAATACAAATATTCTTTATTGTTCACCAATATAACAACATTACATTAAAAAAAAACTACTTAGTTGCTTATATTTCTTTTAACTGGTGTCGTAGACTAAGACCGTGAAATTCAACGATTTTTATTAGTTATTATCCGATTTGTTACTGGCTACTGTAGGTACTTGGTAAAGTACAAACATATATATTTTCATTTTTAACTTTGCCTTGTGACGTATTCTCTGAACCCAGTATATTAAATTTCATGCTTGGGCTGAGGGTAATACAGAAGTACCGAATTTCATCTCATATACTGTACAATCTATAATAATTATAATGAAGATGTAACTTGAAATCGTGTGCTTGGTTTCTGCGAATTCATATGATAATAATATTTAGGAACATATTTTATTAAAAAAATTCCTGCCTTATACAATTGTACCAAAAAATATATGTAATTTTAAATCTCCACCATGTCATGTCATCCTTATTCAAAGAAAATCCACGAGGACTTTACAATAAAGTGTATGTCTATGTGTATGTCTCTACTACTACTTTCCTAACAAAATACTGTAGCATCTTAATATAGGTACTGCAATTTGTCTATGGACTTTGTATTAAAATGCAAGAATGACGTAACTAAGTCATGTAACATTTACTCTTTTTGCTGTGTACTTAACACAGCAAAAGGGAGTGTACAAGCTTCTAACGGATTGGCAACGCGCATGTGACACTCCTTGAGTCGCAGGCGTTTATAGGTTACGGTGACCGCTTTCCATCAGGCGGACCGTATGCTTGTTTGCCACCGACGTAGTATAAAAAAAAACTAGACATAAGTTTTCGTACAATGGAATCTTGAAAACAATCACGCTGTAAATAAAAATAACCACTGTATTCTGCGGATAATTTTCTTCCATTGACTCCGTAAGTCAACGTGCGAGTACTAAGTTTATTTGTGATTCAATTAGCAGAATAAATGAAGATGCTGAATCGCCGGGCGTCTCTGTTTATTGTCTACTTTAATACACTGTGTATTTATATTCTGAATCTAGTGTTTGTCTGTCAATTCATCTATATTATGATATGACGATATAAAACTATCCTATGTCCCTAAGGCCTAGACGTTAAACTACATAGCAAATTTTATCTTAATCGGATAAGAAACCAACAGACAGAACCAACCTTTTTCTGCTAATATGCTAAAAATCAATTCACAATACTTTATTATTTTTCTCAGCTAATTAATACTGATCTTCTATCAAATGAGGGATGAGGCTTTCATTTAGGTACCTTATATTTTATATTAAGTAACTTATATTTTCAGTTAAAAATGGAAATAAAAAACATTGTCAGGACTCGAACCTACGATCTCAGGTTCTTTTTGGAGCACCGGTTTGCTTTAACGTCTGTGTCTACTTGATAAAAAAAATTGTCTAAACTTATATTGCATAATATCTATTTCAATCAGATTACAGGGCTATTTGGTTTGATTATTTAATAATCAATATGGACAAAGAACCCAGAGCCGCCAGACCTTCCTCAAATTCTCAAGGATGAAACTTTGGGACAATGTAGAGTTCGTATCGACGTTTAATATCGGCATATTACCTAGTTCGGCCCGTTGGCCATTTTTTTGTAATAAGTTTTTTTTTTAAATACACTTACTTTCCTTACATTCTCAAGGCAATAATCATCATACAAAGTGGGGTAAATACCTAGCTACAAAACATAGGTACTAGTGAGCATAGGGCGGTACGCATCGGCGTTCTCACCCCTTACTCGGCCCCTCAGGGGATGTCCACTGCAAGTCCAAAGGCCAACCGAGTATGAACTTATGGGCGGTCCGTGTAGACGGTCTCGACCCGCGCTCATTTGGTGGTTAACCTTGGGGATAGCAGAGGCCGTCTCCCAAGCTAGACCGCTAGCTAGAGAATGACTGATCGGCGGCCGCGCGGCGCCTTTTATTACGGCATGGGGTCTCATCCGGAACAGTGCAAAATTATTTCCAAATAGAAGTCATAGATGGCGCTAAGTGTCACGATTGACGATTATTATTTTTTTATCAAATAGATTTAAAGGTATTTGAAGCGTCATAAATTAAGTACATTATAAATTAAATACAAACATCGATGACAACACAAATTTAATGCATTATTTTAGAAATTTTCAAAGAAATAATATCACGTAATATATTGCTACTGACTATGACGCAACAACGTGAACAACCTGCGCGCGACAGTATCGAGCTACCTAAATTTTATTGCATATTGTCACTAGATGGAGCTGTCACTATCTACAGTATACTGCCAACGAAACGGTGCGATTGTGTGCGTTCCGTTCATTGAGATATATGTACTACGTACTATAGGCGACGTTGCCAGACGGAAACTCTGCACAAGCTGACAAATGCGCGGAGTGCGCGAAGCGGTAATTTACGCGTAGAATAGTAAGTCCACCATCAGATGTGACACATTATTATATTCCGCCTGTCAAAATTATTTATTTATTTATTTACAACTTAAAAAATACAAAGTAAGCGATCACTGCCGCCCATGGACACCCGAAACACCAGGGGTGTTGGAGGTGCATTGCCGGCCTTTAAGATGGGTGTACGCTCTTTTCTTGAAGATTTATCTTCTTCTTTAAAATACAAATATATACTTATATATAATAATATATATAGTGCGGTCAGTTTTTTTGGACAAAGCGTAGGTATCCATTGTTCTCTTTTTTCATGACCAGGCCAAAGAAAACAGCAAAAAGTGAGCGTGCTAAAAATACAATTTTACTCAATAACTATTAACAATCAATAAACAAATAAACTTTTTTTTTATATTATAGTAACATAATTCATAAAGTAGTAAGTAGTTACCTAATAATTTTCAAAATTGAAATAAATATATTTCGCAAATCTATTAGAGGTGAAACACATTAGTAGGAACAATGAAAATGGCACATCTGCGCGGTTAACTTTTTAGTCTATGATTGCGTCACCAAAATCGCGCAGCCTCGCTCCCGCTCGCGTGTTCGTAGAATATTCAGCTGTCAGCCGATAATATTTGTTTGTGTACGTTAATAATGTAGGTATACGTTTGTAGTAGTGTGCGTGACAAAAATGTCTATTTCTAAACAGCTGCTAATGATCGAAATTCAAATTAAAGTAAAATTCATAATCCTACGGACTAAATTGACAAATGACTGACAGGTAAAATGATACCAGGAACAGCAAAATTAAAATAGGGAAGGGTATATGTCGATAACAATATATCGACAAGTTGTAAAGTACATACAACAGACAAGTTTAAATCAAGAATAAGTATATAAGTTTCAAATAAGAGGTACACATTTTGGTTTGTTCTATGTATCTTCGAGGTAGTGGATGAATACCATGCATTTTTACCCACTAGTTTTAAAACATAAAAAGGTTTCCGAGCCTGTAGGTAAAAAATAAAATACCATGTCCGACGATAATAAATTATCTGTCACGCTATGGCAAGTATATCATAAATATCTATATAATTTTCGAATAATATTATTGCTGCTTCGAAATAAAAAAAATATCTCTAATTAGCGGTCTACAGACCTTTTGATCTGTCGAAATCACAGAAAATTGATTAGCCGATCAAATTGCCAATTTCATTGTCCTCTTACATTACATTGTCACCTTAAATCTACGATGTAATAATAATTTTAATATCGATAAGAACGACACTGGCCAAACTGTGGCAACATTCCTTCACACTTACTTGTCAATTTGGTCCGTAGGTTTATGGATTTTACTTTAGTTGAACAATTTCCATTGAAAAAAAAAAGTTTGTAATGCATCGGTCCGAATTGTGGATACTAGTTTTATCATCTTTTAGTAGATACAATTGAATGTAAAATTATTTATTTTGCCTGACACTCTTGAGTATTTTTTATGCCGTTATTTTAATTTTACAATATAATATTTGGAATATAGTGCTTATAATTATTAAATATAAAACATTTTTTAAATACTTTTTGATACAAAATCATACTTCATTGATTTGGAACAATGTTTTTTATCGGACCTACATCCGACACTATCGGAAGCGTTTATCGGATGTAGGATGTCGATCTGACACCCGATATCGGATCGGATAATGTGAAAACGGCCTAAGCATTAACCGTTAGTGCGTTTTCACATTATCTGATCCGATATCGGATGTAGGACCGATATCCCATACATTGAAGCCGCCATCTTTGATTTTTGCCTTTGAAATCCTTCCGACATTTGCCACATGCACGACCGATGCGATGCATGCGAAATCAAACCTTATCGATATGGAAGTATGAGACGCGACGATTGCTGACTGGCTAAGATTTCCGAACGCACACGAATGCGCGCTCGGTCGCCGATCTGCGGCGGAGTGGGCCTAGACCTCGACGCGACGCCGCACTTGCGTCGCGCGAAGCGCAACAGCATTTTAAAACAACCAAACCAAAACACACTACATTTTTGCATTTTTCCCCTCGCTAGGTCGGAAACACGCGTTTTGTCCTTCAATACCAGCAGGTAAAATCCCACTAGTGGATAAAGTAATTTGACCTTGAATATAGTCATATAGTGAATCTAGTGATGACGATGTTTTACCACCTGTGGAACTCCTGGAAGCAGTGATAAACGCGTTTTTTGCGTTGTACTTTCCTCGCTATAGTGAGGGAAAATGTTGTTGTGTATCGTGGTTCAACTATAGAATACTTTCGCTTGCTCGTTTTTCAATTCCACACTCGCCGTTAAAATACAACTTTGCACTCTTGTATAACAAATACATAACTATGTATTTTATATTTTTGAATATATTTTTTCAGACTGGCACTTAAAAAGAGTTTAAACATAATATTGTCTTCGGTTACCGCGATAGTTACTCATGAAATAAAACTATGGAAACGGATTAAATCGCGTATAATGAATTTAAAATACATCCCATCCCGAGTATATTATACGTACGCGGCGAGCACACATACAAGCCGCACGGCAACGCCATCTAGTAATGTTCGACTTTAAACGTCCATGTGACGTTATAGGTTTAGTGCGTGAAAGCTAAAACAGATGTCGCAAGATGTTGCAGTTTGATGACTATTTCGACGTAGGATACTGATAAGAGTTTTGTTGGCCACGCGTGGCTACTGGCGCCATCTAGCTCTTTGAGTGTGGATTAAATTTAGCCTACAAGTCTAGAATACTTAGGAAGGCGCCCATTTTTAGTATGGGATTAGGTATCTGTACTAGTATTATTTGATCTGTGATTACGGTTTCCCCGCCGCTTGCGCTGCCTGCGCCGCTCGGAGTACTTCGCGCGCGCTCGGGCCGGTCGATCCGCTGAGCGCGACGGGTGATGGTGTGCGAGCGAGAAAGTATTCAAGTCCGCGCGCTCGCGCATGGTAATGTTATTGTGTCTCGCTACATTCTCCCCCTCTGGTACTCTTTGACGTCCCGTGAGAGTACCAGGAATAACAGGATCTGTATTGTCTCTCCCTCTGGTACGTATGCAGACGAGAGAGTATCAAAACGTGTGTAGATCGGTTTATACTCCAGTTCCATGGAGTTGACGAAACACTGTACTGCTCTGCTTGTGAGGGTTTGTGAGAACCCTCCCCCTGGAGTGAAGCTGGTCCAGTAGTGTTCAACAGCATTGATAACTAAACAACTTCCTTTGCACATGATACGTTGCTTGCATCCTTATTTCTATTCCAGAAAATATTGTAGGGTAGGTGCAACTTCTTCTTTGACATTGAGGGTAGTTGTCATTCATGGGCCCCACTTGGGCGCAACTTAAGATCGGGGGCGGTACGCATCGGCATTCTCATCCCCTTGCTCTGTCCGAACGAACGAGTCTTCATCGATGTGCCTCTAGGACATCGGTGGCCTTCCCATCCTTGGATTTGGATTTTCGGCGGTTTCTTCCGCCGCCCACGACAGTGGGCGGGTCTTTTCGTTGTCCTTGAAAAGGACTCAGGCGGCGTTAACCTTGTCAGGCCAGGGGTGGCCTGTCATGGCTTTTTGTTGTATTTCTTCTTCTCCTACTATGGCTGGTACTCTTCTTCCGGCAGCACCAGGCTCCTGGGGAGTGGGCGCTGCCGGCAGCGGTACTGGAATTCCGGCGGGCGAGCGTGTAGGGGCGCGATCCCTTGTAGGTGTGGGTGCCGGGATGTGTCAGCTCTCGCGAACATCTTCTTGGACATGCTGCTGATAAAGGCATCCAGGTTTTGCCATTTCACTCCCCGGATGATGTCTACGTTCCGCACGTAGCGGGGAGCTTTCACAATCAGGCGCAGGGTCACATTCTCCTGCGCACGCAGACGCTTCTTCTGGGAGTCTGATACTAGTGCGTACCAGGCAGGCGCTGCGTACGTCAGGCGGGACCGTATGTAGGTCTTAGCTATCCCCAGCTTCGTGCGGCGGGGGAGTTTGCTTAGAAATATGGGCTTCAACTTGGCTCTGGCTGTCTTTGCTCGGCTGATGATTTCGTCTATGTGGGGCTTCATAGATAGGCGCCGGTCGATGCTAACTCCCAGATATTTTATCTTCGGCGCCCATGCTATGTTCTCTCCATTGAGTCGGAGACGTGGTGGCGGATTGTTGGAGTTTCCAGTTAGTAGTGCCTGGGTCTTTCCCACGTTGATCGACAACCTCCACCTGGATAGCCAGTCGGGCAGTGCGTCGAGGGACCTCTGGATCTTCTTGGCCGCTTGCTTCGGGTTCATGGACGTGGCAAAGAGTGCCGCGTCGTCAGCATAGAGGCCCAGCATGACTCCTGGCTCGACTGGCAGGTCATCGGTGTAGAGGGCGTAGCAGGTCGGTGACAGTACGCTGCCCTGCGGAACTCCCGCGTGGATCGGGTGCTCCTCCGAGATAGCGTCCTCCACCGCTACTTGAAAGCGGCGGTTTGTCAAGAAGGAGGCCACCACCTTGACAATTCGCCTGGGTGCTTCGGTCTTCGACAGCTTGTAGGTAAGTCCCTCGTGCCACACTCTGTCGAAGGCCTTCTCCATATCGAGGCATACGGCTGCGGTGAACTCCTTCCTGTTCATGGCGTGAGTCATTGTGTGAATGACCCTGGTCAGCTGAAGCGTCGTGGAGTGCCCTTCCCGGAAGCCGAATTGTTCTGGGCGAGGCTCTACGTAGGGCTGGAGTTTTCCCAGTAAGAGTCTCTCGAACACTTTGGAGAGGGTGCTCAGCAGGGTGATCGGACGATAGCTCTCCGGTCTTCCTCTTTCCTTTCCAGGTTTTGGGAGCATTATGACCCGACCAAGTTTCCACGGGGTCGGGAAGTGGCCGAGCGCATGATCCCGTTAAACAGGCGCGTCACCGCCACAACTGTGTGTTGCGGCAGTTTTCTGAGCGCCGTGTTTGGGATCTCGTCGGGGCCCGGGGCTTTCTTGGGGTTGCAGCGGTGGAGAGCTCGCTGCACTTGGCCGGGGGTGAAGAAGACCGGGTTGTCTTCTGCTGCCAGCGGCTGCTGGAAGTATCTCTCCAAGTGTTCGTTGACCTCTGCGACGTGTTGGTGGTTGCTTGCTGGGTTAGGCTGGAACTGGCGGCTTAGGCATTCGGCGAAGATTTCCGCCCTATCTTCCGCCTTGTATTTTAGGTGCCCTTGGGAGTCCTTGAGTGGGCGGATCGGGTCTTGCGTCGCGCCGAGTTGACGGCATAGACGGTGAATGGAGGGAACATCACCGTCTATGGACGCAATGTGATCTTCCCAGCTCGTTGCTGCGTGGTCGCTTAGCTCGTTCTGAACTCTCTTCACCAGGGCGTTCAGTTCGGCTTTGAGTGTAGGGCATCTGGTCACCTGCCATCTTCTTCTCAGGACGTGTTTGCGCTTGATGAGGTCCAGCACCCTTTGAGGTAGGGGAGATATTCTCCTGCTTCGCCGGGTGGTGTGCGCTGCGGTGTTAAGTGCGTCCTGGATGCCGGTGGTGATTGCTATGGTTGCGGTTTCCACTTCTTCTGCTGAGGAGACTGCCATGGTCTGGGGTTTCCCCTCCAGGGCTTGGACGTAGGTCTCCCAGCAGATGCGGCGTCTTGGTCGTGAGCTGATTTTGATGGGGAGGTCCTCCAGTGTTAGCAGGATCGGGCGGTGGTCCGAAGGCAGGTCAGGGAGGGCCTCTTGACGGATGGTGGCCGTGATGTCCTTGTAGACCGCAAAGTCTATGATGTCGGCCCCGTGCGCGTCGTAGTGTGACGGTTCTTCGGGTCCAGACACCTCGAAGTTGTGGTCCACTGCTGCATTGTAGATGACACGGCCAGCGGAGCACTGCCTCGACGCGTGCCATGCCGTGTGCTTGGCGTTCCAGTCCCCCGCCAGGAGGATCGGCATTGGGGGACTTAGAAGCTTCAGCAGGTCTCGTTGGAGGTGGCGCGGAGGGCCACCTGGTCTGTAGATAGCGTACAGTCGAAGATCGTGGCCCGTGACTCTGATGTCGACTCCCAGGGCGTAAAGGGAGTCGAGGGGCTGGAATTCCACCGGCTGGTGGATGCTGGATCTCCGAACTAGTACTGCCAGTCCCCGGTACGCTTGGCCGTTCTGTGTCTCCTCCTCCTTTCGGTATACGGCGTAGCCTGGGATCTTCAGAGGGGCGTCAGCGCGCAGGAAGGTTTCGCTCAGCAGCATTACGTCCACGTTCTGCGCCGAGACGAAACGGCGTAAAAGTCCTATCTTGGACTTTAGCCCGTGCGCGTTCCAGTGTATCACGCGTAGGTGCGTAATTATGGCGATTTGGAGTTGGCGAGGGCGTCTGTGAGCGCCTGTGCCACTTTCGCGAGCTGAGCCACTATTGCGGCGAGCTCGGGCATGGCGGTAGGCGGTGAGGTGGTGGTGGCCAGTGCAGGGGTTTGCTTGGCCTGCTGGGCTGGGCCTGGCTTGGCAGTGGGGGCTTCAGTCGGAGAAGTCTTCTTCTTCTTTTTTTTCTTTTTCTGTTTTGTGGCCGCTGCTGTTGGTTGTGCTGCTGGTGCCCCCCTTTGGGCGGGGGGGTTGGCTGGGGCCATCAATGAGGATGGTGCTGTTTCTTCCACTGTGGTGGTAGGAACCGAAGCTCTGGTGGCGGGGCCCGGGCGTAGAGGGGCCAGGAGGGCAGTCTTCCCGGCCTTCCACATCCTGAAGGCCTTTTTGTAGGCTGGGCAGTTTCGGTGGTTGCCTGGGTGTGGGCCCCCGCAGTTTTTGCAGGTTGCCTTCTGGTCGCGGGGTCTGGTGCATTGGTTCGCCAGATGGGGCTCGGCGCAGCGGACGCAGGCGAGTTCTCGATGGCAGCCATGTGAGGAGTGGCCAAAGCCTTGGCAGTTGTGGCACTGAGGGGGCCCCTTCTTCCCCCTCCATGCCTCCACCTTGATCCCCTGGATGTGGAGAAGCTCGTTAACTCCGTAGATGCTCTCGTGTTCCTTGGCGGGGCCCTTGAGCTGCACGAAGTAGATGCAGCCCGGGCGCCCCGCCCTGGCGTTTATCTGCTTCGCGTACTCCACGGGATATCCGAGCTTCTCCAGGGCAGCGCTTAGTGTTTCTACCGGCGTCTTCACTGGGAGGCCTCTGATGGCCACTTTGAACCGCTTCTCCTCCTCCAGCCCGTAGACGTTGAAAAGCGGCTTGATGACGTCAGAGGCTTTCCCCTCTTTTTTCGCAGCATTGATGGCAGCGACCGACTCATTCTCCAGCTTCGTTAGATGCCGGATGATGCAAGCTTCACCGCTAATTTTTTATATGTTTCCCCGAAAATACTGTTATCCGCTGAATTTATAATCATCATTTCATAACCATTTTTTATATGTTAGCTGTAGCTTGAAATAATAAGGCCGGCCGTAGTGGAGAAATTAGGGTAGAGACTTTCAAGCATCTGGTAAAAGTTACGGCCGGCGGAAACGGTCTGGAAATGATGATTATCAAATTCTTACAGTCTTTTCTATTATATATATAAATCAGCCTTGAGAATTTAAGGAAACTTAGTCTGAAAAAAAAACCTTAAGCAAAAAAATGGCCGACTGCCGAACTAGGTAATATGCAGATATTAAACGTCGATACGAACTCCACATTGTCCCAAAGTTGCATCCTTGAGAATTTGAGGAAGGTCTGGCGACTCTGGGCTGTCAGTCTAATAGTTATGCGGATATCAGTCCATAGTATTTGCGGTCAACTTCCGGTCATCTCTCATCTCTCGGAAGTTGGCCGCCGAAACTAATTGTCACAATCCCAAGCATAATCGATATTCTGAACAATTTCTAAAAAAACGAAACGGAAATTAATTTAGGTAGATTTCAAGAGATTGGTAACTTCTTTCACCGGCAGAGAGTGTGAAATTTGAGTTCTTTTTCTTTTAAGTCCGACTTACGCTTGACTGTAGATTTATAATAGGCTTTCCTGTGTAATCCATAGATTAAAGGCTATCTCGTGTATTTTTTTGTGCTATTTTTATCTATTTTCTTAAATTGCCAGTAGCTTTCCGGTGAAGGAAAACATCGTGAGGAAACCGGACTAATTCCAATAAGGTCTAGTTTACCCTTCGGGTTGGAAGGTCAGATGGCAGTCGCTTTCGTAAAAACTAGTGCCTACGCCAAATCTTGGGATTAGTTGTCAAAGCGGACCCCAGGCTCATGAGCCGTGGCAAAAAGCCGGGATAACGCAAGGAGGATGATGACTTGACTAAAAATTATTTGAGAAAATATTTTTGAAATACTTATAAAAAGCTCTTTC
Source organism: Leguminivora glycinivorella (assembly GCF_023078275.1). Classification (NCBI taxonomy): domain Eukaryota; kingdom Metazoa; phylum Arthropoda; class Insecta; order Lepidoptera; family Tortricidae; genus Leguminivora; species Leguminivora glycinivorella. The sequence goes on along the minus strand of NC_062986.1, from coordinate 16,501,240 downwards.
ATTTGATATGTAACACAATATAGTTTAAAACACTTTAATTTTTAATTTTCATTTTTACCAACCAAAAGTGACCCCAACAATTAAATTTTCTTAATTTAAATTGCTTGTCCGTCTTTTGGTCACAGGACATATGTGTGCCAAGTTTCAAGTTAATCGGTTCAGTAGTTTAGGAGAAATTAGGCTGTGACAGACGGACAGACAGACGCACGAGTGATCCTATAGGGATCCGTTTTTCCTTTTGAGGTAATCCAAACCAATAGCTTTTTCTTTTGTTCCTACTAAAGAAGACGGTCAACCAAATCTTGGTACTAAAAAATTTGAAAAATAGAGAGCTCAGCGGCTAAACTATAAATTTCAAATTTACTAGGGCAAGTGGGGTATCGTTAGAAAGAACTCAAACTATACATATCAAAACAATTTTTTTCAAATTTTTTTTTTTGTTTTTGGAGAAAAATGTGAACTTTTTTTTAATTTATAAAAAAAATCCTTCCAGATTTACATTTTCAATTTGAACACTCTTGCGGGTGTTTATTGTACCTGTATTTTTTACAGAATAAAAATGAAAGTTTTTGCTTTCAAAGAGAGGAAAAATGGTTAAAATAGGTTCACACAATAAACAATTAGGTATCTCATAAAAATCATCCTCCATACTAGCTCGCACACATTAGTTTAGGTACTTAATTTTCCGAAAGATATCGCTGTACGTTAAACGCTCATTTCCTACATCGCGTTTTTTCTGATATAATGAGGTCGCTTCAGGAGCGTCCTTGTCCTTACATGTCGTAAACTATTGAAGTCGAGTCGTGATTTTCTTTGGACGTTGTCTAACAATAAAATTGTATATTAAAATATTACTTATGTGGGAATTGAGTCTTGAGGGATTTACTCAAGTTTGTAGAGTTATATGAATAACATTTGATGATTCAACTATTGAAAGTTTATACGGAACCCTCGGTGGGCGAGTCCGACTCGCACTTGGCCGGTTTTTTTAGTGCTAAAATTTGGTTGACCGTCTAATATTACTCAGTGGCCTTAGCACTAAGCTAAAGTATTATTGTTTTCACCTCACTAGCTCGGAAAGGGCTTTTTTATTCTTTAAAAACAGATAGCAAAATCGCATTTTATCCACAAGAGTGCAAAGAATGTTTGAAATCCGAACGTGTCATTAGTTACTTTTTTAAATATAATTTCTTTTAAAGGCATGTCCCAGACAGGACAATTTTGTCCCTGTGCTTAAATTGTCTCAACAAATCATGTGATGCGAACGTAAAAATAATTTCATATCGAATTGTATCCGACTAAAAACATAAAATTCAAACAATTTTATAACATGATTTTACCATAAGACACTTGAAATCGTACAAGAAATTGTATTTTTGACTCTTCCATTGTACTTATTCAGAAGTTCAGAACGCACCTTGCAATCTCAAAACGCGTGAAACGGAACGCACTCAAATAAATATATTTTTCTTCTTGATTCTTAATTTGAAACTTTTGTGGTGTCGGTCGGTGCATCGTGGAAATTGTAACAAACGCAAATTGACTTAGTTCTGTGCCATTATGTTCCAGTTGTTTTTATTGCGTGTTACACACGGGATGCAAAGTTATTTTACCTCGTGTGTATTGCAACACGAATTAGCGAATGGATTCTAATTTTGAACTACTCGCTTCGCTCAGGATTCTATTTTCGAACCACTCGCTTCGCTCGTGGTTCAACCATAGAATCCATCCGCTAGCTCGTAGTTCAACCCTAGAATCCATTCGCTAATTCGTGTTGCAATTCCACACTCGGTTAAAATACAACTTTGCTCCCTTGTGTAACAAATAACTATTACTTACGCACATAACATATGAAAAATATTTCAAACTTAGAACAAAACTAACATTCAATTCAAATTCAAAAATACTTAAAATAGGCACTTACCGAATTTGACAATAAGTGAATTGAATATCAATCCACTAATCAAATGTAATATTTTCCTGTTATAATTAAACTTAGCACTAAGAAGTAATTGCAGTTTTTAAAATCGAAGCTTCAGAACAAAACGACGAATTTTGTTTGCTCAACTCAAGTAATCACCTGTCGTAAGTACAAAAATGTAAAACTCCATTCATTACAAAGTAAGGCTTAACAGTATGAAGATAAGGTGTTTTATCGTGTAATATAGCTGCCGCTTAAGCTCTTTCGCCATAGTTTTTCGAACATTCGCCTATATAGTTCGTGGAAGCTCGGCGGCTGCTCGGCAGCGTGCGGCCGCTCGCGCCCCCGCCCCGCGTCCCTCGCAGCCGTGGTGCATTCGGCGCCAGCACGAAACAGAGAATTGGCGCGTTTCTCAGCGCGATTTGAAAAATGGTGGTCTTATAAGTTACAATTTTATTTATTAGTAGGGTTCCGTAACAAAAAGGTACAAAGAAACACTTATGGTGCGACTCTGTCTCTATGTATGTCATAATTTTTAATTGCCGATTTTGCCGCCCCCTGTCATGTGCCGCCCGGGGCCATGGCCCCCCCGGCCCCCCCCTCGCTACGCCACTGATCCCAAGCCCATTTCCGGCGTTAATAGATATCTATAAATGATATTATATGGCTTACTGTTACACCGTATCAATACTTATACTACTACTACTTACTACTACTTACTAGCGCGTTTTGACCCTGCCTGCTACGCCGCGGTCCTGGATTCGAATCCCGGTAAGGGTATTTATTTGTGTGATGTGCACAGATATTTGTTCCTGTGTCATGGATGTTTTCTATGTATATAAGTATTTGTATATTAAGTATATATATCGTTGTCTGAGTACCCACAACACAAGCCTTCTTGAGCTTACCGTGGGATTCTGCCAATCTGTGTAAGAATGTCCTATAATTTGTTTTGTATCATGCAGAAACGTCTGCGAGTGATATTACATATTTTTAAATTTTTATTTTTTTATTGTGGGAAGGCGTAGGTAAATTCACACATATTCAGCAGGCTTCAATGAAATATCTATTTAATAAGGAGAGTAAGTTACAGTGTGATAAGCGTCCTACCGTGTTAGGGGAAGTAGAGGTAATCGGTGACCCCGGGGAAAGGGCGGAAATCTGAAACCGGTATTTGCCGATCCCGATTGTCCTCTGAAACTTTTACGTCCTCATTAATAGGAAAGACATAATATATATAACTCAGTATAGACAGATAAAGTCTAAGAAAAAAACGTAAATCAGTACCATACAGAAAAAGGTACGGTGGCCTAGATGGCATTACACCTTTGGGGTACACTCAGCTAGATGGCGCTAATATTAATATTTGACATTTTAACACATAGCAAGCTAAGAATATGGGACAAATTGTCAAAACTGAGGTTCAAAAGTTTTAAGCCTGTGTCAAGAGATGGCAGTCTATGCACTGTGATGACACATTTTACTTCGACAGTACCTCTCTATAATACTCGATCCTCTTTGTTAATAGGAATCCTCCTTTAATGGCGATTAAGTTAAGTCAAATTGGGGTTTGATTCTATTCATGAATATACTTGTTTGATGGTATTGTGTATTTATTGTATTGATCCGTTCATTCATAATTCATAACACCAACACATTTGACGACCGGTCTGGCGCAGTCAGTAGTGACCCTGCCTGCTGCGCCGCGGTCCCGGGTTCGAATCCCGGTAAGGGCATTTATTTGTGTGATGAGCACAGATATTTGTTCCTGAGTCATGGATGTTTTCTATGTATATAAGTATTTATATATTATATATATCGTTGTCTGAGTACCCACAACACAAGCCTTCTTGAGCTTACCGTGGGGCTCAGTCAATCTGTGTAAGAATGTCCTATAATATTTATTTATTTATTATTTATTTATAACATCATCCTCCTTTCGTTATCCCAAAATTTGCCACGGTTCATGTGAGCCTGGGGACAACTAATCCCGAGATTTGGCGTAGTCACTAGTTTTACAAAAGCGACAGCCATCCTGATCATCTAACCCGTAGCACAGTACAATAAAGAGTACTATCGTACAGTATGGCCGCTCCTGCTCCCCGCTGAAAGTGCCCCTCACCCGCTCTCGGTTACCTCACAGTTACCGCCAGTCAAAAACGTGAACAGTCGGCCTGCCATGTCTCACTCATTCAAGCATGGTACGCGTTCACCTACACGAGCTTAGAATGTGTGCTAGGATCGCGCATCTTTCATATATTTGATCGTCAGTATCCGAGATGTGGCCGCGTAGGGTAACTAGGCCTTATTGGGATTAGTCCAGTTTCATCACGATGTTTACTTTCATCAAATGATATTTCGCACATAAGTTCCGAAGAACTCAGCGGTATGAGCCGGGGTTTGAACCCGCGACCTCCGAATTGAAAGTCACACTCTTACCGCTGTCCACCAGCACGCAGCGCTTCATTCGCGTCCTTTCTTATAATATATCACCGATTTGTCTGTAGTAGTCCAGTATCAGGACTTCAAGTATGGACTCGCGCGCGACTTGTGCTAGCTTTTCTTTTTCCCGCGGCTTCGCCCGCGTTAAACTTATGTTAAACTTTGACCTCTATTTCACCCCTGGTCCCACCGCGGATATTAATTTTAAAAAAAGAGATCCTTTGATAGCTTAGTGCTCCTCTTTTACACCTTATAAGGAACCTACTCGCCCTCTACACCTTATAAGGAACCTACTCGCCAGGAATCTCTAGGAGCAGCAGTTTCGGCTGTGCGTTGATATATCAGTCAGACAGTCAGTTTCTTTTTTTTATATTTAGAAGATTGTTATCTGAAATTCCTACAGAAGTTATGTTAGCAGGATCCTTTTCTTCTTTGAAAAGTCACAGTCTTCTCAAAAGACGAAAATGTTATAAAAAAAACACTTCGTTGTAACAAAAGACTTCAATTCGCCAAATATTTAGGGACTTAAAACAAGACACAAAAGCAATTTTGCCCCTTTTGTTTTACAAAATAATGAATTTCATTGTTTACTAGAGTAAAAAAAACGCTTAGAAAGTTTTATACATTTTTTGTTTCGTTGATTCTGCAAAATTTTAAATTCTAGTTGCGTTAGTAAATAATACATTACATACAGAATGTGTCTGCTTATTTAAAAGACCAATGGTGATAAAGACAAAATGTTAGTATGATTTTTTTATGCCGATCGACTTACTTTGTACTAAAGGTCTTTTGATGGCTAAAAACAGCAATTAAAAATCTGATCAATAACTGGCATAATTATGTGAAAGTGGAGACAGAGTCTAAGGGGCCATCCACACACCGCCTGTGTGAACCGGCAACCGCTAAGATGGAGCTCATCGATTCAGACATGAAATCCTGCCGGCGTAGCTGGAACGCATGCTAGCTCTCTCGCGCTTACACAAGACCGATAGAGAGAGCTAGCTACGATACGCTTACGAAACGTAGCGATTGTGAAGTTGGCTAAGTACCCAGCTATCGCAAATGAGAATTTCTCGAGATTGTGTATACTTCCTCGCTTCCAAGTTTAGCCATTACATTAAGGAGTGAAGCTGTAACATTACAGTTAATACAAATAAAGGGCCCGAGTTGAACGTCACATTAAAATTAATGCTTGATTACATGTAACATACTGCGCGTTGGAAACTTGAGTGTATTTTGTAAAGACAATGTGCTTTGTTTTCGAAGTTACTTAAAATTTACGAGAATTACGAGATTATTGTTTAAGTATAAAGTTTTTGTGTGTGTTTGTTTTTTTTATCATGCAGAAGCGTCTGCGAGCGATATTACATATTTTTAAATGAAAGGAAAAATAGAAAAATGCGCCACGGAGGCCTGCTTGATGTGTGCGAATTTATCCATGCTTCCCTCAATTCTCAACCGCCTTAGATTGGCTTTATAACAAAAATCTACCCTATCTTTTTTTTTTGTGTGTGGTTATAAAAACAGGTTCAGACATGTCTATTTATGTTTTCATCATGGAAACTATTGGGTATTACGGACCTTTGTATGAGTCATTAGTTACTCGAAATAAACAATTTCATTTCATTTACAAGCGGAGCCAAAGCCAACACGTAGGCACCTTTTTGACACTAATGAAATGTGATGTGTACCCTTACTTTTTAAGTCAGACGTTAAAGTTATCCGGTAAATTCCTACTTTTCCTTCAAGCTCCCTGGGACCGCTCGAGTGACGTAATTAGTAGGCAAGTCGTGGGAATCGGGTTCTATAGATGCTTCGCCACAGCCCGGAAAAAGATTGAAGGATTGTTTCCTAATTACTCGTGTCATCAACTGAAAAACTACTACCTGTTTATGTTTATTCCACTTATTTTAATTTTAACATTGTAATGTGATATTAAATAAAGCCTTTCTATGCCTATGACCTTACGAGATAGTTATCTGTGTTAAGTCATCTTTTTCAATTTACGGAAAGTCTAGGGGGGCCATTTTTTTTTTCAAAGTTGTCCACCCTACTTTTTTTGGATTTGGAATTTTTTATGTGGTTCCAATCAGAATCGCGAGCTCTTTCAATTCTAATAGGAGCAAAAAAGTATATGGTGGTGGGGAGAAAAAACTTTTTCCCATTCCGTTACCATTTTTTCATACAATTTGTATGGCGGTAACGGAATGGAAGGTTTGAAAAAATGTATGGAAATCTTGGGACATTTTTTTTCTTCTATCAGGATCGAAAGAGTTCGCGATTCTGAGTATTAATCGCGTAAAACATACCCATGTTACAAAAAAAGTGGGGTGAACAACTTTGAAAAAAAAAAAATGGCCCGGGTACGAGAAATTTGTTAAATAGTATCGTTACAGTTTCGTTTTCTTTTAACCCCTTATTTGCCAAGAGTGGCCCTGAAGCTTTAGTGGTTTCATGTGCTCTGCCTACCCCTTTATGGGATACAGGCGTGATTGTATGTATGTATGTATGTAGTATCGTTCCAGTGCTAATATTAGAAGACTTAAACGAGCAAGGACAGTATCCGTCTGCTTTACCCCCTTATATGTATTTAATTCAAGAGTTAAAGCAATCTACGTGTTCGCTTCGGCTTCGCGCACTCCTCTTATTAGGCATACACAATGGTTTCCTTAAAGGGAAATACATATCGTTAGAATTATCGTTCAGTGTCTTAATATTCCAACCAAACGTAAGATCTCACGCAAAGCACTCTTAGCTTTTACCAACATAAAGAAGTCATGCCCTACATTCCTATTGCTCCACATTGGATTCCAGCCAACACCGCAGCCAAATAGCCAATAACCTGCGTTTGGCTGTTTACTGCTATCGGATACGATGGCTGAATTAAGCGATATGGCTTCATCAATTGGGGTAAGCGTGAGATTACATTATTGACTTTTATGTACTTACATTTTAATAAAAGAAACGCGATGATAGCGCGAGCGATTGAGTTGTATATTCCGTCTCTGAGTGATCAAAATCGTTCGGTTTCTCTTTTATTTATACGGGATCTTTTGTTCATTTCTAAAGCCGATTGCTCATCGTTTACTCGTGTCTGGTGAGAATAGTGCCTAAATTGACAACAATTTTCATAACAAGTAAGTATTTATTTCACAAAACGTATTCTGAATAGGTATTCTGTATAAGCCGTATGAGATTGAAAAGTTTTTGCGTTATTCGCAGGGCGTGGTAATCACCGTAATTAAATAAAATAACCCTGTTACATACAACGAGACCCTTATTCACCTATGTAAACGTTTAAATGGATAAGCGCGCGGCACACGGATTATCGGTGCCGGGACAAAGTGCATACCAACTGGATATCTACTAATAAACATGGGTCGCTCTGTCCGCGAGTAATTTTAATGCATATTTATATTAAGTTTTTGTATATAAATTATTTAATATTATTATTGAGCTATTTATTTATTTGTGTATTATATAATCTTAATATCAGTTATAAATACCTATAACTATACAAGATTAGACACATAAATTAATATTAATGGGATTAATTACTAGAATTTATACAAGATAAATAACGAATTATTATAATTATAATTAAAGATATGGCTACAAGGCCATTCCGACCCCACATCACCCCCCTCCAGAGACCGGCAGGGCGATAGAAAACAAAAATTAGTAATAATCAGGGACTTGCACTGTACGACCTGACCTGGTCATTTTGATAGTGTTTTCAGTCTCTGGAGCTGGTCGAATAGATGGGATAGGAGATGGTACATGAGGTACATCAGCCAATACATAGGCAGGCTTAATACGGTCTATTGACACTGTTACACTTTTGCCGTTCACACGTAATCTGAACACTTTGTCACCTCGTTTAAGCACTTCGTACGGACCAGTATACGCTGGTTGCAGTGGTGGACGACTCGTATCATCTCTCAGCAATACGTGGCTGGCGGTGTCAAGATCTTTATAGACGAAGACTCGCCTATTGGTCGTATGGCGCGACGCTGGCACTGGAGTGAGGTTATGGGCAAACTTACGCAAGCGTGCGACATAATCTGTCACATCAATAGTGTCATCTGGTGACTTGGCATGTAGCAACTCTCCCGGTAACCTCAGTGGCTCGCCGTACACGAGCTCGGCAGTTGACGCGTTCAGATCCTCCTTGTAGGCACTCCGTATACCAAGTAGGACTAAGGGTAAAGTATCCACCCAGTTGCCAGTCGCGTGGCAGGTAATGGCAGCTTTCAACTGCCGATGAAATCTTTCCGCGAGGCCGTTGCACGCAGGGTGGTACGCTGTTGTACGACGATGCTGGAAGCCGGCTAGCTCAGACAGATGCCTGAAGAGGGAGCTCTCAAACTGTCTGCCACGGTCTGTCACAATGTCGTTAGGGCAGCCGAATCGCGATATCCAGCCATGAAGAATGCCTTTTGCAACGGCTTCTGCCGTGATCTCATGTAGCGGTACCACCTCAGGCCAACGAGTATACCGATCGACGGCTGTAAGGCAGTATTTATAACCCTGAGACACTGGCAGGGGTCCAATGAGGTCTATATGGACGTGCATAAACCTAGCTCTCGGAAGTCTGTAAGTCCCTAGTGGCGCAGAGACGTGGCGGGTGACCTTGGCTCTTTGGCATGCCAAGCAGGTACGTGCCCATTCGCGGCAGTCTCTATTGATGCCTGGCCAAACGTACCGGTCCGCGACGAGCTTGATGGAAGCGTTGGCACCAGGGTGGCTGAAGGAGTGCAAGCTCTGGAACGCCTGCCTGCGCAACTCCTTCGTGACATAAGGTCTGAGCGTCTGGTCCTTCTCGTTGCAATACAGCTCAGCCTGAATGCCTGGCAACCTGAATTTCTTTAGGCGCAGCGAGCTGTCACTCTGCAGGAGGTCCTGTAACTCTGGATCTCTCATCTGGGATTGGGCTAGCTTCTCTAAGTCGATCGGCTGTGTGATTTCTTCAACGCGCGACAGGGTATCTGCCACCACGTTGTCTTTCCCAGAGATATGCCGTATGTCAGTAGTGAACTGCGCTATAAAGTCCAAATGCCTGAACTGTCTGGGTGAGCAGTTGTCCTTTCGTGAGTTGAAAGCGAAGCAGATGGGCTTGTGGTCCGTGTAGATCGTAAAGTCTCTGGCCTCGACCATGTGTCTAAAGTATTTGAGCGCTTCGTATATGGCCAGAAGCTCACGATCGTATGGTGAGTACTTACGCTGCGCAGGGCTTAACTTCCTCGAGAAGAACGCTAGAGGCTGCCATTCTCCGTCGATGTACTGCTGCAGCACGGCGCCCATGGAGATATCAGAGGCATCTGTGACGACGGCCAGCCTAGCCTGACTATTTGGATGCGCTAGCAACGCAGCCTGACATAAGCTGTCCTTACAAGCATTGAAGGCCTCGTGCTCTTCAGCACTGAAGTTGACAGGATGAGAGGGCTTCGCTGATCCCGTTAAAAGTGCATTCTTAGTCTATGATCATTACAGTGAGTTGTGTTATTCTTTGCTCGGAATAGAATACACCTATTAAAATACATTTCGCTTTAGTTTTTTGTTAAAACTTAAACTATTTGGTAGAAAAACATTGTTTTATTGTAGTGAATGCAAAAACTATGCGTTTAACAGTGCAACATAAGTGAAAACAGTGACAAAATATAATTTAAATGCACGGTAATCAAACGGGTTTAACTTTAACTGCGCGGAAGCTGCAAGCGAAACTCGCGGTTAAGTGAAGTAGATAACCGTGACAGTCGTGTGCGCGGAGGCGCGCGCGCGTCATCGGTCGTCTTATCGCTGTCCCGTGCGGTGATTAGTTAAATAGAGACTGGTCAATTAGGTACAATCCTCTGTGCGGCATAACTCGGTGTGAGATTGAAAATATGAGGTGCCACGGGTGTCTACAAGTGACAGATCGTAATGACTTTTTGAACTGTAATATGTGCAAGGCAATATATTGCCTTCAATGTTTGGGTGTAAATTTAAACGATTTATCTAAAATTAGTCAGAAAGACCTAGCCTCCATTGGTTGCCCCTCCTGCACCAATATCACCCAGCGCAGGAAAAACACTGATGAGACACCGACTCGCCGCGGACCGTCATTCGTCCTTCGTGATGAATTACAAAGTGCGAATACATCTGGACCTGCTTCTCCTGTCAACGTAAATTTATCATCGCAGCCACTGACTATCGAGACAATCAGTGCTCTACTCGATCAAAAATTGTCACCTTCTTCTGCCTACATGACGAACCTGAGGAGAGTACTAAAAGAAGATATTAAACAGATGGTAGCTGCTGAGGTAAAAGATGTTTGTCCTGTTGCTACTAAAGTCTCTGTGTCAGGTCATCAATAGCCCTATTTTGGAATCAGACATCCATGCGTGTCGCAGAGTTGCGAAATTCAACACATCGTCGGAGCGGCCTCGTAATATCCTGGTGACTCTCTCCTCGCCGCGTTTACGCGACAACCTGATCTCCGCCGTGCACCGCTACAATAAATCACACCCGAACGACCTGCTGAACTCGAGCCACCTGGGCTTGACGGGTGAGACGCGCAGGATATTCGTGTCGGAGCACCTTTCCCCTGAAGTCAAGCAACTGCACGCAGCCGCGAGGAAGCGGGCGACGGAGTTGGGTTTTAAATACGTATGGGTACGATACAATCGAGTTTACATGAGGAAAGACGACGGTTCCAGTGCGCTACACGTCAAAAACATGGACACGCTTGCAAAATTAAGCTGATTAACAGAATATTATATTTTTGGTCTTAACTCAGTCTCTATATCCGGTTATTTCACATTTACCTAGTTATGGTTGTGGTCTATTATCAGAATGTTAATAGGTTTCGCACAAAACTAAATGAATTTAGCCTGAACGTTCTGAAGTTCGAGTATGATATTATATGTTTAACTGAAACTAATTTAAATAACAGTGTGTTCGATAGTGAGATATTTGATCTACGGTACAATGTGTTTCGTAGAGATAGATGCCTTTTGTCCTCTCATAAAAAGGATGGCGGCGGGGTGCTGATTGCCGTAAAAAAGCATTTTAATGTTATTCGTCAGTACTCATGGGATAGTCGATCGGAGGATATTTGGATTAGTGTTAAATCGATTAATCATAATGATCCTATACTTAACTTATGTGTCTGTTATCTACCACCCGATTTGCCACTTTCTGAACTTGAATCTTTTTATTTAAATTGCCAGAAAATTATTTTAAATCAAAGAGGGAATAACGAATTTATCATTGTAGGCGATTTTAACACCCCTAATATAACATGGACCCTGTCTTCCAATTCCACTATACCTGTACCCAATTATCCACAAGATCGTAAATCTGATCTGTTATTAGAAACATTATCATTATGCAATTTAAATCAATTTAATTATTTACCTAATCAAAATAACAGATGTCTAGACCTTGTTTTGTGTACCTTGTCTTCGGTAAAAGTAAGCGGTGTACAGCCTCTTAGCAAAATTGACGCTCATCATCCCCCAATTTCCATCGATATAAAAACTAGTTTTACTACTAAGTCTTTGAAAAATAATGATCTTAAAAAGCTCAATTTCAGTAAGTGTAACATGGATAAAATTCGATCTGAATTACTAGATATTGATTGGGAACTTGTTCTCTCATCAACTGATGTTAACGAATGTGTTGAGAAATTTTATGATATTTTGAATGGCATCGTGGATAAATATACACCTAAGACTAGCAAAAAATCCGAGAAGTATCCTTACTGGTTCAATAATGCTCTTAAAAAATGTTTGAAGGAAAAAAATAAATACCATAAGCTATATAAAATGTACGGTAACCCCAGAGATTATGATGTTTTTTCACATTTGCGCTCTAGAAGTAAGATACTTATCGACGAATGCTACACTAGAATGTTAAAGTCTACAGAAGATTCTTTGCTAGTAAATGTTAAAGCATTTTGGCGATTTGTTGGTTCTAAAAAGGGTCACGCAAGCATTCCTGAGACAATGACATACAATGGGAAAAAAAGTTCGGACGGTACTGAAATATGTGAACTTTTTTCAGAATATTTTGGATCAGTATTTGAGAACAATTCGCCTGTAAGTAGCAATTATAATTGTACTATGTCTCCTCGGGATTCTACTCTGTGCTCTGTGAGGCTTGTTGAAAAAGATGTAGCTAATACGATCAAACAATTGGATGGTTCAAAGGGTGCTGGTGCTGATGGTTTTCCCGCTTCATTTATTAAAGCCTGTTGGAGGGAACTCTGTGGTCCCCTTTGTATTATTTATAACAAATCATTGACTAGTGGTGTATTCCCTTTGACATGGAAAACAGCACATGTTGTACCTATATTTAAGTCTGGCGATAAATCTCGATGTGAAAATTATAGGCCAATTAGTATCCTTCCTTGTTTTGCAAAAGTGTTTGAATCATTGGTGTATGATTACTTGTATAACCATGTCAAGCCAGTTATATCAGAAAACCAACATGGATTTGTCAGGAATAGATCTGTCATAAGTAATCTGCTTACATATAAAAATTATCTGTGCAACGCTTTCGCTATTAGAGGCCAAGTTGACGCCATTTACACTGATTTTTCCAAAGCTTTCGACAAAGTTGATCATTCGCTGTTATGTCATAAAATCTCTCTTTATGGGATACATGGGTCATTGTTTCGCTGGGTTTGCTCTTATCTGTATAATCGTAGCCAACTTATTACTCTCAAAGGTTTTAAGTCATCCCTTCAGAAAATTACATCTGGCGTACCACAGGGATCTCATTTGGGGCCGTTATTTTTCATAATGTTTATAAACGACCTTGTGAGTCATCTGTCTTGTCCTAGCTTGCTATATGCTGATGATTTGAAAGTATATTCAACTGTTGAAAATATTCAAGATTGTATTAAATTGCAAAACGATATAGATGTGATTCATGAGTGGTGTCTTAAAAACCGAATGTCCCTTAATTCTGCTAAATGTTTTGTAATATCGTTTACTCGTAAATGTAACCCTTTAAAATATTCTTATAAATTATCGTCCCATGTATTGGAAAGGAAGTCTGTAGCTAAAGATTTGGGCGTTCTTTTTGATAATAAGCTATCCTTTCATGAGCATTATGAGTACATAATTAATAAAAGTAACCGTCTTCTGGGGATTTATTATACGTATCACTAAAAACTTCAGAAACCCTCAAAGTATGCTGCTATTGTATAATAGTTTGGTACGCAGTGTTTTAGAATATGGGTCTGTTATATGGTCACCTTTCTATGCTGTACACTCTAATAAAATCGAAGCCGTACAAAGGAAGTTTCTTAGAACCTTGTGTTTTCGATGCCATTATGGGCGGTCTGTCTCGGGATATAATCAACGTATGGCAAAGTTTCATGTCACATCACTTCAAGTAAGACGTAAGCAATCGGACCTTCTACATTTGTACAAAATTGTCCATTCTCATATTGATTCTCCATATCTATTGTCGCTGCTGAATATCAACACAGCTTACAGATTTCGATCTCCGAATACGTTTGCTTTGGCTGTATATAAAAATAATACCTCATACTATAATCCAATAGTTCGCATGTGTCGGGAGTTTAACGATATGGTTCGAGTCTGTAAGGATTTTGATATTTATGTTTCCAAGATATCTCAATTTAAAAAGTCTGTTTATTTGGTCACAAAAAATATTTGATTAAAATTTGTATAGTTAAGCGCGTTTGTAATTACCTTCTGTCTTCTTTTAATTTAAATTAATTTCAAAATTTTGGTATCTTGTTCTTCTTTAAATTTCTTTATTATTGTCATATAAAAATTGTATTAACATGCTATAAATTATAATAAGTATAACTCATAGTCATGTTGTGTACATATAATTTTGGACTGTAATCTAGTTCTTAAGCTTTTCTAACCTGTATCTCTTATGTTATTTCGATTACTGTCTGTTTTATGTACCTTATGAAATAAAATAAAATAAAATAAAATACAAAATCATGAATATGCCTAATGGGGTATTTGTCCGGGATTGTCCTTGCATTCAGCATACGGTAGTCACCGCAAGGCCTCCAGCCATTGTTTTTCTTAGGGGCTAGGTGTAGAGGTGACGACCATGGTGACTCTGAAGGTCTAGCTATTCCATTCTGAAGCATCGACGAGAACTCATCCTTAGCAATTTTCAATTTATCCGGGGCCAACCGTCGAGGAGAGCAAGACACAGGAGGCCCTGGAGTAGTTCTTATAAAATGAAGAACATTATGCTTGGGAACCCGATGAACGCCAGATGGGCGAGTAATGTCGGGGTACTCTAGTAGTATGCGATGATATTCTGACTCACCCGACACTACTTTGACCGAAGAAATTTCATCCGTAGAACATCCAGGCAAAGCCACGGCGCACAAGCTAGTCGTCCTGTCGATGAGCCGTTTGTTTTTGCAGTCTGGAAGAAGGTCGAAATGTGCCAGGAAATCCACGCCGATTATTGGCTTCGTCACGTCCGCAACAATAAATTGCCAAGCGAAGTCGCGGCGCAAGCCTAGGTTCAGCACTAAGTGTAGGTAGCCGTAGGTGATTATAGGTGAGCCATTCGCCGCAGCTAACTGGTAACTGGTTGGCTGTCGCCGATATTTCAGTTGTGACCTTGGGAAGACACAGACGTCGCTGCCAGTATCAACGAGAAACTGTATCTTTGACGATTGGTCAGTAACAAATAAGCGACCAGGACTCGGGCAAACGGCGGTCGCCACTAACGAGTGCCCCTCTCGTTTCCCGCCTGGAAGTCGCACGGTTTCATACACCTTGTCGCTTTCTCTCCGAACTTCGCGTGGTACCAGCACTCAGGAAACTTTCTATAACTGGACTGCGACCTGCGTGAGCTGGAGCGGTTACGCGACTTGTTGGGCGCACGAGATCTTGACCGCGACTGCCTATCATTGCCGAACTGACTTTTCAGCGCCTTCATGCCCTCGGCCAACTCACTCACTTGACGCATGAGGACTGCCATCTGTGGGTCAGCCGCTGACGCTGCGGCTACTTGAGGGGTAGATACGTCATGGACGCGGTCAGCCAAGTCGGCAAGCTCTTCAATTGGGTCATTGAGCTTCGCTGCAATCACAAACTGTAAGTTACTTGGCAGGCGAGATGTCCATATTGATAAAAGGAATTCATCAGGTATGTTCGGCCCAGCCAGATGACGTAGGTGGCGAAGAAACTGGGACGGCTTCCTATCACCTAACTCTTCTTGGCTAAGCAACTGCTTCACCTTCTTCTGCCTGGATACAGAGAGTCTTTTGATGAGTTCCTCTTTTATTTTTTTGTATTTGTCAGTAGGCGGCGGCGCAAGAATAATGTCCTCAACCTCGGCAACATATTGCGAATCGAGTTGTGACACGACGTAATTGTATTTAGTAGCGTCCGCAGTAATATTCGCCACACCAAATTGCGACTCCATTTGCGCGAACCATATTGCCGGTTTTTCCGGCCAAAAAATAGGCACTTTCACGCCGATGCGGTAAATTTCCGTTGCTACGCCGCCATCTTGAGCGTCGTTTCTTTGTCTGCTCGGCCCGGGCTTCTCCGATACGCGATTCTCGTCGTCGCTCATTTTATGTGTTCCACGGGGTCACCAGTGTAGACGTGGTAGGTAGATAACTTGCCTTGGTGCTAGCAGTAAGCGTGCAGATAAGCGGGTGCAGATGCGGAGAGGAATAATAAGCACTAAGCGTCCTTTTGCACACCGATTTATTGTCTATTTACACGTCACACGGAAGAAACAGTTAGCACAAACACATCAGACAATAAAGAGTGGAAGGCGAAAGAGCGAAAGCGAAAGAAAGCAAAATAATTAATTTAAATGCGAGCGGAATGCAATTTGGCCCGGAAGCACAACAAAGAACATGCGTTTCGCGGCGAGGTCTATAAGGTACTGGCGGCGCAAGCGGCGCCGCGCACAATACATCGCTGTGAGCGCTGCAGCGGGCGGCCGGCCATTAGACCGTGCCGAGCGGCGCGCAGCGCTTCCAGCGGCACACGGATTATCGGTGCCGGGACAAAGTGCATACCAACTGGATATCTACTAATAAACATGGGTCGCTCTGTCCGCGAGTAATTTTAATGCATATTTATATTAAGTTTTTGTATATAAATTATTTAATATTATTATTGAGCTATTTATTTATTTGTGTATTATATAATCTTAATATCAGTTATAAATACCTATAACTATACAAGATTAGACACATAAATTAATATTAATGGGATTAATTACTAGAATTTATACAAGATAAATAACGAATTATTATAATTATAATTAAAGATATGGCTACAAGGCCATTCCGACCCCACAGGGCCATTTTTTTTTTCAAAGTTGTCCACCCCACTTTTTTGTAACATGGGTATTTTTTACGCGATTAATACTCAGAATAGCGAGGTCTTTCGATACTGATAGGAGAAAAAAAGTGTCCCAAGATTTCCATACATTTTTTCGAACCTTCCATTCCGTTACCGCCATACAAAATGTATGAAAAAATGGTAACGGAATAGGGAAAAACCTTGGGACCCTTTTTTTCTCTTATTAGGATTGAAAGAGCTCGCGATTCTGAGTGGAAGCCACATAAACATTTTGAAATCCAAAAAAAAGTGGGGTGGACAACTTTGTAAAAAAAAAGAGCCAAATTGGGCCCTGTAACAGCTTTATACTGTTTACGAATAATTCCAACTCGTTAACGGGTCCCAAATTATGGTTACGATTCCAAAATAACGAACATTTTTTTGACTCGGATGCCTTTGTTTGACATAATAAAATTAATGAAAATCATCATTTAATGATTGCCAGATTATCATGAGTCATAATTCTGAAACGTGAAAAGTTACGCGGTTTTGAGAAAAACTAAATTAGGAGTATGAGAACCAATTTGACAACAATCTAACCTAATGGAAAGTTCCGATGCAGTCTAGGATGGAGCAAAAGATGTCTATTCTACAAGAGTAAAGCTGAAACCCTGGATGTCGTTAAAGCGTACAAAGCTAAGCATACCCTAGGGTGTTGTTGAGGCAGCCATTAGAGAAATGACCACGTAATTTTACACTGGCTTCTGTCATATAACCGGCAACCTTCAAATCAAGAGTGAACAGGCATCTTTTGGGCGAGCTCACTCCATCGTAGGCCACGTTATTGCCTTCGGCTAGTCTGTGGCCAAGAGTAAGCCCATTTATAATAATAAAAAAATATATATAGATACATTTTTTACTTTTCTTGTGGAGTTAATACTAACGATGAACATCAGCTATTATTGTCAAAATATTTTTCTCTCCCCTTAACCTCCATGACTCCCGGTTTAGTGCCTCTTCCGGCCAGTTGGTGAGGAAGGTGTCTAGGTCATCCCTCCAACTTCTTATGGGCCTGCCGCGTCCGCGCTCTATTTGTGGCATCCACTTGGTGGCTACACTAGCTCATCTGTCAGGATGCATGCGGCAGACGTGACCAGCCCAGTCCCATTTGAGCCTGGCAGTCCTCTCGCCGACATCGGCAATGCGGGTTTTTGAACGCAGCGTGGTGTTCCGGATACGATCGGTCCTCTTCACACCTGGAATACTACGCTCGGGTGCCTTCTATTTCGCCTATCATTAATTCGCATAATTTGAAGTCGCATAACAGATTTGGCATAACATAATTGTTCATAACATTGAATAAGCATAATATTAAAAATGCATAATTCTTATTTCGCATAACAATGAATCTGCATAATTGAAATTTGCATACTACTATTACGTATAACTTTAATTATCCTAAA
This sequence comes from Leguminivora glycinivorella, assembly GCF_023078275.1. NCBI lineage: Eukaryota > Metazoa > Arthropoda > Insecta > Lepidoptera > Tortricidae > Leguminivora > Leguminivora glycinivorella. The sequence continues at coordinate 16,483,112 of NC_062986.1, read as the reverse complement.
ATGAATTGCCATACTTACTAACTGTATGGAGCAAGCGATTGGATCAATCAGGGGCTGATTTTCCAATTTCGAGCGCTCGATTTTGAGTGTTTAATTTTATACTGTCTCGCTTACTAAGCATGAAAATAATAGGGGCAAGTAAGGTACAGCGGGGCAAATCTCGAGTGGGGGGCAGATGTAACTGGTCCATTTCTCCCATGTTTTACAATGTTTGCATTATTAAATAGAGTGTCCACCGGTTATATGGTAGGCGTGTTCAGTGAATACATGTAATAATGGAATAATGGAAATAGTGTAATAATGGAAAAAATGAATTAGTTACAATTGCCTCCCAGTCTAGATTTGCCCCGCTGTACCTTACTAAAGAAATTGAAAATGAATAGTATTTAAATAATATTATTTCATCGTTCAGATTTTCGAGCGACGAAATCGAGGACTCGAAATTTTAATATTTGGTCACAGGGGTAAGTTAACAGGCCAGTAGCCTCACTAAATCCAATGAGGTAGTACAGCGATATAAATAAAAAGGTTGTATACTAAACAACTAGCTTAAGATATCAAGTTAAAATTTGTATGAAATTACTTTGCACTCTTGTGGCTAAAATGTAAATTTGGTATCTGTTTTCGAACAGCAAAGTAAGCCTTTACCCGTTAGTGTGGTGAAAATATAATTTTCTTGTATGCCATTTAATAATTCTACGAAACAAAGTTATGCGTATTATACTTATACCAATTCAACGTTATACTAATTTACATTATGCGCATTAGCATTATACGTAATGTGTTATGCGAAGTAATGATATGCGTATTAAACGTTATGCCAATTCATATTAGGAGTATTCAGTTATGCGAATTAATATAGACCCACATGAACCATTGGCTTTTTGTTAACGCAGCCTGTCTTCGTGAATTTCCTTCGTACTTGTCTACATATTGGTGCGAGTGCGAGCTTGTCCATACTAATACCTATTATAAATGGGAAAGTGTGTGTGTCTGTTTGTTTGTCCGTCTTTCACGGCAAAACGGAGCGACGAATTGACATGATTTTTTAAGTGGAGATAGTTGAAGGGATGGAGAGTGATATAGGTTACATTTGTCTCTTTCTAACGCGAGCGAAGCCGCGGGCAAAAGCTAGTAAATAAATAAAAAAAAAAATATTGGGGGCACCTTACACAGATCAACTTAGCCCCAAACTAAGCAAAGCTTGTACTATGAGTGCTAAGCGACGATATACATACTTAAATAGATAAATACATGCTTATATACATAGAAAACATCCATGACTCAGGAACAAATATTTGTGCTCATCACACAAATAGATGCCCTTACCGGGATTCGAACCCAGGACCGCGGCTTAGCAGGCAGGGTCACTACCGACTGAGCCAAACCGGTCGGCACGGCTTGTATTCTTGGCTACAGACCTAGATATCATTCGTATGTCAGAGTACGTTCGAATCGACCTGATATTCGACAACCTCTATTATTATTGTCTGGGTATTGTATTCCGATACGTGTGCGATAGTTAATGAAATTCTAAGCAATAATAGGTAATTGGGAATGGCATGGTATTGCATTGTTAGTTTAGGGAAGGGTCAGTATACCGTTTATGACAATAACATTTATGTTATGTCGGTACACATAAATACATAAGTACTGTATATTTATACTATTTATTGTTACCTTTGATTGTAAGAATTAAATAAATAAATTTTTATCCTTAGCCCAGTATTTAGTCCATCACTTTCATCAAAGTAGCCCAGTTCATTTTAGATTCCATTAACTCTCAAATAGTCCTTACACCCTGGCGGGTGCTGACTCTGCGTGTGTCCCATGATACGGGCAAGGGCAACATCCGCTCGGTGTACCCCTTACATTTCATTAAAGTGTCAAAAGGGCCTCTACATGTTGGCTTCGGCCCCGCGCACGCCTCCCAAAGGTCCGGAACACCATCCGTGATGGGAGAGACATACAAAACAAATAAAAATAAATAAGTAAGTATCTTTAGCCCACCTTTATACAGCTACGATCGGTATCTTACGTAGATAGGTAGTTTTACTACCAATAAATTTAATCTTCGGGTGTAAAATTTTCATTCGAAGTCTGATCGTACAGTCAACCAATTGGAACCCTAGGCCACTGTAGAACTATGTCATAGTGACGTTATAAATCAGATTGCAAGAAATCTGTTACTGCTTGTCATTTTGACATGGTTGTAGAGTGGCCTAGGGTTCCAATTAGTTGACTGTACCTTACGCACAGATTATATTTGGACTTTTTGTGAATGAAAAAATGTTGGTTGTTAACGGACGTCATTGAGGCATAATAATATATTTAATCGTTGAAAATGTTTTTTATCCATTACAAGAAAGTCTGTTGTATGGAACAAGGTTAGGTTTTCAAAATAACAGGTGTTTTATGAGCGTTTAATATCCATAGTTATTGCCTAATAACTTTCTAAACACTTACAGAAGAGCTGGTGGCCTGGTGGCTAGAGCTTCTAGAGACACTCAATTCGGAGGTCGCGGGGTCAAAATCCGGCTCGTACCAATGAGTTTTCCGGAAATTATGTGCGAAATGTCATTTGATATTTTGCCAGACACTTTTCGGTGAAGAAAAACATCGAGAGGAAACCGGACTAATTCCAATAAGGCGTATTCGGGTTGGACGGTCAGACGGCAGTAGCTTCCGTAAAACTAGTGCCTACGCCAATTGGGATTAGTTGTCAGAGCTCTCATGAGCCGTGGCGAATGCCGGGATAACGCGAAGAGGATGATGATAAACTTTCCATACCAGTAATTGGGTCATTTTTTTTCAAAGTTGTCCTCCTCACTTTTTTTTTGGATTTGGAAATTTTTATGTGGTTTCCATTCAGAATCGTGAGATCTTTCAATTCTTACAGGAGAAAAAAGTGTCCCAAGGTTTTTTTCCCATTCCGTTACCATTTTTTCATACATTTTGTATTGCGGTAACGGAATGGAAAGTTCGAAAAAATGTATGGAAATCTTGGGACATTTTTTTTTCTCCTATCAGGATCGAAAGACCTCGCGATTCTTAGTATTAAGGTGGCTCGCTTTCCATACAAAAAACATCTACCATTTATTTAGTCACCGCACACTACAACTAAATAAAAATATGCGCATACATCTACTATACATTTTCCGTCGTCGCGGTAGTGAATGAAATACATTGTTTCATACAGAAATCATGGACAAATCCTTGTGAATTTTTTATTAATTTTACGTAAATGTGCGTGACAAATTTTGTGTACAGATACAGAGCCGTCATATTTCGCGCATTTTTAGTTGACATTGTCATCAGTGACATTTGGCTCTTGACAAGTAATTATTTAAAGATATTGGTTTAGTTAACTCAAGCAGACTCAGAAATAATGACGCATTTTGTCAACAAAGATACATATCGTGTATTTCGACACTGCTAATGTAAATCGAAATGGCGTCTCGGTCAAACGACTGACTATGATGCAGAAGATCGTGGGTTCGAATCCGAAGTTTTTTTTAATCATTTGAACTTTTATGGATTTATTAAGTATTTTTTATTTTTTTAATGGAATATTTGACTATTACTATATTGCTTTCCTATTTTTTATTTTCATACAAAAATACAATACAATCCTTTATTATGCCTTTGTTGATAAAATAAAATATTACACGTCTGGTATAATACATTATACATAGGTCATAGTGTGGGCATAGTATTAGTAAAGTATTGCATTTACTGAGCTGGTTGACCTATGTTATTGTTGTGTGAATGTTTTTCTTCAACAACTAAATGGTATACAAGAATATGGGTAGCTTTTGCACATTGTAATTTTTCCTCAGTCACCCGTTGACCACGAACGCTGTAAAGTGTTTGAAACATCGGGATGAATTTTAAACTCATTATACGCGATTTAATCCGTTTTCATAGTTTTTATTTCATGAGTAACTATCGCGGTAACTGAAGACAATATTAACTAAATGGTTACAAATAATAATTATCATCAATATAATCTGGTCCAGGCAGGCAATTATGGTCGCGCGATAAATGATAAAACATCTGGCCGTCCCTATAATCGCACTTACTAATAGTGCGACAGGGACGGCCTGATATTTTATCGTCTATCGCGCGACCATGCTACCCGTGCTGTACTAGCTTTTGCCCGCGGCTTCGCTTGCGTTAGAAAGAGACAAAAGTAGCATATGTCACTCTCCATCCCTTCAACTATCTCCACTTAAAAAACATGTCAATCCGTCGCTCCGTTTGGCCGTGAAAGACGGACAAACAAACAAACACACATTATCTTTGGTGAAACAACGAATTCTTCCACTTCAGATTATAGAGTAACCAGCTTTTCCCATTTATAATAAACTAGCTTTTGACCGCGGCTTCGCTCACGTAAGAAAGAGACAAAAAGTAGCCTATGTCACTCTCCATCCCTTCAACTAAATCCCCTTAAATAATCACGTCAATTCGTCGCTCCGGTTTTGCCGTGAAAGACGGACAAACAAACAGACACACACCCTTTCCCATTTGTAATATTAGTATGGATTTGACATTATTATTGATATTTAATTAATTATATTATGTATAGCCCAATTTCGTCGGGAACAGCGTGTTATGTAATGGCGTCGTTGGTGTACAGTCGTCTGTCACGCCGTGAAGGTGCGTTCGATTCCCAGGATTCTATTAACTTTTTGTATTTTTTTGGATATAAATTTCGTATTTTTTATTGACCGAGCAAGAATGGAGAGCCGAAGGTATCAATTTTATCTTAGAGAACCTATTGATATTTTTATTGTCATTTTGATTTTCTATTTATTAAGTTGAGATATAAAACACAACTTTTAATACCCTCGCTAAATATAATATTTTATCGAAATTACTCCTTAGATAAAAAAAGTCCACTTGAGTTTTTAAAGCATTACGTTACTCAGTTAACTATTGCATTTTCATTTACTAATTTAAGATTTCAAAAGCGATTTGAATACCCTTGCTCCATCGAAAATAAACAATTAGAAAAAAAAATCATTCGAATCGTAGTTTAGAAACTAATTTTTATCTATACTTTTTTGGAATTTTTAAAAATATCAGATTAGGATAATTATGTTAGAAATTCTGAGTTCGACGAACCCAAAAATTATTACCATGTAAGAGAATAAGGTTTTTAATCTTTTTTGTGGAAAACGCTCAGTAACTACTGTACGAGTACATATACATTTATGTATAATAATAAAACAAAAAATAGTGTCTCATAGTGTTGTGTTCCTGCCGGTGAGTAAGGCTGCCAGAGCTCAACGAGGGTGTGGGGTGCTGACGACGGGAGGACTTACGGAACTAATTTGTTCCGTCTATTGTCCTTTGAGTCGTCGGCAACCCAAACCCTCCTTTGAACTTGTACACTCCTTTTTGCTGTGCACACGCAGCAAAGGGGAGTGTACAAGTTTCTAATGGGGCGGCAACGCGCATGCGACACTCTTTGAGTTGCAGGCGTCCATAGGTTACGGTGACCGCTTTCCATTAGGCGGACCGTATGCTTATTTGCCACCGACGTAGTATTGAAAAAAAAGAGAAAAAGTCCTGGATTCGAACCCAGTACTTCCATGCAAATCATGCGATGGCACGTATTTACCGCAAGGCTATTTAAACAAGCTGTCGCCGCGTGAAATTATCGACTAGAAGGAATACTTTGTATGTGTGAGTGGTACTTAGAAATAGTGTAAAATAGTAAATTTATCTACATTAAGGGGATTAACGTTACAATGAGAAGTTGAATGTTTGTTGTAATACATCAATTTTAATATTAAATGTTCGCGAAGCATAATTATAAGTATATAAATGCCTGTACGACTCCACAAAAAAAATAAGACTGGTAATTTGAAGATTAACGCCATCTAACGCAGCCTGAGCTTCGGGTAACCTAAGCGAGCCACCTTAATCGCGTAAAAAATATTTATGTTAGAAAAAAAAGTGGGGTGGACAAGTTTGAAAAAGATGACCCAATTACATCAACACCAATTCATCCCGAATCCATATTTCACAGGTAGATCATTCCATTCAACCAATCATCCCCACGCCACTTTAGATGACCAGAAAGGATAACCTGTCAATCATACAAACACCCCACCTGTCACTGTAACTGTATCCTTATTACAAGAAAATAAAGTATATTTTCTTTTGAAGTCAATCATACACTACCCATCTGTTACTGTAAATATATTTTTAATACAAAAGAATAGAGTCTATATTATTTTTAACACTGTAAGCTGGTGTGCTTAATTCGAAATGGATATGCCAGCCTAGCGAGCTGACTATCGTTGGCGCTGCGTGCGATGGAAACTCAGTCTGGCTCTGTCGCGCCAATACGGAAAAGTGATAGTACTACCGTACCAGTATGGCCACTCCTGCTCCCTGCTGAAAGTGCCGCCCACCCGCTCACGGTACCTCACAGTTACCGCCTGTCAAGAACGCGACCAGTCGACCTGTCATATCTCAATCATAACAAGCATGGTACGCTTTCACCTATACCATAGATTAAATATCATCCGCCTGTCAAGAACGCGACCAGTCGACCTATCATATCTCACTCATAACAAGCATGGTACGCGTTCACCAATACCATATATTATATTAAATATCATACCATCCCATACATTAAAATGCGACCGCCCAAGAACGCGTATAGGCATAGATTAAATATAAGAAGACCATACCATCCCATAGTCCCGTACATTAAAATGCGAGCGCCTAAGAACGCGCATACAATACGCCAACACCACACATAGATGGCGTCACAAACACTGCCTTGTTGCCATCGATTATTTGTGTTGTGTCACTTTCGAGCCATAAATCTATGTCAAAAGTCTATGTTAACGCTATCTACAAGCTACAAGACATTTTTTATGTGGCGCCATCTATGTGTGGTGTAGTGTATGCGCGTTCTTAGGCGCTCGTATTTTAATATATGGGACTATGGGATGGTATGATCTTATATTTAATCTACGAGCTTAGACAGTGTGCGTAGGAACGCCGCCTTTTTGATATATTTGATCGCCATTGTCCGAGGTGTGGCGATAGGGAGAACTAGCTACGCTACGCTACCCTTACGAAGTTACGAAGCGTAAACGACTGTGACGTTGGCTAGACACACTGATCTGTGGGTAACGGTGTTCGAGTGCAAATTACCTAGAAGCTGCTAATTTTTAAAGATCGTATTTGATTTGTTCAAGCATTGAATAGTCAACTTTATACTATTGAGATAAAGAGTATTTTTCAATGAAGGAAATGGTCAGAGAATTTTGCAGACTTTGCTGAGTCCTTGGCGTGAATACGACAGAATTTGTTGTTGTTGTTGAGATATTTTGTCGGCACTGAGTGTAAAAATAGATTTTAGAAATATTTTTAGATTACATACAAAAATAAGCTGTTACGAAAGCAACTGAAACGAAATTAGTTTGTCAGGATCGTAGCAAATGGAAATTCGTGACCTCTACCTCCCCTCTGGAAAACGGGTGTGTTTACAAGTTGAAGTAACTAGGATAAGATAAGATGACTTAGTTCATAACTTTTGTTATGCGAGCAATGTGAAATCGCGAAAAATAATTTGGCTATTACATAGAAATGAACGGCATTATGAATATGGTACTCGTAACAGCTCAAACTCGTACAGTTTAGTTTAGCGATTTCAAAATTGGTCCTATAATAAAAGTAAAAAATAAAAAAAACAACTTTAAAAAAAAAGTTGTTCATGACCTCAAAAGTAACTATGTCACTATGCAATGCAAAGTCCTTACTATATCACCCTGTATGTATTGTATATGTATGTACATACAAAATTGTATCATACCCCCGACTTTAGTGCGTCTGAAGGCTCTTTACATAAGTTATAATAAATGTCACTATTCGTTTCCATTGGTCTACATGCATATATTTTGCTTCGTAGCCAAGAGGACTATTGCTACGAAAGTTACGCCGTATGCTACGCCAATGTCGTACGTAGCAAGTTCCTTGGCAGATCCCCGGCGTAGCTTTATTTGACGTTCATATGCGCATTGTAATATGCTTACTTAGGAGTCTTAGAAGCGACTGCAAGTGGCCCGTGGGCAGCCACAAGAGCCTGATGCGGACTAAAAAAACTTTACACACACCAATATAATCACAGAATATATAATAGTACAAGTACAGAAGGCCCACCACTGCTTTGATGTTCACGAAATGCCGCCTCTTTAAATGCCTACAAAATTTTTACAAAGAAACCAGCCGCACGTGCGCAGCGTCGGATGATAGGGTTGCCTATGGATTAAAACGAATTAATTACTCAGATACAATTTTATACTATTATATTTAAGTCTTGGGTATTTTCTAGGTATATATATAGTATTTTGGTTTAAGTTCCAACATCACAACTATCACAAGCCTTATTGAACTTTTCCGTGGGACTTAATCAATAGTAGATCTGTGTAAGAATGTCCTATGGTACATATTTTATTCATGATGTTTATTTAACTTAGCATTGTTAGCCATTCCACACGCGGAGGTCGCATATGACCTTACAAAAAACTCGCGACGTAAAATAACAATGGAAAGTGCGAACGTGCGATCCGTGAGAACGCGCGCCACCCCTGATTAGGCCGCGAACTCGCGGCCCCGGCATGTACTTGTAGCACGGCGATAGAATCGCGGAGTGAGCCGCCCCTGATATAATACAGATGGATTGATTTATCGAGATAGTTTTTTCCGCTACTTTACATCTAATATAAATTTATTCTGTTAAAATACACCTAAACACTTACATAATTTCACTAATTTCATACTTAAAGTTCCGCTTCGATTAAGTAGTTCTCTAATTTAGCTACAAATCTAATAAAATTAAATGAAATGACTGTGTTTATTTTATTACAAGGAAAAGTGCGCCAAAATTTAAGACTTCATTAAAACTTTCGCTACCAAGAACCCGACTGTCGGGCACACCGCTCGTAGAAGCGTAGCCGATTACATGGGTTTCCCCGTATGTAGCGAAAATGTCGTAGCGCCGCGTAGAGCCCGGTTTCGAAAGTGTTAAACTTTAGCTGACTCCGTCCAGATAAAAAACCTTTTAATTTAAGGACCCCCCCACCCCCGTAAACATTTAAGGATATTTTCCAGTGATTAAAAGACTTTAAAGACTAAAATAAGAGCATTGTTATCTTCTTCCTAAAATGCAATTAGGTAGGTACTTAATTACGGCAGATAAGAGATATCAGGCGCTAGATTCTAAAAAATGGTGTAATTTTACTTACTTTTTTGCAAGTTTCTGTTCTATAACAGAGATCACGGCCTCTAGCCAAAAATAAGGTACGGGGGAACAATTTCGACTGGTGGGTAACTTCGACTAATCATTTTTTTTCTAATACAATTTTCACATTGTTAAATAGAGTGTCCATTGACCACATATGACCCGCGTGTTCAGGGGACACATAATTATGGTACTCAAGTTAATATTTTTTATCTTGAAAAACGGGATCCTCTCGATTAGTTGAAGTTACCCGCCAGATGAAATTTTCTTCCCTCACAATAACCCTTAATAGGGCAGAAGAATTTCAGAAATTAGTCAAATTTTCTAATAAAGTCTAACCTACGGCCGTGAATCCCCTGCCCTATTAAGGGATTTGACTCCCCGTGTTTTGACGCTCCGACGCGATAGGCTATATCACACCAGTGTGCTAGGCCCACTGCTGGTTGCCTTTGTTGAAATTGTTAAACAAAGGATCCTGATAGTGGGATTATACAGCATGTGCATGTTTGTGTGTCCGTATTAGCATACGTCCTAAACCACATGACATGAATTTATGTGGTCAAGCAAGACAAGCAAATAATAAGGACTGGTCACTATAAAAAAAATGCGTAGTTCATCATTAATTTAAACTGGATAATATTCTAGGCCTATTTTAATTACATTCATACATATAATCACGCCTGTGTCCCTGTGTGTAAAAGGGGGTAGGCAAAACACATTAAACTACTCAAGTTTCAGTGCCACTCTTGGCAAAATAAGGGGTTGAAAGAAAACGAAATTGTGTTATTGCTGTTACAGCTTGCCAGCCTCTCGCCTACGCTATTTAATGATAAATAAATATATTTTACTTTTCTAGGTAAGGATTATTTAGTAAGCTACCGCGCTAAGCATAAAAGTAAGAACTCCTTTGAAATATTTTTCTGTCGTAGAACATGACTGTTATTCGAGTAAATTATAAAATTGAGTTACTGATCTGATCAAAATTAAAAGACTACTTTGCTCCGTGAATAAGGAAAATATTTTCATTTTGATTTTGGATTGAAACACCTTTTCTTTGATCAGCCGTTGCATTTTTTAAATCAAAAGTTCTGCTAAAATAGCAGCGATGTGGCTTGTCTTATCACAATGGGGCATTTTCGCGAGAATAATCACCAAAAAAAAATTTTTAAGGTAGGCAAATTTTATGTTTTTCCTACTCAGAATCACGAGCTCTTTCGATCTAGGATAAATAAAAAACGAGAGACAAAAAAAATTGGTCCCAAACTTTTCTATTATTTTGCATATTTTCCACTTCGTAACCGCTGTGCAGTGTTTAAAAAATAGTAACGAAGTGGAAAAATTAAATTTGTTATGCTTTTTTTCGGCTAGTAGGATCAAAAGTGCTCGTAATTCTGAGTAGGGAAAACATTAAATTTACCTATTTTAGAAAAAAAAGTTTTTGAATCTTTTTTCGCGAAGATGCCAAATGCTGAGCCAGCGCCTATTTTGTGCACAGGGCTTTATAATGTACACCCGTGCTTATGTTTCTTGGCAACTACTTATGTCTAAGCCATGTAAGCGTTCGAGAATAAAGGTATTATCTTATGTTTAGTGCGGCAGTACAGTTATACGTAATGACAGTCCATAATATATACCTGTCTCTGGTTTAGTGGATATTATGCGTGTCTGAGTATTGTTCACGCCGAGAATCCGTAATACTAGCATTGTGTTCCTGAGTATGATCTACTTGAAAATAATGCATATTGTGTTTGTAAATATCCGTACTAATATTATAAATGGGAAAGTGTATATGTCTGTTTGTTTGTCCGTCTTTCACGGCAAAACGGAGCGACGAATTGACGTGATTTTTTAATTGGAGATAGCTGAAGGGATGGAGAGTGACATAGGCTACTTTTTGTCTCTTTCTAACGCGAGCGAAGCCGCGGGCAAAAGCTAGTATATTATATGTACATTGTACAGTATCACCAAAAAGTGTAGAAATTAAAAAGTGGCAGCATCGTAGTGTCGTCCCGTTTTCTCACACATATTTGATTTGAAAGGCATGTTTACAAATGTTGGCACTTTTTAATTTCCATATACTCCTTTTGGTCAGACTGTATGTAGGTATACACCGCGTAGGACGTAGTACAGTGCGATGAGAAAGAAAAGAAGGAGGCACTAAAATTATATCGGATTATAATACATTTTTAACTGGGATGAGTTCTTGTGACCCTTGAAAATTTTACGAAGAACCTACGCATATTGTACACGCATTTTTTTGGAAATAATTTATATTTTGACGTAAAATGCTGAAAAATGTATAAAAAAACTATACTTCAAAGTATAAATTATTCTTCAAAAATATTTTGCGAATTCTTATAAATGAAAAATGTGTTTTTTTCCACACAACGTAAATCTCTTCGTGAATTTGATAGTTTTTTTTACCATACCTATACAATGAAAGCTATAACGGATTATTAGATAAAAAACGGTTAAGTAGGTATTCGATATTTGTACGTATTACGATATGCGTATGAATAATATAATGGTAAATTTGTTAACGTCAAGCCCTTATCTCGATCCTCCTTGTTCATCCTTAATGCTTCCTTAATAAAATAGTTATTTTATGCATAAAGTAAAAAGGTTTTTTTGGCCCAATAATAGAAGATAGAAATAGCAAGAGTGCCTTTACCAGTTAGTGCGGTGGAAAAAAAAATGCAAGAAGTCGGGACGACAATACAATGTTGAATTCTTTAATTTCTATAATTTCTTGTGAGACATTTTTTTATAATTTTCAGTTTTATTTAAAAACATTTTCACTTTAAAATTATTTAAGGGGTATTTAAAATCCAAATACAAACATAAAATAAGTATACTGCAATTTTATCTAGAAAGTCTTTTTATTTTCAATCAAGGACCACCTAAAAAATACAAAGCTTAGTTTCCTTTGATAGTTGAATATTAATTTCAAACGGAAACATTTATTCCGAAAGATTCAAGCAAAGAAAATGAATAATATGAACTCGCTCAGGTAAAAAGAAAATTCAGCAGAAAACGGAACTTTCATGACTCCCGTAGAAGTTATGCGATTATCAACCTAAAATCAAAAGTAACATACTTCAAATTCTATTACAAAATTCGGGTGTTTATGACATGTAAAGGTCAAAAATGGAGGGATAAGCGAAAACCTTGCACTTTATCGTGTACTTAAGATAATATTTTAAATGAATAAAATCTTAGTTCCAAAAACAAAGTTCTTGGGAAAATGAACGGGCTTCTTTTGAACTCAGCGAGACGGATAATTCTTCGTAATTTTGAATGGCAAAAACTGATTATCAACCTAAAATCAAAACTAACATACTTACTTCAAATTATATTACAAAATTCGGGTGTTTATGACATGTAAAGGTCAAAAATGGAGGGATAAGCGAAAACCTTGCACTTTATCGTGTACTTAAGATAATATTTTAAATGAATAAAATCTTAGTTCCAAAAACAAAGTTCTTCGGAAAATGAACGGGCTCCTTTTGAACTCAGCGAGACTGATAATTCTTGGCAATTTTGAATGGCAAAAACTGTTAGAAACTTAAATGAGAGGAAAGTGTACGACGGCAAAGTTTGCCATACTAAGCTAGTTCCATCAGGCGGGCCGTATACCTGTTTGCCACCGACGTGGTATAAAAAAAAAAAAAAAGGGTCTCCCCAAACATATCGACGCGGAATCAGCTTTCGCCGACCAAAAATCGCTCATTAGTATGTTCATGCGTATGCTCCAGCCACGACTAGTACGACGACGCGTCTTCGCCTTAGTTCACACGAGCGCTTTTTTAGCGCGCGTAAAAAAAAACGTTTAAATGAAACAAATTTAAAACCGTGTATTCATTCACACGAAGGCGGTTTAAAACCGCGGCGCTTTTTTATCGAGCACTGTTTGATTTTCGACGTTGGACGTTAAATCGAATTGAGCATACGGACCTCCGTGTTTAATTAAGACGGGCGTTAAAAAAAAAACTTAATCTAAATTGGTTCATCCGTTCGGAAGCTACGATGCCACAGACAGACAGACACGTCAAACTTATAACACCCCGTCGTTTTTGCGTCGGGGGTTAAAAAAGCAAATACAAAATAAATCCACAGTGCTGGCTTAAAATAATTGTAACACCTTAGGTTCTCTTTACTTCTTACTTTCCTTGAATTTCACATGAATTATTTCACACGAATATCATTACGCTGTACATGTCCCGTGATAAATCCCCGGTAGAATAGGACCCGAATGCGGAGATTAGACCAAATGCACTCTCTGTGGGGTGCATCTTGTAAATTGTTGGGGTTTCGCGTCCGGTATACCTTTAGGGTTGCCACATGAGTTGAAACTTTATTTAAGATCTAACTACCTAGTTACTACAATTTAAACTGCATCAAAGTTTGTTACAAGTCAACTTTTTTATGCGTCCTAGCTATGTAAATATAGTTTATTTATTTAATTTAACTATGAAACTGTTACAGTTCGTAGTTTTCGTTCGCTGACTTCAATAAGGCGTTTATTTTGTGTGCATCTGAGCCAATTTTCGAGAATTGTAAACGAAAGACCCCAGAGTAGAAGGTCTACTCAAGGTGAATTTAGATTGCAGAAAACGGTACATGGTACTTTCTTTATAATAATAAATAAATAAATATTGGGGACACCTTACACAGATCGACTTAGCCCCAAACTAAGTAAAGCTTGTACTATGGGTGCTAAGCGACGATATACATACTTAAATAGATTAATATTTATTTATTTAAACTTTATTGCACAGTACAAAAAGTACAAATGGCGGACTTAATGCCAGATGGCATTCTGTACCAGTCAACCATGGGCTAAACCGGAAGATCAAGATCATATACATACTTAAATACATAGAAAACATCCATGACTCAGGAACAAATATCTGTGCTCATCACACAAATAAATGCCCTTACCGGGATTCGAACCCAGGAACGCGGCTTAGCAGGCAGGGTCACTACCGACTGAGCCAGACCGGTCGTCTTTAGCATTACGTTCATAATTATTAATTCATTCATAAACGTTACCTACTAAAACAGTACTGTTCCCATTCTGACGTACGACAAGGGAAAAACAATCTTGATCGGCTTGTCAGCTTTAGTGATAAATTAATAAATGTGAGTGTGTTTATTAAAACGTCCCAATTTGTCGGTTACCATTAAGGCGAGATTTACTTGTATCTTTATATGAATATACTGACAAAGCGGCTTTATAACAATCGACAAAGTGGGACGTTTTTCCGTGCACACGCACAAATTATGTTTGCTGAAACTAAGAAAGTTTTCTTTGATAAAATAGTAACAATATTTGTGTCAAGTTGTCAACCCATCGAGGACATACCCAATAGAGTGGTAATATGGGGCTGTCCGTCTGCGCAACGGATATGTGATTTGTCACTTATAAATGTTAGCGCACGCTCTCACTAAAACAGTACAAAACCAGTATTGGATCCGTGCGTACGTCTCTGCGAATTACGAAATAAATTATAGTTTGTTTTACTATTATTATAATGGCGTGCTGTTCTATTCAGTTTTGTAGAAAAAACAGCAAAACATCTGACTTTAAAACATAAGGAATAACTTTTCATCGGTATGTTACGATTTTAAATTATAGACTACTTTATATTAAATTTTGTCCGGAGGCCAAGTTAAACTGGACAACAAAAGTGAAAGGTGATGACGCAGGCTAGACGTATGTCGTTATTGGGTGCCCTCTATTTCGCCTATCATTAATTCGCATAATTTGAATTCGCATAACAGATTTGGCATAACATAATTGTTCATAGCATTGAATAAGCATAATATTAAAAATGCATAATTCTTATTTCGCATAACAATGAATCTGCATAATTGAAATTTGCATACTATTATTACGTATAACTTTAATTATCCTAAAATGAATTGCCATATTACTTACTAACTGTATGGAGCAAGCGATTGGATCAATCAGGGGTTGATTTTCCAATTTCGAGCGCTCGATTTTGAGTGTTTGTAAACACGGTTGAACAATAAAGCTCTATCTATCTATCTATCTATCTATCTGACTAAGAATGAAAAAAATAGGGGTAAGTAAGGTACAGCGGGGCAAATCTCAAGTGGGGGGCAGATGTAACGTGTGTGTGTGGATTGAGTGAGCACCTTCCGAAAATAAAAAAAAATATGCTGATCATTTAGTAAAAGTTCTAAAACAATTGTAAAACGAATCTCTGAATTTGTAAAAAGATAAATCAAAAGATACAGCCATTAACATGTGCTCACTCAGTTCTCACAAACTACCAACGAAAACAGTGAAAATATTCATTTAACATATAATATTTATATACTAACATTTAGTAAAAAATAGGCCAACCTACCTCTATAAATATTAGATCACCTAGTGACGTATTTAATTTTTTACAAATAGTTTCTTATGCTCACTCAATCCTCACACTTTTGAAAAGCCGAATTTTGATGAAAAACAAGATTTAGACCGCTATTATATGTGTATAGTTTAGTAAAAGTGAAATGGGAATTTGTAAAATACAAAACGAACTACTAACGTGTCAGGTTTTTTTATAATAATTTTTTGTAAGTGCTCACTCAGTCCACACGTTTTGAGAAAGTTAAAAATGTAAATACCTTACGATTTGTAGCACCTAAGACACTCGAAAGTACTTCAACATTTAGTAAAAATTTTTACTAAATATCCACCATCTAATATTTTATATTCGTTGTCTGGTTTTAAAGATATTCAGACATAACTTTTCTCATACAAATGTATCAAGTAGGGTGACCACACTATGTCGGCTCCTGATTTTCCCCACCTTCCCATTGTCATATTGAGATTGGGGAGTTTCGTTCAATTTTGATAATAGTTTATATTAAACTAATACCATATTAATTCTCCATCTGCAAACTGTTTTTAGGTTATGTTCTTGGCCTAGTGATGATGTGTATTGTGTAATTTTTATCGACGTCAGGATAATAACCATATCGACATCTATATCGCTCGTGCGTATTGGCGCGACAGAGCCAGACTAACTGGCACGGCGTTTCGTTTTCGTTTGGCGTCGGAGTAATGCCATTCGGCTACGCACGCTGTAAAGCTGCTAACACATGACCGTACGAGCACCGTACCGCACCAAGGTCATCCATATGGATGCTTACTAGCTTGTAAATGGGAGCGAGAAATAGTTATTATTTTCTCGCTCCCACTTACAAATCCGGTACGCTCATCTGTTAGCACGATTAGATTACCAGGTTCTGGTTTCTTACTAGTGAAGTATTATAATTCTTTGTTTCTTACCAATTATCATTCATGTCCTTTTTAATGCATGAATGTCGATATGGTTATTATCCTGACGTCGATAAAAATTACACAATACAAATCATCACTAGGCCAAGAACATAACCTAAAAATAGTTTGCAGATGGAGAATTAATATGGTATTAGTTTAATATAAATTATTATCAAAATTGAACGAAACTCCCCAATCTCAATATGACAATGGGAAGGTGGGGAAAATCAGGAGCCGACATAGTCGTCGCCGTAGAGCGAAAAGTCACCAAATCGTTCATTGGTCATTTTGAGTTATGAGAGTTTAAAGAAAAAAATAATTAAAATAATTTTTACTGAAATTATCTTCAGATGAAATTGTGGTTTTATATCTGTTTATTAATTGGAAACTGCTATTCTTTGGGCTCAAAATGGATTTATATTATTCACACTAACGATTTAGGAGCTATAGGCGATAATTAATTTTTGCCCTTAAATATTACACCTTAATTATGACTTAGTGATTTTTTGAACGAAGTTAATGATTATTTGCACACATTTTAGTGTGTTTAGACTTAACTAAGTAGAGTTAGTTGAATTATGACTGCTGTGATAGAGTGAAAATACGTGTTAGTTAAAAACTAGGGCAAACCTTGGCTTATTGGTGGTACGTAGTTATTCGGTGATATCTGGTTATTATTTCGATTTGTGGGCACAGTGAGGAGATAAAACCTATAAAATCATTACGAATTAATTCGGAACATCCGACAGCAGTTGATGGCGGTGATTTTATAGGTTTTATCTCCTCACTGTGCTCACAAATCGAGATAATAACCAGATATCACCGAATAACTATGTATCACCAATAAGCCAAGGTTTGCCCTAATTACTATATATATTTTTTTGGATTCTGCTTAATATTTTAGGAACAAATTAAATCACGTCATTTCAAATTTTGCAAACACTTTATTAAAATAAAATAAACATCAAATCAAATTAAAATGGTCTCTAATTATATTAAAATCATCATTAGAAAATCCATAAAAATTAACATGGTCTTCCTAAAATAGCTTTCTTTACGCATCACAGTCACTCTTCGTCCTCGTCATCTGTTTCTGTGACATCAGGCTCACACAATCTGTCAATAACTGTCTTATTGGTCGGCAGACTTTGGTACCATGAATGAAGCTCTCGAGGAATAACTCCCTTAGTGCATAAATTTAAGAGATCTTTTTTTTCGCCTCAGATATAGGCAATGCCTGTGGATATGCCTTTGGAATGGGATAGTCTTTTATCTTATTGATCCAGTCCTCGGCGTCGTCATGGTTGTCTGGTTCATCAGGTACACGCCCCTTGAGCCTCTTTGTGCGTCTCAGCGGCTTTGGCGGGCCACCGTAAATCTGTTGGACATTAAATTCAGAGTAGGGGCCCTCATGGCTGTAGCGAAATTTGACTACACGAGGACGCTGCTTCTCAAATCTGAGACACTTAAAATTTAAGCCACGCCAATTTGTTGCCATCCGTGTCGTGTGTCGTATTTCTAACGAAAGCTTCATTCAACGCCCTGACATCGAGCATTTCGTCGTGAAGTAACTCTTTTACGACGTATGGTGGAGCATTCGTACCTTTATCAAAATGACAACACTGACAACCAATAATGAAAGCCGCTAGAAATTTCATGTCGTTCTCACTATGACTAGGTACCTACAGTCACCGGCAGTAGTATCTTCCGACAATAAGGCCGCAAAATATGTGACGCGCTCTTATTTGTAGGGTTAGAAGAGCGAGTCACATATTTTTGCCGCCTTCATGTAGGAAGATACTATTGCCGGTGACTGTACGAAGTGTAGAAGGAATTGAATTTCGTAACCGTATATTACTTGAATGCACAATTAACTTAGCACGTTTCATACTTAATCTCGGTACACGCAATTGTTATGAAGCAAATTATTATGCTTTTTTACATACTATAAGTACAACAACCATTACATGTTTATTCAATTATTTACTCAAATATAATAATCCGCATTCAAGTAATATACGGTTACGAAATTCAATTCCTTCCACACTTCATACAGTCACCGGCAATAGTATCTTCCTACATGAAGGCGGCAAAAATATGTGACTCGCTCTTCTAACCCTACAAATAAGAGCGCGTCACATATTTTTGCGGCCTTATTGTCGGAAGATACTACTGCCGGTGACTGTAGGTACCTAGTCATAGTGAGAACGACATGAAATTTCTAGCGGCTTTCATTATTGGTTGTCAGTGTTGTCATTTTGATAAAGGTACGAATGTAAAAGAGTTACTTCACGACGAAATGCTCGATGTCAGGGCGTTGAATGAAGCTTTCGTTGAATGAAGGTGGCAAAAATATGTGACTCGCTCTTCTAACCCTACAAATAAGAGCGCGTCACATATTTTTGCGGCCTTATTGTCGGAAGATACTACTGCCGGTGACTGTAGGTACCTATACCTAGTCATAGTGAGAACGACATGAAATTTCTAGCGGCTTTCATTATTGGTTGTCAGTGTTGTCATTTTGATAAAGGTACGTATGTAAAAGAGTTACTTCACGACGAAATGCTCGATGTCAGGGCGTTGAATGAAGCTTTCGTTAGAAATACGACACACGACACTGATGGCAACAAATTGGCGTGGCTTAAATTTAAGTGTCTCAGATTTGAGAAGCAGCGTCCTCGTGTAGTAAAATTTCGCTACAGCCATGAGGGCCCCTACTCTGACTTTAATGTCCAACAGATTTACGGTGGCCCGCCAAAGCCGCTGAGACGCACAAAGAGGCGCAAGGGGCGTGTACCTGATGAACCAGACAACCATGACGACGCCGAGGACTGGATCAATAAGATAAAAGACTATCCCATTCCAAAGGCATATCCACAGGCATTGCCTATATCTGAGGCGAAAAAAAAAGATCTCCTCGAGAGCTTCATTCATGGTACCAAAGTCTGCCGACCAATAAGACAGTTATTGACAGATTGTGTGAGCCTGATGTCACAGAAACAGATGACGAGGATGAAGAGTGACTGTGATGCGTAAAGAAAGCTATTTTAGGAAGACCATTCTAATGATGATTTTAATATAATTAGAGGCCATTTTAATTTGATTTGATGTTTATTTTATTTTAATAAAGTGTTTGCAAAATTTGAAATGACGTGATTTAATTTGTTCCTAAAATATTAAGCAGAATCCAAAAAAATATATATAGTAAGTAGGGCAAACCTTGGCTTATTGGTGATACGTAGTTATTCGGTGATATCTGGTTATTATCTCGATTTGTGAACACAGTGAGGAGATAAAACCTATAAAATCACCGCCATCAACTGCTGTCGGATGTTCCGAATTAATTCGTAATGATTTTATAGGTTTTATCTCCTCACTGTGCCCACAAATCGAGATAATAACCAGATATCACCGAATAACTACGTATCACCAATAAGCTAAGGTTTGCCCTAGTTTGCTCATGCGCAACGACTGGCCGGAGGACGCGGCGGGGGGAGTCGCGTCGGTGCGGTATCGGTGCGGGGGCCCGCGGCACTGGCCGAAAAGTCACTAACTTGCGAGCGAAATTCAATCAAATCACGTCGGAGTACAGTACAGTCTTTATTGTAAAATTAATTAAATATGATTAGTTATTGTATTCTACATTTTTTTGTAGGGTGAAACTCATTAAAACTGTTTAATTAATTATCGTTTTGGTTAAATGATGTACATTGCCTTACAACTATAAATAAAAAATAACTAAACAGAGTTAGTTAATTTTCGCTTTCACACTTTTGACATACC
The DNA here is from genome assembly GCF_023078275.1 of Leguminivora glycinivorella. Lineage (NCBI taxonomy): Eukaryota > Metazoa > Arthropoda > Insecta > Lepidoptera > Tortricidae > Leguminivora > Leguminivora glycinivorella. The sequence goes on along the minus strand of NC_062986.1, from coordinate 16,462,758 downwards.
AGGTATTCTAAAAGTAACTAAGTATATTAAGTGACTTTTTGAATGAGGTTCTTCGTGGTTAAATCGTTTAGTAATAGTTTGGGAAAAATAACTAAAATGACTTAGGTACGCTCATAAATAAGTTCAAAGAAGTATAAAAAAGTATAAAAGAATTAGGTATTTTTCGACTAAAATATTGAATCCGAGGTGGGTTTTTAGTTAGTTCTTTAACTTTGTAAAATTAGAACTATGATCTCTATTGCTACCGCAATAAGACTCAAATTTGGAGAAAAAAAATGCGATTTTGATGACATATACAAGTAAATTTTGGCCATTTTGTGATTTGGTGACTTTTCGCTCTACGGCGACGTAGTGTGGTCACCCTACTTGATACATTTGTATGAGAAAAGTTATGTCTGAATATCTTTAAAACCAGACAACGAATATAAAATATTAGATGGTGGATATTTAGTAAAAATTTTTACTAAATGTTGAAGTACTTTCGAGTGTCTTAGGTGCTACAAATCGTAAGATATTTACATTTTTAACTTTCTCAAAACGTGTGGATTGAGTGAGCACTTACAAAAATTTATTATAAAAAAACCTGACACGTTAGTGGTTCGTTTTGTATTTTACAAATTCCCATTTCACTTTTACTAAACTATACACATATAATAGCGGTCTAAATCTTATGTTTTTCATCAAAATTCGGCTTTTCAAAAGTGTGAGGATTGAGTGAGCATAAGAAACTATTTGTAAAAAATTAAATACGTCACTAGGTGATCTAATATTTATAGAGGTAGGTTGGCCTATTTTTTACTAAATGTTAGTATATAAATATTATATGTTAAATGAATATATTCACTGTTTTCGTTGGTAGTTTGTGAGAACTGAGTGAGCACATGTTAATGGCTGTATCTTTTGATTTATCTTTTTACAAATTCAGAGATTCGTTTTACAATTGTTTTAGAACTTTTACTAAATGATCAGCATATTTTTTTTTATTTTCGGAAGGTGCTCACTCAATCCACACACACACGATGTAACTGGTCCATTCCTCCCATGATTTACAATGTTTACATTATTAAATAGAGTGTCCACCGGTTATACATATATGATAGGCGTGTTCAGTGGATACATGTAATAATGGAATAATGGAAATAGTGTAATAATGGAAAAAATGGATTAGTTACGATTGCCTCCCAGTTTAGATTTGCCCCGCTGTACCTTTACTAAAGAAATTGAAAATGGATAGTATTTAAATAATATTATTTCATCGTTCAGATTTTCGAGCGACGAAATCGAGGACTCGAAGTTTTAATATTTGGTCACAGAGGTAAGTTAACAGGCCAGTAGCCTCACTAAATCCAATGAGGTAGTACAGCGATATAAATAAAAAGGTTGTATACTAAACAACTAGCTTAAGATATCAAGTTAAAATTTGTATGAAATTACTTTGCACTCCTGTGGCTAAAATGCAAATTTGATATCTGTTTTCGAACAGCAAAGTAAGCCTTTACCCGTTAGTGTGGTGAAAATATAATTTTCCCCTCACTAGCTCGGAAACACGTGTTTTGTCCTTTAATACCAGCGGGTAAAAACGCATTTTATCCACTAGTGGGTAAAGTAATTTGACCTTGAATAAAGTCAAATTAACTGCTTTAAAATTGATGAAAGTAGGTGAATCTAGTAATAAAGATTATTTACCACCTGTGGAACTACTAGAAGCAGTGATAAACGCATTTTTTGCGTTGTAGTTTCCTCGCTATAGTGAGGGGAAAAGTTTTGTGTTACACTCGGGTGCAAATGTATTTTACTTCTCGTGTGTTAAAAAACTCGCAAGTTCAGGATTCTATCCTCAAACCACTCGCTTCGCTCGTGGTTCAACTATAGAACCCTTTCACTTGCTCGTTTTTCAACTCCACACTCGGCGTTAAAATACAACTTTGCCCCCTTGTATAACAAATAACTATTTCTTGTATGCCATTTAATAATTCTACGAAACAAAGTTATGCTTATTATACTTATACCAATTCATCGTTATACCAATTTACATTATGCGCATTAGCATTATACGTAATCTGTTATGCGAAATAATGATATGCGTATTAAACGTTATGCGTAATAAACGGTATGCCAATTCATATTAGGAGTATTCAGTTATGCGAATTAATATAGACCCGTCGTTATTTCTTGCTTCCACGTAACTCAATTCACATCACACCATCTCTTTCCAGTCTGCACTAGTGTTGTACATGCTTAATTTATAGCATCAAGTGGTGTATCGATATTTAAGTAATGAGTAAGGAATATTATTGTGTGTACCTACTACATAATGATCACACTCTATTTAAATAAAGAAACGAGAAAGTTATCTTGCACTAATGTTTGCATTAATAGTTTATGTCGAATATTTGTATATAATCGATTATGTTAAGCTTGATTGATTATATTAATGTATTAGGTACCTAATTCTTAGGTGTAATTAGATATGTTTTGGGTATATTTAGGTGACACGATTTCGTAAAATCTCTATCTGATATATGTATTAATTTAAATATTACGTTCAAGTAATTTGTACAATAATAAATTGCTATTTAAATCGAAATAAAAAACACAACTTGAGAAACTCGAAGATACATAATTAGGGATAGGAAAATTTCATAACTTTTACTTAAAATAATTATAATCTGATTATTATACCATTTTTACTTCCAAGAAAATATAGTTTTCCCTTTTTGTATACCGTGTTTTATATACTAATAATAATATATAGTAGCAGCCCTGCCCCGCTGCTGGCGGCACCGTAGGTTAGGTTTTTTATAATATGTTTATATGTTTTTATATTATTTTGTAAGTGTTTTTTTATTTTACTTTTATACTCATATTGTAAAAAACCTAGCATAAGAAAAAAGATAAATAAAGGAAAAAAAATATATATAGTAGTATGTAATAGATTTCTGCTCCACCGTGTGTGCATGCAATGTTACGGACTTTTGGGGCTTGCACACACGGTGGTGCATAAAGCGCGTAAGGGGTTAAAATATCCTTATCGATAAACCTTACTTACGCACTACCTCATCCCTAGCACCTATTACCTGACCTTGTATCAGCCAATGGCAGCGCAGTGAGAGGGGATATGAGTAGCAGCGAGTTGGCGGAATCGTTCTCGAACAAATTAAATAACATTTCTGCTCTATTAGGGTATGTACTCGATGTGTCAACCCTATTTGTTCTAATGTAAAATCTCTCAGTATCTGACATCAGCTGGATCTCGTGATACGAAAGAGCTTTCTTTCGGATAATGTGGTTACTGCTGCGGACTCTTCCAGATTACTGTAATGAGCAAGTTTTATGCAACCTATGTACAGTTAGTTTCAATACTAGCGGATAAAACTATACGCGCCGTAACATAAGTAGGTATCTGACACTTATATCTTATACCTTTAAATTGTGTGGGGGGCTAGATCGATTTTTCACCCCCGAAAAGGGGGTGAAAAATCGATCTAGCTTAGCTTTAGGTCCCGGAAAACGCGAATTTTCGAGTTTTCGTGCGTTATTCTTTCGCATTAGTAAGTAGCAAGATATGGTCGCTAATTTCGTTGCTTGAGCATAGGCGGCACGTAGCTCTGTCATAAAAGCGTCGGTCTGAAAGTCGCGGGAGTCGGGGGTTCGAATCCCGGCCAGAAATAGTTTTTGTTCTTTTTTATACGATTTTTATAAAATTGAACGGTCGCCCAGGTACTATGTATTATGTATAGATAAATCTGTACAATTTGCGGTCAGAAATGTCAAAGTTTAATTTTTCTTAGACAAACACGCATCTTCAGTTTTTTGACAAGGCCAGACACACTTCACCTTAATATGTCAAACTTATCCGTATTGAATTGACCTTAGGACATTCTTACACAGAGTCCCTGATTTGTCGGTTAACCAACCAAATGTGACGTTATCTGGGTAAAGGGACCTTATTATCGATGGCGCTTACTTCCCGCGGCGTCGTATTTGTACACTAATATCGCTCATAACCCAGATAACGTCACAAATATGTATTAAACCAAGGGGATATGTCACCGAGCAACCCTTTTTTAAGAGCATTTTCACCCCCAATTATCGTAAGTGCGTTTTCACATTATCCGATCCGATATCGGATGTCGGACCGATATCCCATACATTACAGGCGCCATCTTGGATTTTTTCTATTGAAATCCTTCCGACATCCGATATCGGATCGAATAATGTCGTTAACAAAAACTAACTCGCTTTTAGTTTTGTGACGACAAATTAAGCATAAAATATGTCTAAAAATTTACTTTTTTCACATTTTGAATGTAGATTATCGCTTAAAGTTCATGTAACTAATACAAAAACAATATTTTTATTGAAATTTCATGCTTAATTATCGTCACAAAACTGACAGTAAGTTAATTTTTGTAAACAACTTACGCTAATAGGGGGGTCCCAATTCGGAAAATGCCCTTAATCTACTTATTTTGGTCGTTACATTTATTTAAATATCTAAAGATACAGACTACACCGTCACTTATTCGAAATTGTTATGCTTCGTTTCCGTATAAAAATACACCAAGCGTCTACGAACTAGTTATTTTTAGCTTCAAATAAATATATCATTTATTTATTACCAAGGAAACAGCCAAACTTGAATTCCATTCGGCCGAAAGCCTGTAAGCCGAGAATCGGCTCCCATGTGCGTGGGAGTGCCAATTTGCATGCAAACTGCTCCCTTGGTTTTAGGGCCCTTTTCGCCCACATGCGAATTGGGCGTCTTATGTTTATACAGGGTGACGCGTCGAGATTTGTACCTAAAGCTTAGCGAATAGGAAGGAATCAACGTTACTTTGGTAAATTAAAGAATAAGGTGATCTTATTCTTTAGTGGCCCACACATTGATAACTCTCCAAGAATACAAGTTTCTAATGGGTCGGCAACGCGCATGTGACACCCATTGAGTTGCAGGCGTCCATGCGTTACGGTGACCGCTTTCCATCAGGCGGACCGTCATCATCCTCCTTGCGTTATCCCGGCATTAGCCACGGCTCATGGAGCCTGGGGTCCGCTTTGACAACTAATCCTAAGATTTGGCGTAGGCACTAGTTTTTACGAAAGCGACTGCCATCTGACCTTCCAACCCGAAGGGTGAACTAGACCTTATTGGAATTAGTCCGGTTTCCTCACGATGTTTTCCTTCACCGAAAAGCGACTGGCAAATATCAAATGAAATTTCGCACATAAATTCCGAAAAACTCATTGCTGCGAGCCGGGGTTCGAACCCGCGACCTCCGGAACGAAAATCGCACGTACTTACCGCTAGGCTACCAGCGCTTTTTTTTCATCAGGCGGATGCGGTCCGCCCTGCTTCTTACCGACGTGGTACCTATATATAAAAAAAATACTACAACTTTGATTAATTTAAACTTTTAAAGAATCAATAACAATGTGCAAGAATTTGAAAGTTTGGGTTATTTTATTTGCATTTCGAAGGCAGCTTAAAAATGTCGAATCAACTCTCATTATTATATTGATAATGATGACTGACGAATGGATCGGTAATGATTCATCAACAAAGTTAATTCAAGTCCCTGGTTCATAAATTTCTTCAAAATAAATGACGAACTTATAAAAGTAAAACTTGAATGGAATGGAAAAAAGACAGTAAAGACAGTTTCTTTTTAAGTGTTGTATTATTTGAGTGCCTTTACTTTAGGTACCTACTCGCTGAGAGCAATACGCTTTATATTTAATGTAGCTAAGGGACCTGTATGAGTGTATCTCTACACGCGAATCTACTTTCTAAACGCTTTAGTACCTAACGAGTACTTTGCTCAGACAGGTAAAACATAACGTTTAACTAGATTGACGCGTCTCTCCCATACCTTAAAATATTCACAGATCATTTAACGTGAGATAAGAGTAGGTGGAACATGATGTGACTTACTTCTTTAGCTCAATGATCCACAAAAATATCTGGCTTCTAACTAAAGTATGTGATTAGCATGAGAAATGTTATATGTTTTTGTTTCAACCTAATTTTCATTTTAAAATGTTATTGTAAGAAATAATTAGGTATGTATAGTGAGATGCAAAATTGCATGGAGAAATTATGAATGAATTCGTTGATAAATACGCCATGCACTTTGGCAGCTCAATATTAGGTAATGTAACGCTTTAAGTTCTCGAGCTTTGTACACATATTTAAAGTCAAATACAGGTCGAACGCGATTAATTAACATTATTTTTACCTTTTTTCCCAACGTTTCGGCCAGGTTTTCAGACTTTAAAATATTAGGTAAGGTGACGTGAATTTGAAATATGTATAGGTAGCTAAGTAGGTATTATATAATATTATAGTATTTCTATTTGGATAAAGTCGGGGTCAAAAATACATATTTCGTGCTCTGAGCGATCAAAATAAAATAAATGTAGATACCACAGTTTCGTTTTCTTTTAACCCCTTATTTGCCAAGAGTGCCCCTGAAGCTTTAGTAGTTTCATATGCTCTGCCTACCCCTTTATGGGATACAGGCGTGATTGTATGTATGTATAAATGTAGATTCTGGTACGTTGTTTCAACAAAATAACGCAACTTTAGGCTACAATTCTCTTAATTAAAAGCTCAATATTAAAGAAAAAACTCATAATACTTTACGATGCTGTACCCGCCTACAAAAAATCGAGCCATGAAACTGTATGACTCGGAATGGGTCGGTATTCCGTGCATTTTTATGACGATTCTAGCGTCGACCCCCGACGTTCGTAATTATGTCATAAACACCTGAATATACAAAGTATTGAATTTGTTACGAACGGAGGCGAGAAGTTTACGAGTATGTGGGATTAGGAAATGTATGTGTTAACTGCTTTATAAATTGTGGAACGTGTATATTTAATGCGAATATAAATTCTGGGAATTCACTTACGTGATTTCCTTAGGTATGCGTAGAGACAAAATTATTGTACTTGTACTTGTTATTAAACTATTTCAATCAATCAAAATATTTATTGTTGGCCATGAGAGAGAGAGATAGAGAACAGATTTACTTTCTTACTTATAAATGATATATGTATATTAAGAAAATCTTATTGGTACAAGCCGGGGTTCTAACTTGCGACCTCCAGATTCTCGCACGCTCTTACCGCTGGGCCACCAGTGCCACTATAAGTTTCACGGAACATGCCTAAGAAATATTTGTTATCTTTCGAGTACAGGAAAACTTAACAAAAACCGAATTAATCCCAAGAATATACACCCTTTTTCCTAATTATCAGTAAGCTAAAATAAATTTGTTTTGTTACAGAAAACCACCCGCAGTTGGATAGAGAGCACGTTTCAAAAGCGGGAGTGCAAATACTTCGTGCCGAGCGCCAAGGACGAGCATGTGTAAGTTTTTATAATAATCTCTAAAGAACAACGAAAATATATCTTTTTATTTATAACAAGATGAAATAAACAATATTGAGAAGGTTATTCTACAAGATAAAATAAAGGAAATCTTCTACCGTTGTTCGAAATCAAATGCAAAGTTTCAACACTTTCAACACACTAGATACTTACCTAATATTGTCTAAAAAAATCTTGAGTGACAAAAACGTAACCATTCGGTTCATCCGTTCGGGAACTACGATGCCACAAACAGACACACAAACAGACAGACACGTCAAACATAATAATTATATAACACCCCGTCGTTTTTGCGGTTCTAATGAAATTCCACAACATGGCGCATAGTGATATATTTCTGTTCAGGCTTTAATTCACTGTCGTTTTCACTAGTCACACAAAGTTGTCTACATTATGTGTTTCTCGTAGACTATATGTTTGCTAAAATAAAATGTAACACAAGTCAATAATAGCCTTCTTATTGCTCTGTAGGTATGTCTAGTTTATTGGCAGTAGTGAATGTAGTGACATTCCGGCCTCGTGTTATGAAATAGCTCAGCATATTTATTACATTGTCGAATGTGTAGAATTTTTTGATCAAATGGACTTAAGTACAAAACATTTCTTTGATACCGAAAATCAATCTGAACAGCGGGGCAATTGCGACTGGGGGCCAATGCAACTGATTTTTTCCATGTTTTACAATGTTTGCCATGTTTATGGTAGGCGTGTTGACCTTTGGCCTTGCCGGGCCCATCTCGCTTCGAACTGCGCCACGGAGGCCTGCTGGATGTGTGCAAATTTATCCATGCCTTCCCTCAATTCTCAACCGCCAGGGTGTCATTTAAATATACGTTAAAATATACTATACAGCCGTACCGAATAATATGCAAGATTTAGTTTTAGATTTCTTTATTTCATTGTAAAAATTACACTATAAATTTGTTACATGCCAAAGTTATGTTTATCTTCTCGTTATGATCGTCAAAAATTACATTATAAATTGAAAATAATAAAATTAATAGTTCCGCCCAATGGGTCCCTATCAAGTTTACCTTATCGCTAAACGACTATTTCGGCTAGATGTCAGAAAATTTAAATATACAGTCGGTATAAAGTCAATTCAGCTGGGATGACATGAAAGTAGAATACTTAATCAGCAAAAAGTAAATTTAACTGGATGGCTAAGACTTAGAATGAATGAGTAGCCAAACGTCTGGAAATATACATAGTCCGTATGATTAGCATATCTAAAAAGCCAAAAGTGTAGTTAGTTAATTGACGTCAACACAGAACTATTCAGTAGCAAAACGTCCGGAAATATAATGTGTCATCGCCATGGTTTATAAATATGTAACAGAACAGTTCTTATTAACAGTGCGAGAAGGTTTGAATTCTCAAGACACTTAAGCATTTTAAAACCAGACGTTTTGCTAACGGGTCGTTTGGCGTTTATTCTATTTAGCAATAAAACATTAAACAATCCAGATTTTTTGCTCCTTGACTGTTTAGCGTTTATGTCTGTTTTGTAATACAGACATTCGAAGATGAAGATGTTTTGCAGTTAGATCATTTTAAATTGTTACGTTTTAAGATCCAGACGTTTTGCTAAAGACACATTTAGCATTCATGTCTACGTAGCCACAAAGACATAACACAATCCAGACGTGTCAGCTATATAGTCTTTTAGCGATAAGGTAAATTTGATAGTGACCCCGCCCAATAAGGATCGTCATTTACAAAGAAAAATACACAAAGCACAATAAAATTAACAAATGAAATAAAATTCGAAGTCAGAGTCCGAAGAAGTTTTAGAACTTACAGTATAAAGATTTTCTCCTGCCGAATACGAAACGAATGTACCATCACCGAATAACTTTACCAAACCGTCTTCAACCTGAACACAACGAGATAAGGTATCCCAACATTTTACAAAACAAGTTACGGTTCACTATTATCTGGCAGAAACTTTTTACGCATATATTTGATTCGTATAAAAGTTCTTGGCAGAAGTCAAGTTTGGCAGAAACACCTTACGCAGAATATGCTTAGGCACAAATCATTTCGCAGATTTTTGTAATACCGAATCGTCTGTTGTCATAATGTTGATGAGCATAATAGTCTTCTAGTCGAACAATACATTTGCAGATAATATTCTTGCATAATATTTAGGTGCCATAAAGTTGTAATTTGCTATTTGATAGCGAGTTGGATGTGTTGGGGATGCAAGATACCTAACACTCCTCCTCGCTTCGCTCGTCGTCGTACCTAACGGTGACTCTGGGGCAGATTTTCTTTTCTGATAGCGAGTAATAATTCTGCTAATGTAATATTATACTATTAGATTATTATGGTACATACAATTATGCTAAACCAAAGTCAACCAAAGTAATGTTCTGTAAAACAATATTCTGCTAAATGTATCTTATGCGTGGTAGTAATAATGCCAATTAAGTTTTCTGCTAAATTACCATTCGACCGAAAGTGTTTCTGCGAAACATGTTATGCGAAGTGTGTTTCGGACTAAAATTATTCTGCCAGATGAGGGTAACCCCAAGTTACAGTAACAACTCCGTTTTATTTTAAAAACGTTAGAACATTGTTCTAACGACGAAAAAGCTCCCGTCTGAGAGTTTCTAAAGATGCGGGAACACCCGGTGCTCCTGAACTAAGTTTAATTGTCTTCGTCTCGATATATAGCGTGATATAGAAATATTTCAAAAGTAAGGATAGGGCAACTGCACACTTTTAAAAATCGAAATAAGATGTCATACATTAAAGAAAAAATTACGAGCATCACCAGTGGTGAAGGCCGGATTCGAACTGGTGGTGCTCGGTATTTTTTTTAAATATATGTCCTCCCGCGTGTAATTGCATATTTACTGTGGGATAAACAATCTTTTGCGATTTATCTTCTTTTGCGATTGTTAAATGTACCTATGTAAATATTATTTTTGGCAAATAAACGATTTCTGATTTGTGATAGATAAGCTCGCATCACGCGCGATTTGTCGCATAGACTGCACGCTTGGCTCAAGTTGGCTCACATTCGTGCACTGTGAAATACTGACACCGCTATCCAGGCACCATTTTTGGCGGTCATATCAGTTATAAGCCCCGTCCATACAAAGTTTTATATAAGTCGATTGTTTTGCTTGTTTTTCCTGTTCAGAAATGGCTGTGTGCATCAGAGTTTGTGCAAAATGTACACGCTTAGCGTTATTCACTGATGTTCGAAAAGTTTTACACTCGTTTCGAGAAAATTTTACGGTAGATTAAAATTTGTACTGAGTTTGAAATTTTGGAAATGTGTTGTTTTTATTTTACCACGGGACAAGCATTACGATGTTTTTGCCCTATGTAGGGGAAGGTGGCCTAAAGTGTTACATAACCGAATGACAGTTTATTCAGGATTGGGCGAAGTGGGGATTATTGATCAATCACCATGTGATAGAGTAAGCATGTGAGCGATTTGTGCATAATTTGATTACTGATGAAATATTTAGAAAAACCGGCCAAGATCGTGTCGGGCCACGCTGAGTGATTCCGTAGTTTCCTGTATTTTTTCAAAAACTGTTCATGTTCAAGCTATCAAGTTTAAAATAATTTTCCTAAAAAGTCTTTATAAATTTCTACTTTTGTGATTCCTTTCATATATTTTTTTTATTTTTTATTTTATTTTATTTATTATCCACACTTACAACTATTTTTACAGATTTTAAAGTTATGGTTCAAAAGTTAGAGGGGGGAGGACACATTTTTTTTTACTTTCGGAGCGATGTTTCCGAAAATAATAACAATATCAAAAAATGATTTTCGTAAACCCCTATTCATTTCTAAATACCTATCCAACAATATATCACACGTTAGGTTTAAAACGAAAAAAAAAGCACTCCCCACTTTTTGTCTAGGGGGGGGGCACCCTAATAAAAAAAAACTTTATTTCAGCGTTCTAGTGCTAACGGTCGCCACTTGACTTCTTGATTCTTATAATAATTTAAGAAATCAACACATTTGCCATACCGTCAATAATCAACACTATAAAATGCAGTTTTAATTAGAAGGCGATTTTGCGCTCACTGGCCATATAAAATTCACTTAGTTACATAATTTACCCACGTTAACCCTTTTCACCCGCGTTAGTATTTGACAGGACTCCAAGTTGCAAACATTAACAACCCTCATCATTTCGCACAGGTGGCCACTATAATAATTTAATCCGCACAATATATGCCCATTATCTAATGGATGCCCCTTAATCCGCAGATGTTGCGCGGATTTTCCGCACGGTTGCCGGAATTCTGTAAACCAGGCTTAGTAGGTTACGCCATGCATGATGCCAATTTGATGTAAGGTGCATTAGGGTAATTCCAAAAGTCGCCTAATTTCGAAATTCACACAAAACTCACCATTATTTCCATCATATCAAGATTCCCCTTTCGGAATTATCAGAGCATTTCTGCCATTCGGAAGTACCTAATGCACCTTACATATTATGTATTGTTATTTACCTTTTCTCGGCCGGATTCCAACTTGTTCGAATACGTCAAATATCAGCGTTAGACCTACGACGATATGATAATATGACTCGTTTTTCTACTCCCGTCTGTTATTCGTCATTTACAGGGTCGCGCATGGTCATAGAAAAAATATTGTATGCAACGGTGTTTAACTGAGTCAAAAAATACTCGTGGCGTCTTTATAAACAATTCTTGGCTTCGCCTCAAATTGTTAACTACGCCACTCGCCTTTTATGACCTCCTTTAAACGCCAGTTGTATAAAATACTATACCAGAACGAAGCTAAAGACAAGATAAAAATTCTAGAACACTAATAACGCCAAGAGTTTATTCCTCGTTATGTTCAAATAGGGTGCAGTACTTATAGTGGCTGTCGTATTGTCCCCGAAGCCCTCTGGCATGATAATATCGGGTAGGATTTGCCTGCTAAGAGGTTTCGCGATCTCATCTCGAGGACGATGTCTTCGGATTAGCATTTGCAATCTTAGATAGTACGGTAGCGTGTTAATAGGCTACTTGACCCTTTTTAAAAGTCTATATTATATTATTAATTACTGTTCAATTAACCGAAAAAATTACCATATTTTATTATGACATGAAAACCGCAAAAAACGTTTTTAAACTATACTTTCACTTAATCAGACAAAACCAACATAAGCCATGTTAATCTATAGATTGTCTGTGCATGACGTTAATCGAATTGAACACAAAATTTTGTGACATTTAAGTATGAGGCAAAAGTTCATTATGTCAGTGACTGACTCGACATAAAGTTAAGCTCTATGACGTCACTACATGGCTGGCAGCGTTTTCGGTGGCCAAAGTCATCATACACTTTTGATACCCAAAATCTATAAAAATTGGTTTCTTATGTCAAGTACTACAGAAAACAAGACAATGTAAAAGTTATTTTACAGTATTTCGTCTGAGTATATCAATATAAAGGAGAAACCACTTAACTCCAAGACTTAAGTGTCTAGACAGTAAAGCAGCAATTACTCAAAGTAACAATAGTGATTTACCAGTTTGTACAACTTAACAATCGCGCTTCATTTCGAACCACTTACACTTAAAGAAAACACTGTTCAGGACTTTGAGAAATGAGGTACCTACTTCGAAGTTGTTCAATTAGTCAAGAAGAGTAAAATAATAAAATATCCTAGAAGTTGACTGAGGGATATAGATTCCATTGTGGTGTAAGCAATAGGCTGCCAACCTGTCCCTGCAGTATCACAATTCTGTTTTCTTTCAACGCTTTAATTGCTAAGAGTAGCACTGAAACTTGAACAGTCTTATACTCGTACGCTCTGATCGATCATCCATCAAAATATTAAGCATTTATTGAATCATCAATCGTCCTTGCGTTTTCCAGGCATTTGCCACCGCTCATGGGAGCCTGGGGTCCACTGTGACAACTAATCCTAATATTTAGCGTAGGCACTAGTTTTACGAAAGTGACTGCCATCTGACGTTCCAACCCAAAGGGTAACTAGACCTCCGATATTGGAATTATTCCAGTTTCCTCACGATGTTTTCCTTCACCGAAAAGCGACTGACAAATATCAAATGACATTTCGCACATAAGTTCCGAAAAACTCATTGGTACGAGCCGGGGTTCGAACCCGCGACCTCCGGATTGAAAGTCGCACGCTCTTACCGCTAGGCCACCAGCGCTACAGTCATCAAAATACTAAGCATTAATATAAATTTAATATAAGCGAATCCAAAATTGATTAGATCTTAGATTGCTTAGCGATTTCCGCCTGATCAGACGCTGAGTGCTTTGCAGTGAAGAAGCTCTTCGCTTGAGTTGAGAAGCTAATTTGCAATTAAGCTTTTACATAATATGCATGTAAGTTCTGTACATACTTAACCTGAATTCGATCATTATCCTCCTTCACCACCCCTTTTCTTCCTGTGAATCTTGTAGAAGTCCACTGTGGGATATGGGTTAAATTATGGCGTAGCCGAGAGGCTGTCAACTTGTCACTGCAATGTCAAAATTTCCTTTTCTCTCAAGCCCTTGATTGCCAAGAGTGGAACTGAAACTTGAGTAGTTTCATTTGCTCTGCCTACCCCTTTTATGGGATACAGGCGCGATTGTATGTATGTATCCTTGCGTTATACTGCGTTTATTTTTTCGTCACTGTTTCCTTCCTACATTACTCTCTCAATATTGTATAACAGATCTATAAAATCTTTCATTCTGTTGATGTTCGTAACCTTTTCGTAACGTATTTTTTAGTCAAATCTGTTATAAAAAGGTACTAAATTGGTCTAATCTTTCACACATGAGTTATATTTATTCCGGACACGAAGTGATTCCTGACCCGAAAATCTCGCAGACTTTTTATCCCGTACCGACCTTACCCTTTTCACTGAAGGCAATTAGCATCAAAGGCGGACGGCAACCCTAACATACATAAGGGCGTATGTCTGTTCTAGAATCGTTGATAGATACAACGTTTTGGGTTCGGGAATGTAAGCGTGTATTCTTATGGCTTGGGCGGTCGCAATTGATTCGAGTTGCAAGCGACAATATAAGAAACGTAGACCTCAAGATGCATAGGTTATTCTAGACATTTTCCGCAAATCGACGACCAGACTTCTTTGCATGAAAATAAGAATTAAGATCTCTAGTCATCCCAACTCCTTCCTCTACGAAATCTAGCAGTGTATTTAGATTGCCAAGTGCCTCCTTTAGTGTTATCGACGCCCCTAGGTTTTATAATGGTCTACTATACATATACCTGTTTACAAAAGCAATTTCTTTATGGTTTCTACTTTATTTCATGTATTTCTAAATGAAGTTTTTTTAGTAGACTACTATCATTTAACTATAATGAAATAAATATACAAAGAAAAAATGACCAAGCCTAATGTGTCCGATGCTGGATACGAACCTTCCCCCTCTTTTATACCATCGGATTGGAGCAAACATCTGGCCAACCTTTCACGGCGGCAAGGGTCGAAATTTTCCAAATCCATCCACTTGGAGGCCTTGGTCATTTTTTCTTTGTATATGACATTTATTTCAGTTTATAATTTCTTTATGGTTTCTACTTCTTTCATGTAGGCTCTAAATGAGGTTAGTACTGTATCATGTGTAGTGAATCCTTAAAATCTGTATCAAATATTAGTTATTCGAGGGGCCGTTTTTGCTGGTTAGTCTTGGCTTTCGAACTACCCTTGCTCAGTGTGCGTAGCCGAATGCACAACGCTCACGATAATAACTCTTTCGTAGCTATCTATCTCTATTGCCTTTATGTATTGGCCCAACAGAGCCAGACTACCTTTCTGCGGCGTTTCGGTGGCGCTTCGCGTCGCAGAAATGCTATTTGGCTACGGGGCCTGGTGTGCTACTTACTTATAGCAACACAGGTCTAAATCAGTCACAAAAAGTCCTATGTTTGTATGATACTCTTAAAAAGTTACGAGTTACGACATTATTAAATTAGCGCCGTGCCGTGCCTTTAGACGCTAAAACTGCGTTCAAACAAGTCACGGCGATTCATAAGTAATTGGTCGTAGTTGCAATCCTTAATTAGGGCTTTACTTTGCTGTAATTTTGTCGCGTTTAACTGCGTGAATATTGTTTACATTTTAGAACTAAGGAAAATGTATGGTTTTGTGTTATTATTATATTATGTACGTTTACAGTTTAACTTTATTCTGTTATTTATTATACTGCTCCTGTATCACAACTTTGTAGCATGGCATCATTTATTGTGTAACGTTTTTTATTTGGGATCCGGATGTGAGTTTGCCTAAGATCTCCAATACATGCGGATCGATTACTTTTCTTTGCAGCTGATTTCTCAGACAAAGTCTGAACGGAAGAGCTCGCTCCTTTTACTATATGATATAAGAGGTTTCTATCTCCTGATCGGTGACTACCTACCAAATTTATTACGGTTTTAGGTTAGACAATTATCTTCACGTCTGAACAACTGACTTCTTCTACAGATGCTGGTGCGGTCTCAGCAGAACAGCCCATGGAGCCAATATCCCTGTGGCGACGCCGGGCGAGGCGTGGATGCCAGCTCGGCATACTCAGCCAGCGCCGACCGACGCTTATGGCACTGTGGAGTTTCAGGGAGGACCGCATCCTACCAAAGCACAGGTTAGTATCCTTGGCTAGGTGTGGATAAAACGCTTTACAGCCAACTGAGTGACACCTAAAAGGAACTGTCTTCCAAAGCGGCGTGACAGTCCAGGTTGACAACATCTTAGTGGCGACGACAGGCGAGGCAGAGATCCAGATGTACAGTCAACCAATTGGAACCCTAGGCCACTCTACAACCATGTCAAAATGACAAGCAGTAAGAGATTTCTTACAATCTGATTTATAACGTCACTATGACATAGTTCTACAGTGGCCTAGGGTTCCAATTGGTTGACTGTACACAGCCAGCGACCGCCAAAACCTATAGAACTGTCGAGTTTCAAGGAGAACCGCGTCCGATGAAACAACAAGTTGCTAAAGAACGGTCGACGTTGAGGATCGGGTAAACAATTGATACAGACCAAAGGTTTGTGAAACTATGACAAGTAGTACGACGAATCATGTCAACCCACGTGTTTCCAGCTCGGCGCTTACAGCCGACTAACCCGTGATTTGAAACTCGCTTAACTACTAAATGCTTATCGTTAACATACAGAGCTATGGTTTTAATTTCAGAGGTATTAGTTCCGTATCCTCTGGCATTATATACTTATCCCTCATTCTTTTTGCAGTACGTCCGCCTCGCCCACGACACTCGCTCCGAGCTGATAGTCCAACTGCTGACGCGCGAATGGGCCCTCGACCGCCCCAAGCTGCTCATCACCATCCAGGGCGGCAAGGCCAATTTTGACCTTCAACCTAAACTGAAGAAGGTCCTCAGGAAAGGCCTGCTAAAAGCCGCAAAGACCACAGGAGCTTGGATCTTTACGGGAGGCACTAATACTGGTGAGTAAAATTGAGAGATTTTTCAAGACTAAGTGCGTTTTCACATTATTCGATCCGATATCGGATGTCGGGCCGATATCCCATACATTACAGGCGCCATCTTGGATTTTTTCCATTAAAATCCTTCCGATCGGATAATGTGAAAACGGACTAAAGATAATGGTTAACATCCAGGGCGACAAGGCTAACTTCAAATTATTAGTAGTTCAGGCTAAACTAAAGAAAATCCTCAGGAAAGAGAAAGATCACAGGAGCTTGGATTTTTACTGGAGGAACTAATACTGGGAAGAGTGGAATTTTAAATAATTTTCAAGACCGACAAAGAAAGGTCAAATTAAATAAGTTCCCAAAAAGGTCTCCTAAAGGTCGCTAAGGCTACAGGTGCTTAGATTTCAGCCAGATATGACAAAAAAGCGAATGATCACCGTGTGACTTGTCTCGTGTTATCCCAACAAGAGAATGTTCACGTTAAAAATTATTTATATCCAACAATTTAAGTCGTCATAGGTCCGTCGTCGTCGTCTATTCAAATTTCGTATTCCTGCAAATAAAGCAGTTAAATATTTCCAAATACTGACTCGTAGAGGAATATTCTAGTTTGAACTACGAATTGGTATTCTCACGAATATATCGCACTGCATGCGCTTTTATCGGACACTGTCATAAAAATGCAGGACGCGTTGGAAAATATGAAAAGCTCCGTTTTTACTCTCGCATCAAAAAACTAGATGTGGCTTTTAAGTTTAACCGTGCATTTAAAAGTATAATCAGCTCATATGCATATTACTTGAAATTTAAATTAAATTATGGCCTCTAATAACATGGTTTAATTATATTTTGGCAGAACTTCAAATTGGAGTGTACTACATTATTTTGTTAATTGTTTTGTCATGAATTTTACGATTTTTCGTCAATAAACTTGGCAAGAGAAACTTGGTGTTAATGCAAATCTCAAATATCTTAGCACTTCATATAGGACATTTTCAGAGCATTGATTAAAAATGTTAATTAATAAACACTAAGAAGGCGAGATCTTTACATATTATTACAAGGAAATCTAAAGATTTGTGTGCCAGTTGATACTATTTCAAAGGTGATAAGTTCTGATAATGGTTTACATGAATGGAATAGAATAGAATAAACATTTATTCGTGAACATAGGCAAGACAAAATACACATAATAACAACAAGACAGAAAATAATGAAGTGCCACGAAATGGCCTCATATCAGTGTGTTGCTGGTGACTTCCAGCGCTGATCTTCCGATGACATAATCCTTGGAGCTCATTGATGTTCCTCTTCATAATGTACACATCTTAATTTTAATTTACTCATGTTAACAAATAGAGCATCTTATCTTATCTTAATGTCATCGTTTTCTATCATCAGGTGTGACCCGGCAAGTGGGCGACGCACTACAACTGGAAAGGTCGCAACGGGCCGGCAGGGTTGTCAGTATTGGCATAGCTCCTTGGGGCATTGTCGAAGGAGCAAACGATCTAATAGGGAGGGGCAGAGATGTGCCTTATCATGCTATGGCTTCACCGAGGTAAGTTTGGTCTAATAATTTAAAACTTTAAACAGTTCCAGCTTATTGTAATGTTTTGAAAAGAAGTGGCCCGCCGAGTTTCTTGCCGGTCCCCCATAGTGGATACCCCCCTCAACTGAAATCTTCTCGAGACTGAGGCGTAGGGTTAGAGCCGGCGTAGCTTAATTTGACATTCATATACGCATTGTAATATGAAAAATAAATATTTCATTTTCATTTCATTAAAGTCCAGGCAAATTTAACCTATTTTTGCAACAAACGCCAGCGCAACTTAATTAACTTTAAATATTAGTATTATGTGATAAAGAATGTATTACTTTCCGCTACAAAACATTGTATCCGATTCATAGTTACAATGTAGGGCCGATACGTTAGGGCGTAACAATTATAGAACGAATACAAAGTAATTATTTATTCCTTGATTTCTCTATAGTCAATTTTTACAATTTAATCGCTAAACCTATGAAACAATGCAGTGTAGCATTGTTTTAACACCTATTAAGGAGTTATTTGAAAGGATCAGGAGTACTTATGACGGTAGATGAACTGAGTCCGTGCATTTGTGCTTGGAAGAGGACATCGTTGATCAGCTTCTCGGCTAGTATCCGCATGTTTTGTGGCAGGGTCCTTAATTTTGCTGCTACGTTTATACCTGAGAAACAAAGAGAATTAGCGTGTTTGTCCAAATTCCAAAAAAAAAACTTAATTTGTATTTTGGGTTCCAGAAAGGTTTTGGGTTTGGGTCTTCTTGTTCGCAATTTTTCTTTGGCCTAAAATCCTGTCAGCGTCTTGTGGCATCCGTATCCAGTCTCATTTTGGCCTTGAGTGTTCTGGACTATGTATGTCTCCTTTGCATGCATAGCATAGAGAGGGCAAAAGGCACAAAGTCGTTCCCACGGTACGGACATATTAAAAACAATATGGGAGAGAAACGTTTAGTAAGGATAAGGAGTGATACTTAGACTTTGAATATTAAGTACCTATCGCATCATACTCGTCGTCGACTTCAGTCCTCTTCTTCGTGTCCTCATAATACTGTCTGGAGTCATCTATCATGCTAGTTTCTACATTGTACTCCGCCGCATAGTTGCCTGTCTGCTCGTAGCTCTCTTCTTCTGGCTGGTCTTCATCTGATTCCTGTTAATCAAAAGAACTTCATTGATAGAAGTAAAGATCTTATATCTTATACAAAATCTACATTTTAAATTTGAGTTTTTCAGACATTATCCGTATGATTGTTTGCCACCGACGTAGTGTAAAAAAAAATATTGTATGAAATTCATCGAAATAGTGGATCTCATTTTCCGATAAATGCACCTAAAATCTGAGTAATTTATTTCACCCTTACCGAAAAGATATGAAGTACAATAATACTGTTTTACCAGAATAGCACGGTCTGGTCGTCTGGGTATAAGCAAGGTTTTTCCTTTTGCACTAGTTCTCGCCATATTGCTCCTAGTTAGTCGCGCCGTTCGACTAATCGAATAGGTAATCTTTTAATCGAATCTGTCGTGAGCACGTTTTCGGATTTCGAGCAAATCTCTCTGTTCGGATACGGACAATTTGGTAACGCCAGCTTTATTCTGCTTTGTTTTCGTTTTAACGTTTTGTAAAAGTCAGTTGGAGCCACTTTAATGGTGTTGGCAACTGTCAAAGGTAATAGACGTCGCCTACGAATTTGGAATTTCAGGATTTATGTTCAATAGTTGTTGCGTTTTTATGTCATTCGATTATAAAGCTGAATGTTTTTACAAATGTATTATTTTGTAAAAATTACATTAATAGGTCACTTGCCAAAGTTATGCTTTAATTTTCTCATCATGAAAAGCGTAAAATTTAATGCGAATGAGATTGAATATAGGAAAATAAAATTTTGGATAAAAATAATAAATTACAACAGCAGATTAAAATGTAAAAACACTTTTCTACACGAGTTGCATTCAATAATCCGCCACATGTGGCTTCCATTAAAGAATGGTACTTAATCTGAAGCTTAAACAATACAGATCTGTCATAATTTTTGTTGAGTATTTAGATATGAAGGGAATGATTGTACGGAAATCCTAATTGACCGCAGCGGCAGTTTGGGTCTACGTTTGAACTCGATTTGCTTATTGTATGTATGCCCAGACATGCTCCTCTATTACTAACTTTGTGAACAGATTAAGTAACTAACATTTTTTGTCAATCCAGTTTATGGAAATTTTGTAAAATGCGGATACTGCCTAAAGGAGCATTTCAATAAAGTAATGGCGCTTTGACTGTTTTATATTTAAGAATGGTATTTTTCATGTGCGTTTTCAATACAGCATGTATCATCAAGGTTTTCTATGAAAATCTTCTTATTATTCAAAATTGTAGAATTTTTCCAGTATACATACATTTTAAATCTGTATAAATTTTATATTCTGTTAGTAATCCTAATACCTAAGTAAGTGTCTAAATGCTGGTTCCTTTTGGCAGATCGAAGCTGGCGGTTCTAAACAACCGACACGCGTACTTCCTATTGGTGGACAACGGTTCGGTGGGTCGCTACGGTGCGGAAATCGTACTCCGGCGAAAGTTGGAGAAATACATCGCGGCGCAAAAACTACATCCTTGTAAGTATCTAAGTATTCTAAGTAACTATCTACTCATCCCATATAGATCAATTTGAGAAGACCATCTTATCGAGTAAGATTATTGCATGATTTTTCGTCACGTCTGACGTACGTTTGATACGTACAATAGGTACACGATTGGCAACTCAAGGAGCGGAGCTATTCTTTTTGAAAAGTGTCCTAGAGGCATCCGATGTGAGCGCCGTATATTAATTAAACACAGTCCTAGTGAATACAGGACAAAAACTGTAAAAAATTCCCAATTTAAAATAGTATACGCATTTCTTTTCGACAACATTTTTTTTTTATCCAATATTAAAAAAACTCTTCCCTTTCCGGGTAGACTCTCAGATTCTGTCATGCTAAAAGATCTCAGAATCCGCTTTGTTTTGTGATAAATTTTATTTTAACACACAATTTATATATACCTGCCGGCGTATTATGCTTTCAATTTTATCACTTATCCACGTGGATAAGACATCTGTCACTCTCACACTAACATACTTGCTAAAGCGTGACAGACGTCTTATCCACGTGGATAAGACATCTGTCACTCTCACACTGACATACTTGCCAAAGCGTGACGGATACTTTATCCACGTAGATAAGTGATAAAATTGGAAGCATAATACGCCGGCTGAACAAGATTATTGAATGTAACCTTGTTAAAGAAGTAGGTATCATAACTGTGGTCTAAAAACCAAATTAGGTCTTTGTATTTTCCTGATCTTGCCTATTTTTCTTGGTAACCTGTGATCTAGATGTATCTGAGACTAAAATCTTTGCGGAACAAAAGAGCTTTTAAAGGTAAAAGCTCAATGGCTGCTTCTTTTCAACATTTCAACTGACTCCTAAAAAGGTGGCTGTTCTTAATTCCGCTGCCTTATATAATCATGACCAGATAAAAGCATTTCTTGTAGGTAAATCGGTACCCACAATGAGCGTTATTTGGCGCGGAATCAGCACTGTGTAATACGCAATATCATTGAGTAAATAAATCCGTTTGTATTTCACATAAATTAGTAACAAACAGCAGTCTACTTACTTACAACTTATACAACCTAGCCAAGAAAATAAAATTTTAAGAACCCCCGACACAGTGGACCGATTTTCATGAAACATGGCTAAGAATACTCCCGACTAATTCAGCTTTCAAGCAAAAAAAAACTAAATCGAAATCGGTTCATCCGCTCGGGAGCTACGATGCCACAGACAGACACATACACAGACAGACAGACAAACAAACAGACAGACACGTCAAACTTATAACACCCCGTCGTTTTTGCGTCGGGGGTTAAAAATGATAACTGTTGTTAATTTTATTGGACCTCTTTTATGCTTCGATTCGCTTTGGGTCTGTTTTATTAAAGATGAAGTTATATATTAGAGTTTTGATTATGCTTGAACATTACTTTTACCAGTTGCATAATGTAACAGGATACCATTTAAAACGGGGTTGCTTTAAAATGCAGAAGCGACTGTGAAAATGTGGTTTTCAAGTCATACTGTAATTGAGTTGGAGATTTCAGTAAATTAATAGGAATAACTATACAGTGAGGTGAGGTAACTAGTTACATGAATGCTTTCAGTAAATAAAGCATAATGTAACCCCAAATTTTCCTACAAAATATTTAAAAAAATTTGCATGTTATTACGAAGTTTGTAATAACATGCAGAAAGTACCTGTCTTCATTACACAGACCAAAAAAGATGCAAAGTCTTGAAAAGGAAGGATGAATGTGTCCACAATTAGTACGAGCCTTTGTTTTTTGTTCTCTCGGGAGAAAAATGCAGGTTTTTGTTTCAGCGGGAAATTGTTCCGTTTTCATAGGGCATAAAAACATAGTACGTTTAAAACAACTTGATTAACACTTTGGAAGAGGAAAATAACAGGATGGTTAAAAGAGATTACTTTGTTGGTTGTTTAATATGTTTAATTTACTGTCTGTTTCGTGAGTTGATTTTAAAATTAGTTTACTTAAGTAAATTTTACATAAAAATATTTCAAAAGATGTAGTTTCTAATGGTAAAACCGGCCAAGTGCGAGGCAAACCAAAATTACAGTTAAATCAACCTATCTCAAAAACTATAAGAGATACTTTGATCAAACCAAAAATCGTTGAAAGAGTTAATTAGCATGCATCACCTCTATTTTTTTTAGAATTTTATACCCCGTAGTTATAAAAATAGAGGGGGGGGGACATACTTTTTACGACTTTGAGAGCTGATATCTCAAAAACCGTTCACTTTAAGAAAAATGTTTTTTAGAAAACTTTATATCATTTTAAAAGACCTTTCCATTGATACCCCACACGGGCATGTACATCGAAAAAAAAATTTTCATCCCTCAGTTACATGTATGGGGGGCCCCACCCCCAATTCTTTTTTTTACTATTTAGTGTCATAATTTTGTAGCGGTTCATACAACACATATTCCCATCAAATTTCATCACTGTAGTACTTATAGTTTCCGAGTAAATCGGCTGTGACAGACGGACAGACGGACAGACGGACAGACGGACATGACGAAACTATAAGGGTTCCGTTTTTGCCATTTTGGCTACGGAACCCTAAAAAGCTACAAGAATAAACTTTACTTTGCACAAAAAATGCCTTTTAAATTATTCCTTTTTTTATCTTTTTTTTTACTTATGTTTCTCGCCAAACTGTATTGCAGTTTGTTAGAGAGATAGCTAGATTATTTATATAGCTAGCGAGATAGCTAGAGAGATAGATTATTTAGTGTGGTTAGAGAACAAAATTAGCAAAATGTTATTTTGTGTTTTCCGGTATATTTGTAGTTACAAATATCATTTATCAGCAGAGCAGAGAGCAAATACTTTTTATTTCTTTACGGAGAATTCCAGCATTTTCAATTTAGTGCAAAATGCGCACTCGAACCGCGCTCAAGAAAGCAAATTGATCTGAATCTTTCACGAAGAATTTTCACTTGAAAATCTAAAAGCAGATGTTTTAGCTAACGTATTTGGCTTGGAACTAATACCCTAGGATTATTTCTATCGAATACGTATGTTTAAAGTAAATTTCTTGAGTGCTAGAACTAGAACCAGTGTAAAAGTGGTATCGAGAGGCAATAGATTGATAAAGACTAGAAATATTTTAAAAGTTGGACATCTTCAAGCGAATGGAATAGTTCTGAGAGTAGTCTTGAGTGAACCAATTAATCTTAGATTTGAGTGGATATTGCTTAGAGGTGTGGTGATTAAACTGGCGAATGGTGGCCAGCTGAATTGATAGTAATAAGACTAATATATCCATACTGATATTATAAATGGGAAAGTGTGTGTGTCTGTTTGTTTGTCCGTCTTTCACGGCAAAACGGAGCGACGAATTGACGTGATTTTTTTAGTGGAGATAGTTGAAGGGGTGGAGAGTGACATAAGCTATTTTTTGTCTCTTTCAAACGCGAGCGAATATATTAAATTCGATGAATGTGTGATAAATATTTAGTGGTCACAGTAAACTACTAGATTCAGACACAGCTAAGTTGGAAACGGTTTTGACAGCCCCGCCTGTGCAAGAGTCAAGTAAACGTCACAATTTCTTAAAAGTTCGACATTTCAAATAACCGCGTTGCTATTATACTCGCTGCCAACTCGTGACTCTAACCTGCGTAAGATTTCAACTTTATAATCTGCAATACCACGTAAACCAATCAATCAAGCTTACTTTTGTATGCCCCTCCGTATGTGGTATTGCGGTAAAATATAATTTGCCAAGTTCAGTTAATCCTGACCGCGGACGGGTGACACTGACACGCCTACTGCCAATTGCCATCCCACGCCTTCATTACACATGCCTGGATCTTTCATCACACTTTTCTGCAGTAGCTGTCAACAAATCTTGTCACTCATTAACGCTCATTCGGATTTCGACAGCAAAATTTCAGTTAATTCTGTTAAATCACCCGTGTGTTCTTCACATTAGATTCCATTTTGTTCCGGGTTTCGACTACCTTATGCCAAATGTCGGGTAATTTCGAAAATTACACGTAATTCCATAATATTTAGGGTCCATTTGTGGATACACTACCTCATTTGTCCAGTTGATGCCGCCGGCGAACCCGGCTTCGTTTTAACGTTGTTCCCGTTCTCTCCGAACACGAATGTAAACATGTCATAATACCACAAGTGCGGCACATAAATCTGGTCCGGGCTCGTGGCCTTTGCTCGACTGTTTTGAACTTTTTTAAATTCCCGCCGCACGCATGCCCGCAAACTCTCAATCTTCCGCAAAATGTGCACTTTAGTGGCCGCCGGGTCGAATTCTTGAACAAGTTCTGTTAATTTTGTGATCGCTTCATTCCTTTTTCGCTTTAATTTGTACGCTTGACAAGTTTTGTCCCATAAGCAAGGCTGGTCTTTGTACAAAGTGATGAATCTTGTTAGTAATTTGCGAGGGAACACGACGTTGTCGGCCATTTTGGTTTCGCGCGCTTTTTGTGTGGTGAGCACGTTCGATGACTTGCGCGGCGCGCGGGGCACTGGCGGCAGGTGGCGAGCGTGTTGGGTGCGTTGCCCCCGACCGCCCCGCACCCCCGCCGTGGCCTGAGCGCCAGCTTGCTCGCGCTCGCTCCAACAACCGATTGGCTGTGTGTATTTCGCTTATCGAACGCATCTTGCGGCCAACTCAGGCGTGTTATCAACTACGGGAAAATGAGCTCTTTGTCCTGAAAAGAAGAATTGCTGATATGCACTCATAACTTTGTAGAATTTGCGATGCGAAGGACGAGTATGAATTGTGCGATGAATGAATAATGCTAATTGCGCATTCATGCAATTAAATTTATATTTATCTTATTTTAAAATTGTAATTTTAAGTACTGAAACCTATATTTCTGTAGCATGTACCTATTGATATGTGTTATAAGTATCTATAGATATTTACTTGGTTAGCCGTTTATTAGCACCATAATTATAAGCAGTAAGTATAAGCACCTAAATTTTAATTTTAAATATCCCTAGTCCACTTTTACCATAGATTCCATACAAAATCCTCCCACTTCTCATTTCATAAACTCTGCGTTTATGTGGACTCCCAAAGACACAATAGTTATTTGTTATACAAGGGGGCAAAGTTGTATTTTAACGCCGAGTGTGGAATTGAAAAACGAGCAAGTGAAAGGATTCTATAGTTGAACCACGAGCGAAGCGAGTGGTTCGAGAATAGAATCTTGCGAGTTTTTTAACACACGAGAAGTAAAATATATTTGCACCCGAGTGTAACACAAAACTTTTCCCCTCACTATAGCGAGGAAACTACAACGCAAAAAATGCGTTTATCACTGCTTCCAGTAGTTCCACGGGTGGTAAATCATCTTTATTACTAGATTCACCTACTTTTATCAATTTTAAAGCAGTTAATTTGACTTTATTCAAGGTCAAATTACTTTACCCACTAGTGGATAAAATGCGTTTTTACCCGCTGGTATTAAAGGACAAAACACGTGTTTCCGAGCTATTGAGGGGAAAAACTTTTTACAGCCACCTTAGCGGCCTTGGCTGAAGCCCGCAGCCGTAAAGATAAAACAACACTAACTCGTTTGATGGTTAGAAAATTTGACAGAATCTGAAGTAGCCGTCAATTTTAGTCTATTAGAGGTACAACGAAATATGTAGGCAGCGGTTTGGGCCTAACTGGTACCAAATTACATGTACGGACAGGTGCCGTAGCCGAATGGCATTTCTGCGACGCGAAACGAAAACGAAAAACGAAACACCGCGTAAGGTAGTCTGGCTCTGTCGCGCCAATACGAAAGAGCGATAGAGATAGATATCTACGAGCGTTTCGTTTCGTGAGCATTTCGTGAGCGTTTGTGCCATTCGGCTACGTACCCTGAACAGATGGATACCTACGCTCTCGCTCGAACAAAACTCAAAGCATCAAGGATTCGGAGAAACGTTGCGTTGTGTACATTTTCAGTCTGGAACTGGATGATGTGTGCTTTTGACAACGGTTCCCTTCAAAGGACTACGCTTTCTAAAATGTATCTGTAACTCAATGGTACTAGTAGTATAGTATACGTAGGTAAGTACAATAGTAGGTACAAATGTAGTACTTACCTACGTATATTTGAGTATACGGTGGTTTCGCACTACATAATACGATCCGAACAGAATTCAGATCGGACGTAAGAGCGAAACCGCTCATAGATTAAAATCATTAAAATAGTTTATAAGGTAAAATACCCCATAATGGACGGTGATGCCATTATGGACAAAAAAACACAAATCCTTAAAAATAAGTATCTAGAATTAGGTTCTAAAAACCGACGGCTATGTACCATAAACTAGAGGTTGTAGAAGTGTTTTATTTTGAAGTTTCAATTAATTCGGTTATTTCTGAAGGATTTGGCGACAAGATAAAATTCACCAGTTTACTGAAAAAAATATCAAGACGAATTTTTAGTAATGTTGCTAAGAGAGTTGAGTTCATGTATAAAATAATAAAAAAATAATACTCGGTGTAAACTTGAATGCGTTTTACTTACTGCATTAAGCATGAGATAAGGTATAAAACATACTAGTTTGTTGCTCCAAAGATATAAAGAAATGGCGTTATTTTGCGAGTGTCCATTACTGGAACCGAAAAACTGCGTACCTCCTATGATGGACAAGGAACAATTTACAAAACCAAAATTTACAAGAAACAATCCTATGTTAAAATGGGTTATTTTAACATAGGATTACTAACATATTTTAACATAGGAAACTAATTGTATTTATGGTATATAAAATTGACTCATTGAGTATCAGTTGGCTTTAAAAGTAAAATTTTAAACTTATTTCACTGTCCATAATGGGGGATCCATTACTGGAGAACTGCCGTCCATAATTGGAGAAAAAACACCTAGTTTTAATTTGTTAACTATGAAGAAACCAATAGGAGTATTTATTCTGCAATACGCTTGAAATGTAAAAGAAGGATAGGACATTCAAGATTTAACACGCAGAGCCGTAGAATTTTTACATTTAGAATAGAATAGAATAGAATAAACGTTTATTCGTGAACACAGGTAAGACAAAATACACATAATAACAACAAGACAGAAAGGAATGAAGTGCCACGAAATGGCCTCATCTCAGCGTGTTGCTGGTGACTTCCAGCGCTGATCTTCCGATGAGACCATCAAGTGAGAAAGATTCACGGAGGGTAACAGACAGAAGAAATACAAAACACATACAAGAACGTGGTCAAACAGTTATGAAAGTGAAAACGTTACAAGAAAAATAACAACAGACTGTGATCGAAACATAGAATAAAAAGAATAATTATAAACAGAAAAAACCAAATTAATTAAAAAGAAAAAGAGTCGTACACCAGATCGCGCACGCCGCGTTTTAACATTTATCAGTGAAATATCAAAAACAGGCGAAAATTTTTCTTAAACTGTCCATGATTGGGTCCGTTACCTTACTGCACATTTTATAAAAATGGAGGGAACGAAAAAGTTCTAGTCATTCATACATAATAGAATTAAATAAATAAATATTGGAAGGAGTAATTTTCAGTCGTGTGTAATCGAGTTTTAGGAATTTGTATGAATAAGTATAAATAACTACAGTAAGTACGGTACTGGCGCCTAAGATGGTCCGGTGTTTAAGCTTTCATAATTTCATGCTTTTGTAAGTATATGTCCATGTTCACTTAGTGCCATAAACGAAATTAAATTTTGAAGAAACGCCCGACATATTGGACCGATTTTCAACAAACGTGGCTAAGAACAGAAAAAAAAACGAAATCTACAGACACACACACAGACAGACACGTCAAACTTATAACAACCCGTTGTTTTTGCGTTGGGGGTTAAAACTGCAAGTTCATATAAGTAGTTCAGATGGACAGACGGACAGACGGACAGACGGACAGACGGACAGACTGACAGACGGACAGACGGGCAGACGGGCAGACGGACAGACGGACAGACGGACAGACGGACAGACGGACAGACGGACAGACGGACAGACGGACAGACGGACAGACGGACAGACGGACAGACGGACAGACGGACAGACGGACAGACGGACAGACGGACAGACGGACAGACGGACAGACGGACAGACGGACAGACGGACAGACGGACAGACGGACAGACGGACAGACGGACAGACGGACAGACGGACAGACGGACAGACGGACAGACGGACAGACGGACAGACGGACAGACGGACAGACGGACAGACGGACAGACGGACAGACGGACAGACGGACAGAAGGACAGAAGGACAGACGGACAGACGGACAGACGGACAGACGGACAGACGGACAGAAGGACAGACGGACAGACGGACAGACGGACAGACGGACAGACGGACAGACGGACAGACGGACAGACAGACAGACATACATACACGTCAAACTTATAACACCCCTTCGTTTTTGCGTCGGGGGTTAAAAAACAAAAGATATAAATAACGACAGGCGCCGATTCTTTATTTGAAACTGGCAGTAAATGAAACATGACATGACAAACAACGTTAAATTAACAGCCTTTGGACTGATTTAGTGATTGTGACAAGGGTCATTTTCCACTAAGTGCAAAAGTTACCGCTGGTACACTTTTCCCTTCATCAATGTCTGACAGTGCTGACATTTATTAAGAAAGTTTATTACATGCGATTTCATAAATATGTGTATATTTTTCATTTCACCTTATTGCAACGGGTTAAGGTGAACAAATGTACACATATTTATGAACTCGACTGTACAACTTCTGTGACACAAAAGTCTGTGAATCTGTGCTCAATAGTATTGTTTTTCTACTCGTCGACTGTAATCTGTCAATTAGGACACCACAGACTAAACTATAAGTGCTAACTTTTCAGTGTTGGATATACTCTATGGCAGTTCCGACTCAACTATAATAATCTCATTATAGTTGACTTTAGTTAACTGTAATAATTTCAAAAATAGAACTTCATACAATTTCTATACTAATTTGCGATACCTGGCAATTTTTTCTGCATCTGAAACACATTTTTTTAAAAATGCTAAAGTTTTGGTGCCACTTTTAGCAACTATAAAGGTCTGAAAGAAATTGAAATTGTGACATTACGGTGATAGTTTGCTACCCCATCTCCCGACCAGAATTGAGCCCATATACTATAGTTGACTTCTATTCTACGTCACACGCAGGAAGAAAGTGCGTGGTGAATTTCTTAACCCTACACCAAACGGAGTAAATATTTTTCTTAAAATATATTGTAACAAAAGCAAATAAACGTGTGGTTTACAGTATTTGATAGTGCTGCACAATGGAGAAATAACATTGCAGTAAAACTCCTTATTGTTGTAGCAGAACCTCGTTCAACGGAAGCTTACATTATGTCTCGCTATGCTTTGTCGCCATAATATCACTATTTCCTTTCCTTTCAACCCTTTATTGTCAAGAGTAGTTTCATGTGCTTTACGAATCCCTTCGGGTATACAAATGTGAGTTTATGTACGAGTATGTGTTTGCGTCGGGATACCATCGGCACCGCGCGAGATTAATGAAAACGCTCCTCGTTACGGAGCGAAACATGTCGTGCATTTTTCTCGTGCGTCGACTATTTACACGTGAGGAACCCGGTTTATATGTTTCTGACGACCGCTCTGGCTCAGTCGGTGACCCTGCCTGCCCCGCGGCGCGGTCCTGGGTTCGAATCCCGGTAAGACACAAATATTTCTTCCTGAGTCATGGATGTTTTCTATTATGTATATAAGTATGTATTTATCTATTTAAGTATGTATATCGTCGCTTAGCACCACAGTACAAGCTTTTCTTAGTTTGATATCAAGTCGTCGGTTGAATTTTTAACCAAACCAAAAGGTTAAATTGTGAATGAATAGTTCATTTGGCATATTCGCGGGCACATGTTAATGAGACGCATGATTTGTATATGTAATTTTACCTGCGAAGCTGCATTCGCTTGGATTGAGTATTATGCAAAAAACTTTTCAGTACAGATGGTGTTTTTTTACGCACTAGTGCGAGAAGGTGAAGTGAAGTTATATGTCAAGTCGAAACTTCGGAGTGCCATCTGTACTGAAAAACGTCGTACGATACACGTGCGAAAAGGAAATTCGTAATTCGTGTCGATTTAAAATACTCCCTTCGATGGTGTTTTAATTTAGCGCCACTCGTTTCGAATTTCCTGTTTTCCGCACTTGTACCGTAATGTTCTATTCTATGAATGTGTACTGTCAGCAGATCAGCAATTTGCATGCATTTTATTATTTATTTACTTCAACTTTATTGCATAAGAAACAATAGGTAAACAGTTCTAAAAGTCGAACTTAATGCTACATTGCATTATCTACCTGTCAACTAGGCTAAACAGAGAGGAAACGTTGGTGCAAAATAAATAAATAAGCAATTCTGTACCTGTGACTGCTTTTCTGTAAAATGATGTAGTTTTTAACCGCCGCTCCAAATCTCAAGGAAGGGAGCTCTCAATTCGTCAGTTTTTTTTTATGTTTTTATTCGATTTTTCCGTCGTTACTGGACCGATTTTGAAAATGTTTAATGATTTGTTCTATTTGTTATGTTTGTTAAGAATATTGAGTTTTCAAGTCAAATTTTGTCAAGCTCGATTTCTTATAATCATATATCGGATATGAGGAGTTCAGGAAACTCCTCAAACCTTAATTAAAGATTTATATTAAAAGCAGTTTTAAAAAATACCTACACATTTCTACATAATCCAACATTCGCAGGTACCTTTCACCAGAAACCCAAAAGCGGCGGTTTTTTTTCTTAAAAATTATTATCAGTCATAAATGTCATAATCATCATGTCAAGCAAACAAGGTAGGCACCGGATAGAATTGAGCATTGAGCCGCATTTTATGTACATATGAGATTTTTTTTTGCGGCTCATATTGATAGATGTGACTTAAATATAGTGTTCAACTATTGATAGGAATATTAGGAATCAAAATGTGTCGCTTAACTTCAAACTCTGGTAAATCACATTCTGCTGTAAGGTTGATTCTTCTTCAGATTATATATATTTTTATACATAATCAACATTAAGCAGAATGGATTTACCCGAGTTTGAAGTTATGCGACACAAATCAAGTATTTATCAACGCCTCTGTTATTCCATTCCAGCCAAAAGTCTAATTTCCTGTGCATCGTTTTTGGCTTCCACATTCACATGTTGCCAAACGAGCCGTTGTTTGTGTTAAACTTTTTTTTTAGTTTTGAAAGCTAAATGAATTGCCATTCTGAATTGTTAGTTCGTTGAGTGACGAAAAAAGTGGGTTTTACTATTTTTTTGTCACTAACGGGTGAAATATTTGACCTTTTTTTTTCGTTTTAACACTAACAATTTTTTTTTTACATTAGCTTTGGAAGCCCTTTGTTTTCATAAACAGGACTTCATGCAACGTCTATGTAAAAGCACAAAAAAGAAAAATTACCTATCTCAAACTAAATGGGTAAGGAAAAAGAACCAGTGCTCGACACGCCAATGCCTAATAACAACACCCTTCTGTCACATGTATTGACAATGACAAGATCATCTACTGGGTCACCTCATGAGTACCTACTGATACTTTTTCCTCACGTACCTGACGTACCTGTACCATAAATAAAATGTTTTACGTACCTACTTAATGATTTTAACTTATTCATTTGCTTCCATTATACTAGACTAATAAACCGTTTAGTGAAATCCTTCTAAACAAGAAGAGACTTGTGAAAAGTTTTGTTTCTCGACTTTACAGCGGCGCCCGTTCAAATTAAACTGATAAATCTTATTAACTGTACTTGGCTGACTTACTGGGATTAACTTTGAGCAAGGGTGAAATATTTATAATAATGGCATGAACGTATAGAAAATATGTGTAGAAGAAACTTAAGAGTAGCGACAGTGATCTACATTCAAATCAAGGGTGAACAGGCATGTTCTGGGCGAGCTCACTCCATCCTAGGCCACGTCTTTGCCTTTGGCTAGTCTGTGGTCAAGAGTAAGCTCATTCATAATTTAAAAACCGGCCAAGAGCGTATCGGGCCACGCTCAGTGTAGGGTTCCGTAGTTTTCCGTATTTTTCTCAAAAACTACTGAACCTATCAAGTTCAAAACAATTTTCCTAGAAAGTCTTTATAAAGTTCTACTTTTGTGATTTTTTTCATATTTTTTAAACATATGGTTCAAAAGTTAGAGGGGGGGGACGCACTTTTTTTTCCTTTAGAGCGATTATTTCCGAAAATATTAATATTATCAAAAAATGATATTAGTAAACCCTTATTCATTTTTAAATACCTATCCAACAATATATCACACGTTGGGGTTAGAATGAAAAAAAATATCAGCCACCACTTTACATGTAGGGGGGGGGGTACCCTAATAAAACATTTTTTTCCATTTTTTATTTTTGCACTTTATTGGCGTGATTAATATACATATTGGTACCAAATTTCAGCTTTCTAGTGCTTACGGTTACTGAGATTATCCGCGGACGGACGGACGGACGGACGGACGGACGGACGGACGGACGGACGGACGGACAGACAGACATGGCGAAACTATAAGGGTTCCTAGTTGACTACGGAACCCTAAAAAAGTGACAGTGATGGTGAGCATTCCTCACTGCATGGGGAAGTAGATTAGCATAGTACGAAGGGCATGTATGGCTGAGGTATTTAAGCAATGTTACAAAACAAATAGTAAATATGAATGTACAAAGGTAGAGGAAGGCCTAAGAAAAAATGGAATGTGTGAAGAATAATATGAGAGTGAGAGGTCTTAGAATGGAAATGTCGGCTGATAGAGAGGAATGGAAGATCTACTGCAGCAGCTACCCGAAAGAATGGGAAAAGGTATAGAAGCTTCATGTATTTACCCTTAGGTTGCATGGTCCGATTGACTAGTCCGATCAAACGGAATACGATTTTTTTTTCCTGTTGGCTCGATTGATAGGACTATAAGGACTTCTTAAATCCTGTCAGTCCTACTATCAGTAATGGGATTTTAAAAGTTCGAAAACAATATTTTCGTATTCCGATTGATCGGACTAGTCAATCGGACCATGCGACCTAAGGGTGTAAGTATTTACATAAATATACTTTACTGGTGTTCAATTCAAAATAGCATGTGATTAAAAGCGTGGTAACATTGAGTTTGCAATCTGCGAACGAGAAAAGCGATTGCTTCTACTTTTAATCTGGCTGCAGTTTAGTATTCAACATGCGTCCGGCCACCCGTGCAGTAACGGCAAATCAAACATTCTATGGCCGTTCCTGGATGCAGAACTATACTTAACTACTAAGACTTATGTGGCAGAATGTAATGAAGAGAAAAATTGGCAGTTGGAAGCATTGGTAGCCTGCATTGATAGAAAAGAAGTTTGGATAGGCATATTTAAACTTGTGATACACTAATGGACAAAGTCCCACGGTATGCTGAATGAAGTGGCGTGATGTTGCTAGTCTTTAATCGAATTAGTGATTTTGCATGCCTTATATCCATCACATTCTGGCAACACTGACCGTAGATCGAACATAAAAAATAATTTTATGGTTATGTCGCGTTTCCGTATTTAAACTTTTAGGTCTGTGTCTTTGAGAATATTTTTAAGTCTGTCTAAAAGAAATTTCCAAATTCAAAACAGTTCCTCTAAATCTTGAATGGTAAGGTAGCCCACGTTCATTTCATGCTTTCTTTGGACTTGGCTAAACATTCATATTTGGAGCCAAAAAGTCAGACAAATATAATGAGATTCCATCCTTTGTTTGGCAAAATAAGGCCCAGACAATTGTTTTTATCGCCCCACCACAAACGAGGGCTCCTATTGTTTAACCTAATAACGTAATAAAAGTGGGGGACGGGAATGGGCAGCTTATTAGAATTTATTGTGTCCCACTGGTCGTATTTTAACGCCTAGCCCAGGAGCCTTAAGAGTCCGCAAGATCAATTCTCCGTAAAAATGTAGTTACCTTCTCGTTATAAATATACTAAGTAGGTAGATTGCTTTGAAATTTTGATGTTATATTAATACCTGTAATTATTTTATGCAGCTGTAACTGGTCCATTTTTTCCGTGTTTTACAATGTTTGCATTATTAATTAGAGTGTCCACTGATTGTATATGGTAGGCGTGTTCAGTTACATGTAGAACTCAACATTACAGTGTAATAATGGGAAAATACTTGGATGAGTTACAATTCCCGCCCCCAGTCGTGATTTTCCCCGCTGTACCTTAGATATTATAATTGTTTAAGAAATACAGTTAACAAATTTCGTAACAACTATTAGTTAATACAAAATTATTGTTCCACGTATTTGTTTTTTAAGCTGGAGCTATGCAAATGCAAAGAAACAGATAAAATACCTCATGTATTTTTTTAAACAAAGCTTCATTGCAATCCAACACGTAGTTTTGAAATGAGAACGAAACTGTGCCCTTACTGTAAGATGAAATTCAGCCGAGTTTGTTGCGAACTCTTAAGTAGATAAATAGAAGTGAGAATTGAAATAGGTTTTCAGGGCTCACTTCTTGCATTTAGAGAAAACACAGAAGAATTTTAAAAAATTGGCCTATTTGGAATCAGTTCGTAGGAAGAGTGGATTGACTGTGTGAAAAATTATATGAGACAAAGGCAAGCGAATACCTATGAAAGAGCTTTCTCTTTTTCTCTATCTTTGTTTTTCTCTTTTTCTTTCCGATCTTGCCAACCAGATGAATAAAATAAGGTGATGGTATCATTTGTTGGTCTCTTGCTTGCTAACAAGGTTAACAAGTTTAGCCTTTTATTAATGTCAATCTTGTATTTTATCCCTTCAAGGGTTAATTTATTCCACTTAAGGGCTTATCCAAAACTTTAAATTTATTGTGCCCTTTTTGCGTCATTTAATAACGAACTTTGTTACATTGTTAAAGTGCGTGATTGTAATATAGAATATATCAAACGTAATGAAAATAATTAGTTAAAATCTGGCTAACTTAGATCGTGGGATTTTCGGATTGCGGGTTAGATAACGTTAATTTGATCGCAATTTTTTACATAATATCCAGCACCCTCATAGCGATACCTGTATTGTAAGGTTTACAAACTTATCCACTACAAGCAACACATTTTCTAGCAATGAATAAATAAATACTCTCTCTGTTACTCTTCTGGCACCAAGAACCCCTCTCAATAATAATTCATTAAGTATTAAAATAACATTACATTACATCAGAACTGTAACCACTGAACGTTCTTAAAATTATTCTTGCACGGGAAGCATGGTCGCGCGATAGACGATAAAATATCAGGCCGTCCGTATCGTGTTGATCTATTTAAGCAAAAACATCCCCGTTTATTTCCCAAAAAGCAGGCATTTCAAACAAAATATATCAAACTTTAGTAACTTAGCCTCAACAGGTCGTCTTTATCTCTAGTCAACAAACCTTTCTTATCTAAAATTCCAGACTCGATTACCCCAGCTCAATATCTTTTTATTATCACGCATCCCCACTACATATTGGTATTTTTATCAATTTCGGCGCACAATGGACGGAGGGCCTTAAATCTCCTTTTATGGCTATTAATGCTGATACTGTGGTGTCGCCGTATCCCTGACGCCAGTTCTGTTGTACCAATTTGATAAGGTGAATGAGAGGAGATTAACGAAGAAAGTATATGAAAAAAGAGTGGAAGGGTCAGTTGGAAGTGGAAGACCTAGGCGAACTTTTCTTGGTCAAATCGGGGAAATATTGCAAAAAGGCTAGGTCAGAAGTACTCGAAACCGACGAGCGTGTATGAGAAACGTTATGAAAGTGTGTGAAGCGAAAGTGGTTTGTCAGGGTCGTAGTAAATGGAAATCTGTGATCCCTGCCTTCCCCTCTGGGAAACAGGTGAGATTGTATGTATGTATGTATGTATATGTATGTATTATTTGGATACGACTTGATCAACTCAACCTGGGTTAGCCGACACGAGATCGTTTGCAAAGATCCAAAGCGGAATGCGTTTGTCTATTCTATTACTCTTGATTTTTGATAAACCTAATTGAGATAGAGGGTAGGGAAATCGTTTTGTTCCTTTGAGAACGACTGTCATCTCGGTTGGTTGCACCCGCTATACATCTTACTCTCTCTTTTTCTGACAATATCTTATTATTATACACATACATACATATAATCACGCCTGTATCCCATAAAGGGGTAGGCAGAGCACATGAACTACTAAGTTTCAGTGCCACTCTTGGCAAAAAGGGGTTGAATGAAATTCAAAATTGGTATTAACCCATATCCCATAGTCGATTTCTACGACACCCACGGGAAGAAAGGGGGTGGTGAAATTCTTAACCCGTCACCACACGGGGTTATTATTATTTACGGCGTTATACATCTCACGAGCATTAATAAGTCCGAGCGTAATGTGCCTCTATCTAACAATTTAAAATTTAGAACAGTAACATAGTCAAATGTAACATACCTACTCTGCCGTGCGATGACAAGACACTGTATCTAAAAAACACCTATTTTCCAGAAATCGCAAAAAACTATTTTTTTCTTTAATTGGCCACAGAGTCGTTATTTTTCATCCGATTGTAATGAAATTTGGACATTTTACAGATAATATGTTACTATTAGTGACCATTTAAGAATAACGCAATATTTATACTTCTTTCATGCATTTTAGAGCATAAACGTGTTATGTCGTAATATACTTTATCAGTAATATGTGCGAGTTGCATTGACAAAACACTGTAACGCATGAATTACAGTGTTTTGTCATAGCAGACCATATTACTCCTAAGAGAATTCCAGGTGTGTACTATGTGTACAATATTTACTTAAACTGAAATAGTTGTCATATACCTTCTTATGAATAAGTAACTTTATACTAGTGTGTGACATCTATTTCAGTTAATAAATATGTAGGTAATTCAATAAAGCAAACAAGCAAGGGATGCTGCTTCTGCTTCTGTTGCTTTAACATTTTTGTGAGACTACGTTTTCGCTTGTTTTTTCTTTGGCACAACTTCAACCTGAGACTCGGGTACTTCAGGAATCAGGAGCAGTATGTGTATGGAGCGTGCCATGCTCGATACCAAGATTCAAGATCGGGTGAGGAATGCCAAGATCCGTCGTCGCACCAAGGTGCAAGACGTGGGTTTTGTCATTACCAAACTTAAATGGAGTTGTGAGGGACATGTTGCTAAGCAGAGTGATGGCTGTTTAAATAGGAATAACTAAAGACGGCACTGTAGTTAATTCCATAAGACAATCTGATATAGGTTGGTTCATATTTTCGTCTAATTGAGTCACTGCTGGATGTACTTGATAAGGCGAAGGTATTGAGTACTCAATATCCATACCTACCTGTTCCATCGGCTATTGTTGAGCAGCATAATCAGTAGAACAGTTTTTTGTTTGATACAGCATAATCATCTATACTTTTCTTATTAGTTTTGGCGTTCAGGGGTAGTTTATCACTTTCATTTTCTAAAAAACTTTTTAATCTGGCAAAATTCGATGACACATTTGAATGACACTCTCTGTTGCAATGTTTAGAAAGTTTTAATTTAATTTATTTCGTTCTTTACATACTCATTTTACTAGTCTATTAATATCCACACAAACTAAATAAAACAACGTGCAGGCTGCACTTAAGAAGTCCTGATTTATACTAAAAAAATACCTAAACCAAAACACTCAGTCAAAATTTCTCGTCGGATTATTTTGACAACACTGTAACTTTAGTCACCGATTGAAGAAATGGGGAGTTTTATTTTGACAAAACACTGTATCGAGAGATGCAGTGTTTTGTCAAATGACGACTTTAGATTTTAAGAGTTACAGTGCATATTACAATGAAGGTTTTCTATGTTTTTGATAGAAAGTCAGTATACTCTTAACATGTATATATAGAATAGGGCCAGATAAGCTTATTGGACAGTATTACCACAAAACACTGTAACTCGAGTTACAGTGTTTTGTCATGGCACGGCAGTACTACCGCTACCACTATAAGCACCGTAGAAAACAACTAAATTCTGGACTTTAATTACATCCCAAGTGTCTGAATTAGCCGTTGCCACCCATTTAGATCTCTGGATTCTTTTTTTGGTGAATTGTGGAACTTGGCTCTTATCCATACTAATCTTATAAATGGGAAAGTGTGTGTGTCTGTTTGTGAGTGAGTGAGTGAGTTCTCGTTCGACACCCCTGCTGGGGTGAGTGGCCCTTTCCGCGCTGGGCGCTGTGGGGGCTGTGTCGGGGCGCGCCCCATCCATGTGGGGCGGTCTGACGCTGTCTATTTGTGGACGGCTAGGCGATCCGGTGATTGCAGTGTCTGTTTGTTTGTCGTGACGTGATTTTTTAAGGGATGGAGAGTGACAAGGCTACTACTTTTTGTCTCTTTCTAACCCCCAACTTCCCGAAAATGGGGCGTGGAAGTTTTTATGGAGCATTCCGCCATTTTCAAGTTTAACGTGAGCGAAGTCGCGGGCAAAAGCTAGTATAATATATGTGGCTCATTATTTACACGATGCTGAGTGAGCCACTGTTGATTGTCCACTGTCAACGTCATATAAATAATAGCAAAACCTGTCAAGTTTTTAATACACTTTAACTTTAAAAAAAACACGAATTTAATAAAAAGCGATTTGCAGGGTGGTTCCTGATGATGAACCTAACTGCGTCTCAAATTTAACGGAAATAAAAAAAACATGGTGTATAGAATCGGCTTCGCGTTGTCGCTGAATCCCTGGCTTTTGGTGCAAAATAATGCTGCCAGAAAAGAACACTTTAGTCAAGAGGCGAGGTAAAGGCTTATAATATTTGGCACATACTTTTCGACATAATTGAAGGTCCCGGCACACGGCTAAGATCGGATGTAGGTTAAGATTGTATGATTGTTGACTTTTGTTCAAATTTTAGTGAATCTTTAATACACTTTTTTCTCGTCGCTCCAACTTGCCAAAAATAGTCCGGTCTTACTAATATTCTTGTTCTTTCTTTTTCATGGCCAAATTCGTGGAATTCGTGTGAGAAATCAGTCGAAAAAATGTTAAATACATACGTATTACTTATCAGCGTAAGTGATTTGATTTGAGAATTCAAATTTGTTTAGGCGGGAAAAATAAATCTTCCATTCGTGCTAAGTTGAGCGTTATTATTAAGGTACAAAATGTAAAAATTACCTACGACTTTGGCGAATTTTGGTTTAACTTAACAGCATCTAATGCAAACCGTCGAACTTAGTGGTAAAGCCTTTGAGGGTGTCATATACCTCTTTGTTAAAGAGTGACATATTCATTGCAGTTACTGTAACTACTACACACATTGCAACCAAAAAACGACTCATAAAACAATCATTATTTATGCTAAAACAAAAAATAGAATACAATTAAAGCAGTTAGCATTAACAAAAGCCGTTTGGTAGGAAAATAGCAAAATTATAATTCAAAGTTTCCAAAGCAATGATGCAAAATACGCTACAAAATTGCAGCCATTATTGGGGCGTTAATTGAACACTTGAGCGAACTGGTAAACAATTTTCATGAGAAATTGTTGCAAAATGTATCTTTGTTAGTGCTGTCGGGGCGTATGTGCGTTCACAAATAATATACCGACATGATTATTACGTATGATGATCACCAGGGCCCGTAACTTTCATGCCGATGACATCAATTTGACGTCACGCTGCATATATGATGATTCAAATATTTTTATTGTAATAATTAATCATTATTCATTAATCAATTTTTATCATGTACAAATCACTTCAAAATTGTGGAATAATTAGTACCTACTTGATACGTGAAACGAAAAGGAAACAATTTGTTTTATTTTAATAATTTATTAAAATATGGTAACAAATGTTTGTTAAAAATAATTTCATTTCATTTTCACGTATCAAGTAGGTATTCATTACTTCACGTATGAATAGATTAGTTTTGAAGTCATGATTAAAATGATTGATGAATAATGATTAATTATTGAATAAAACTCTTGAATCATCTCTATATGCAGCGTGACGTCAAATTTATGTCAGCGGCATGAAAGTTACGGGCCCTGATGATCACTTATAGTGCATAAAATAATACCTAATGGCAGGCAAGCATGGTCGCGCGATAAACGATAAAACATCGACCATACTTGCCTGACTTACTTCACTGGCTCAGAGACCCAAATCGCCACTATACCCTTTCTTCATGACCACATAACCCCCCCGTGAGGGTTGATCTACGAAGCTGGATCCCCCTTGCCTTTTCTTCCTAAATGTGTGTTACAGGTCCTGTGACTCCAGTGATTAGTAAAGTAATGTCAATTAAAATGAAAATGAAATATTTATTTTCAAGTTTTACAATGCGCATATTCAAATAAAGTTGGCTTAACCCTACGCCTCAGCCTCGAGGATACTTCAGTCCCCCCTCAGTTGAGTGGGGGGGGGGGTCAATTTTCAGCTTTGTTTTTGGTGGCGTATTTTACTTGCAATTATATTTGCTATTATATTTTTGCCATGAGAATAAACCCTGAATCCGCTGGTAAAGATTGTCGGGAGTTGAAAGTTTTGTTGCACTTTGCATTGTCAACTGGTTCATGAAATTGTATTGCAGCGTTTGCAGCAAAGTTGATAAACAGATCCAACTTTGTAACTACCTGCCAAGCAAATTTTAAAGTGGATATAGAGGGCTTTGATAGGGGTATAATTATATCAAATACTAATTTGTAACCATCAACTTCGTTGGGGAATTATGTTAATTGTATATATTATGTAAATGTATACTATTTCCTTCCCAAAGATTCAAACTATAACAATTTCTTCCATGCCAAACATCATCTCAATCGGTGTTCATATATTTAAGCAAAGCAGAGTTACTTTCGCATTTTTAATCCTTTACCCCATTATTCATAAAGCAGTTACTCAACTGATTAGTTAAAAAGTCTTTTGTCCCTTGCTCACAAATACATAAGTCAACATGACAGAAAGGGATAAAACATTTCTTAACTCATCAGTTTCGTAACTTTTTTAAGAATAAGGGGCTTAGTAGCGGCAACATACTTGCCATCATAGGTACTAAAAACAGCAATGAATCTCTTTGATAATAATTACGATTTAAAACTGAATTAAGTACTAGGTAGGACTAACAAATGGTTAAAGTTTCACAAAATTTCTAACTAACTCACCTACTTACTTGAGAGAAAAATACTTACTTAAAGAGTTTTAGCCACCAACACAAGTGCACGCCACTTTGTTCTGTCTCGATATCGCTATCTAACTATATTAGTAATCTATAAGCTAAATCTCTAACTAGTTATCAGAAATTTGTCTAGACTAAAATGAAATTTGTCACAATAAACGGTCTCATTAATATCATTGCTATCTTTCAAATCCATCTAGATTGAAACTAGATTCAGTAATAAATAAAAGGGCATCACTAATCGCGTCTAAGATTAATAATGAATGCCACTTTCAAATCTCTAAAAGACAAGAGTTCTTCAACTGGATTTGAGTTTCAGCCAAGGAAAGGTCAAGGGTAAGCACGTTCGTATTTTAGGAGTAAACAAGTCGGGTATTAAAGAGCATTTCTTTTTTTTTCCAATATTTTTTTTTTATTGTTTTAAGGAATTTTAGGTCCATTGTACTCAGAATCACGAGTACTTTCAATCTCACTGGGAGACAAAAAGTGTCCCAGAATTTCCATACATTTTTGTTACTTTCCTCTTTTGTTACCCCATACAACATGTACGGAAAATGGTAACAAAATAAGAAAAAATCATATTATTATGGGACAATTTTTTTAACTACTAGGATTGAAAAGGCTAGTAATTCTGAGTAGAAATATCATTTTTTTTTTCAAAAATATCACACTTAAAAGTGGCAAAAAAAAAGAAATGCTCTAAACCCATTTCTTTAAGATGGTGCGTAAGGCACTGGTCCCAATAAAAGCGATATCAGCAATAGAAACTAACAAAAGATAGTCACTCCCGTGTAAATATAACCTAACCACAAAATTAAAATTTTGAAAAAACCCGACATAGTGGACTGATTTTCATGAAACATGGCTAAGAACACTCCCGACTAACTCAGCTTTCAAACAAAAAAAACTAAATCTAAATCGGTTCATCCATTCGGGAGCTACGATGCCACAGACAGACACACATACACAGGCAGACAGACAAACATTTACACAACAGACAAAGATTTAGATTAAGTATATAGGTATTGTTCATAGCTTACTCGAGTTCCTCGCTTTAAGTGGGACCGTGCCTACGGACAGGAAATTCAAAGATGAAGGTATGGCGCACAATTTAGTTTTTGTCTGTCCTTTTCTGTTTTTGTCGATTTGTGTGTGTCTGTCTGTGGCACCGTACTCCCGAACTAAAATGTAAAGCTTTAGTCGGGAGTGTTCCCCCATGACGCAAAAATCGACGTCCTGTGTGTGTGTGTGTGTGTGTGTGTGTGTGTGTGTGTGTGTGTGTGTGTGTGTGTGTGTGTGTCAGACAGACAGACAGACAGACAGACAGACAACAGACAGACAGACGGACAGACAGACACTGTCAAACTGTTTAACACCCCTTCGTTTTTTAGCGTCGGGGAGTTAAAAGCCATCGGTCGGTACTATGTCGTGGTCGGGGGTTTTTTCAAAATTTAAATTTTGTGGTTAGGTAATATGAATTTACTCGTATTACAAGAAGAACTAACAGGTCCAATTGTACCAGATACTTAGTACTGTGTTATTAATTAATTATTAAAAAATTATGTATATTTAATCGCATCAGTTCCTAAACGAAAACTGAAAAAAAAATTACGTACTTGTAACTATGTTTTCGTTTTTTGACAAGCAAACTTGATTCGGAGTTTGCCCTTGCAAATATTATGGTCTAATATCTATCTGAATTTTCATGTCATTTTCCCCTGATAAGAGGGTGAAAATTCAATTGAAAAAAGTTATGCGATTCTGCGTCAGCCCCCTCTTAAGCCCATTTCTTTAAGGCGCCGTCAAACGCACCTGTGTGATCTAATAAAATTTACAAAGGAACCGCTACCATTGGTTTCTGCCTTTTTAGGATACATTACTCGAAAGCCTTAGGCACTGGTCCCACCGCGAGCTAGTAAACTATGAGCTATCGGCTATAAAAAC
Organism: Leguminivora glycinivorella; assembly: GCF_023078275.1. NCBI lineage: Eukaryota > Metazoa > Arthropoda > Insecta > Lepidoptera > Tortricidae > Leguminivora > Leguminivora glycinivorella. The sequence goes on along the minus strand of NC_062986.1, from coordinate 16,418,669 downwards.
GAACAAAAGATAATCACTCATGTGATACACACACAAAGAGACACGACTATGTTATAGTTACTCACCCAGCGGTGAACTATCAATATCGCCGCGTCGCTCATAGTTTACTAGCTACCAGTGTCTAAACATCATCTTAAACAGGGTGTTTTTACGTAGCAAATTTGTTTTTTCGTTTTCTCTAAAAAAACATCGTAAAAGCTATAATGTTTCACGGTTTAATATACTCCAGAGACCGAGTACTATCAGCTGTAAAAATATCTGCATCTAATAAATTAGGACCTTATATAAGAATCAGGTTACATTGCAGGTCGAAATATACAATTACACATTCAGTTACACTGAGACTTTACCTTTTCAGGCACATCCGTATCCATATAAACATTATTACGAGTAACTTAAATAATCATTGACTGAATAAAATTTTTTTTCGATAAGCTATAGTTTTACGTTTGACTTAAATAATTTTATATTCATGTGTTTGAAGCGATCAGGTAACTTGTTGTAAATTGTGATACATTGTGATAGATTGTCTTGCTAGTCATTGGTCCCATTTGCTTGGGGTCGGTCTTCCTGCCCCGTCCTTTATTCCATTTTTAACTCCCGACGCAAAAACGAAGGGGTGTTATAAGTTTGACGTGTCTGTCTGTCTGTTTGTTTATCTGTTTGTCTGTGTGTGTATCTGTCTGTGGCATCGTAGCTCCCGAACGGATGAACCGATTTAGATTTAGTTTTTTTTTTGTCTGAAAGCTGAGTTAGTCGGGAGTGTTCTTAGCCATGTTTCATGAAAATCGGTCTACTATGTCGCGGTCGGGGGTTTTTCAAAATTTTAATTTTGTGGTTAGGTTATAATGCACGTTTGAGTGCAAGTTAGGGGTATATATTGTGATCTTTCAGATCTCGCTGAACCTTCGTCAGCCAGGACTCGAAAGTGTCAACGTCACGGGGAAATGTAACGCAGTTTTTGGTTCTAGGAAGTAACAGTTTGGGAGTTTTGGGACACTGTTTACTCTCTCCACGCAATTATTAGGTGTTAGGGATGGGGGTGTGAGGAGATTACCCAAGACCGCCCAAGACCGAAGTCAATGGAGAAATATGATACGAGCCCTGCGGGCCGATTTTTGAATCTCACGCGTTCGAATCAGAAAATTGTCACTGAAAATAATAAGTAAGTCACCGTTTTCAACCGGTATTTTCGTGACAAAATCCCGTATGCGAGATTCAAAAATCGCCCTCCTGCAACAGAAGGTAACAGGATTGAAAAAGAAGAGTAGGTACAGTGAACTGCAAAAGTGCATGGCAATGGATTCATTCATAATTTCACCGTGCACTTTTACAGCTTACTGAACTTATAATTAATGTCACTTTTCGTGACGTTTTCTCTATCGAGTTACGTATTAAACACTCATGGTAACCGCACTAATAAAATTTAAAAAAGGTGTCGCTGTCTGCCTTTACGCGCGCTTTACGCATTCAGGCTCTATAAATTTTATGCACACATTTTATTTACTTTTTATGACGCTTCTCTTATATTGGATGTAGTTTTATTTGATAGTGGAGACAAATGTGGGTGTTTATTAGTGAGAAACAGTATTTTACATACTTTCTTTCTTTCTTTTCTTTGTTATTTGAGCAATCTGTGGAGTTGTTATTAATAAAACGACCGTGAGACACTGAACTGACATATTAAACATGTGAAATACCATCGGTATCGCGCGTGCTCTATGAAAATGCTCCTCGTCACGGAGCGAAACATGTCGAGCGATTTTCGACAATTCTACGAGAGTTACCCGATTTTACATATTTACTCTGTGCTGTCTACTCTGGACATTGGAGAATTCTGGAGTGGAAGCCCGCTAAAATCCGCCGTCGTGGCAAGCAGCTAAATAAATTGAAATAGATATCATACACGAAAGAAAAAACGACAAGGCCCACTGGTGGCCGAGCCGGGAATCGAACCCGGGTCTTCAGCTTTCGCGGCTAACGTCTTCACCACTAGACCACCCGCCCGGCGTGGCACCCGACGAAATTTCTCTAGTGTATGTTATCTCTGATAAGGCTAGGCGCCATTTGACCAACTCTAAGGGCTAGCAATTAGTGCTTGCACCTCCTATACGAATCCATTGCAGGATTACGATATAGCGAGAGAGATGGTGCTGCCATCAATAAAATAATTTGATTTGTTCCCTAGTTGTATGTGATGCAGATGTCAATACAAGTGCAAAGTGTGGAATGAGCTACCTTCTAAGGTGCTTCCCTCTGCGCTATGGCATAGGGTTCTTCAAGAAGCAGGTATTTAAGGTTCTCAAAGGTCGGCAACGCATATGTGGGTCCCCTGATGTTGCTATATCTATGGCCGGCGATGACTGATTCGCATCAGGCGGCTCGTCTGCTTATTTGCTGCCTATTTCATAAAAAACCGACAGGCTTGGCGGATTGGATAGAAGGCCTATGTCCAAAGACAGAGTCCGTCTTTGGACATAGGCCTTCTTCCGTTAAATTGGACACGCAGTTAGGTTGATCATCAGGAACCACCCTGTAGATATATCGCTTTTTGTTCAATTCGAAAAATAATGTTTTTTCGTTTCCATACGTAATACGTGGATTAATTAGTGTGAGAGGACCTTAATCATAACATTAATAAAGTCATTGTCAAGTGATTGACGGCACATGTCAAAACAAATAACATTAGGAAGTAGTTAGGTAAGGGATGCCACACACGTGTTCAATAATTATTTTTTTTTTTTTTAATAATTCGATAACCGTAAGAGTTAAGACGCTACTTTCTTAGAGAAATTGATTGTATTTGAACTAAAGAATATTTCCTTAAAGTTAACGGAATTCAATAAAAACAGGGTGTATAGATAGATATGAACCATTCATAGATAGTTAGGTACTGAACTATTTTTATGCCGATTTTTGTCTAGCAGATTACAAAATAAATTGATGCTATTCATGTTGGCTACTGAACTCTTATACGTTCCATTGACTTTAAATGAAAATTGTTAAAAGAACCGCTCCAAATAACCATTCGTATTCCAAAAGAATTTTGTCCCTGGCGTGAGAAAAATACCGAATCAGACATTAGCACACTTTTAAGCCGAACGAGTCAGACCCAACTAATGAAAGCGATCGAAGCAATAAAAAAAAGGAAATCGCATGCGTAATCGAACAGGGTACCTAGCAAACATCACAATCGCTTACGCTTCTTAAGGGCGTTCCCTGAGCCAATGACCTTCGATTTGAATCCACTGATATTATGATAGTTTCGAAAGTCTTGAAACAAAATAGTTTCTCATAATTCCTTCACAGCTCATTGTTTTTGTGATATTTGGCATCAAAGTTGAACAATTTAAGGGTAAAAAAAAAATGGTTTTTTGATCATTACTTTTGTTTTAATTACTTTAAAATTAAAATCTCTCTTGAATTTATATAAAAGTCAAAGGTAAATCCAAACATGTCGATTTCATGTATGTGACATCACTAAAATCAAATTTCGATAAAAGTGTTTTTATAGACCATGTTTAAAAAGAATCCTAAACAAATAAGTATTAACTTTTTTCAAAATATGGCTCTTACGAAGATAAAAGACTGAAGAACCGATGGCCGTTAGAGTTATAATTCTATCTGTAGTGCAAATTTAGGAATTTCAACTCAAAACTTGTCAAAACTCTATGAAAACCGTGTGGAGCCCCTTAAGCGCATCGTAGCTGGTTCTCCCTATTTCTCTTCTGTAATGACACGACCAAGCCAGTTGCGTATAGTTCGCTACGTGACGTCAACGGTTGTACTCTTGGCTACAGACTCTGCAATTTTATAACGCAAATATGTTCAGTTCGGACAAACATGACATTTTTTCTTGAAATTTGTCATTACATTAGTTGTTTTTATAAGAAATATGTATTGTAGCTTTGTGTTGCGTCTCAAATTAACTCCAACACGTTTTAATGAAACGATATTGTTTTCATGAATGAATGAATGAATGAATGAAATGTTTATTTGTATCAAACAAGCGTATGTTATTATACAGGTGCTACATAATATTAATTTTGTGCGATTCTTGCTCTGCCACGACCGGCGTCTGTATAAACCGGCAAACGTTCGAATCAAGGGTGAATGGATTGTCGCCTGCGGTATTTCCGGACCGATACAACCTTCAAACCTTCAAAAAAGAGCGTACACCCATCTTAAAGGCCGGCAACGCACCTCCAACGCTTCTGGAACCCATTTCTCAAACTGAAAGTTACAAGTTACAAGCGGAAGTCTCTTTCCAACTTGTCATATTAGACATTGACTACCACTTGTAATGTGTAGCTTCGAGAAATGGTCCCTTTTGTTTCGGGTGTCCATGAGCGGCAGTGATCGCTTACCATCAGGCGACCTGTCTGCTCGTTTGCCTCCTATCCCATTAAAAAAAATAACAAGCACCTTCTGGTCAAGTTCACTCGCCATGGCTTCGCTTCGGTAAGCTCATTTAATCAATCGTGAAATCTCATCCTCCTTACGTTATCCCGGCATTTGCCACGGCTCATGGGAGCCTGGGCTCCGCTTTTGACAACTAATCCCAAAATTTGGCGTAGGCACTAGTTTTACGAAAGCGACTGCCATCTGACCTTTCAACCCGAAGGGTAACTAGGCCTTATTGTAATTAGTCCGGTTACCTCACGCCCGGTTTCATATTCTGAAAACTGACTACCTAAATACAATTCACGAAATCAAAAACAATAAAATCGGAGTCCATCTCCCCGTGATTACGGAAAAGGTTCCAATTTGCATCCTTTTGTTGGGTTACGATCACATTTACATCCTTTGAAAAACAAATCGAATGGGAGCATTGGAAAGCTGATGATCATTATCATTTTGTTTTCGATATAATAAAACAAATGCTTGGAGTTTGAAGGGATGTTCTTAGAGCATTGACCTTTTTAATCTCATTTACAGTAAAGTCAGGAAAATATGAAAAATTACACAGAATAGGGGATCGTAGGTGGACACGTATTGACGTAATAGATAGATTTTGTTAGAAAAGGAGGAAATGAAAGATTTACCTACTACCTACGACATCAATTCAATTCAATTTATAAATTACGTAAAGAAAGTTGCGATTCTAGAAGTAAAATACATTATATTTATTATAAGTTAGTTATATTTAATTCTATATTAAGCTTGAATTGAAGATCGCTCATGAGCCGATGTTCAGAGCTCACCCGGCAACCTTCAAATCAAGAGTGAACAGGCATCGTAGGCCATGTCTTTGCCTAGCGGCTAGTCTGTGGCCAAGAGGAAGCCCTTTTACAATTTAAAAAAAATACTGATTGGTACTTACATGCAAAAAGTTAAGTAAAGCTTGTGTCGGAAGATAGGCGCCAATTATGTATACACAAGATTGGTAAGGTCATGTCAAAACCTATTTGTAACATAACAAATTGTTAAATGACAATCGACTTCTTCTAGTTAAATAAATCGATAAAATGCGCGTCGCCCCTCATTTTGCAATTTCTTCAGATAAAGTAAATTGTTATTGACTATAAGATATTTTAATCTTTATCATTTCTTCCATTTTATATAAAAAGTTTTCTCGATTCAGGCTTATTCTTCGTTATTTTTTTTGGTAATATGGTAATAATATAAAGTGTATTAGACTTTATTCAGGCAAAAAGCTAAATGTAAATAAATTTCAAGATGTTTTATGTAAATAAATAAAATAAACACATTTTTTTAATTCAATAACTTAACTCGTTCAGTTTACTAACATTTACGAATAATAAATTTCATGCTTGGTACATTGGATACAATTAACTTGTAAATTGCGACCGAAATTTATTTTACAATTTAGGTAACTTATCACTAATAAATTGCGTTAGGCTAATGTTTCAATAATTGAGGTGCATTGCGTAAATTATATTATCATGTTTTACGGGAATCAATAATTAATAAACAAGCCAAAACCAGATAATATGCGGCTAGGGTGTAGGGGTAGGGTGCTATAGTTCAGATTATACATACTTCAAGTGTATTTTTCTACTCCCGAACTATTATTCGTCATTTACAGGGTCGTTCACAGATCTGTATTCATGTGTATACCCTCCTGTACGATTGACATGTTTAGCTAGGCTGTTAATGTTAATTTAAGGAATAAATAAATACATCATTATCATCATTATCATCATTATCATTCATTATTCATTATCATTACATAGTATAAAACAAAGTCGCTTTCTCTGTCCCTATGTATGCTTAAATCTTTAAAACTACGCAACGGATTTTGATGCAGTTTTTAGGGTTCCGTAGTCAACTAGGAACCCTTATAGTTTCGCCCTGTCTGTCTGTCCGTCCGTCCGTCCGTCCGTCCGTCCGTCCGTCCGTCCGTCCGCGGATAATCTCAGTAACCGTTAGCACTAGAAAGCTGAAATTTGGTACCAATATGTATATCAATCACGCCAACAAAGTGAAAAAATAAAAAATGGAAAAAAATGTTTTATTAGGGTACCCCCCCTACATGCAAAGTGGGGGCTGATATTTTTTTTCATTCCAACCCCAACGTGTGATATATTGTTGGATAGGTATTTAAAAATGAATAAGGGTTTACTAAGATCGTTTTTTGATAATATTAATATTTTCGGAAATAATCGCTCCTAAAGGAAAAAAAGTGCGTCCCCCCCCTAACTTTTGAACCATATGTTTAAAAAATATGAAAAAAATCACAAAAGTGGAACTTTATAAAGACTTTCTAGGAAAATTGTTTTGAACTTGATAGGTTCAGTAGTCTTTGAGAAAAATACGGAAAACTACGGAACCCTACACTGAGCGTGGCCCGACACGCTCTTGGCCGGTTTTTTTAAATAGATAAAGTGATTCTAGAGGAAGGTTTACATGCAGGTATAGTACCCGTGCGAGGCCGGGGCGGGCCGCTAGTAAATAAATAAATAAATCTTTAAAACCCTACATAAAAGTCTATTCCCCAAAGCCAGCGCCCGCCGGATTTCCGCGCATGCGCGCAGTAACGAAAAAATTGAAAACGCATTTACAAGACTCAAGACTCAGTATTGTTATAACGATACTGCGCGCGTGCGCGGGATGGCTTTGGGCAGCTGCGCTGACAGTGCAAACCTTTGCGTCAAAATCCAGGAAACATTGTGAATTTCACGAAAGTTATTCTAGAAAACTATTTAAGTGCATAGTCGTAGAAAAAGTATTGTATGCAACGGTGTTTAAGTGAGTCAAAAAATACTCGTGGCGTCTTTATTAACAATGTTTGGCTTCGCCTTATATTGTTACCTACGCCACTCGCCTTTTTACCTCCTTTAAACGCCAGTTGTATAATAGTATTTTATGCAACAGGTGTTTAACTGAGTCAAAAAATACTCGTGGTGTCTTTATTAACAATTTTCGGCTTCGCCTCAAATTGTTACCCACGCCACTCATCTTTTTTGACTTCCTTTAAACGCCTGTTGCATAAAATACTATTTCCTCCTAAGGCCCATATAAATAAAAAACCGGCCAAGTGCGAGTCGGACTCGCCCACCGAGGGTTCCGTACAAACTTTCTTTCAAACTACCTAGTAAAAATAATCTCATATTTTCATATAACTCTAATGACTTGACTAGAAGACAAAAGTATAGGCACTAATGAGTATTATTGTGTATAGCGGCATCTCCCGGTCAATTTGCTAACTAATTTGCGCGACCTGGTTTTTCAGGGATAATTCTTTATAATGTTAACCGATTTAAACAGTTTTTACTTTATTGGACAGAAGATGGTTTACGTAACATCTCGTATTAATTTGAAGTACGATATACATCCGCCAGGGTGGGTAAATTGAAAGTAAAAATCTGAAAAGTTTTCTGTGAATTAAAAAAAAGTATTCAAAATACAAACACGATTATATTTTTCCTGTAATATTTAGCATAAAACCAATGTTTACTAAAATTTTCATAATTTTTCGTTGGTAAACTTCGGAGATAAGGGGGGGACGGTATTTTTTTTACATTTTCCTTCAAAATTCTTTTTTTTTCCACAACAAAAAAATTATAAAAAATAGCTTATTTACGTTCAATTTGAGCTCTTTCCAACGATACACCACTTGACCTAGTAACTTGAAATTTACAGTTTGCCCCCCTTTCATTTTGGCCATTTTCTACAATTAAAATTAATATATTTAAAAAAATTATACTTTCTATTTGTAGAGGTTTACAATGTTCATAACTATTCCAAATTTCAAGTTAGCATTAGTAGTTCTCGAGATATTTAGGAATGTGACAGACGGACAGACAGACGGACAGAGTCGCACCATAAGGGTTCCTGTTGTACCTTTTTGGTACGGAACCCTAAAAAGTACTTACAGAAATGTTGAGTTAAAGCGTAGGGAATAGTGTTTAATTTATTTCGTTTGAAATTCGAACGAAACCAAAGAAACGCAGCTGTTCCAATTTTATATTATGATTCTAATTTGATCGAACTGAATAAGCAGGTATTACAGGTATTAACTTGAGCTTCACTGTACTTGAGTCTTATTGGGCGTGCATCAATGCGTGCGGCGTGCATGTCAAACAATTGACAACATTTCATATTTTCGACTACTACTTTTTATTGTTTGGTTCGAAAGAACTGAATATTTAAAGATACACGTATTTTCTTATTTTTCCAAAAAACTGCTATTTTAATGCGAAATTCCCTTTTTATTACTACTTCGAACAGAAAGAGCGTAAGTTATAAACGTCAAGACACAGCTTCGTGACGTCACATGTGTTGTTTCATACACCTAAGAAAACGACAAAATCATTCCTAAAAAAAAGTTTTAACAGTCAGCTTAAACAGTCCGAGATGTCTGACTGTCAAGTGTCACTGTCAACAAATATTGAATAACTACGAGCTATGGAATGTAGAAGTATAAGGAGAGAAATCTGTCAAAGTAGAACAGTCGAAAATTACGTGTCATACCCTTATTTACCTGCAATTGCAGCGCCACCTGGTTTTATATCTGCACTTCTGAAACTTAAAGCTTTCGCTCCTTACCTCTAATCTCCATACTACGAGCGGTGATAAGTGTCACAGTCAAACTCAAGTGACATCCCAACCGGAAGATTTTTTTGGTTATAGTGGCAGCACTGAATAGTCTGAATTGACTATGTGACGTCACTTCCCCTTTAAACTATTTTAAAGATTTTTTTACTAAAAATAAGGAAAAAAAATATTAAAAAATATATTTTTGTGTTCTACAGGCGTATATCTCGAAATGGTTTTCGAATTAAGGACATTGAAAATTTTGAAACGTTGTCAATTGAAGCTCATACAAGGTGTCCTTAGTCGACGCTGCGTAGGGTGGACGCACGATCGCCCGCCCCGCTGAACGCTCTGCTCCGAGCGTCCACTTATGTATATCTTACACTTAGGTGACTCACAAACCGAAGATCACCTAAATTCTCACAGAAATTCTGATAAAATTGTATGATTTTGAGTTGTGGGCTAAAACGACAACCAATTGGGTCCCACCAAATCGAATCTGGGGTCGCGGCAAACCTCGACGGCGTTGGCGAGATGACCTTGACGCTTTTGATGAGAACTGGTGGAAAACGGGTCAGGACCGGGATACGTGGAAAGGGAAGAGGGAGGCCTTTGCCCAGCAGTGGGACACTCTAGGCTCAAATAACAAAAAAAAACCCCATGCCTCATGGCATTAAGTTCGCCTTTTGTACATTAAGTTGTTCTTTTGTGCAATAAAGTTTAAATAAAAAAATGATGAGTTGAAAAGTTTTGTGGCTAAGAAGTATGTGGGCGGGTCACATATTTGTCAATAACTTCGCTGCTAATATCCTTACTTATTACCATTCCCGGAATTCCTCATCTTTACCCAAGTTAATTAAATTTTAATGAAAGGAAACTCCTTCAAAATTCCCCGCATAAAATAAAATTCAGCCCGACTTTACTACATGACATTAACTTTTTTAATTTTGAATATTTTGTTGGAAGAGCAACATTTCCAGGCGTTTGGGCCCAGATGGCACTCATTAAGAATTAAAATATTTGAAGTTTAACTTCGTTTCCGGCCAGTTCTCGTAGGTCTTTAAATGTTCGTTTAAAATGTATATGAGATTCAGTTTAAAGTACAGCGGGACTATTTCGACTGGGGAGCAAATGCAACTGATCCATTTTCAATGTCTTACATTATTTATTCATTCTAATTGGACACTCTAGTGTCCACTGGTTATACTCGTTTGTATGGCACGCGTGTTGAGTGTAATAATGGAAAAAATGGATCAGTTACAATTGCCCTCCAGTCGGGATTTGCCCTGCTGTATCTTACATCAAAGTCTTGTATAATTTATGTAAATTATGTATTGCACCTAGGCTGTGAGATATTTTTAAAAATATTGACGGAGCGATTGTTTAGTAGACTGGGCAGTGAAGTCTATGGTTTTGAGTCATGATCAGATTCATGGGCGTATTTCATGTATTTAAGAGTTTGAACTCGGAATTTACTTACGCTCTTTTAAAATGACATCAGTATAAAAAGAAGTTAAACAAAATGCCTTCCCTTTTTTCGTCACATATTAGGTACGTCAGTGAGTACCTACACTGAGAGAAATTTGCATTGTGAATTTAACAAGTTCGACTTGTTGCGGTTTATCCGTTTGAATCAGCCAAACGTATGTTTAAAACAATATGTGTCAGGTTGTTTTTATAAAATCGACTTGTTGATTCAAATATATTGCCGATTCAAATGACAAGTAGCTTGTTGTTTGAACCAAAGAGCACGTAGGCGCTATTTTAACCAAAAAACTTGTTGAACGAACATGAAAACTGGTTGTATTTTCTCTCAGTGTACTCTTTCTCTTGTTTACTCATATTTTGTGCTATTCATAGCTACTTATTTAAATAAATGCCGGTAAAAATAACCTTTTTTTTTCTTTCCAGACACGCATTCCTCAACGCCAGTGGTCTGCCTCGTCATAGAAGGCGGCACGAACACGGTCCGAGCGGTGCTTGAGTATGTGACCGACACGCCGCCAGTGCCAGTTGTAGTCTGCGACGGCAGCGGACGGGCTGCTGACCTCATAGCCTTCGTACACAAGTATGTATGGGACAGTCATAGTGTTTATTGCAGGCGTAAGAGGGACAGCTGTATCACAGGTGGCATGAACACGGCCCAAGCGGTGCTTGAGTATGTGACCGACACGGTACCTGCAGTTGTAGTGTGCGACGGTAGTGGACGGGCGGCTGACCTCATAGCATTCGTACACAAGTATGTATGAGACAGTCATAGTGTGTGATAGGAGTGAGGGGGATGGATGTTAGTGCTGTCTTATAGAAAAGACGAACACGGTCCGAGCGGTGCTTGAGTATGTGATAGGGAATGCAATCCCGATCCCGCGGGATCCCGATCTCGCGAGATCTCGTGTAAATTTTCGGGATCAATCCCGACGCATAATTTGACGAGATCCCGTTCGGGATTGACGGGATTGGGCGGCAATGGTCAGCAACGCTACATACGTCCACTTTAGAGTCTACCATAAAAAATGAAATGGATTTATTTGTGTGTGGAGGAACAAGGGGGCGGTTTTTGCAGTTTGCATAGGTATAATTGCTTCGCCACGCTGTTGCCAACCAGTGTAGAGTCAGAGAGGGCATTCTCAGCAGCTGGGTACATTGCTACGGACATAAAATGTCGTTTAGCAGATGACACAATTAATACCCTTTGTTTTTTAAGGAATCATTTTCAAAATCACTCGTAGGTAACTACTTCCTAATTCTCTTGAAACTTGAAATATGCTTATTGTATTGATTACCTAATTTACTTATGTTAATTTCCGTAAAACTTGATAATTATTTAGTTAGTAAGGTTAAAGAATAAAGATTTTTACTTTCTTTCAAGTAATATGTTATTTTAGTTAACTTAATTATCACAAACAAGCAGTTATTGGCTTCTTCAGTCATCCGAATATATTTTTTTTTAAACTAGACGGGATCCCGAAAATTCCGGGATCCCGCGGGATTGATATTTCTAATCCCGCGGGATCCCGAATTTTCAATCCCGAATCGGGATTGCATTCCCTAGTATGTGACCGACGCGCCGCCCGTGCCAGTTGTAGTATGCGACGGTAGTGGACGGGCTGCTGACCTCATAGCCTTCATACACAAGTATGTATGAGACAGTCATAGCGTGGGTCACAGGAGTAAGAGAGACAGATGTAGTGCTGTATCACAGGTAGCATAAACACGGCCCGAGCGGTGCTTGAGTATGTTACCGACACGCGACCCGTGCCAGTTGTAGTGTGCGACGGTACTGGACGGGCGGCTGACTTTATCGCCTTCGCCTTCGTACACAAGTATGTATGAGACAATCATAGTGTGTGCCATACGAGTGAAGGACACAGGCAGACAGTGCTAAACAATCAAACGTACAGGACCACAGTTGTGGTCCGGTACGCCCATCTGTTAGCAGTATTTTAAGAGCCATTGATGTTAATAATGACCGACACTCGTCAATGAATGTTTGTAGGTACGAGCGTGTCAGTTCATAATATCAAAAGTACCCCTTGACGGATAATATTTATAAAAAACAGATCAGAGCACACCTCTTGTAGTACCTATTACTTACTCAATGATGTGTTACAGTGAAAATTATTCAATTATGTATAAGGCACTGGTCCCACCGCGAGCTAGTAAGCTATCAGCTATAAAAACCAGTGCTTATAGAACTAAAATAATGTTTAATTCCCTTTTTGTAATTGAGTCACAGAAAATCTGCCAGAATGAACTTTATCAAACCACTTTGATGTTTTATAAAAAGAAACATAAAAACATGTCATGCCTCTTTTCCATTTTCATCAAAATAAATAATATATTAAAGAAATTCAACATTCGCATTCGCGTCTTACGTTTGGTAATTCCATAAAACACAATACACATGAAAAGAAAACAAGGAAAGTATACTGATATAAAATCCTGAAAGAAATGAAAAGCTTCTTGTCTGTTTATTTATTTCATCGGCCGATCGATATAAAAGACTTTTAAACTTAGCAGGCAAATACGGTCGTGTGATAAAGCTTGTCACATCAAGCCGTCCTTTTTGCACTATCCGTAAATGTAATAGGGACGCACTGACGCGATAAGGTTTATCACACTAGTTTGCTACGCCCGCAGGTAACAGACAAATCCAAACGTTTTCGATATCATAATATTGATAATTTTTCATAAATATTGAATGGGTCTCCAGCTCATTTATTCAGCGGGGTATTTTCTATCATTCACGGAGGTTTTGCTAAAAAAAATCACCTCTGTTTCAAGTTAGTACGTTCAACCAATTAGAATCCTAGGCTCTAGAACCCTGTCTTATTGACACCGTACATTACTGGCCATAGAAGATACTTTTGACGTTGACTGTGCAAAGGTTCTACAGTGACATAGACTTGAAATTGGTTGACTGTACCACATTCGTACATGCATAAATCTGTACCACATTGGTATCCTTAAGATTGATGTAGAATATTGGAAGGTTGACAGCACAATCTCCATATAGATGTGGCAAACTCCATATTTGCTCGATTTTCTCGAGGACACTCATATTTCATCCGACAATCAATATTGATTCAGTAGAAACAGTTCTCCGAGAATTAATCAACGCCGTAAACGAAGAAGAGATTTAAACTAGTGCTGGGGTTGAGTTCAATAATATTGCAATACGAAATTAATAGCAACTTTGTTTTTTGCATAGAATGTCACTACAAAATGAGCGGAATGTTTGATAGAACAAAAATTAACTTTTAGATCGTAATAAATTTATTTACTTTGCTAAAATGTGCATAAATGAAACATATTTAGATTTTATGTGTGGTTAATTAATATTAAAAGGAATTTACCTTGCTGGCCATGCGGCGTCTACTACTGCCGAAGACCGTAAAAGTCGCAAGTACGATACGCTGGGCAGTGGGTATATTTTTGAGGCTTTTGAGGTCGACACAACCTTGGAGGCCCGGTGCTCGGCGCCTATATAAAGATTTGGCGTCTCGTTTGGTAGATGTGACGGGTGACAAAAGGGCTGGCCAGTATTTTGCTCAGAGAATAAGCATCGCCATTCAGCGAGGCAATGCGGTCAGCGGGCACGCTGCTTGTTGGTGGCGACTTGCAGGGTGTTTTTGAATTGTAGGTGTGTGTTAGGGTGGTTCACGAATGTATGGAGAAAAAAAAAAGGTTTTTTTATTTTCGCTCTACAGGTTTTTTCTTGTTCTATTATGATCAAAAATTGATACGTACCAAAAATTAGCTTCTTATTGGGTCATTTAGAGGTTGCTATGATTTGCAAGTAGGAGCCCATTAGTATGGAAGTAGAAAATTTTCAAATTGTAAAATCAGCAAATATGACCGGCACAATGCAAGCAAGACTCATTTTGGAATTCGTATTCCGGTGTATGTACGTACCAAGTCACAGTTAGTGTTTTTAGACATCAAAATGCTAAAAAATGCACAAAAATTGGCTAAAAACAGTTTATTGTTGACTTTTCAGGCTACAGGTTCAACCTAGTCCATCAACATCGCACAAAAAATAATGTCATTATTTTCTATATGCTCTAGATTTTTTCCTATTGTGTACCAAAATTTTGAAATTTTATATGAAAACTGAAAAATCGTCAAATCAGCGAACCCTAAACACTACTTTAGCTCGCTGAAATTTTGTATACAGACATTTAGGATCAAATCGAGTAAAAAAAGCCCTTTGGAAGAAGAAAAATTAAAAAACATATTTTTTGAACCACCCTTGTGTGTGTGTGTTTTTTTGAAAGTATGTACTTTTAGGTTTAGTTTATTGACGATGCATGTTCCGGATTTTCCATTGTTTTACATTTTGACGAATCTTATAGCTAATAACGGAGTTTTTATTGAATATTGAAGCCTGCGTTGCGGATTTAAGAATATGGTCGCTGAATAAATATTTACCTTCTAATAAAATCAAAACCAGACAAAATATAACATAGTTTTCTGGAGCAGAGACATAATAAGGGATGTGAAAAGGTCGATCTAAATGTTTATTTGCAAAAATATTCGGTATTTGTATTAATACAAGAGGCAAACGACCGGATAGCCTGAGTTATTGTAAACTTTTATCAATATTAACGCCACTTAATTATTCGAAAGTTTTTTTTTTATTTTGCGTTCATTAAAACACTTAATGGTACAGCTACTAAATCTAACACTTTAAGTTCTCGCGCTTTGTACACATATATAAAGTCACACATAGGTCGAACGCGATTAATTAACATTATTTTACCTTTTTTCCAACGTTTCGGCCAGGTTGCACTGGCTGTGGTCGCGGAAGACTGACGTCCCAGCAAAGTGTCACCAGAGATGTAAACTAATATCGGGTATTAAATACGACCTGTGTGTGATTTGAAATATAGCTACAAAATCTACTTTAATAATTGGCAAGTTATCCCATTTACACTGAAAACAGTATGGGGTTCTTCAAAAACGGAGTGTACAAGTTTCTAATGGGTCGGCAACGCGCATGTGACACCCCTTGAGTTGCAGGCGTCCATAGGTTACGATGACCGCTTTCCATCAGGCGGGCCATATACCTGTTTGCCACCGACGTGGTATAAAAAAAAATCATCGATATCTCGCTCACCGTAACTCCTCCCTACATCACTAGTTTAACGTCAAACATGGAAGAAGTTGCTTTAAAGTTTATCTAGCGACTGGAATTTGGAAGTTTCGCTGGATATCGCCATTTGTAGGAAGCTATAAACGAGGTAAGCCGTAAACCTTCACCTCGCAGATAGTGGAGTTCCGATTTAAATACTTTTAGATGGTTTTTGAGTGGTTCCTTGAATATATTTTCAAAATTATAAAACGGGATTTTTGAATCATTCACGGTTATTTTCATTAGACATATTGAAGGTAATCACGGTCTATTATCCCGCTTAGTAGTCATATAAAACGGGGGTTTCAAGGTGGTTGTGACTTTTTGTTTCAAAGTTTATTTATAGTTTGGTTCCATAATTCAAATCTATCACTTAAGATTGTAAAATCCCGGAAGCAATTAACTTTAAAAAAAAAAACATTTGCTCATGTGGATTTAGTATCGATGAAAACCACAATGGAACAATTCAACGACAATTATTGTAAGTAAGTATGGAAGATAACTGTCTGTAATTATTTTTATGAGATGCACTTGATTCGTAAATAAGTTTAATGGCATTCCAGGGCTATTTACTGAAGTTCGGTGTTTTAATTAAAATGAGAAATGTCATTTGATATTTGTCAGTCGCTTTTCGGTGAAGGAAAACATCGTGAGAAAACCGGACTAATTCCAATAAGGTGTAGTTTACCCTTCCCGGGTCTACCCTTCTTTATCCCGGGTTGAAAGGTCAGATGGCAGTCGCTTTAGTAAAAACTATTGCCTACGCCAAATTTTGGGATTAGTTGTCAAAGCGGACCCCAGGCTTAAATGAGCCGTGGCAAATGCCGGGATAACGCAAGGAATCTGATGATGATGGTTTTTTAATTAAAAAATACCTACATACAATAAAAGGATAACCAATATTCTCAGCGTAGATTGAACCCAGTAGTTAACACAGCAAAAGGGAATGTACAAGTTTCTAATGGGGTGGCAACGCGCATGTGACACTGTTTGAGTTGCAGGCGTCCATAGGTTACGGTGACCGCTTTACATCAGACGGGCCGTATACTTGTTTGCCACCGACGTAGTATAAAAAAAAGAACCCAGTATTGTATTACCATAAATCTATTGCGCGACCAAATCACTACACTCATCAGCCGTCTCATCTGTAGTCTTGGAAAAAACTCGAGTCTATTTTGCTAAAGTTATAAAAATTGCTCACAGGGGGCCGATGTTTGAATCTCGGCCATTCGATTTCGTGAAATTCGTTCAATAATATCTCTAACAGAATCGAAAACGAGTGGTCATTACCACTAGTTTTAAAAAAGTACTAAAGTAAAATTCATAATCCTACGGACTAAATTGACAAATGACTGACAGGTAAAATGATACCAGGAACAGCAAAATTAAAATAGGGAAGGGTATATGTCGATAACAATATATCGACAAGTTGTAAAGTACATACAATAGACAAGTTTAAATCAAGAATAAGTATATTAGTTTCAAATAAGAGGTACACATTTTGGTTTGTTCTATGTATCTTCGAGGTAGTGGATGGATACCATGCATTTTTACCCACTAGTTTTAAAACATAAAAATGTTTCCGAGCCTGTAGGTAAAAAATAAAATACCATGTCCGACAATAATAAATTATCTGTCACGCTATGGCAAGTATATCATAAATATCTGTATAATTTTCGAATAATATTATTGCTGCTTCGAAATAAAACAAATATCTCTTATTAGCGGTCTACAGACCTTTTGATCTGTCGAAATCACAGAAAAAAATTGTATATTGATTAGCCGATCAAATTGCCAATTTCATTGTCCCGTCTGGGTGCACCTTAAATCTACGATGTAATAATAATTTTAATATCGATAAGAACGACACTGGCCAAACTGTGGCAACATTCGTTCACACTTACTTGTCAATTTGGTCCGTAGGATTATGGATTTTACTTTAGCCGTCCTTTTTCAAAAATAGCATTACGTCGTTTTCCACAGACGACAGACTTTCGAACGGCGAATTCGTGCGTTCGAAATTCAAAAATCGATCCCCAGACCTGAGTCTGGAAAGCTGACGAAAGCACTTGACGAACAGTAATAAATTACATTTGCACACTTGACTTCGTCTAGACTTGCTCTAAACAGATTCACGGACAGACGTTGTCAGTGACGGATCTCAATACCTATCATTGCGATGCACTTCGTCCGAGTCCGTTAAGCTTGTGTAGTACATGTACTAATAGTACAAAAGACACGATTCCCTGTTCTGTACTAGACCGAACTACTCCCAAATGATTCTGCTCTCTAGTACATTTAGTACACTCACAAGCGCAACAGAATGGGAGCGAAGAGCCGGGAAGTGACAATGACAGCAAAGCGATCCGTGTGATCCGACCGCAGCCGAAATACCTATAATTGACTGACTCGGACCGAGAGCGCGCGAAAACGGCCCATCAGAGCAGGCACAACTCTAGAGTCCGTAGCTTGCAAGAATTCATCAACTGCAGACGTTTTACCAAACAATCTAAAGTAGAAATATCCCGGTGCTGTGAATGACATTGGCTTGGCCGAGGATATCGTGTCCGATAACCAATAAAAACACTGGTCGCGGTTCTTGTTTTTGAACACAAAAAATTTGACGCAGTGCTTTTTATGTGGGGGGACATTTTAGTTTGTATTTTTTGGTTATGTTAACTTTAATCTAGAGAGATACATAGGTAACTACCACCCCGTTTTCGTTGCAAGTAATAACTGTTACTGGAGTTAGATGAGGGCAAGCGAAAGCATGGCGAACAGCTTCTCAAGTATAAAGATGTATTGTGCTTAAGCGCCATATGAAGAACTGCCACATAGACCCATTGTGCATTGTTGTGGAAGAAGCAGGCGGCCGACCGCCCTGTGTGGAGATCTTTCGTCGCTAAACAAATTATCAATTTTGAATCCCGTCGACTTAAGGGTCTGGACATCAGACGGGATGAGCTAAAAGCCCGTCCACCAGGGGCTATTTCCTATAATTATACCAATGGTGTGCTTTAATGCCCGTCATATGTATGCCCGTATGGGTATTTGTAAATAAACTAGGCTATGCGAGTCACATGCGAGCGCACCAGAGAAATGGAAATTAAAATAGTCGCCGTGGTCGAAATCCGTCAGGAGAGTATATATAATCTGTTGTTGTCACTGTATGTTATTTATGTAAATAGTTTATAAATACCTTTACAGACCTTACACAGATCAACTTAGCCCCAAACTAAGCAAAGCTTGTACTATGGGTGCTAAGCGACGATATACATACTTAAATAGATAAATACATACTTATATACATAGAAAACATCCATGACTCAGGAACACATATCTGTGCTCAACACACAAATAAATGCCCTAAACCTAGGACTGCGGCTTAGCAGACAGGGTCACTACCGACTGAGCCAGACAGGTCGTCAGGTTTTCTACGCAAAGAAGCCGCGCTACTTAAGCCATTTTCTCATGCAAATCTTGTTTATATCTGAAGGATAAGCAATTCAAATGACACCTAAAAATAACTTAAATGTTGATCCGTTTACAGAAGGACTAAGCAGAGTATTAATAAAGTAATTTTGCTTCTGTCGCTCGACTGAGAACAATGAAGAGGGATAAGCCGGCTTTAACTTGAAGTTGAGTAAGCTACTTTCGTACTTTGACTTTGCGAGTGACATAAAATGTACAGTCAGCAGCAGAAGTGCCGTAGCGGGCAAGGTGTTCAAAATGAACTTGACACGATCTTATTTTTAAGTCAATAAGAGCGTGTTAGGATAATTGTGAACACCTTGCCCGCTACGGCACTTCTGCTGCTGACTGTACATGGTGATTTAATACCGTCAAATTCGCCTCAATCTTTTATCGTTTTTTGAAAAGGTTGACAAAGTGCTGCAGCATCTATTGTTTTTTTTTTTTATAGTTACAGAAAGTAAAAATGACTACTACTCTAACTCAGTGTGAGATTTTATTGAAACATAAGAGATTTTTGTTAATCGCTTGATAAAAATCGCCTGCGCTCGGTAAAGCTATTTGATCTTATTTTCTGATATTTATCGAGAAATTTACTGTAACCTGTGCTTAGGCAGAAATATTAAGTCATTATGACCCAATTTTTGTATCCTACGAAATACTCGAACTAGTTCAAGAATTGTCATTTCACTGTTAATTAAAAACCTATAATAAGTACTTATACAGCGCGTAAACCTAATAAGGGCGATAAATGAAACCAGGCATATAATTCAATATTGTTATCATTAATTAAGAGGTGTTTTTGAGTTACTCTTAATTTTCACCCCATAATGAATTTTTGAAAAATTTCCCAGCAGCAATGTACTGTAAACGTGGTTGCGATGACAATCAATGACAACTGTCAACGAGCGTTTAACGCGAGAGTGTTTGCATTACGTTGCGGGCCGAATTAATTTGTATGGATAAAAAAAATATTTCAATTTTAAGTAAAAGTTATCTAATTCCATTTTTTATGTCCTATACTCACCACCGTTAAGAGGTTCGCCCGTATTAGGTTTACACCCTGTATAAGTAATTTAATTTTACATTTTACTGTAAAGTACTTAAGTAAGTAAGTAAGTAAGTAAAGTAAGTAAATATTCTTTATTGCACCATTTTACATGTTATATGTATACAGAATGTTTAAGTACCTACATAAGTAAATTTACCTTTTTGATGAACAAACAGAATCTATCCATACTAATATTTTAAATGGGAAAGTATGTGTGTCTGTTTGATTGTCCGTCTTTCACGGCAAAACGGAGTGACAAATTGACGTGATTTTTTAAGCCGAGATAGTTGAAGAGATGGAGAGTAATAGGCTACACTGAGAGAAAATACAACCAGTTTTCATGTTCGTTCAACAAGTTTTTTGGTTAAAATAGCGCCTACGTGCTCTTTGGTTCAAACAACAAGCTACTTGTCATTTGAATCGGCAATATATTTGAATCACCAAGTCGATTTTGTAAAAACAACCTGACACATGTTGTTTTAAACATACGTTTGGCTGATTCAAACGGATAAACCACAACAAGTCGAACTTGTTAAATTCACAATGCAAATTTCTCTCAGTGTACGTTTTGTCTCTTTTCTAACCCTTCACTTCATTAAAATGGGGATTGGAACAGTCCGCAATTTTCGAATTTAACGCGAGCGAAGCAGCGGGTAAAAGCTAGTGATACTGATAATATATAATATAGTTCGTTCATCCTGTATTCACGATCATAACTAGGCCTAGTTTCCCATGGGACCGGATGGGATTACCCATTGGCTAACCAACTTTTGGCCAACTTGCCTACAAACTTTTATCCCTTAGTAACTTGACCATAGGAATAAAGTTTCATAAACCGTTATTTCACTTAAAAGGGTTTATCCTCGTAAGGCCCAATGTACATTACAAAGTACATAGTGTTGCAATCTAATTTGATCCTTCCATGAACTGAATAAAGAAGAATTTCCATTGTTACATTGATTTTTGAAACAAACGAAAATCTTACCAATTTATTTATAGAATAAGGTTCAAATTCAAAATGGGAAAACTATGGTGGGCCTTACGAGGTTAAGTTGAAATTTGCATTTTAAGATACATTTATTATTAGCCTGGCTTAGATTTAACTATCTGAAGTTGTCAAAGAGTAAAAAATCAATTGAGTTGTAGTTACTACGTGTAAGGACGCTGACTGCCAGAAGGCAAAACTTGTGATTTTAGGTCGACATGCAAATACTGAACGTTAATAAATAAATCATAACCCCTGAAGCATCAAAACCTAACCATTACTAATTTGATTCAAATTCGGGACTGGCATCCAAAGAATCATGGCGTCCGTCCGAAACAAGACTAGACCTGCAAAAGAGGATGGCGATTTTATCAATGAATTTATTCATAATTTCTCCATGCACTTTTGCAGCTGATATTACCTACAGCGGGGCAAATCCCGACTGGGGGACAATTGTAACTGATCCATTATTTAAATGTTTATACTATTGAGTTCCACATGTATCCACTGAACACGCGTGCCATATATAACCAGTGGACTGTAAGAGAGACGGCCTATTGGAGAAGGGCATCCATACATACAAACCACACTTTGACTCAATATCTTTTTTATTTTTTTAAGGAGCTAAATAACAAGCAACTACTCTCAATCGCTGCTTCTGAATGCCCCCGTCAAGTGTTCGTTCTCCTTGACGTTTTTCTATTATTCCAAATTCAAATCGGGGACTGCCAGTCAGCAAACATCAAAATGCTGTAAAAGGTTTCATTCCGTATGTGAAACCTCTTACAGGACACTCTATTTAATACTGCAAACATTTTAAAATGGAAAAAAATGGATCAATTGCAATTCTCCTCCACCCGAAGTTGTCCCGCTGTATGTATGTATAAGATTAAAATAAGTATGTATTATAAAGTTGTAGTCTCCTCGATGGCAACGATCGAAATTTAATCTACGAAGCAGAAACCTATAACCTACAATCTCGTCAGTGCATACTCGTCGGCGAACCTTCTTATCCCGTAGGCAAATTGCTTTTAGAGACCTGTTCTGTAAAATGAATTTTGTAAAATATACGAAAAAGTTCCTTTTGTTTTTTTTTAATAACGGAAAAAATAGCTTTTCACTATTTTTAACCCCCGTCGGGAGTATTCTTAGCCATATTTCATGAAAATCGGTCTACTATGTCGCAGTCGGGGGTTTTTCAAAATTTTAATTTTGTTGTTATTATTTCTATTTTTAAGATGGCACATCTGGTTTGTACTTTTTTTCTGAAATATATGGAATCATTACCACCACTGATCGCCGGCTTGAACTCACACGCTTTTTCGCCAATTTAAGGGTTGTAATTAAGTATTAATTTTAAAAGTGGAAAAATTACTAAATCAATTGTGTAACAAGCGGAAACGTCCGCTAACGATACTTCAGGTTTTTTATATTAAAGGAAAAACATAGAAATATGTACGCTCCCGACGAGTCACGCAGATCTTTCCATTCACGCAGATCTCACACACACACACACACACACACGCACGCACGCACGCACGCACGCACGCACGCACGCACGCACGCACGCACGAAGCACGCACGCACGCACGCACGCACGAAGCACGCACGCACGCACGCACGCACGCACGCACGCACGCACGCACGCACGCACACACACACACACACACACACACACACACACACACACACACACACACACACACACACACACACACACACACACACACACACACACACGTACACACACCTTTGACATAGTGTAATAAAGAGTACTATCGTAAAGTATGGTCACTCCCGCTCTCCCCGCTGAAAGTGCCGCCCACCCCCTCTTAGTTACCTCACAGTTACCACCTGTCAAAAACGCGAACAGTCGACCTGTCATATTTCACTCATACAAGCATAATACGCGTTCACCTACACGACCTTAGACTGTGTGCTAGGAACGCGCCACTTTCATATATTTAATCGCCAGTGTCCGAGGTGTGCCTTTGGGGTGGCGTATAGTAAGGAAAGGAGTGGAAGCATTAAAAAGATAAAACGGTTATCCGCGACTTTTTTCAGCTAACAAAATAAATTCTTCTCCAACAGGTACGCGTCAGAAAGCGGCGAGCAGACGGTCCTGGAGTCCATGCGGGACTATCTCATCGGCACCATCCAGAAGACCTTCGAAGTCCAGCTCCAACAAGCTGAGTGCCTTTACAGCGAGCTGCTTCAGTGCACTAGGAAGAAGAACTTGGTAAGACTCTATTCATTCTAGGTCATTTCTAAGCAAAGAGGATCGAGTATTATAGAGAGTTACTGTCGAAGTAAAATGTGTAATCAGGTAATCACCGTACATAGACTGCCATCTCTTGACACAGGCTTAAAACTTTTGAACCTCAGTTTTGACGATTTTGCCCATATTCTTAGCTTGATATGTGTTAAAATGTCAAATATTAATATTAGCGCCATCTAGCTGAGCGTACCCCAAAGGTGTAGTGCCATCTAGGCCACCGTACCTTTTTCTGTATGGTACTTAGGTACTTTTTTTTTCTCAGACTATCTGTCTATACGGAGTTATATATATATGTCTTTGTTTCTAAGTCATCATCCTCCTTGCGTTATCCCGGCATTTGCCACGGCTCATGGGAGCCTGGGGTCCGCTTTGACAACTAATCCCAAGATTTGACGTAGGCACTAGTTTTACTAAAGCGACTGTCATCTGACCTTCCAACCCGAAGGGTAACTAGGCCTTATTGGAATTAGTCCGGTTTCCTCACGATGTTTTCCCTCACCGAAAGCGACTGGCAAATATCAAATGACATTTCGCACATAAGTTTCGAAAAACTCATTGGTACGAGCCGGGGTTCGAACCCGCGACCTCCTGACCGTAAGTCAAACGCTCTTACCGCTAGGCCACCAGCGCTTCATCTTTTCCACTAGGTCATTTCTAATAAGCAAGGTCAAAGGTCATTTCTAAGTCTTAGGACTAAATAATATAGCAGCTGGATGACCTCAACAACATCCAGAAGAAGTCAGAAGTCCAGCTCCAACAGGCTGAGTGCCTCTACAGCGAGCTACTCCAATGCACCAGGAAGAAGAATTTGGGTGAATCCATATGCTTGTTTCCAACGAAATTAAGGAAAGGGTTTGTTAACACCAGAAAAATGCTGTGCATTAAGTGGCATATTTTTGCATAAAACCAGCGTGACTCAGGAAACCGTAACCATGGCACTACCAGACAAGAAAAAGTTGATTCACCCATTTGGTAAGACTCCACTCATTCCATCAGACCAATGTTGAAAGTCTTTGCATATAGCAGCTGGACTACCTAATCAAAATCCAGAAGACCGAAGACCGAAGACAGTTCATTTTTCATGATCATGAGTATTTTTCCTTGTGTAATCCGTGTTCCGTGTGACTGCTCTCTGACCTTCGGACCTTCTCCAAAAAGCGGCTGGCAAATGTCAAATGATATTTGGTATACAAGTTCCGTAAAACTCATAGCTACGAACCGAGATTCAAACCCGTGACCTCCAGGTTGAAGGTCACACGCCCTCACCGCTACCAGTGGAGCTATCTTAAAATAATGTGAAGCTGTTTTAGATTGGGTTATAAGTAAATTTAAGAATTTATATGCTTCACAACTTCAGATTTTTATTTTTTATCTGCTATAACAAAACAGATTGAGCCAAGATTCAATCTACTTAGATACAATTTTTCAATATTTTCGATGAAATCCTATTTGCAAGTAGCCAAAAAAATCTAGAACCATTGCCTAATATTATTCATGATATGAGTAGCCCTCGATGTGTAAAAAATCAATTCCATCGATATGATTTCAGGCTGATATTAAAACAATGTATCAATAAATTTGTTACCATTTAGTTAGGCAATCAAATGAGTAGTAATTTCGTAAACGATTCTCCATTTTTCATACCTTACGTCTCTACGCTTATGGACTTATTTTAATGGAATAGGTAAAATATATTTAAAAGTGGAAAATGTCTGCCTTGGGTGAGACTTGAACTCACGGCCTCTGGATAATCACGGCCTCGTGAGTTCAAGTCTCACCCAAGGCAGACATTTTCCACTTTTAAATTTATTCTAAGCCTAGTGGCATCGATTGCAGACGTTTCTGCTAATCAGAAGTTAAAAAGGTAAAATATACTTTCAATTTAGAAACTACTTATTTCTCCTGACATTTTCATATTTTCCTATAAAGATCTCAATTCACTTTGGGGTCCAAATCGAATTGGAAAATCTTGGAAAACGGTCTAGGATCTCATTTGGATGGAGCCTAGTAAATCTACCGTGTGATTGCGTTACCTACGTCTGCCCGTGAATATGTAGGGCAAGCAGGATTTCTATTTTTGAAATGGTATGAGTGTGTTACAGTCGCTTCACATGGACCTTCGAGGTAACGAAGTACAGTCAACTAATTGGAACCCTAGGTGGTAGAACTATGTCATAGTGACGTTATAAATCAGATTGTAAGAAATCTCTTACTGCTTGTCATTTTGACATGGTTGTAGAGTGGCTAGGGTTGCAATTGGTTGACAGTATCTAAATGTGTTCATCTGTTCATCATATTTATTGATGTGTTTGTATATTTGTTTGGGTTCGTTCAAAAGTCATGGGCAGTTCTTTAGTAATTACCACGGTTACCACGATTGTGTGATTACCTACTTATGTGTTGCCAGTTTCCAAAATACTTGGTAAAAAACAAAACTTCGAATATTATTGTACTAATGTGAGTCTTCCCGGAAATAATTTTCCCCATTCGTTTCCTGGACTTCCTATTGTTTTAATCTTCGTGAAATATCTGAATACTTTATAATAGTCATACTTGTTATGGAGAATTTTTGGCCAAAAGCTGCACTTTTGGATGGAAGCAAGCCGCTTTGCATGGTGATAGTAGACATCATAGTAAACGATTTTTTCCGAGGATATCGAAATTTCATCCCTTAGGAAGCCGAGCGTAGCGAGGTGTTTTATGAAAATTAAAAAAATTCTATCTTTTTATTGTATCGTCCGATTTTGACAAAACGTATCTCAAATGAAAGGTATTGATTTGTGTAATTAAAAAAAAAATACAAAGAAAAAAAATTTGTAAGACCGTAAGAAAAAAATAAAAAAAGTAAATTTACGTCTCGCACTGAATAACTTCAAAGAACGACGGACAAAAGGTACAATGTCGATATACGAGCTTTTTTTAATCGAAGACAGATAAATTTTTAGTTGAAAACTGAAGACCGCATCGAAATCAGATTAGCATTTTTTAAGATATAAGTTGCCAAAGTTGGGAAAGATCGCTTTATATGGCCACTTTGAAATTCCTTTGCCAGAAAGTCAGAAATAATATGTTTCTCTGACACAGAAAAATACATAGTAACAGTACACATCAAAATAAAATTATAAATTCCGAGGATATTATAATTTCATCCCTTAGAACGACGAGCGTAGCGAGGTCGGTTACGAAAACCGAAAAAAAATCTCATTTTTTTGTACGTGGTCCGATTTTGACAAAACATGTTTCATTTGAAAGGTATTGCTTTATGTAACTTAAAATAAAAATATTGAAAAAAATTGGAAAAAAAATGTAAGATTTTTTAAAAAAAAACCTTAATTTTCGTATCACACTAAATAACCGCAAAAAACGGTAGACACGGTGTATAATTTCGATATATGATTTTTTAAAATTAAAGACAAATAAATGCATGATGATAAACTAAAAACCGAATCGAAATCGAATTAGTAGTTTTTAAGATGCAAGTTGTCAAAGTTGGCTTAGTTTGTTTATATGGTCGCTTATAAATTCCTTAGGCAGAAAGTCAGAAACATTATATTTTTCTTACAGTTAAAAGTATGCATAGGTAATAGACATCATAATAAACAATTTTTTACGAGGATATAAAAAATTCATCCCTTGGAAAGCCGAGCGTAGCGATGTCTGTTACGAAAAATAAAAAAAAAGGCAGTTTTTTTTTATTGGATCGTCTTTCTAAGGGTTTCTAAGGAATGAAATTTTTATATCCTTGTAAAAAAATTATTATAATGATGTCTATTACCTATGCCTACTTTTAACTGTAAGAAAAATATAATGTTTCTGACTTTCTGGCTAAGGAATTTATAAGCGACCATATAAACAAACTAAGCCAACTTTGACAACTTGCATCTTAAAAACTACTGATTCGATTTCGATTCGGTTTTTAGTTTATAATCCTGCATTTATTTGTCTTAAATTTAAAAAAATCATATATCGAAATTATACACTGTGTCTACCGTTTTTTGCGGTTATTCAGTGTGATACGAAAATTAAGGTTTTTTTAAAAAAAATCTTACATTTTTTTTCCAATTTTTTTGAATATTTTTTTTTAAGTTACATAAAGCAATACCTTTCAAATGAAAAATGTTTTGTCAAAATCGGACGACGTACAAAACAATGAGATTTTTTTTCGGTTTTCGTAACCGACCTCGCTACGCTCGTCGTTCTAAGGGATGAAATTATAATATCCTCGGAATTTTTAATTTTATTTTGATGTGTACTGTTACTATGTATTTTTCTGTGTCAGAAAAACATATTATTTCTGACTTTCTGGCAAAGGAATTTCAAAGTGGCCATATAAAGCGATCTTTCCCAACTTTGGCAACTTGTATCTTAAAAAATGCTAATCTGATTTCGATGCGGTCTTCAGTTTTCAACTAAAAATGTATCTGTCTTCGATTAAAAAAAACTCGTATATCGACATTGTACATTTTAAATTTATTTTTAACAAGCAGAAACGTCTGCTAACGATTCTAAACATTTTTATATTAACCCCAAGACGTCACCCCAAGACGTGTGTACATAAGGAAACGCATGGAAAGATTTGCGATGTCCGGCGTGGCTTCCGTAGCTCAATTGGTTGAGAGCCTTGCACGGATTGCAAATGATGCGGGTTCAAGTCCCGCCGGAAGCGTAAATTTTTCCATTTTTTCCTTTAATATAAAAATTGTACATTTTGTCTGTCATTCTTTGAAGTTATTCAGTGCGAGACGTAAATTTACTTTTTTTATTTTTTTCTTACTTTTCTTTCAAATTTTTTTCTTTGTATTTTTTTTAAATTACACAAATCAATACCTTTCATTTGAGATACGTTTTGTCAATATCGGACGATAAAATAAAAAGATAGAATTTTTTTAATTTTCATAAAACACCTCGCTACGCTCGGCTTCCTAAGGGATGAAATTTCGATATCTTCGGAAAAAATCGTTTACTATGATGTCTATCTACTATCACCATGCAAAGCGGCTTGCTTCCATCCAAAAGTGCAGCTTTTTTTTCATAACTAGTATGACTAAACGGTTTTGCAGTTTTTTTTTAAGTTGTAATATAGTGCGTTTATGCAGTTTTTTTTTAAGTTTTAATATAGTGATATCAAGGCTGGAAGTAAATCAAGTGTTCCAATCTTTAAAATTTTAAAGATAAACTTCATACATAATACAAATGATTTCCCACACGAACATAATGCTTCATTAAATAAAAAAAGCTTACCAATAGTTTTTCTCATTTATTTACTCTTGAAGTCCACTAAAAGGCACTCTTTAAAAGCAGACATAAAAAGAAAATAAAATGGCAGTAAATACGTACCGGAAATTCGTCCTTCTACTCTGACGAGTCCTTTGACCAATAGAGACTGTATTTTAGTGGACAATGGGATATCTTATACAGCGTGTGTTTTTGATACGACCACATAATCAAAGGGTAGTTGACGCTTTGATGGTCGCGCTTTCAAAAAGATTACGACTTTGAATTCCATTGAAATAATCAGAAAGAAATAGCATTACTACTTTCGGCGCGATCCAAACTTCAAACGATGATGGGTTAGATGATAATATGTCAGTGTCCAAAATCACATTTTTTTTCAACCGAATACGTCACTTTTGATACTGGTTCGGATATGTGTTCATATCGATCTTAAAGTTTGATTCGGGTCGTTGGTCACAAAAAAACATAACTATACTCTAAAAGGTATGATAATTATTTATATTTGTAAAATGAACTGCTACAAAATTGTTATTTATAAATTCATTATTTATTGCTATTTTTTAGGAATTATTTCAGTTTGCGGCAGTATTTACCATACACCGTATACCCGTACTACGAAATATATTTTGGATTCCTTTGAGACTTATGGAATATCAGATTGAAGCGAACATTTCGAGCTTATTGCGCTGTACGATGAAGCAGAATTTTTCGTTTCAAAGTATATATATTTTGTACTTTTAATTTTTTACCGAGGATACAATTGTGTGCTGTGCACTTGCACGTATCCTTATTAGAGTTCTTGTAACTGAACCATTTTTTCCATTATTACACTATCAAGTTCCACATGTATCCACTGAATACGCGTGCCATATTTGACCAGTGGACACTCTAATTATTAATTTGGGCCAAAACTGACTTTAAAACCTTGATAACATTTTATATATAATGCACACTAAATGGTTTATGTGTCACTATAAAAGCCCAAAGTGTGAAATATTTGTTGCTTACTTCGAGCTTTTACCGGCATTGATTTGGTAAAACCTAGGTCTTACCACGGCGATCGGTAAATGTTGTATCAGGCAGAAGTTTTGACAAAATTCTATAAAAAACTAGTGCGTAGCGAAACCTTAATAGGGTGTGGATGCTCTCCCACGATAAGTACACTTCTGGAAATATAAACATTTTGTTAATTCATTTATAAATAGCGTTAATCTCTTATATAAATGATAAATCTCATATTTTACTTATAATTATAGAACAGTCCAGTGTGCGTAGCCGTATGCGCAAACGCTCACGATAATATATCTTTCGTAGCTGTCTATCTCTATCGCTCTTGGCCAGGCCCCGTAGTCGAATGGCATTTCTGCGACGGGAAACGCCACCGAAACGCCGCAGAAATGTAGTCTGGCTCTGTCGCTCCAATACGCACGAGCGATAGAGATAGATATCTACTAGCGTCTCGCTTCGTGATCGTTTGTGCCATTTGGCTACGCACTCTGGAATAAAGCCGCGTAAGTTAATCTAATTTGAACGGTATTTTTCTAATTGGGCGCTTATGAAATTATCCGCCTGTTGCTTCAAAGGCTGATCTCTTAATCTCTTTTTATTCAAATATTTTCACCGTCCGTTTTAATTGGGGCTAACGAGACGGAAAAATAAGGTAATGATAAGTTTGCGGAGGTTTTCGAATTAATTGCAAAATGCTAATAAATATCTTGTCACGGCTAATAAGGATCCGTTTGACACTTTGTAGTAACGGGAGAGGAATAATGTACGGTCATCTAGATGGCTTCCTTCACTGAGAGAAATTTGCATTGTGAATTTAACAAGTTCGACTTGTTGCGGTTTATCCGTTTGAATCAGCCAAACGTATGTTTAAAACAATATGTGTCAGGTTGTTTTTATAACATCGACTTATTGATTCAAATATATTGCCGATTCAAATGACAAGTAGCTTGTTGTTTGAACCAAAGAGCACGTAGGCGCTATTTTAACCAAAAAACTTGTTGAACGAACATGAAAACTGGTTGTATTTTTTCTCAGTGTTCCTTTGGTTGAAGCTAGATGACACTATTATTGGGCATTTTCAGAATTTGGGACTCCCCAATTAGCGTAAGTTGTTCAAAAAAATTTACTCACTGTCAGTTTTCTGACGACAATCAAGCGTGAAATTTCTATAAAAATATTGTTTTTGTGTTAATTACAATAAACTTTAAGCGATAATCTACATTCAGAATGTGAAAAAAATAATTTTTTAAACAGATTTTATGCTTAATTGTCGTCACAAAACTGACAACGAGTTAATTTTTGTTAACAACTTAGGCTAAGTAATTGGGGGTCCCAAATTCTGAAAATGCTCTATTACACATTAATTCATATCAAGTTAAGAATATAATCAAAATTGTCGAGAGATGGCAGTTACACATTTTAATGACAATGTCACACTTATTACTTAATCTGACAGTAATTTTGTTTATACTCGGTTCTCCTTGCTCTATAGTAAATCGAAAATGTCCAAACCGGTTTTTTCTCCTAACGTCTATTCATAAGCCATTTTCCTTCCCCAAGTATTTAACCGCTAACCTGCGCAATTGTAAAGGCATTCCGTGAATATAATGAGTGGGAACTGATGGCTGCAGCCCGGTAACCTCTTTAATGGCTCAGACCTATACTTTATTATTAGATTATGCTCGCTTTCATTTAGAAAGTCGACTCGTTTTTAATATTTAGCAAAATAATATGCACTGGTGGGTATCTAAATACATCTAAGTCAAGTTATGTATCGATTTGCTGTGGATATGATGACACTGACAGGTCAAAAGTAAAGTTATTTTTAGAACTGAAAATTGGATACTACTTACATGTTCCATGGTTATCCATATACTGTATACTGGCCTGGGTGTTTGGCACATGAACTGACATTTTCAGGGGGTATATGGTGTCATTTCCTTCCTTTTCATCCTTGAAGTGGTCCTAGGAGGCACGGTTCTGGAGATACGATTTTTAATTTTACCTTGTTCTAACAAACCACAATCAAGTCTTGGAATAAATAATAATTTCACCAGAATGTTCACTTCAGAAACGAACAAAGCATATCTGGGCCCATCATGACAAAAGTTTTCCACCGAAAATGTGTTTTTTTTTTTCACTACAAATCCGGATCAAATTTGCACTCAGAATACTCCTTCTAGACTGATTTATGTAAGGTCCAGTACTTAATAGCCCTCTGGATGAAAAGTTTGGGGACTTCTGAATTAAAATATCGCAAAACGCCAACTGATATGAATAGGCAAAAAACAGATTTCAGTTTGAAAACTTACATAAGTTATCACTAGAGATCTAGTAGTACAGTCAACCAATTGGAACCCTAGGCCACTGTAGAACTATGTCATAGTGACGTTATAAATCAGATTGTAAGAAATCTCTTACTGCTTGTCATTTTGACATGGTTGTAGAGTGGCCTAGGGTTCCAATTGGTTGACTGTACATGAGAGTGTGATAACGGAACAAGCACGACGAAGACTGTGAGGCATTTGTGTTGTATGGTGTTGGACATTTGCAGTTTGTTTTTGTCAATTTTGTGTAGATTAATTAACTGTTTTTTAACATAGTAATTGTAATTTTTTTAATATTGTATAACTATAGCTTTATTAACGGTGTGTGAACCTGCCTTAAAAATCTATATTATTTATGGTCATGGTTCATTAATATTTCTTGTATGTGGGTAGCTTTTGCACATTGTAATTTTTTTTTCTCAGTCACCCGTTGACAACGAATGATGTAAAGTGTTTGAAACGTCGGGATGAATTGTAAATTCATTATACGCGACATAATCCGTTTCCATAGTTTTATTTCATGAGTATAACTATCGCGGTAACCGAAGACAATATTATAAACGTATACTTTTACGACCTCAGCAATTAAATGCTAATTGCAAAAACTTTACTAACATCTTCAGCTTTTTACTTGAAAGTTTATTACAAGTTTATCGGAGAAAACTTATCACTGCTTCAATAAGTTCCAATGGAATATGGACTTTTATGAGACTGTAATAATATTCAAGTTCTTTTGAAATAGTTATCCTGATCATTAAGAGCTGCCAATATGAACTGGCAGTTGGATGGGTATCTTTTTATTACCCATGCTGATTCGCTGAAAAAGATATTTTTATGAGAGAAGTTAATAATGCAAATCTTAGAACAAAATTAAATTATTCTCATTTGAAAATACTTTAATTTGTATTTTTTAAGTAGTAACACTACTATTATACTATAAACATTAAATAAATGTCATATACAAAGAAAAAAAGTAAAAGTTTTAAAGTTAATAATGAAGCTAATTTTAAAGAAAAAACTTTTATTCTTGAGTCGAAGAATATAGTTAGCCTCATGACAGGATTTTTTTTAGAAATAGTGTACCTGTCACGTCAACTGTATGTAGTAATAAGTTTTTAGAAAAACAAATTATTTATTTATTTAAACTTTATTGCACATAAGTAAAAAAAATGTACAAATGGCGGACTTAATGCCTAATGGCATTCTCTACCAGTCGACCATCGGGCCAAACAGAGACAAGTAATAAAACCGGCCAAGAGCGTGTCGGGCCACGCTCAGTGTAGGGTTCCGTAGTTTTCAGTATTTTCTCAAAAACTACTGTACCTTTCAAGTTCAAAACAATTTTCCTAGAAAGTCTTTATAAAGTTCTACTTTGTGATTTTTTTCATATTTTTTAAACGTATGGTTCAAAAGTTAGAGGGGGGGGGACGCACTTTTTTCATTTAGGAGCGATTATTTCCGGAAATATTAATATTATCAAAAAACTATCTTAGTAAACCCTTATTCATTTTTAAATACCTATCCAACAATATATCACATGTTGGGGTTGGAATGAAAAAAAATATCAGCCCCCACTTTACATGTAGGGGGGGTACCCTAATAAAACATTTTTTTCCATTTTTTATTTTTGTACTTTGTTGGCGTGATTGATATACATATTGGTACCAAATTTCAGCTTTCTAGTGCTAACGGTTACTGAGATTATCCGCGGACGGACGGACGGACGGACAGACAGACAGACATGGCGAAACTATAAGGGTTCCTAGTTGACTACGGAACCCTAAAAATGGTGCAAAGAGAATGAAAAATAACAAAGATTAGAACTAATTGAAAACAACTAAAGTACATAAATAAGAATGGTGAGAGTTAAAATTTCATATGTTGAAAAATAGAATACACTTTTATTTGCATCAGTATTTTTTTAAACAACGGATGGTTATATATAAA
The DNA here is from genome assembly GCF_023078275.1 of Leguminivora glycinivorella. Lineage (NCBI taxonomy): Eukaryota > Metazoa > Arthropoda > Insecta > Lepidoptera > Tortricidae > Leguminivora > Leguminivora glycinivorella. Next base: position 16,384,733 of record NC_062986.1, on the reverse strand, counting down.
TAATTAAATAATATATGTTAGGTACCGGTTCATTGTCTGTAATTTTAATTAAATGTATATCAGTTTTCACAAATGCTGGACGAAGTTGCCAATAACTGGACACCACTAAAAAATAATTTATCATTCCTAACTACACATAGTTCATATTTATTTTAAACATATTTTAGTGCCCAGGTTATTCTAAAATTAATTCTATTAATAGATTACATATTTAAGAAATAAACTTTACATAAATTTGCTAAAAGTATTCTGATTCACAAGTTTTCATCAAGTTTTATAATTTTTTTTTTTGTCGAGCAGCAGTTTTTCGGAAATCTATCTAACACTCATGTTAGAGGATTCTATTCTCATCATTCCAAAAGTGATCTCTCATGCGAAGCAAAATTGTGCATTCAATTATCCTTTGAACGAGTCTATTTTGTGAATATTTCATCAAGCTTTTTATGAACATCCGTGACAGGTAAAGACCTACCTTTCAGCAGCTCATGTTATTGGTACCATTTCTTTTGATAAATGTAATAAGTGTACATTTTTTATAAACAAAGAACTCAGAAATATGAAATCGGCGATGAATTCACCAATGAATAGAGGATTAACTGCTTTCACATCTTGCTCTGATTTAGGTTAGTTACCTACCACAAATAAATACTAATTTTTGACATGCTTGGACACGCAGAATGAAATAAACACAAGTAAATAAGAACTTTGCTTTTATCCACAATACAAAATAGAACCCCCGACCCGACATAGTGGACCGATTTTGATCAATCATGGCTAAGAAAACTCCCGAGTAAGTCAGCTTTCAAAAGAAATGAAATCTAAATCGGTTCATCCGTTCGAAAGCTACCTAGTTACGATGCTCAAACTTATAACACCCCGTCGTTTTTGCCTCGGGGTTAGCGATGAAAAAAGCCGGAAAATTCCGTTTTTTTTTTCCATTTCCTTTGGTTTTTTCTCAGAAATGTATAGAAAAAAACCGCGAAACTTCAAGGAAGAAGGCACGCGTTTTATGAAGACAAATCGCCGGTGAGGATATTTTTCAAATTTACCGCATTTTTTACTGCCAAGGTCAGTTGACCATCAGTATATGATGAGAGTGAGAGTGATTAAAAAGCATACTAATTTTAATAATTTATTTGTTTTTTTTCTTAAAAAACACGAAAATTACATAAACTTCGGATAAAAAACATTTGATTTTTTCCGGTTTTTTCAACACTACTCGGGGTTACAAATATACTATGATAAATGTATGCAAATAAGCAAACGCAACCTTCTGAGAAGTAAGAATACGAAAATATCCCATTTGACAGGTAGACATTTGACATATTTTCATTTTGATTTGTTTTGTTATTCCTTCGAAGGCGGCGTGGCAGGTGAATTGATTCGATAACAAACAAGGCAGCGCCCCGGCGTGTATTTACAATTTTACATGCCTTATTATCGCTGGGAAAGGAGAAATAATATTTGAAATGTATTATTTAAGTTTCGAAAGAAAATACACAAGTTTTTATTATTGAAAATCTTGAGAGCTGAATACATACTCGTAGTTTTGAGTTTTTTTCATCACACCCGCACTTTAAATGTGCTATTGCACGCAGGCGGAGCGTGAGTTATAGAAAAATCGTTCTCCCAAGGGAATAATGAAATGTCTTGTACCGTATTTAACTTTTTTACATCTATTTACATATTTTTTACATTGCGATTGTGATGAAAAACATTGTAACTCGGGGAGTATGAATGAATATTACTAACTCGAGTCTTTAAATCGCTCCGGCAAGCCGTCGCGATTTAACTTACTCTCGTTAGTAATATTCAACTTCCTCCCCTTGTTGCACAATGTACTATTTCATCACACCCGCACTTTAAATGTGCTTTTGCACGCAGGCGGAGCGTGAGTTATAGAAAAATCGTTCTCCCAAGGGAATAATGAAATGTCTTGTACCGTACTTAACTTTTTTACATCTATTTACATTTTTTTCACATTGCGATTGTGATGAAAAACATTGTTTGTAACTCGGGTAGTATGAATATTACTAACTCGAGTCTTTAAATCGCTCCGGCAAGCCGTCGCGATTTAACTTACTCTCGTTAGTAATATTCAACTTCCTCCCCTTGTTGCACAATGTTCTATTTTTCTCTGAGTATGAATTATGTTTTTCGATGTAAATTTGATAAGTTTAATTAATATCACCACGTCCTGCTGTATAGGTACTTTTTGGTGACGAACACATACAAACCTAAGCTATTTAGATTAGATTAGATTAGATTTCTTTATTTCATGATAAAAATTACACTATAAATTTGCTACATGTCAAAATTATGTTTATCTTCTCATCATGATCGTCAAAAATTACATAATAAATTCCAAATAAAAATAATTGTGTCTCCCAAATGAGGATCGTCATTTACAAAGAAAGAAAATACACATGCCAAGCTAAATAAAATTAATAAATTAAGTTACAATATCATACCTAATAATAAACTTACCTAATAGAAAAGCATTCAAATGCGAATGTAAAACGAGTGGAAAGCGAGTTTCAATAATAAGTATTTTGTTGTAAAAGCAAACTGTATGTCTCACGTATTAAGTCGATATAGCGTTCGACATGTTTCGGTTCAATTTCGAGAACCTCTCTCAAGAGTAGCGACCCCGCCTTTAACATGTCGAACGCTATATCGACTTAATACGTGAGTAACCCGCTTAAAATATTTTTAAATATGTATGAGTCTCACGGGAGTTTTATAGTTAAAACTGTATGTCAGTAGTAATTTCCAGTTTTTCAAGCCATCCAAGGATTTATGATGTGTGTAGATTGTATATAAGGTACATCAAGGAAATTTCGACTGATAAATTTTTTCATGTTTTACAATGTTATAAGGCAGATTATATATGGCACCCGTGTTAAGAGGAAAAAAATCATCGAAAAAGTGAGCAAGTTGCTGTACCTAAGCTGAAATACCTAAGTACATAATTATATAAGCAATATGCTTTAATCTCTTTTGACTATAAATTATAACGTTTGCATCTCGTATATCTTAAAAATCTAGGTAACTACAATAGAAAACTATAAACTGTAGCCCACAACACATAAATCTGCCGGCAAATAAAACTGATACAGCAGGCAATATGTATGATTTGCAGCCATAAACATATCTCACGCCAGTTGTTCATATTTAAACTAGCAGATATTAGCTTCAGTTCTAAAAAGACCTAACTCACCATCGTTTTGTAGTAACTTACCACTTTCTGTTTGAATAATATCTTTTTCTCAAACATGCAATGAAATATTGTCTTTACGTTCCTTAAAATGGGCTGGGAAGTATCGCTTTTTGGGCGCAACAACTCGAGAGGACTGTAAAGGGATTTCATATTATTTTTTAGGCCTAGGCCTGCAAAGTAACTTTTTTTTTATAAAATATTGTCCTTTAGAGCCTTTTTTTTTATTTCATTGTATGTTTGAGAAAAGCACTATACATGCCTCGGCGTGAAAACGGATTCCCGGCCTCGTATCCCTATCCGGCCTCGCTCGCACGCTCGCTCGGCCGTATATACCCACTTGGCCGGAAATCCTCATTTTCCCGGCCTCTGATGTAATGTACTATTTCTACTCCCGTACTGTTATTCGTGAGTTACAAGGTCGTGCATAGAACTTTAAAACCCTACATAAAAGATGTCAGGACAAGTCTATGTAGTCTATACCCTGAAAACATTTAGTAGCAGTAGCACGATATAGTTGTTACAGTTCAGTAAATACATTGCTACCAACTTAACAAACCAATTCGCAGAGTCGAGACTCCTTCGTTTTCTGCTGCGTTCATTGGCGACGCGTCGAATCGCATTCAAATGTATGAGAACTCGATTCAACTCTGCTCGATTCGTCTTAGTGGCCAGGCTTCAAAGAACCATACCATAGACAGTTTTATTTTCATGTTTGCACTCAAACTGCATATTCAAAATGGTAGGCGGTCCACTAGATAATTAAAGATGACTGAAAGTAGGTATTTGTTGATTTATAATTTTCTTTCAAAATAAGTGCTTGGTCGTAGAAAAAGTATTGTATGCAACGGTGTTTAACTGAGTCAAAAAATGCTCGTGGCGTCTTTATTAACAATTTTCGGCTTCGCCTCAAATTGTTACCCACGCCACTCACCTTTTTTGACCTCTTTTAACCACCAGTTGCATAAAATACTATTAGAAATACAATGGTGTACGTTTGTAGTATCTTGCGGTTGGATACGGCTTTTTGTTGATAAGTAAAAGATGATGTTTCTCATTTTTATCTACTCCCCTTGGTATCTATTTCAGGTATGCTCATAAAAAAGAGCGTAGTTGAGGCAATGAAATTAAAATATGTTTAAAAATGTAGTTTCTACTGTTTTGAGTGTTTTTTTATACTATGTCGGTGGCAAACAAGCATACGCTCCGCCTGATGGAAAGCGGTCACCGTAACCTATGGACGCCTGCAACTCAATAAGTGTCACATGCGCGTTACCAACCCATTAGAAACTTATACACTCCCTTTTTCCGTGTTAAGTACACAGCAAAAAGGAGTGTACAAGTTCCAAGGAGGGTTCAGGTTGCCGACGACTCAAAGGACAGTAGATAGAACAAATTTAGTTTCGTAGGTCCTTCCGTCACCAGCACACCGCACCCTCGTTGAGCTCTGGCAGCCTTACTCACCATACAAAATACCTATGTTTGACGGAGGAAATAAGATCACAGTTCTGTCTTGAAAAATCGGGACAATGCGTGTTTTTCAGGAATCGTTTGAAACAAAAATTTAGAACAATTGCAGCAACTTCAACAATGCAAATAATTCAAAAGTGCTTAGGTGCGTCACCACAGAACTAGATAGAAGAAACAAGTTCATCTATTTGTATAGGGGCCGAGCGTGTCAAATTTTGTACTGAAGTTGTTTCTTGCCTGTAATTTTAAATATGTCTAGGGCTCTTGATTGTTCATAATTTTTGTGTTGTTGCAATTGAATATCACGTAACGAGGCATTTTTTATGTTTTGATTGACTTCAACTTACAAAAATTGACGCCCGAAAGCTGCAAGCTGCGATTGAAGACGGACAACTCAGTGGATTTCACTGAGTTCATTTGACACGCTAAGTAGATACGTTTGCTTGATCTAGTGTGCGTCACATTTTATTCAGTGGTTAATTGAACTTGATCATTTTCATCGTTATTTCATAAAGAACATGGAACCAACATATAGCCCCTCAATATGGTATATTAACCGCAATTTAATTAGGAAAACAAAAGGGCTCAATAAACCTTTCACCATCAATCAAAATGTCCGTGCATGATAAATACCATCATCGACTTTGGCTTCCGTTTTATTGTTTTCGGTTCGGCAATAAAAATATTAATTAAATCCATCCCAAATACAACTTGTGTTCCCACTTCACACACCAATATCAATTGTATGAAGCAAAAGCGCTTACGAATACAGAACCCGATATCGGGTCATTGGCAATAGATTCGTTCACAACATTGGTCCTTCAGACTCGACTGGCTCTTTTTAGAATAGTTTCGCCATGTCTATCTGTCCGTCCGTCCGTCCGCGGATAATCTCAGTAACCGTTAGCACTAGAAAGCTGAAATTTGGTACCAATATGTAGGTATATCAATCACGCCGACAAAGTGGTAAAATAAAAAGTGGAAAAAAATGTTTTGTTAGGGTTTTTCGATTCATTTTTTGTTTCTTTAGATATATACTCGTATTATTAGATATGCTTACTTATACCACATTTGCTTTGAGTCACTATTTCTACGCTCAATATATTATTAAAAAAATAGTGCGCCGAGTCCCTCCGCACGGAAGAAGCCAAAAAACTTAGTAAATTGCATAAGGGTAATTCCGAATGACGGAAATCCTCTGGTAATTCCGAAAGGCGAATCTTGATATGATGGAAATATTGGTGATTTTTATGCGGCTTTCGTAATTACACGTTTCGAAATTACCCTAGTACCTTACTTAACATAAATTTACAAACATTCTGTAAAATGACCGTCACGTTTTGCTTTTAGTTACCTGAACTTCGGTTCTGCTATTGAGTCCAAGGCTAAAACTGCAGCAAAAAAACTTGGCATCCTTTTTAAAGTGAGGCGGTATTTCTCGTCGGAGCAACTTCTCTCCTTATACAAGGCGCAAGTTCGCTCGTGTATGGAATACTGCTACCACTTGTGGGACGGCTCTGCCAAATACCAGTTGGCAGCCTTGGACTCAATAGAACGTCGAGCTCGAAGACTCATTGGCGACGTTCCGGCAGGCAAGGCAGGATTACAAAGCCTCGAGCATCGCCGTCGAGTTGCGTCCTTGTCCGTCTTCTACCGGGTACATTCTGGAGAGTGTGCACAGGGACTGCATGACCTGGTTCCTCCTTCCCCGTTCCATCACCGAACAACCAGGCGCGGGGAGCGGTTTCACCCTTACGTTGTCGACCTACCTTTCATTCGCACGAAGAGGTTTGCCTCTTCTTTCCTAATGCGAACTGCTAAGGAATGGAACATGCTCCCCTCGTCTGTATTCCCGGGCGAATACAATCTGGGTGAATTCAAGTCAAGAGTGAATAGGCTATTACTGAACCAGTGAGCTACAACCTCGGCCTTGTCGTCACTTTACATCAGGTGCGACTAAGGTCAATCACTGGCCAGTTTATAATAAAAAATAAAAAAAAGTTACTTCCATATTTTTTCTGTTTTAATTATTTTTGTGAAATATGGGACTACGCTTCGGGAATAACGGAAATAAATAGAAAAGCGTGCTTCTAAAACAATATCTATTTAAGGAATGAAAGACAATCGAAAATATAGACATATTTCTACACATATAAATATATCACATAATTTTACATTGCTAGTTGCTCCAATTATTAAAAACACAAACATAAACTCATTAATTGGCATATTCCTGGCATCAGTCTAGCATTTTTTTTTTACAATTCGAGTTGGCAACACCGAGCGTTAAACGTAAGGCTGTCTACAGACACTCTTAAATTTCATAATCTGAAAAAATCATAATCTTATCATAATCGGTCTAATTTCATAAGATATGATTTTTTAAGATTATGAAATTTAAGACTGTCTGTTGTCAGCCTAAGGTTGTCAGTTAGAAGTCGCAATAGAAGTTTCGCTTCAAAAAAACCACCTCCTCGAAATAACTTCCAACATAATTCAACTTGCTGTTGTTGCACTATAACTAGTTTCATTTGATTCCGACACAAACAGTCCAAAGTTAATTTAATTTGCAGCATAATAAACCTCAGTCCCAGAGCTGTGGCGAAGGAAAACTAAATTTCGACTGGCCTTGGGGGTCCATTCTGATGTAAAATGTTATTTTAGTTTTGATTAATGTAGTTTTGGTGATAGGTCCGTCTGGCAATTGAAAACGGCTGGAGTCATGGATGTTTTCTATGTATATTAGTAGTTATTTATCAGTAATTATGTATATCGTCGCCTGGCACCCATAGTACAAGCTTTGCTTAGTTTGGGGCATTGGGGCTAGGTTAATCTGTGTAAAGTGTCCCCACAATATTTATATTTATATTCATAACCACAAAATTAAAATTTTGAAAAAAACCCCGACGGCGACGTAGTAGACGGATTTTCATGAAACATGGCTAAGAACACTCCCGACTAACTCAGCTTTCAGACAAAAAAAAACTAAATCTAAATCGGTTCAACTGAGTTGTTCTTAATGGCCATTTTTTTTCGATAAATCTAGTTAATAACACTAATATATTTAACTAAAATTCCCGAATTGAAAGGGGGGCTCCTTTCCATTTTAGTATTTTCGCTCCTGTAGCGTCTTAACACAACTCACTGGTCGTTCGCATCTACGCTGTATTGCGCAATAGGAGCGTTTATCTACCAGTGTTTGTGCTGTCCAGAATTTTCACATGCGTTTTCAATACAAATCGCCCGTCGTCCAATCTCCTTCCTTCCGATATGCTCTTAGAGCTCGGCCACACATGCGCGTTTTGAGAGCGTAGGCGGAGCGTTAGCGGAGCACAATGATAGCGGTGCGCTGGACGAACGCTGGCGTTGCGCCCAGCGGACGCCGGCGGGAACTAACGAGCGCGGATTGCGAGCGGAACGCCAGCGTTCGTCCGGCGCACCGCTGTCATCGCGCTCCGATAACGCTACGCTATCAAAACGCTTTATGTGTGGCGTAGGCTTTATAGTATAACAAGATGTCTAGTTTGTATATCAAAATTGTACATGCGAATTGGCCTCCCAATTTCAACTCTGTTTTGATTTATTGCGTTGTGAAAAAGTTTTTGTTTGTGTTTAATATCTTTTATTTTGTGTTACTTACAGTACTATTTATGCTTTTATTTTTTACTTTAGTGAGAATTGCCTAGAGTCATAAATTAAACTATTTTTGTTGACTATGGATACCACATACCAAAGAAAATGCGATCAAGTCCACTAGTGGCGAAACCGGGATTCGAACCCGCTTTAACTTACACAGCTAACGTGCTCACCATTATACCACCCGTGATACCCGCCGAAAATTCTGTGTAGTATGGTATCCCTGAAATACTAGTAACAAATCAAAATATACCTACTTATTTAATATAATAATTTGATTTGTTCACTAGTTCGAACTGACACTGACACAATATAATGTCTCTGGTTATAACCAAATTGAATCCACACACACGGAACGCAATATACTGTTATCGGATAACTCTATTATAGTGCCACGGAAAAAAACGTACTCATATCCAATGGTGCAAGAGCGCTTACGGTGTATTTTTCGGATAACTTGCAATTTTGTTCTGAAAAATAACGTTATCTAACGCTTTATTTTTTACGGTTACACGGAGCTTTGTTTGACAATAACGATGAATTTTGTGATAAAAACCATCTGTGCTCTCTCTCCGGATCCAAACTGCCTTTATAGCAAACTAGCTTTTGCCCGCGGCTTCGCTCGCGTTAGAAAGAGATAAAAAGTAGCCTATGTTACTTTCCATCCCTTCAACTATTTCCGCTTAAAAAATCACGTCGATTCGTTGCTCCGTTTTGCCGTAAAAGACGGACAAGCAAACAGACATACACACTGTCCCATTTAATATTAGTATGGATAAACAGACAGACAGGGTTGTTTTTTAGTGCTAATGCTAGTAAGTAAAGTGTTCGAAACGTCGGGATGAATTGTATATTCATTTTACGCGATTTAATCAGTTTCCATATAGTTTTATTTCATGAGTAACTATCGCGGTAACCGAAGATACCTACCTATTCGAAAATAACAAAACACACATAAATCCTGACGACTGTATTAAAAAGGCACATGCAATTGCTTAAGTTTCAGTGCCAGTCTTTTTTTTATAATTATTATAAATGGGCTTACTCTTGGCCACAGACTAGCCAAAAGCAAAGACGTGGCCTACGGTGGAGTGAGCTCGCCCAGAAGATGAATGTTCACCCTAGATTTGAAGGTTGCCGGGTTACATGAGCTCGGAAATATAGCCGCCGGCAAGGAATTCCACTCCTCAGTCTTAGCAATAAATGGGTAAACAGAAGAAAGAAAACAGAATGGTGTGATATTTCAAAAAATAATGATATTACATCATCATAATGATATTAGCCCTTATTCGCCTACTGCTGAGCACAGGTCTCTTTTCTAGTAAGCCACTTTCCCCGATCCTGAACTAATAGTCTCATTCAGTTAACATATTCATTTCTTCCTCCACAGATCACCGTATTCAGGATCCAAGAGCGAGCCGAAGGGGGGGAAGTTCAAGAGCTGGACCAGGTCATCTTAACAGCTCTGTTCCGAGCGCAACATCTGTCACCAAGCGAGCAACTGTCTCTGGCACTAACATGGAACAGAGTGGACATCGCGCGGTCAGAGATTTTCGTGTACGGACAGGAATGGCCTCCAGGTAAGGATATCAGCAATAGATTCATCATCTAGAAGTAAAAGGAAGTGAGATGAAGATGGATCAAATCATTTTAAAAGAACTGCTCCGAGCGCAAACTCTGTCACCAAGCGAGCAACTGTCTCTGGCACTAACATGGAACAGAGTCGACATCGCGTGGTTAGAGATTTTCGTATATGGACAGGAATGGCCTCCAGGTAAGGATATCAGTAATAGCAATATTCATTTTCTAGAGGTAAGAGATGGTGAGACAGACATGGATCAAAGTGATCTTAAAAGAACTGCTCAACAGCGAAACATTTGTCACCCAGCGAATAGCGGAAATCTTTGTGTATGAACAAGAATGGCTTCCAGGTAAGGGTATCATCATCATTATCATCATTCCCTTGCCCTTTTCCCATTATTTGGGATCGGCGCAGCAGATCATCTTCCTCCAAGAATTATAATGTTCTTGAGCTAAAAATAAAATTTAAATAGATGAGGCACTGCATCCAGACTGTATAGGCACTTAACGTCAGGTTGGGTCGGTGGTCAAATGCCAATAATAATAAAAAAATCGTCCTATTTGTAAAACACGTATTGTTCTTTTTACTCATTCTCGTTCCATTCGCCTTTAAATTGAGACATGTAACGAACTGGGCTATTGCTTGTAAATTATTCCACCTAAATGTGTCCTAAAATTGCTCGGGCTAATGAAAATTTATCCGACGCCAGGGAATGGACACTAAATTGGAATAACCGTGGAGTCATTGATTTGAAAAGTAGGGATAAGGCTTTTTATAAATTAAAAGACCGATCTGCCCTAGTGGACATTTATTTGTGTGATGAGCACAGACAATTGTTACTGAGTCGTGGGGGTTTTCTTTGTATTTTAAATACATAATTGTAATGTAATACACATGTATCGTAACTTAACGTTGTCAGAGTACCCACAACACAAGCCTTCTTGAGCTTACCGTGGAACTCAATCTGTCGAAGTATGCCCTTTAATATATAATTTCGACTAAACATTATCATTTGATTCATATGGGTGCTGAGGTCGCATCACGCGCGCATCTGGTCGCATAGCCTGCACGCTTGGCTCGCATTCGTGTAGAACAGAGTTCCTGATATCGCTACGTTAATTTTTGATGCACATGTGCCATATCCTTATAATATATAAGTCAATGTATGGAGCAAACACCGGAGGCGCCCGGGCTTTGCACAAACACACATATTTGCTAACACATAGTGAGGGCAGAAATGAGGTTTAATAACTTCAATTAGGGATTGGAATCGGCGGGTAGTTTAATAGAAATTTAATTATTAAGTTTTGTGGAAACCTTTATTAGAAGGACTAAGTACCTATATTTGGGTTCTGATTGATAAGCAATGGTGTGTCAACTCACATTTCCACCATTTTGAGAAAATGGCGTGTAAAATTTTCTTCCTAGTTTTGACAGTTCCATTCCTTAGTGTACGCCTGAGTGGACGCTTGGAGCGGTGCGTTCGGCGGGCAGCGGGTACGCTACGCGGCGTCCACTCAGGACACTTGTATGAGATTCAATAGGCTACTTGACCCTTTTTAGGGTTCCGTAGTCAACTAGGAACCCTTATAGTTTCGCCATGTCTGTCTGTCCGTCCGTCCGTCCGTCCGCGGATAATCTCAGTAACCGTTAGCACTAGAAAGCTGAAATTTGGTACCAATATGTATATCAATCACGCCAACAAAGTGCAAAAATACAAAATGGAAAAAATGTTTTATTAGGGTACCCCCCCTACATGTAAAGTGGGGGCTGATATTTTTTTTTTCATTCCAACCCCAACGTGTGATATATTGTTGGATAGGTATTTAAAAATGAATAAGGGTTTACAAAGATCGTTTTTTGATAATATTAACACTTTCGAAACCGGGCTCTACGCGGCGCTACGACATTTTCGCTACATACGGGGAAACCCATGTAATCGGCTACGCTTCTACGAGCGGTGTGCCCGACAGTCGGGTTCTTGGTAGCGAAAGTGTTAATATTTTTGGAAATAATCGCTCCTAAAGGAAAAAAAAGTGCGTCCCCCCCCCCTCTAACTTTTGAACCATATGTTTAAAAAATATTAAAAAAATCACAAAAGTAGAACTTTATAAAGACTTTCTAGGAAAATTGTTTTGAACTTGATAGGTTCAGTAGTTTTTGAGAAAAATACGGAAAACTACGGAACCCTACACTGAGCGTGGCCCGACACGTTCTTGGCCGGATTTTTGTGCCAAATTCGATATGAGTCTAGTAGCCTATTGTTTGATATGCACACCGTACGCCCCGCCTCGCTGCACGCTCAATATGAGCGTACTCAGGACTTATACTTACTGTCACGGGTCTGTCTGTCCCCGTAGCCGAATGGCATTTCTGCGATGCGAAACGCCGCAGAAATATAGTCAGGCTCTGTCGCGCCAATACGCACGAGCGATAGAAATAGATAGCTACGAAAGTGATATTACAGTCTTGAGTCTCTGAGTTGTCTTTGTGCATTCGGCTACGCACAGTGTAGTGTGAAAACAAACAATGTAGCGTTTCAGTAAACAGTGGGCTGGCGGGGCTTTAGGCAGCATCCACACTTATGAGACGCATGTCTTGCGGCGCGGAACGGACGTCTCCGCCACGCCGCCTGAATGTAATTCAAAAAACGTCTCCTCAGTACATTATTACGTGTTAGATGTAGTGGAGTGTGTTCGTGTATATATTTATGTATGATTCCGACACTTTGGTCAATATTGACACTAAAAAGTCAAATACGGGCTTCAAACAATCAATACGAGATTCGTATCGAGATCACGTAAACAGTCAGATTTTTTTTAAAGCAGGCGAAAAAAAATAGTTTTTCCTAATATATATTTGCTTTTATAGTTTCCCTAAAATATTAAAAAGAATTATGATAAGGCTACAATATTTTGTTTTTTTACTATTTGATCAGTAAAATAGTACATTACATCAGAGGCCGGGAAAATGAGGATTTCCGGCCAAGTGGGTATATACGGCCGAGCGAGCGTGCGAGCGAGGCCTGATAGGGATACGAGGCCGGGAATCCGTTTTCACGCCGAGGCATGTATAGTGCTTTTCTCAAACATACAATGAAATAAAAAAAAATGCTCTAAAGGACAATATTTTATAAAAAAAAGTTACTTTGCAGGCCTAGACCTAAAAAATAATATGAAATCCCTTTACAGTCCTCTCGAGTTGTTGCGCCCAAAAAACGATACTTCCCAGCCCATTTTAAGGAACGTAAAGACAATATTTCATTGCATGTTTGAGAAAATACAATTTTACGGCTTCTCCAGCGTCAAGGTTGAAATAAGTCATAAAATTTTCACATCCTGAAACACCGGTTGCATACACCAGCAATTCCCGAAAAGTTTGTACATTTGGATCACGTCTCCGATTTTGATAAAAATTGGTAGGCTGATAGAGTCGATGATGCTGAGCAAGATCCACTAGGTTTCCCAAAATGTCCTAGGTTGTTTGTATGAAACTTTCCTTTTTTGTTACCGAAAATGTATAGAAATCTGGTAACAAAAAAGGAAGGTTTCATACAAACAACCTAGGACATTTTCGGAAACCTAGTGGATCTTGCTCAGCATCATGGACTATATCAGCCTACCAATTTTTATCAAAATCGGAGACGTGATCCAAATGTACAAACTTTTCGGGAATTGCTCACTGTACGACCTTCCGTGTTACATGGACACCGATTGTTCGCCTCGTCGCCACCTGTAAACTTTGCTTTCAGCATAGATTAAATGGTCGTAGTTACGCAGAAACGTTCCAATCCATCTGAAATTGTCATTGAAATGAAAGACTTGTTTTTCATACAAGGTCAAAAACTTAATGACAATTTCATGTGGATTGGAACGTTTCTGCGTAACTACGTCCAAATATAAGAAGATCATACATTAAAATCCATCCCATACATTAAAACGCCACCGCCTAAAAACGCGCATACACTACACCACACATAGATGGCGCCACAAAAAAATGTCATGTAGCTTTCGATTATACGTTGTTGGTGGCGTTAAGTCACTTTTGACATAGATTTATGGCTTTATGGTCGCATTTCAATATATGTGGGATGTTATGATCTCATTTAAAAATATTAAGCGGGTTACTCACGTATTAAGAAGATATAGCGTTCGACATGTTTCGGTTCAATTTCGAGAACCTTTCTCAAGAGTAGCGACACCCCGCCTTTACATGTCGAGAGCGCGACGCATACTGCGGGCGCTTGCTCGGTGCGCGCGGCTGCTGAGGACAGGCGCAGGGGGGGTCGGCGGCGCGGGCGACGTCACCGTGGCGAGATCGGAGCTACCCACTATGTTACTTTTGTCAAAAGCAGGATTGCACACAACACTTATTACGTCACTTGTTAAGGGTGCGTTTACACTGGGGACCGACGTAGTGCCTAGAACTGTTTTGTTTTTTTAAATATGTATGAGTCTCACGGGAGTTTTATAGTTAAAATTGTTATGATCTTCTTATATTTAGTCTATGCTTTCAGTGTTCCATCGTAAAATAATATGTTATCTTTAGGATTATGCTCTGCAGTTTTCAAAGAGTTTATTGACACTTTAGTACTTGGTTTTTAACCCCCGACGCAAAAACGAAGGGGTGTTATAAGTTTGACGTGTCTGTCTGTGTGTGTGTGTCTATCTGTGACATTGTAGCTCCCTAACGGATGAACCGATTTAGATTTAGGTTTTTATGTTTGAAAGCTATGTTAGTCGGGAGTGTTCTTAGCCATGTTTCATGAAAATCCGTCCACTATGTCGGGGGATTTTTCAATATTAAAAAAAAATTTTTTTTTGATTATCTAACCGCTAACAGGCCTGAAAAATATGTTCCATTCCATATCCTAATCTGAACTTTTGTTGGCAAGTTTTTATGTCCAGCTGGCCGGCGGTGGTATCTGTTGATTGTACTAATATCTGTCACAAATGTTACGATATTTGACGACCGGTCTGGCCTAGCGGGTAGTGACCCTGCCTGCTACGCCGCGGTCCTGGGTTCGAATCCCTGTAAGGGCATTTATTTGTGATGAGCGCAGATCAGCAATTCCCGTCAACTTTGTACAATGCCACGTCAGCAAATTTTAATTGATCCTATTTTGTTACCAACATTTAGTAATATAATTCGACTTTCGTAAGATATATACAGGATAATTGTTATAATTAAGAAAATATAGATACTAGAGAACCTTAATGACGAAATAAAACTTAATAAAATCTCAATTAATCAACAAAATCTTGGTAACAAAATAGGAATTAATAAAAACAAATTTAACTTTTCCCTTAATTTTTGTACAAAGTTGACGGGAATTGCTGAGATATTTTTTCCTGTCATGGATTTTTTCTATATAAGTATTTGTATATTATATATATCGTTGTCTGAGTACCTGCAATACAAGCCACCTTGAACTTACCGTGGGAGTCAGTCATTCTGTGTAAGAATGTCCTATAATATTTATTTATGCAAAACTTGATTGCCTTTTCTAAAATAAATCATTTAACCCCGTTTGCACACACGGCCTTCACAGGTCCCTGTTACACCAGATGTTCCGGACCTCATCGTCAGCTGCTAACTTTGCTTTCAGAGTTCCGTCGTAAAATAACATGTTATCTTTAGGGTTTACGCTCTTCGCGTTCTTAAAATCACTTGAGTGCCTATTTTTTTGTTATGAAAAGACTAGGGTTCAGGGTTTTGAGAATTGGCCATTATAATGACATAACACACACTAACATACACAACATACGACGGGTACCTCGGCGGTCGGGGTGGTGTAGCGGTTTAGCACGTCAGCCGCGATCTCATGTATCAACCTGTATAAGTACTATAAGTAGGTACGGCACATCTATAAGCTTGGTAATATAACAGTATAATACGCCCGATACAAAAACACCGCCTACAATAGTAAATCGGCTTATTAGATAAAGGCTTATAGTTAGGTACAAGGTACAAATAGCAAACTAATAGGTGTTATCACAGCAAAGCTGCTTTCACGTGTTCCCAATAATTGTAATATTAACATCAATTTACTCAGGAGATTAAGTTGTAGAAACATAAGTCACAGCTCTGATAGTGCGAGAAGTACTGTCACTGTACGAGTATGGGAGCAATTTTTCGTATGGAAAGACATCACTTTGTACAGCTGTATCTAATATACGTAAGTGTAACGCCGTGTTTTGCGTGGGCGACGGTCGCGCGACTGTCGCGCGACCGTCGCCGTCGTGTCTCATGCTTCCATATCGATAAGGTTTGATTTCGTATGCGTCGCATCGCCGTCGCGCGACTATCGCGCGACCGTCGCACACGCAAGCCACGGCGTAACAATTGAAGCTTGTACTAAGTGTCCTGAGTCGACGCTGCATAGGGTAGACGTACGCTCTGCTCTGAACGTTCACTCAGGCCTTATATTAAAGCTGTGCTAATCAAGCCCGGTAGCCATGCGCCAGCCCCGGGTGGGGGGCTGTCCAAAATTACACTTCATCGCGTTTCAGATAAAAAATCATATCCACTTCTATTTACTACCGATGACGACCGGTCTGGCTCAGTCGGTAGTGACCCTGCCTGCTAAGCCGCGGTCCTGGGTTCGAATCCCGGTAAGGGCATTTATTTGTGTCATGAGCACAGATATTTGTTCCTGAGTCATGGATATTTTCTATGTATATAAGTAAGTATCTATTTAAGTGTGTATATCGTCGCCTAGCACCCATAGTACAAGCTTTGCTTAGTTTGGGGCTAAGTTGATCTGTGTAAGGTGTCCCCAATATTTATTTATTTATTTACTTACCTAATACCTAAATAAAATAAAAAAAACGAAAAAAGCATTTTTGTGTCATTTTCATAGAGAAAAAGGAAAATATTGACGAAAATATCACTATCGGTTTGCTATTTCTTTAATTCAACTTTAATTTTTCAATTCAATTGATGAGAAGACACATACTGGACATGTATTATATTTACAATGTAAAGGAGATGGAAGGGTTAAAATGGAAAGTGAAAAAGAAATGCATATTTACATTCATGTATGCAATATGTATGAATTCTGTGGGGTCTTGTGTAGCCAAGTTCTAATACACTTTTAATGTATTTTGTACTTATATTTAATACTCCTCGTCTGGTCTACAAGCTGATTTTTTTTTTTTTATACTACGTCGGTGGCAAACAAGTATACGGCCCGCCTGGTGTAAAGCGGTCACCGTAACCTATGGACGCCTGCAACTCAAACAGTGTCACATGCGCGTTGCCACCCCATTAGAAACCTGTACATTCCCTTTTGCTGTGTTAAGTACACAGCAAAAAGGAGTGTACAAGTTCCAAGGAGGGTTCGGGTTGCCGACGACTCAAAGGACAATAAATGGAACAAGTTAGTTCCGTAAGTCCTCCCGTCATCAGCACACCGCACCCTCGTTGAGCTCTGGCAGCCTTACTCACCGACAGGAACACAACACTATGAGTAGGGTCTAGTGCTATTTGGCTGCGGTCTTCTGTAAGGCGGAGGTACTACCCCAGTTGGGCTCTGCTCTAGATTCGAGCGAGACGATATCCGCTGTGCTGTGCCCTACCACACAAAGCGGAATATCATTCGCTATGCCCTACCTCCTACTCAAATGTTGGATGATTTAAAAATGTTTGTTATTTTATATGTATGTTATGGAATACTAGCTTTTGCCCGCGTACTTAAGTAATATAATCATGTTTAGGAAGGTGAAGTTTCGAATAAAATAATAAATATAATCTATTTTTCCCATAGAAACTTTGGACCGCCATTTCACCCCCTTAGGAGGTAAATTTTGCAAAATCCTTTCTTAGTGCTCCACTTCACCATATAAGGAACCGACGTGCCAAATTTGGAACCTATGCCGGTTTCGGCTGTTCGTTGATTATTTCAGTCAGTCAGTTTCTTATTTAGATATCCACAACAACATTTCTTGTCATTTTACTAGTCTAAAATTAATGTTTAGTTAAGTACTCGGAATTGAACAAGTAGTTGTAATTGTCCGCCAGTCGAAATTGTCCCAGTATACTCTTGTTTAATTTGTGGGAGTAGGTAATGAAGTGAAATTGAAATGAAACTTGATTATAATTGTATTCTAAACATCACATATTAATAGCATTTATTACAGTGGTTATTGTGGACAACTTGTTGTGCCAAAGGGGCATCCTCGCGAGAACAATCACCAAAATATTTTTCTAAGGTAGGTAAATTTTATGTTTTTCCTACTCAGAATCATGAGCCCTTTCGATCTAACTAGGACAAAAAACAAGAGACAAGAAGTGGTTCCAAAATTTTCTATTATTTTGCATACTTTCCACTTCGTAACCGCTGAACAAAATGTTTTAAAAACGGTTACGAAGTGGAAAAATTGAATTAGAGACGCTTTTTTTACCTAGTAGGATCAAAAGGGCTCGTGATTCTGAGCAGGAAAAACATTAAATTTACCTATTTTGAAAAAAAAAAGTGTTTTAATCTTTTCTCGCGAAAATGGCCAAAGAAGAAGTCAGCAATGTATGGTGTCGGAGCACTTAGTGCTACGACGCTGATTTTCAGTGGACCTTTAAACTTATTAGGGTCTTCCAAACCTATCGACACGCGGAATCTTGATCGCCGACCAAAAATCTTTCGTTAGTCTGAGCATGCGTACGCATGCGTTCAGCGACAATGACTCGTAAGCGTCTCATACTACGAGTTATGTTTGGTCGGCTAGCGGGGATTCCGTGGATAGGTTTGGGAAAACATTAAGGCATATAAAAGTACAATCATGTCCTTGTTCCAACACAAATGTGTTATAAATTGTTAATTACATTCTTTGGAACGATAATTAAAACCGAACAAAGTTCAAACACGTTTAGATTTCACGCACGGAACCCTAAACTCACTTTGCATGCTCCGTCAGCCTACAAAAGTTCCAGAATCCAGACCCTCTACCATGAGATTGTTACGCTTTAGAATACGTACTTATGTAACTCGGTACTCGTTTTTGACGAAAGATCTGATTGTCAAAATATCAAAAGCGCGAGCATAATGGGAACAATTTTAAGAGTCATTGGGAGTACTAAATTCAGAAATGATTCGTATACCTGAACCAGTTTCTTTTCTAACAGTTTAGTCTAAATAGAAATCACATATCCTCCAAATACAACTTTTTTTACTGGAAAGTCCGATTAATCCGTTAAACTTATACATATAATAAAAAGCGGTCATTCCAATTTGAATGACCGCTTTTTATTTGGCAGCTGTCGAGGTCAAAAATTGACACGTTTTCTCATTTGTAGTCTGCCTCTTTTGCACTCGTGGAATGTTCATTGTTACGTCTACATGACAGCTTCTCTTTTGCTCACTTCAGCAGTCGAAATAACAGGTGTGTGCTTTTCCACACAAATGAGGGTGATTTTTGAACCTCGCATACGGGATTTTGTCACTAAAATACTGGTTGAAAACGGTGACTTGCTTATTATTTTCAGTGACAATTTTCTGAATTCGAACGCGTGAGACTCAAAAATCGGCCCGTCTGTCATGTTCCAAGGCGTTTACGCAATCGAGTTACATTTATTGAACTTTTCGAAAACTCGTGGTACATTCTCTCATGAAATGATAAAACGACTTTGGCATCAGGTGTCTTGGCAAGCGAATTTTGAGAAGTCATTTGTTTCGACATTACGATACAATAAATAGAACTTTGTTACAAAAAGATAAGTTTGACGGAAGACGGAAAGAGTGAATTTGGTTGCGTTGGTTGTTTCAAAGAATTTATAGGTAAGTACATTTTGAGATGGCGTTCCGTCATAATATAAAATGATGGTGTTTGGTAATTCCGTTAAATAAATAGCTTCTTAAGTATCTAAAGGAAGGTAGAAGAGATTTTATAAATAGAAGTACAACCTGGCAAAAAAGAGTAAAAAATAATCAATGTAAACCGCTTTGCATATACACGGTGTAACATGAGGGAACCGAAAGATTTTAACTACGCATTTCGGAGGGCATAATAAAGATAAAATGTTATGTGACAAAAAAAATGTTTTTTTTTTTTTTTCGTTTTTCTTGGGTTCTCGTAAAACTGGCGCTTAATTTTTTTTTTTTTAGGGTAATACTTTTTTGCAATGAGTTTTACTAGTTAGGTACTTTTTGACAGTTTTCAATGAAGATAATTAGATTATGTCCGATAACGGCATCATCGCCATCGCCTTTTTAAATGCTTATAACTCTGAAAGTAGGCGAAATCCAGAAAAAAAATTACATTTTACTCTTCTAATATGATGAGGAATACACTGTTAAAATTATTCGGTTTTCACATGTTACACCGTGTATATACTTAACAACTATTTTGACACTTATGTATGAGAAAAGTAGGTAAAAAAAAATAGTTCCATTTCTACAATTTCTTGTCAAGCTGTAACGTTTTTATGTTTATTATTTTGACGACCGGAAAATCCATACTCACTCATTCAGCCATTCAGTTGAATAAACTTGATTGGAGATTCATACGATTTATTGAACGTGAATCGCCCAATATTTAATTATTGGCTGAAAAGCAACTATCTGGAATAAATATAAAAGTGTGTAAAAAGTAACGCATACGTGAAAAAGATAATTTAGGTTAGGTTACAAAAAAATTGAGACACATAAATTTCCCGAGTTCCTTTATTCAATATTAAGTACTTAATGAATATAACTTGTTCATTCGTATTTATATTAACCAACACCATCCTGAGCATGATATCCAACAGGTTTGATTGCCCTTACATAAATAATTGCTTGTCCTTACATCTAAGTAGAAATGTCAAATAGGGGTAGAAATGTATATTTAATTTAATTTAGGTTTAATTTTTGTAATTAAATTTAAATTTAATTTTATAATTTAAATCAAATGTAATTTTATAATTTTAATTTTATTTTATTTATTGCTGACATTTCTGACATTTTTGTATATTGACTTATAATTATAATATATTTATTTGAATTTTAAGTAGCCTAGGACTATATGTAATTTTAATTTAATCTGTGGGTTTTTATGATTTTATCTTTTAAAATGCTATAATATAAACAGAAAAAAAATGTCAGTATTGTCGCAAATATAATTTTAATTTTTGAAACTACTGGTAAACTATGTATTTTTTATTTTGAACTGTGATTTATTTGTTTTAATTGTACTGTTATTTTAATTGGACCACATGTTGTCTGCAATAAACGGATTTATTATTATTATTATATTGGTCCTGATTTCTGGATAATTTTGTGATATCTTAGTTATAAATTTTATTATAAATGTAAGTATCTATTGAATGTAATGTGTCGTCCTAGTATGTGTCATATAAGCCATTAGTTCCATAGCCATTAAGTTCTCTGCAGATATTCATCAATTTAAAACAAAATTTAGATAGCACATTGTCCCTCTCTCTCTTCAAAATCGCATTAAGACAAATCAAATATTTAAGTAACCTCTCCCGATCACACAATAACCAAGATGTCCCCAAATTCTAACAAGTTTTCATTCGCAAGGAATTTCTAATAAAACAGGTTTCAAATTACAAATTAATTATTAAGTGAACTCCATCTTAAGCCCCTGGTAAATATGTATTATTGAGGTAGCAGTTAAAGTAAAGAAAATGTTCAAAGGCTCCTAAAATTTTGCGGCTTGTAATAACTTGAGAATGTTCATTTTTAACCAGTGTGTAAAAGCCATTCGATAAATAAATAATTAAATGGGTGTATGTTCTCAAAGCTAACGAGAACGAACTGCACACTGTGAGATGAGATGTCTTGATTGGTTGGACAGCCACCGTCAGATGTATCGGAGAGGTCACAGCTCTCGCAGAAATCTGAACATGTCTCTTTAGTCAAGGCGTTAGATCACGAACGCAAATGTCGTTCGGATCCTGCTTAAATTATCTGTCAGATATATGAAAGCCTAATTATTAACCCTTAAATGCATGGTGATGTATATATGCATCATATATTTGATGGCCCGTGGCTCGATATGTCCATCCAAAATCACATTTATTGCTTAATTATTATTCATTATTTATTATTATTTAATATACAATTAAATAAATGAAATAATATAATGATTTACTATTAAGGATTAAGATGAAATGGCGGAAAAGTGTGAAAAAACAGGACGATGGCGATTTTTAGTATGTGATTTAGGCTGATTTTTTCGGAGTTAGTAATTAGTATTGTTTAAACATTTTATCATAAAGGTTTCACAAATAGTGTACCTTTTTAATAGTAGTATTTTTTTTTAAATAAAACTTACCAATTACGATATATTTATATAAATAAGATTTGGCCTATTTAACTTCTAACACTGATTTAGTATAAAAATCGATCTTAAATATTTTTTTTATTATTTTTCCCAGAGTCAGAAAACCATTGTCTATCACATATATTAATATCTCGTTAAAAGAAAAATTCATTTTTTTTAAGGCTTAAGTCCTACTTTATGTTTTTTATTTAGTCATCTAGCCATCTTCATCTGCAACGAAGTGACTGTTTTTGTCATACTGTATGTACGCATACTAAGTACGCGTGCTTTTAGTCCCTACCTACCTCTTCTCGTCTCTAGCCCTCTGGACAGTTCAAAAAGTTGGATACAAATACTCGAAAAGAATTAAAACACCAATATTTTTGTTGTTAGTATTACCATTTTACTTTTCAAAATGCATTATTTCATTTTAAATCTGTAGCTAATCGTAATCTACCATACAATTAACCCAAATATAAATTAGCCAATAAATCAAAAGCCCCTTATCCCTTGACTCGTAAAGTTTGAACGCGGCCAATTTTTCAATTTATGACTGGCAGCGGGTGGGTTGACATTCTACGCAAGGTTACGAGTACAAAATTAAAAGATGGACTTTTATTTATTAAATAGCTATTTCAATAAAATATTTATTGAGGTACCTCTTTCGCTATACGTGAAAGCCGTAAACGGCAACCCCCACTCAGGCGACGCACATCGTAAGACGCGAAACGGACGCCAGCGCCGCGCCGCCTGACTGTAATTTAAAAAACGTCTCCTCATTATATTTTGTATAGGACTCGGTGCTGGCGTTCGTTCCGCGTCTTACGACGTGCGTCGCATGTGTGTAGATAGTCCCTTAGGTTGTCATTAGGTACATACATGTAATCATATGTCACAGAATTACATATTCTATCTGTCTCTCTGATTACTGAGACTAACTTGAAATAGATAGAGAGACAGAAATAGTTTCATAGAACGATTTTTTTTACGAAATGTCAAGAAAGTTCGCGGGCCAGGCAAAAATTTCGTCTTTATAATGGTTAACGGCAATGAATTATGTACCTTCGAATAGTCAGCTGCCATACGTAAAAACAATTGAAAATTCAGTAATCGCCTCCCATTTCAGACTTTGTCAAATGATAGTTTAGAATGACTTTTGTTTCTAACAAAAACAATCGTCAGCCAGTTGTATCGCGGTGAAAATTCTTTGCAACAAAAAATGCCAATTATAACGTTTTTGACACAAATCGTTAATGTTTTAATTAAACGTTACAGTTCTATTATAAAAAGCTATTAAAAGATTCCATTGATTACAACATTTACAACTTCAGAGTTAGCAAAGTTGTTACTGTAGATTTATGCAGGACTTTGTAGCGTCAACTTTGTTGAGTAGACGTCATGAAGAGTCAGGAAAACAAGGTAATTAGTGAACTTTTATATTATACAGCCTTTTGTGTTAAAAGCTGCAACTGTAATAAAATAGGAAAGTGTTTAAAAGTGGCATTTATTTTATACCTTCAAGCAGGAAGAATATTTATTGAAACAGTTGATAAGTAGGCTGATTATATTTTAATAAAACTTTATTAAATTGCGGTCTAGATTACGGTTCGGAATCGATATATTCGAGTCGAATATCACGGTTTTTTAATTAAACCTGTAAATGTCATTAAAAACAACATAAGTTGTTATAATTATGGTATGGTTTTGTGGTACTGAAAACAACATTAAGTAAATAGCTTTGCAAAGTTTGAATAAGAGCGTTCGAATCTTGGTTTTTAACTTTTTACGAACGAGTTTGTAATAAGGTAATAACGATGTTTTTTTCCTTTTGGTTTGATACTTATGTTTGAATTGATGATTAGCTGCTGCTTATGCTGCAAGCAAAAAAAAATATGGCCAGCACATCATATCTGTGATGTTTTATTTAAAAGCTCGTAAGACCCATGGAAATTTTGACGACCGGTTTGGACTAGCGCGAAGTGACCCTGCCTGCTAAGCCGCGGTCCCGGGTTCGAAATGTTCGAATCCCGGTAAGGGCATTTATTTGTGTGATGAGCACAGATATTTGTTCCGGAGTCATGGATGTTTTACTATGTATATAAGTATGCATTTATCTATATAAGTATGTATATCGTCGCCTAGCACTCATAGTACAAGCTTTGCTTAGACTGGAGCTGGGTTGATCTCCCCCAATATTTATTTATTTAATTTATCCAATTATGAATTTGGAACTTTCTTTTAACCATATAAGTGATCAAAACTCGAATATAATTAGTACAAGTACAGCAGAACTTACTACAAATGTGCCAGTAAAAAAGTAACCCAATTAATATCTTGATCTCTCCCCAGGTGCCCTGGATGAAGCCATGATGCAGGCCCTGGAGCACGACCGGATCGACTTCGTGAAGCTGCTGCTGGAAAACGGCGTCTCCATGCGCAAGTTCCTCACCATCCCTCGGCTGGAAGAGCTGTATAATACTAAGAGCGGGCCTAGCAACACATTACGGTATGCGGGGAATTGATCCATCCGGTTCTTTCGCTAAGATACTTTAAAAACCACAATCGTCAATCATCGACGTAGGGAACAAATCAAATTATTTTAATAATATTTTTTGATTTGTTTTTTTAGTAGTTATACTTTAAAAACCGAAGCCGGGAATCCAACCCGGGTCTCCAACTATCGCGGCTGACGTGCTAAATCACTACACCACCCCGACCGCCGAGGTATCCGTCGAAATTTCTCTAGAGTGTATGTTATCTCTCAAGGCTAGGTGCTGCCTTTGACCAACTCTAAGGGCGAGCAATGTGTGCTTGATTCCCGGCTTCGCCACCAGTGGGCTAGATCGCTTTTTCTTTAGTGTACTTATATGTATTTCAGTTCACGATCATTGTCGTTATAATTTTCATCTTTTTCACCGTGAACATCACCAGATACATTCAGAGCTTCTAAAGTCTGGCAGGCAAGTATGGTCGCGCGATATATGATAAAACATCTGGCCGTCCCTATTGCACTTACAAATAGTGATGGACGGCTTGATGTTTTATCGTTTATCGCGCGACCATACTTGCCTGCCTGGTGCCGTAGCCGAATGTCGTAGTCTGGCTCTGTCGCGCCAATACGCAAGAGCGATAGAGATAGATCTACGAGCGTTTCGTTTCGTGAGAGTTTGTGCTATTCGGCTACTTACCCTGGTCACATCGATTTGAATTCCAGCGTTTAAAAAATCGCAGATTTCTGCTAGCTAAAAAATATATGCAATTTTATTTTTTCATGGCCGAGATTTCAGAACACGTACCTAGTATCTAAGAGAATTCAACTGAAAAAGGTCACTTTACCATTCTTAGTTTAGTATCTTATATTTTATAATGATAATCACTGTTTCAAATAAACTGATGATGGAAATTATCCACAGGTACATCTTGAGAGACGTGCGACCACATCTTCCCAGGGGCTACGTGTACACTCTACACGATATAGGACTCGTCATTAACAAGCTCATGGGAGGTGCTTACAGGTGAGTGCTCAGTCTCCTTCGCTGTCCTCAACCCTTAGTGGCAACCCACACTCAGGCGACGCACGTCGTAAGACGCGGAACGGACGTCAGCGCCGCACCGCCCGAGTGTAATTTAAAAACGTTTCTTCAGTACATTTTGTATAGGAAAGAGGCGCCCCAAGCGACGCGGCGCCACGCCACTGGCCCACGCTAGCGTCCGTTCCGCGTCTTACGATGTGCGTCGCCTGAATGTAGATAGTCGCTTAGAAAGTCTGATACACCTTAAACCTTATACATACACCAAGATTAAAGACGAAATTGTCAAAAATAACTTTCGTGAAATACACACTGATTCCTGGATTTTGACTTAAAGTTTGACAGTTTGAAAAACATATATTATATGTCTGTTGGTTAACATTTTTATTGTAAGTTGTTGTCTTGACACGCTGTAGGTTAAAAGGTGCCAAAAACACACTGCGTGTATGGACAAGATGCGTTTCAAGCTAGTAAGTTTTTTGCAAAAAAAATAATTTTTAGCACAAGCTTTTATCGCCGACTGTACCTTTCATCAGTCATCTACTGCTTTCAGAGGCGTTTTTAAAAACCTCTTACTCGATGGGGATACGACGATTCAATAACAGAGTTCCTATGACCACTTTTGTGCTCCATCATCAGATCAGCTTCATGATACCATAATATTGCATTGTCGCGTGATTTAAATATGTGTGCAAAATTTCAGGAAGTGGGTCAAACTTAGCTTCTACGTGTTGACCCAAACTAACATACTAACAAGGCAAGTTGAATAAAATCTTGTAAAAATAACTAAATCGGCCCTAAAAACTTATATTTAAAAAGATTAAGCCTCCGCCACACATAAAGCGTTTTGATAGCGTAGCGTCAGCAGAGCGCAACGATAGCGGTGCGCCGGCGGAACGCTGGCGTTCCGCTCGCAATTCGCGCGCATTCCGCTCGCAATCCGCGCTCGTTAGTTCCCGCCGGCGTCCGCTGGGCGCAACGCCAGCGTTCGTCCGGCGCACCGCTATCGTTGCGCTCCGCTACCGCTCCGCCTACGCTATCAAAACGCGCATGTGTGGCCGAGCTTCGCCTTAACATACTAAATATAGGTCCAGTTAACCACAGATGCCACTGGGCTCAACGCAATGACCTACTTCAACAGAATAATTGTAGGTCCAATTAGGAAGTTAATACCAGCATTAGCATAATAAACGATCCATCAAATAAAATTAGCATATCATTTGCATAATCTTCGTCTTGACTGGAGCAAACTGAATTTGAAACTCTGGATTATAATAGTTTATACTAATGTTGCTAAAATCCTTTCGTGTTAGAGATATAATTGGACATCTCTCATTGATATTCTTTTTTTTTTTTAATTTCAAGGTCATAATTTAAAATATATACGAGCAAATTCACATTTCTGACAATCTTGATATGGTACCTTCTTGGACATATACAACCATGCCTGTTACTTTAAAAAAAATGTATATTGGTGCTAATAACGACGCAAGACAAGTGATGAAAAAGCGACCATAATTCCGCTGCTATTTTTAATATTGAACATACAATATTCTAAAAAAAATTGCCAAATGGAAATACTACATTACAATCATACCAAATTACCAAATTATCTCCGTCTCCATTTCAATTCATTCACAAATATTACATAAAGCCATCCGTCCATTAGCTTGATTGAGCGACCCTGCACTGACATGCCACGCTGCACAATGCGGCTTGCTTTAATGGACGGAGGCTTGTGTTAAGGCAACATCGAGACTCATCGAGAGCACTCTAAGCCGAGGTTAGACTGAAAGCCAGAAAAACATGAAATGCGCACTAGGTACTTGAAATTAAAAAAAAAATATTTCTCCCTTTTTTGTAAATATTATCCTGGAACAGTAATACCACAGGATACAAAATAAATGAACTCATGATCTCACGAAGCTGCTGACCGCTAAAACCCGCAACAATGTGACTTCGCTTAATGGACGGAGGGCTTAAGGCCCCGAACACTGAGGTCCGAGGGAATTATGTCAAGTCACTACCTTGAGCGGGAAAGTAGTAGGCACAGAACCTAATAAAAAAAACAAGTGTAAACTAAAAAAACAAGTATATAATATAAGTAAGAAATCCAAAATGATAATTTATTGAAATACCTTTAGTGCGAAACAAGTTCATAATTTTAAAATAATTTAACACTAAATTAATATTCTACTGAAATCTATCAAAATAAGTCTTTTGAGAGATAAGTTAATTGATGTGACTGTACGCTTTTTTCGTAATTTATTTTTATTAAAACATGTGACAATAAAAAAAAATAAAAATAAAATATTATAGGACATTCTTACACAGATTGACTGAGGCCCACGGTAAGCTCAAGAAGGCTTGTGTTGTGGGTACTCAGACAACGATATATATAATATATAAATACTTATATACATAGAAAACATCCATGACTCAGGAACAAATATCTGTGTTCATCACACAAATAAATGCTCTTACCGGAATTCGAACCCGGGACCGCGGCGCAGCAGGCAGGGTCACTACCGACTGCGCCAGACCGGTCGTCAAAAACAATGAAGATGACAGATGTATCAATGAAGTAATAAATCCCTAATAGTAGAATCCTTTATCTTACTTGTACTTTATTTATTTGGATCAATTCTATCCGAAAGCGACTTGGGGGGGACTCCCATAGGGATCATCATTCGCCACGTCAGATATCCATACTAATATTATAAATGGGAAAGTGTGTGTGTCTGTTTGTTTGTCCGTCTTTCACTGCAAAACGGAGCGACGAATTGACGTGATTTTTTAAGTGGAGATAGTTAAAGTGATGGAGAGTGACATAGGCTACTTTTTGTCTCTTTCTAATGCGAGCGATGCCGCGGGCAAAAGCTAGTAATAAATAAACAAGTAATTCGGCATAAATGAGGAGCTTCGTACCTTTTTAATATTTTTTTTAAATCTCCATTTTGGAGGCGTAAATTACGAGTGTAATGACAATGACAAATGCTGTCTTGAATTTCAATTATTAAAATGTTGTACTAAGTAAATATCCTCTCCAGATTTAATTTTGAATTTTATTGCAAAGAAATAAAATTTATTCAAAACAACACGTGATATCTTGGCAGTTATAACATTGGTTAATGTATACAATAGGCTAGTTTCCTACTAGTCAAATCAGCTTCTTTTTAAGAACTGTCGAAACGATTTGCTAATATGGAATTACTATGAAATACTGAGGAGTGACGTCACGGTCAATTCATTTACTTTATATCTTTCTCTTTGACTTATTAAATAGAAATTATGTTTAAACGTAACCACTGTCCATATTTTTCTTCTAATTATGGGGTGCTTTATTTCGTGCACTGCATAAAATATTTTTCCCCTCACTAGCTCGGAAACACGTGTTTTGTCCTTTAATACCAGCGGGTAAAAATGCATTTTATCCACTAGTGGGTAAAGTAATTTGACCTTGAATAAAGTCAAATTAACTGCTTTAAAGTTGATAAAAGTTGGTGGATCTAGTAATAAAGATGATTTACCACCTGTGGAACTACTGGAAGCAGTGATAAACGCATTTTTTGAGTTATAGTTTCCTCGCTATAGTGAGGGGAAAAGCTTTGTGTTACACTCGGGTGCAAATGTATTTTACTTCTCGTGTGTTAAAAAACTCGCAAGCTCAGGATTCTATTCCCGAACCACTCGCTTCGCTCGTGGTTCAACTATAGAATCCTTTCACTTGCTCGTTTTTCAATTCCACACTCGGCGTTAAAATACAACTTTGCCCCCTTGTATAACAAATAACTATTATTTTAAGTACAGGAAACTAGCCTATTCGTTGTTCCAAGAGGATGCCACTTAGTATATCTCGGAGCATTTGGTTCCACGACGTTTATTTTGCTATGGTGCTATACGACAGAGTATGGGTGCTAGGCGACGATATACTTACTTATGCCCTTAATGCCCTTACCGGGATTCGAACCCGGGACCGCGGCTTAGCAGACAGGGTCACTACGCGCTAGGCCAGACCGGTCGTCAATGATTTAGGAATCCTAATCCTATATAATAAAATGTACTAATATAAGTTTAAAATAAAGTACACAACAGAATGTACCTCTAGAACCTCCACACTTACTAGGCTAAGCCTGTATAGCAGGGATTATAACTATTATAAGTAGCTGACCTTTTTATTTTTCCTTAGCGAATTTTGGCCAACCTACCATAACAAACCAAGATAATCTAGTAACCTACATCACACATCGGCAGAGGCTAAAATAAACCAAGCTTAGGCTCTGTAAGCTAGTCTAAATTAAACCAGGGGATAATGGCATCCAAGACCTAACAGTGCGTTTTCTACCTAAGCCCTTATCAACGAGCAACTTTCGCAAAATCATATCTTCTATCAATGCTTGTTGAAACGTGTATCTTGAAGTTAAGTCTGAGGGTTGAATTTCGTAGTGCAGTTTTGGTATCACGCCACCTAGTGGATGTTAGCAGAGGTTAAATCCCCGTCGCTGGTATTCCTGGATCAACTGTTATTTCCATTTTGTTACGTAAATGAGGGAAATTGAATTATCGGATGCATGATATTATAGTGCTATTGTGGCATTGAGATTATAGATAACTAGCTATTTCCCGCGGCTTCACCCGCGTTCTTAATCTTATTTTTCCATTCAAACTTTGGACTCCCATTTCACCCTCTTAGGAGGTGAATTTTGAAAAATCCTTTCTTAGTGCTCCTCTACACTTATAAGGAACCTACCTACGTGCCAAATTTGGGATCTCTATAACCAGCGGTTTCGGCGTCAGTCAGTCAGTTTCTTCTTTTATATATTATGTATACTGATAAGCTTTGTATTATATCACGATTATATAAAATACTATTTTACCACCCCAACCTGGTAAAAGCTCTCTTGATACTTCGAAAATGGATGAGAACCAATCGTTAGCCTTGCGGTTTAATTTGGAATCATTCGCGTGCTCGGGTACATTGGCACGTGTGGTTAAACAAGAACTTTGCCCCCTTGTAAAACAAATAACTAATAAGTACTCTTAATAATTCCTTACCGCTTTCACGTTTTAGCGACTAGAAACCATAAATTGTAATTTAAATCACGCCAAACATCAAACGGTCTCGCTGAAAGGGAATTTTCCTCGTCGTTTCCGTGTTTAATGACCTCTTGTGCAAATACTTCGTTAGGCCGATTCGGTCCGCTAATAGACGTTGGGTTTATCTCGTTTTAATGCAATCAAAGATATTCTGTCTATTGTTAAAAAAAGTGCCGAGGAAAAACCGGTCCGGCGTAGTTGGTAGTGACCCTGTCTGCTAAGCCGCGGTCCTGTGTTCGAATCCCGGTAAGGATATTTATTTGTGTGATGAGCACAAATATTTGTTCCTGAAGTCATGGATGTTTTCTATGCATGTATATATGTGTTTATCTATATAAATAAGGTAAGTATATCGTCGCCTAGCACCCATAGTACAAGTTTTGCTTAGTTTGAGGCTAGGTTGATCTGTGTAAAGTGTCTCACAATATTTTATTTTTAAAAATTAAGGAGTTCGTTTGACTGTCGAAATCGTAGACGTAGCTGTTTTAACATGATAGGATTACCGCATAACATTCAAAGTACCTATTTCTACTAGTGCTATCTTTTGGCCGTCGCACTAGAAGCATGACGTTAACTTACTTTTTACAAATGGGTATCACTCACTATGTTTGCCAATCAGCTTTAGCAGGCTACGCTGATTGAAAACGCCTGTCTACCTGTTATTCGTGAAATAGCCATGTTGGAATGCACACGTCTTCAGCAGTCATAATTACGTGCCGTCATTCCTTTTTTTCTGTCCCTACACTGTTACTTGTAATCAGTCCTTAAAAAAAACAGTGCGTGGCCGTGGAGTCTTTTGGAAGAAGTGAAACTTCCTAACATAACCTCAAAAACATTTTCTCAAGTGACCATCACGTTTTTGCGTTTAATTACGTCCATCTTTTTACTGTTTTAAATATTTTACATTGCTATTTGCTCAAACTATTGAAAAAACAAATATATTATTGAACTAATTTTGCACTCGATCTAAATATAATACACACACATTCCACTATTCAAAACCATTCTGGCAGACAAGTATGGTCGCGCGATAAATGATAACACATCTGGCCGTCACTATCGCACTTACAAATACTTAGGGCGGCCAGATGTTTTATCATTTATCGCGCGACCATAGTTGCGCCTGGGCATTTTGTTCTGTCACTGACTGAGTGAACAAGTGACAGAATGTTACGCGCTGAGTGAGCGGTATTTCACGCAAACTAACAATTACTGAGTGTCACGCGCTGTCAGCTGGAAGTAGCATTAGAAAGAAGTTTCACTTCAATAATTATTTATTTATTTATTAGTAAAAACATGTTTACATGACATTACAGTAAAACCAATGCGTCACTAAACTTAGGTAACAAAAAGGAGAGAAAATAAAGAGAACAATAAAAATAAAATTAAACAATTGATTTGGGCGATGACGTCACAGCGTGGCTCCGTTGCGTCGTTTGCCCCGGTGTGGGATTTGGTAATGTCATGATGGTGTCAGACTTGTATTAAAGTCGTATCAAAATAAAGTCTAAATTATAATAAATAATTTGCACAGAATCGTCTCCATTGATTACACCGCGTGAAATGGAAAGCTTATTTAATAAATTAATAATACATCATTTGGCCCTTACTGCTTCATTACGAATCGGATTGGTTTTGTAATCTGTTTGAAGTATAAACAAATATTTGCTAATTAAATCCGGTTAATTTTGTTTCATCATTACTGCGTTTCAAATTCGATACCATTCATTATATCTGTGTAAGGTACAGCGGGACAAACCTCGACTGGGGGGCAATTGTAACTGATCCATTTTTTCCATTGTTACACTATGATGTTGAGTTCTACATGTATCCACTGAACACGCCTGCCATATATAACCGGTGGACACTCTATTTAATATTACAAACATTGTAAAACATGGAAAAAATGGATCAGTTACATTTGCCCCCCAGTCGAGATTTGCCCCGCTGTTCCTTACCTATTTTGAAATATATTTTGACGTGGTTCTGGATTCGAACCTGGCAAATATTCATTGTTAATTTATTAGTGTGATGCACATAGATATTTTTTCCTGAGTCGTAGTTGTTTATGTAGGTATTATGTATTTAAGTATTTTCGTCTTCAAAGTACTACCCAGCACCAGCCTTCATGATCTTATCGTGGAACTTCGTCAACTTATGTAAGAATGTTTATTTAACATTTATTTATCGGTTTCGCCTATGTAAACATTATTCCACAAACCATGGCGAACTCAACTCCTGAAAGCAATTTGTACCAGTCAACCAATGATTGTTAAAAAGCTATACCTATCTATGTGAATAATCTAAATATATAAAAGAAGAAGCTGACTGACTGACATATCAACGCACAGCCGAAACCGCTG
This sequence comes from Leguminivora glycinivorella, assembly GCF_023078275.1. Taxonomy (NCBI): domain Eukaryota; kingdom Metazoa; phylum Arthropoda; class Insecta; order Lepidoptera; family Tortricidae; genus Leguminivora; species Leguminivora glycinivorella. The sequence goes on along the minus strand of NC_062986.1, from coordinate 16,351,578 downwards.
GTCCTAGAGATCTCATTTTGGCACGTAGGTTCCTTATATAGTGTAGAGGAGCACTAAGAAAGGATTTTCCAAAATTCACCTCCTAAGGGGGTCAAATGGGGGTTCAAAGTTTGTATGGGGAAACAAGATTAGTTTGACTATTTTATTCGAAACTTCACAGGAAGATTCCTTAAGACATATGACTGAATACGTGTTTCAGGTTTTTTGAAAATTTAACCCCTAAAAGGGTGAAAAAGGGGGTGATAAAGTCAAAAATCAATATGGGTATCGTTTTTATGGTTTATCGGGTCGCTGATCACGATAAATACAACGTTTTTAAAATCTAACGAGGCGGAAGTGAAATACCTTCTCCCCTGTTGTGGTGCAATGGGGTTTAAATATCAAAAAAATATATAAAAGAAGATATTGACTGACTGACTGACATATCAACGCACAGCCGAAACCGCTGGTCCTAGAGATGTCAAATTTGGCACGTAGGTTCCTTATATAGTGTAGAGGAGCACTAAGAAAGGATTTTTCAAAATTCGCCTCCTAAGGGGGTTAAATGGGGGTTCAAAGTTTGTATGGGGAAACAATGTTAGTTTCACTGGTTTATTCGAAACTTCACAAGAGGGATCCTAAAAACATATGACTAAAGACGTGTTTCAGGTTTTTTGAAAATTTAACCCCTAAAAGGGTGAAAAGGTGGTGGTAAAGTCAAAAAACTAATATGGGTATCATTTTTAGGGTTTATTGGGTCGCTGATCACGATAAATACAACGTTTTTAAAATCTAACGAGGCGAAAGTGAAATACCTTCTCCCCTGTTGTGGTGCAATGGGGTTTAAATATCAAAAAAATATATAAAAGAAGAAACTGACTGACTGACTGACTGACATATCAACGCACAGCCGAAACTGCTGGTCCTAGAGATTTCAAATTTGGCACATATGTTCCTCATATAGTGTAGAGGAGCATTAAGAAAGGATTTTTCAAAATTCCTCTCCTAAGGGGGTGAAATGGGGGTTCAAATTTTGTATGTGGAAACAAGATTAGTTTAATTATTTTATTCGAAACTTCACAGGAAGATTCCCAAAGACATAGACTAAATACATGTTTCAGGATTATTGAAAGTTTAATCCCTAAAAGGGTGAAAAGGGGGTGATAAAGTCAAAAAAACAATATGGGTATCGTTTTTATGATTAATCGGGTCGCTGATCACGATAAATACAACGCTTTTAAAATCTAACGAGGCGGAAGTGAAATACCTTCTCCCCTGTTGTAGTGCAATGGGGTTTAAATATCAAAAAATATATAAAAGAAGAAACTGACTGACTGACTAACTGACATATCAACACACAGCCGAAACCGCTGGTCCTAGAGATTTCAAATTTGGCACATAGGTTCCTTATATGGCGTAGAGGAGCACTAAGAAAGGATTGTTCAAAATTCTCCTCTTAAAAGGGTGAAATGGGGGTTCAAAGTTTGTATCGGGAAACAAGTTTAGTTTGACTATTTTATTCGAAACTTCACAGACTAAAGACATGTTTCAGGTTTTTTGAAAATTTGACCCCTAAAGGGGTGCAAAGGGGGTAAAGTCAAAAACACAATATGGGTATCGTTTTTATGGTTTATCGGGTCGCTGATCACGATAAATATTTAAAATCGAATGAGGTGGAAAAGAAATTTTTTCCCCTGTTGTTGTGCAATGGGGTTAAAATATCCAAAATAGCCATAAGTATAGGTTTAGTTTTTATCTTTACTTCTGGTTCAAGAGATTTCAAATTGACACGGAAGTTCCTTAGAGGAGCACTAAGAAAGGATTTTTCAAAGTTCACCTCCTAGCATGATAATTTGACAGGGGCAAGGACAGGGACAGGGACAGGGACAGGGACAGGGTCAGGGACAGGAACGGGATAGGGTTAGGGTTAGGGATAGGGAAGGTATAGGGGTAGGGGTAGGGGGTAGGGGTAGGGGTAGGGAAGGGGAAGGGGAAGGGGTAGGGGTAGGGATAGGGATAGGGATAGGGATGCGGATGCGGATAGGGATAGGGATAGGGATAGGGGACGGGGATAGGGATAGGGGAGGGACAGGGGCAGGGACGGGACGGGGACGGGGACGGGGACAAGGATAGAGATAGGGACGGGGATAAGAATAGGGATTGGGGTCGGAATAATCGGTCGGCAATCGATATCTAGGCAGTGTAAAATGCAGGTGGCTCAGTGGGAAGGGATTAGTAAGTATGCATCGGCGAGTATCCTGCATCCGTAATAACTATTACATTCAATGTGCTGTAAGAAGATCGTTGTTTGCTTGCCTTTTATATGTTTACGTTTGCAATAAGTATAAGCAAAATGGAAAAAATTGTAAGCGATAATGCAAGGAAGTACTTTTTACCCTACCGACCATAGCGTCGAGATACTGGCTATGTGGGTTGTATGAAGTTTCCCCAGTATAAATATTTATATAGGTAAAATACATACATATTCGTACCTACTACCTACGCTGTGGTCGCTGTGTAACAATTCTACAATCATTGCAAGAATTTCTTTTAAAACAATAGTAATATGTGTAAGGTACAGTCAGCCAAAAAAGTGGTTTACCACTTTTTGATCAATAGAGTCGAAAAGTGGGAAACCACTTTCATGGCTGACCGTACAGCAAATAGATCAGTTACAATGGCCCCCCCAGTCGAGAATTGCCCCGCTTTACCTTAATCGAAATAATCGCGGACAGATGTACCTACAAAGAAACCTACGGATCCAAATGAAAATCTTATTTTTTGTAAACGTTTCAATTAGAATACTTTTATTACGCGGGCGAAGCCGCGGGTAAAAGCTAGTATAAAATAAATTTATACGTATTTTTACTGGCAATTGTGTGAGGAAATACTCCAGGGTTTGACAATTTGCATATTATTTTCATCCCACCCGTTGTAAGCCTAATCTATGCGTTATTTACTTAAACGGGGTCACAGAGAGAACAATAAATTTGAATAAGCTTATCCGTTGTGTATGCTAATAATGAACACTCATATTAATTTGACTCACTCCATCGTAGGCCACGTCTTTGCCTTTGGCTAGTCTGTAGCCAAGAGTAAGCAAATTTATAATAAAAAAAAGACTACTTATTATGTTTGAAACATGCAATTTTTCTAAAAAATACGCATTTGACGCATAATTGCATACAGAAGTTTTAGATTCTACTGGCTGGGCAGATTTTTAAATCTTAAAATCTGCCCAGCCAGTTTTTTTTTTTTACTTTAGTCCTTTAACCCAATTTTGTAAAAACTTTTTAGGATTTTTTTTTCATAAAATTTAAGATAAATGTATTAAGTTTAGTTCCGGGAGAAGTGGCGTACTAAGAGAGAGGCCTATACACGGCAGTAGGCGATAAAGGGCTGATATGATGTAGGTATTAAGTTTTGGAAATACCTAATTGTAGTTGCTAGGCTATGCACTTTGGTCGACTTAAATTGAAGGGCACTACAAAATATTTTTGAAGTTGTTTTAATTCATTAATACATTTTGTTTAAAGGTGCTACTATACCCGACGCAAGTTCCGTCCGATCTACGCAAAAGTGATGAACAAGAGCGTGAACGTGCACCGAAACAGCGCGTCGTTCACCCGCCACACCGCCGGAGGACTGTCGCTCATCACCGGATTTATGCCCGTCACTACAGAGATGGCGCTGTTCGACTACCCCTTCAACGAACTACTGGTGAGTGACAACCATGACACTGTCAGTCACCTGGTGCCGTAGCCGAATGACATTTCTGCGACGCGAAACGAAAACGAAACGCCGCGAAAGGTAGTCAATGTCGCGCCAATATGCAAGAGCGATAGAGATAGATATCTACGAGCGGCTCGGCTACGGGGCCTGGAACTCGATCTACAACTGGTTCATGCAAGTAACTACAGATAGATGTTCGATTACCCCATCGAGTTAGTGGTTAGTGACAACTGTAGCATTGTGTTGGACACCTGTCACTGTGTGATCACTGTGTTTATGCCGGTCACTACAGAGATGGCTCTGTTCGACTACCCTTTCAACGAACTACTGGTGAGTGACAACTGTAAGTATAATTGTGTCAGACGCCTGTTCCTCGTCATGGTGTTCATGCCCGTCACCACAGAGATGGCGATGTTCGATTACCCCTTCAGCGATCGGCCGGTGAGAGAACTAGCACTGTCGGTCACCTGTCGCTAATCACCTGGTTTATGCCGGTCACCACAGAGATGGCGCTGTTCTACTACCCCGTCAACGAACTGCTGAGTCTGTAATGTGTTGCTGTACCTACAGTGTACACTTAGGACAGAGTCTTATGGCATGCGGGACACACCAGCTATTTATTGCTAATCGTTGCTTCACCACGGTCCCGCTCAAACCGAATCCCCGGACTTCGGGTCGCGGGGTTGAATAATGGCCGGTAGAGATAAGCTGGCTAACAAACTGCTATCCCATGATCCATAAAATGACGACATAGGTTACCCTCCCCATATCGGTGCACAATGCGTTGAATTTCCCCTTACAGTCAATTATCTTCCTTTCTACGTTGAAAAATTACACCAAGTTTGATAAGCAATGAAGCAAGCGGTCTCATCTACGAATAACCACATATAGGTCTATAACTCTATTTTAAATAAAAGTAATAATTGAAAATTATAATGGTCGAATTCGTGGAAGTTTCCCGGCAACCTTCAAATCTAGGGTGAACAGGCATCTCCTGGGCGAGCTCACTCCATCGCGGGCCACTTCTTTGCCTTTAGCTATCTTGTGGTCAAGAGTAAGCCCATTTATAATAATAATAAAAAAAAGTTTTACAAAATTAGGTATCATTGGAAAAGCTTTCATTGCAAAATAGTTATATTTAATAATAGTTACTAGCAAGGATTATTTATACAAGGTGCTCGCGAGGAACCCGCATAACTTGAACCACGCGTTCTGAGGCAAAGAGAAAGAAAAAATGTTATATGGATTTTAAAAATTTTCGCAAAAAAAAAAAATTTTTTTGTTTTTTTTTTACTTTTTTGGACGTATTTTCACATAAAAATTTTTTTTTATCCATAAAGTTGGCAATTAAAATGAGTTCCTTCATTTATTTTTCTAAAAACCAAATTATTTGGAAGTTTTTCTTGTCACATTTTGACATCTATCAATGACTACTGTGAGACTATGCTCCACAATTGCGCATCAGCGCCGTTAAGAAACCTTTTCTACTGAGTAACAATACGGAAATGTTTTTTTTTAAATTGGCAATAACTCTGAAACTAGACGAAATCTAGAAAAGTTTATATGACATTTTAGTCTTAAAATGTGACCAAGAATATGCCGTTAAAGTTATATGGGTTCCTCGCGAGCACCTTGTATATAATTTACAATTTGCACACTAAGAATCGCCGCCTGGCACAAACGCTCACGAAACGCTCACGAAACGAAACGCTAGTAGAGGTAGATATCTATCTCTATCGCTCTTGCGTATTGGCACGACAGAGCCAGACTACCTTTCGCGGCGTTTCGTTTTCGTTTCGCGTCGGAGAAATGCCATTCGGCTACGGGGCCTGATGCCTACAATTTTTTGTTTTCAAAATATGTATTGACGTTATATTATATCATGATATTAAAATAAAGAAATATGTAATTTGTTCTTATAAAAAATTAAAACACACAAAAATTTTTGGGGGAAATATGATTTTGAAACAGCGCCATCTAGTTTTAAGCCTAAAAGGTCCATACATTTCAGGGGTACGCTTTTTTGTATGGGCTTTGTTAGTCCCGTATTAAATCGTTCTTGGTTACTAGTAAGTAACACCTCAATAAAATTCACCGAACGAATAAATAGTAGCATCCAAATTATATATCGCCGTCATAAACCGTCGGATTTCCGACTGCATCGCCAGTACACGTTCGTTTCAATTTATTTCGCGTTCAATGTAAGGAAATTAACATCTAAAGGGGTCGTGAATTTATTTGATATTCGAGAGGAAATAAAATAGCAAGTAAATTATTTATAACTATAATGATACATTTTGAAATAAATACATTTTACATTAGTAAAACACTGGCTTCTGCCAGACACTTCTCAAAGACTTTAGGTGTCTGTGTTTTTTTTTTCAATAATCTACCATAAAAAATAATGTAAACAACTTGAATCAACTAGTTACGTGTTGAAATCAACCAAATAATACTGTTACAGTAAAATATCATTTATAATATGATTTTTATCAGAAAACAAACCTAGCTCCTGACATGTTACGATGTATAGAACCGACACATTCGTATGACAATGGCGCATTCTACTTACTGTTGTCGAAATGACAACTTGACATCAATTTTATTTGTTTACGTAACAGACACGTAAGGATAAACAAAGTTTACAAACACATAAATATTTATTGTAATTTTCAACCAACTTTCAAATTATCACCAGAGTTAGTGCATTTTCATATTATCCGATCCGATAACGGATGTAAAACGGATTTCAAAGGAAAAAATCAAAGATGGCGCTGTTTTATGATCGTGCACTGCACCAACAAGATCTCTCGGTTTAGTCCATGGTTGACTGGCAGAGAATGCCTGCTAGCGTCAAGTCCGCCATTTGTACTTTTTTTTGGATTATGCAATAAAGTTTAAATAAATATATGGGAATGGGTCCGACATCCGATATCGGATCGGATAATTTGAAAACGCACTTAGACTGTAACAGTTGCGTTTGACCATTCGTTTTCAAATAAATTCAGTATTTACACAATCCGGGAAAAACCACAGGCGTGTTAACATAGCTCTCCAAATAAAGGACGGTCCTCCTAAAAACAAATATTAAGTATGGTCCTCTGCGCTGGGTGTAACTGAACAATTTTTAACCGAGCTCTTATTGTATTTGAAGTGAGTTATTATTTGGAAACAAACATTTATAAGAATACTAGCTTTTGCCTGCGGCTTCGCACGCGTAACATTTAAAAATTCTGGTGTGCTCCATATAAACTTCCATCCCCCATTTTAGGGAAGTGGGGAGTTGGAAAGAGATAAAAAGTAGCCAATGTCACTATCCATCCCTTCAAATATCTCCACTTAAAAAAACACGTCAATTCGTCGCTCCGTTTTGCCGTGAAAGACGGACAAACTAACAGACACAAACTTTCCCATTTATAATATTACTTAGTATAAATTAATCAACATCTAAACGAGTTGTCATAAAAAAATAACCAAACTAATCTAACCCTTTTTTGCTGTAAGTATCCATGATATGATTAATGCATTTCAACATAATAAATTCGATTTCTTGCTAACCAACACAATTACTGAAAGCCTGATTGTGTTGTATCAATTTGATGTTCTGTTCGTCTTCTGTAAACTAAAATTCATAATCCTGCGGACTAAATTGACAAATGACTGACAGATGAAATGTTACCAGGAACAGTGAAATAAAAATAGTGAAGGGTAACAATATATCGACAAGTTGTAAAGTACAAATAACAGACTACTTTAAATCAAAAAATACGTATGTCAGTTTTAAATAAAAGGTTAACATTTTAGTTTGCTCGGTTTTCGAGGTAGTGGATGGATAAAATGCGTTTTTACCCACTAGTTTTATAACATAAAAAGGTATCCGAACCAGTAGGTAACAAAAATAAAATATTTTGTCCGACGATAACAGAACTAGTCTTTATTATAAAGTATTATTCATTCCCAGGGTCCGTTATTTCGTCATCTTCATCATCATCATCACCATCAGTTACATTTATAATAAAACGATCCGAGACATTGTCCACTAAATGGTCGAGTTGTAACATTTTGTCCTCGGTTCTTATTATGTGATTTACACAATCTTTCCATCTTTCGGCTGTAACACAATAATTGTAATAATTCATTTGTAATGATTCAATAAACTATCATAATAAGATATAAATTTCATTTACATTATTGCTGGTTTGAAATTAACAGTTTATATCTAATTAGGGGTCTACAGACCTTTTGATTTGTCGAAATCACAGAAAAAGTTGGTATATTGATTAAAAGATCAAATTGCTAATTTCATTGTACCGTCTGGGTGCACCTTAAATTTACGGTGTAAAAATAATTTTAATATCGATAAGAACGACACTGGCCAAACTGTGGCAACATTTGTTCACACTTACTTGTCAATTTGGTCCGTAGGATTATGAATTTTAGTTTTTATACCTATCATTAAAATAAAAAATATTATAGGACATTCTTACACAGATTGACTGAGGCCCACGGTAAGCTCAAGAAGGCTTGTGTTGTGGGTACTCAGACAACGATATATATATAATATATAAATACTTATATACATAGAAAACATCCATGACTCAGGAACAAATATCTGTGCTCATCATACAAATAAATGCCCTTACCGGGATTCGAACCTGGGACCGCGGCGTAGCGAGCAGGGTCACTACCGACTGCGCCAGACCGGTCGTCAAAAAAATCATTACGTGAATATTAATGCTTTTCTTGAGTCAACACGACTCCCTTCAATGACAGCCTTGGGACGATGAATACTCCTATGTATATTATATTTTGAGAGCATTGATGAGCGAGTAAGGCTCGCTGGTCGCAGCGATGGCTAGACTTGAGCATTTCTTTTTTTTTGCCAATATTTTTTTTTTTTATTGTTTTAGGAAATTTTAGGTCAATTGTACTCAGAATCACGAGTACTTTCAATCTCACTGGGAGACAAAAAGTGTCCCAGAATTTCCATACATTTTTGTTACTTTCCTCTTTTGTTACCCTATACAACATGTACGGAAAATGGTAACAAAATAAGAAAAGATCGTATGGGATAATTTTTTTAACTACTAGGATTGAAAAAAACTAGTAATTCTGAGTAGAAATAGCATATTTTTTTTTTCAAAAATATCACACTTCATAAAAGTGGCAAAAAATAAGAAATGCTCACTTACGGACTTGCCACGACATTGGTCTAAGCGCGACAGCGATGAGCGGCAGCCATACGTGCGAATGAAAAGTCCCATCGCTGTGTCTCGCTCCAATGTATGGACGCCGCTCACCGCTGTCGCGTTTAGACCATTGTCGTGGCTGAGCCGTTAGGGTCGGTTGCACCAAACCGTCTGTCACTGGATTTAGCATTCTCAATTTTTTTATATGGGAATTTACATGGACTTCTGCTGCGTGACGATAATGTGTTTGTCAACTGTGGTTGGTGCAACTGGCCCTTAATCTGATCTGTCCTGACTAGTTTTGAAGTTCTTAATTAATGTGGTAGCAATGATAGGCAAAAGATATAAATATTCATAATATCAAAGAGGATCGAGTATTATAGAGAGTTACTGTCAAAGTAAAATGTGTAATCACAGTGCATAGACTGCCATCTCTTGACACAGGCTTAAAACTATTGAACCTCAGTTTTGACAATTTGGTCCATATTCTTAGCTCGATATGTATTAAAATGTCAAATATTAATATTAGCGTCATCTAGCTGAGCGTACCCCAAAGGTGTAATGCCATCTAGGCTACCGTACCTTTTTCTGTATGGTACTGTGGTACGTTTTTTTCTTAAACTTATTCTGTCTATACGGAGTTATATATGTCTTTGATAATATCAATTTCTTGAAACCGAATAGGCCTCCAAGTAACTTACACTGTGTCCAAGTATCGACAAGCTTTTTTGTCATGCACAGACACGGGTACGTAAGGGTAACGCGGGTACTTTACAAAAAACCGGCCAAGAGCGTGTCGGGCCACGCTCAGTGTAGGGTTCCGTAGTTTTCCGTATTTTTCTCAAAAACTACTGAACCTATCAAGTTCAAAACAATTTTCCTAGAAAGTCTTTATAAAGTTCTACTTTTGTGATTTTTTTCATATTTTTTAAACATATGGTTCAAAAGTTAGAGGGGGGGGGACGCACTTTTTTTTCCTTTAGGAGCGATTATTTCCGAAAATATTAATATTATCAAAAAACGATCTTAGTAAACCCTTATTCATTTTTAAATACCTATCCAACAATATATCACACGTTGGGGTTGGAATGAAAAAAAATATCAGCCCCCACTTTACATGTAGGGGGTACCCTAATAAAACATTTTTTTCCATTTTTTATTTTTGCACTTTGTTGGCGTGATTGATATACATATTGGTACCAAATTTCAGCTTTCTAGTGCTTACGGTTACTGAGATTATCCGCGGACGGACGGACGGACGGACGGACGGACGACGGACGGACGGACGGACGGACGGACGGACGGACGGACGGACGGACAGACAGACATGGCGAAACTATAAGGGTTCCTAGTTGACTACGGAACCCTAAAAACCCGTCATTTATCTGCGTGAACAGCCGTAAACCCATGATCTGGGTACCTTTTGGGGTCTTGAGCCCCTGACTTATCAGGCTTATTCGCATGTTTGTTAATGTATTCGAATATTCATAGAATCCTAAGGCGGTAAGGGCATTTGTGTTTATAATGGATATCTTTTCTTGAATTGTTATATTTGTATCTACAAATCATGAACTAAATCTATCAGAATAGTACATTACGATACTAGTGCGAAAAAAACGAAGTTAGAAACAAGTGGTAATAAATTAAAACACGACCGAAGAGAGTGTTTTAAATCGACACGAGTTACTGAAAAAATGTTTTCAGCACAGATGGTGATTTTTTTACGCACTAGTGCGAGAAGTGGCTCATTTCTTGTCAGGTCGAAACTTCGGAGGACCATCTGTACTGAAAAACTTCGTACGATACACGTGCGAAAAGGAAATTTGTTACTCATGTCGATTTAAAACACTGTCTTCGGTCGTGTTTTAATTTATCGCCAGTCGTTTCGAACTTCCTCTTTTTCGCACTTGTATGGAACCAGGTCCATTAGTGTAATATTTATTCGTGTCTTTTTCCTTCTCAGATGTGGGCAGTCCTCACAAAACGTCACCAGATGGCGCTACTCATGTGGACCCACGGAGAGGAGGCGCTAGCCAAGAGTCTTGTGGCCTGCAAGCTGTACAAGGCCATGGCCCACGAAGCGGCTGAGGATGACATGGAAACGGAGGTTTATGAAGAGCTCAGGCATTATGGCAAGGAGTTTGAGACCAAAGGTAATATGTAGTAAAAATTGTGGTTTATTCTCTCCGAAAGCCGCTAGATGGCGTGTGTGGCGACGCATAGTACAGAGGGACTAGCCAAGAGTCGTGACCTGTAAGCTGTATAAAGCCATAGCCCACAATGAGGCTGAGGACGATATGGAGACGGAGATGTATGAGGTGCTGAGGTATTATGGCAAGAAGTTTCAGACCAAAGGTAATATGATATGCAGTTAGACAGTCATTCTGTCAAAATGCTACTAGGTGGCGTGCGTAAGAGTGACGTCAGTCTTCCGCGACCACGGCCAGTGCAACCTGGCCGAAACGTTGGGAAAAAAGGTAAAATAATGTTAATTATTCCTGTGCCTTTAAATATCGAGGGTTTACTGGTGAAACCCGATAAGTTGCGCAAACTTATCGGGTCTTGGTTTTTGAAATTCGAACTATGTGCAATTTCCACAATGTTGTTATTTCAAGGATAAATTATCTCGATTTATCGGGCCAGTAAACCCTCGATAATATCGTAGATTTTTATGAAAATGTTTACAGCTCAGGACCATATCGCGACGGCTTCTGTGATCTTTATGATTTACGTACTTAACAAGTTCAAAGGAGGGTTTGGGTTGCCGACGACTCAAAGGACAATAGACGGAACAAATTAGTTCCGTAAGTCCTCCCGTCGTCAGCACCCCATACCCTCGTTGAGCTCTGGCAGCCTTACTCACCGGCAGGAACACAACACTATGAGACACTATTTTTTGTTTTATTATTATACATAAATGTATATGTACTCGTACAGTAGTTACTGAGCGTTTTCCACAAAAAAGATTAAAAACCTATTCTCTTACATGGTAATAATTTTTGGGTTCGTCGAACTCAGAATTTCTAACATAATTATCCTAATCTGATATTTTAAAAAATTCCAAAAAAGTATAGATAAATTTTAGTTTCTAAACTACGATTCGAATGTTTTTTTTTTCTAATTGTTTATTTTCGATGGAGCAAGGGTATTCAAATCGCTTTTGAAATCTTAAATTAGTAAATGAAAATGCAATAGTTAACTGAGTAACGTAATGCTTTAAAAACTCAAGTGGACTTTTTTATCTAAGGAGTAATTTCGATAAAATATTATATTTAGCGAGGGTATTAAAAGTTGTGTTTTATATCTCAACTTAATAAATAGAAAATCAAAATGACAATAAAAAAATCAATATGTTCTCTAAGATAAAATTGATACCTTCGGCTCTCCATTCTTGCTCGGTCAATAAAAAATACGAAATTTATATCCAAAAAAATACAAAAAGTTTATAGAATCCTGGGAATCGAACGCACCTTCACGGCGTGACAGACGACTATTCACCAACGACGCCATTACATAACACGCTGTTACCGACGAAATTGGGCTATACATATATAATTATTTAAATATAAATAATAATGTCAAATCCATACTAATATTACAAATGGGAAAGGGTGTGTGTCTGTTTGTTTGTCCGTCTTTCACGGCAAAACCGGAGCGACGAATTGACGTGATTATTTAAGGGGATTTAGTTGAAGGGATGGAGAGTGACATAGGCTACTTTTTGTCTCTATCTTACGCGAGCGAAGCCGCGGTCAAAGCTAGTTTATTATAAATGGGAAAAGCTGGTTACTCTATAATCTGAAGTGGAAGAATTCGTTGTTTCACCAAAGATAATGTGTGTTTGTTTGTTTGTCCGTCTTTCACGGCCAAACGGAGCGACGGATTGACATGTTTTTTAAGTGGAGATAGTTGAAGGGATGGAGAGTGACATATGCTACTTTTGTCTCTTTCTAACGCAAGCGAAGCCGCGGGCAAAAGCTAGTACAGCACGGGTAGCATGGTCGCGCGATAGACGATAAAATATCAGGCCGTCATGTCGCACTATTAGTAAGTGCGATTATAGGGACGGCTAGATATTTTATCATTTATCGCGCGACCATAATTGCCTGCCTGGACCAGATTATATTGATGATAATTATTATTTGTAACCATTTAGTTAATATTGTCTTCAGTTACCGCGATAGTTACTCATGAAATAAAAACTATGAAAACGGATTAAATCGCGTATAATGAGTTTAAAATTCATCCCGATGTTTCAAACACTTTACAGCGTTCGTGGTCAACGGGTGACTGAGGAAAAATTACAATGTGCAAAAGCTACCCATATTCTTGTATATAACCATTTTGTTGTTGAAGAAAAACATTCACACAATAATAACATAGGTCAACCAGCTCAGTAAATGCAATACTTTACTAATACTATGCCCACACTATGACCTATGTATAATGTATTATACCAGACGTGTAATATTTTATTTTATCAACAAAGGCATAATAAAGGATTTTATTGTATTTTTGTATGAAAATAAAAAATAGGAAAGCAATATAGTAATAGTGAAATATTCCATTAAAAAAATAAAAAATACTTAATAAATCCATAAAAGTTCAAATGATTAAAAAAAACTTCGTACTCGAACCCACGATCTTCTGCATCATAGTCGGTCGTTTGACCGAGACGCCATTTCGATTTACATTAGCAGTGTCGAAATACACGATATGTATCTTTGTTGACAAAATGCGTCATTATTTCTGAGTCTGCTTGAGTTAACTAAACCAATATCTTTAAATAATTACTTGTCAAGAGCCAAATGTCACTGATGACAATGTCAACTAAAAATGCGCGAAATATGACGGCTCTGTGTCTGTACACAAAATTTGGCACGCACATTTACGTAAAATTAATAAAAAATTCACATGGATTTGTCCATGATTTCTGTATGAAACAATGTATTTCATTCACTACCGCGACGACGGATAATGTATAGTAGATGTATGCGCATATTTTTATTTAGTTGTAGTGTGCGGTGACTAAATAAATGGTAGATGTTTTTTGTATGGAAAGCGAGCCACCTTAAATTTATGTATATAGTCGCTTAGCACCCATACTACAAGCTTTGTTAAGTTTGGGGCTAAGTTGATCTGTGTAAGGTGTCCCCAATATTTATTTATTTATTATTTATTTTAGTGCCAAGATTTGGTTGACCGTCTGCGTCTATGTACTTATCTGCACGCCACATGACACTCATAATTTTGCTTGTGGATTTTAAAATATAAGTTTTTATCAGCTAGATATTTATTTTAAAGTTTTTAACCTCAGTTATAAACATAAAACATCTTGAGCCATAGTAAATTACTGGTCGTTAGACACTTAAAATATTATTCTACTTTTAGTCAAAAGCTCTATTAAATAAGTTAAGAATTCATTACTTCAAGCCGTTCCACTACAGCGGGTACCCACAAAAACCATTAAATTTAGTAGAAGACTTTATTCCAATTTGTGAATTTCGAGGTAAACCCCTACAAAAACTAGCCTCTTAAAATACCCTTAATTAAGGGTGGTTGAAATCGGTCCCTTCAGAACAAAGGAGTGAAGTATATAAGAACTTTGGGCACGGTTTGGGTGGCAAGCGAAGTTTTAATTAAATAAAAAAGCCATTAAAAGTACTGAATACCTAGGTAATAAATAGTACGTTTCTTAAATTTACAGAAAAGCCACTCTGTCCAATTAGCTGTATTAATTAGTAATAAGGTACAGCGGGGCAAATCTTGACTGGGGGGCAAATGTAACTAGTCCAATTTTTTCCATGTTTTACAATGTTTGCATTATTAAATAGAGTGTCCACCGGTTGTAGGTATATGGTAGGCGTGTTCAGAGGCGTGTTCGTAATAATGGAAAAATGGATTAGTTACAATTGTCCCCCAGGGCCCCAGTCGAGATTTGCCCCGCTGTACCTTACGCGCAACAATTTAGCTCTTTCAATTAACGTCACCACTTCGAAAAAACCACAGTGTACCAATACATCCCATACTCGTACATATGTAGTTAAGATTCATCTTTTCATTGACAGAAGAAGATACGAGTTTTCAAAGTAGGTACTGACTATATGCAAGGATTTTCAAGATACATGTTTCATATCACATATCTATCTAATCATTATTTGGCTGACTGCGTTGCTCGCCTGACGGCTACGTGCCCATTTCCTTCACATTATGCCATACGCCACATCCGAGCATTTCTTTTTTTTTTTTTGCCACTTTTATGAAGTGTGATATTTTTGAAAAAAAGTATGCTATTTCTACTCAGAATTACTAGCCTTTTCAATCCTAGTAGTTAAAAAAATTGTCCCATACGATTTTTTCTTATTTTGTTACCATTTTCCTTACATGTTGTATGGGGTAACTGTTGTGGGTAGAACTAGATTTAATAAAAATCAGTTGTCATCCAACCCGCGTTTCATTACACAACATGGTGACAGCGGTGGGATTTAAATTGTATTTAAATTGAGTTACAGTTCGCGTTTCATGTGTATAAGTGCTAAAAAGTAGTATTTCAGTGTTTTGTTAAGTGTTAGTGCGTAACTTTAATATGGAGCACGCGAGACCACCGTCGGAACTCAGTTTTACACAATACACTAGCAGGGATTTTAAGCGGTTTGCAGCGGATTGGGGATTTGAACACATAACGACTTCGCCAAATTACGCGCAGGCGAATGGAAAAAGTGAAAGAGCGGTCCAAACTGTAAAAAACATATTAAAAAAATCTATTCAAAGTAATACTGATATTAACTTAAATCTACTTAGTTATCGCAACACGCCGCGAGAAAACTTGAGCTCGCCCGCTCAAATGCTAATGGGTCGTATGTTGAAGTGTCGTTTGCCGGTTCACCGCGATCTGCTGCAGCCCAAACCAGTACAATCCGATCAATATGACGCGATTGTGACCAATCAGCAAAAAAGTAAGCGGTACTATGATCAGCGATCTAAGGCCTTGCCAATTTTAAACGAAGGCGATAATGTTATTATCCTCGACAAAAATTACAGAACTAGGGGACATGTTGTATCAAAAAGTACTACACCCAGATCGTATATTGTAAAAAATAAAAGGGGAGTATATAGACGTAATAGGAGACATCTCATAAAATGCCTGTCACCTGTTACAGATCAAAACCTTGCTGATTGTGATGATGAGGGTGATGTGGAACAGGTACTGTCTCCTGCAATGGACGCTTTCTCTTCTGCGGAGTCATCAGAGGAAACTGTGGTCGAGTCACACTCTCCCATGATAACAATAAGAAAAAGAGGTGGACAAATAGCCGAGTAACCAGGTCTTGTCCCGCATCACTCTATATATAGATAGTTTAAATTTTGAAAAGACATTTAAAGTTATGTATTTCAATATAGGTTATCAGTGTACGATATAATAAGTATTCCTAAGTTACTACTGTACGCACATTTTAAAATGTTAAAAACAAAACCCTATTGATTGGGGTACCTTTGTATGGGTAACAATTTTATGCAAGTTATGTAATCCGGTGTTGGGTAGATTATATTAGTATGTAATCTTTAAAAGGGGAAGATGTTGTGGGTAGAACTAGATTTAATAAAAATCAGTTGTCATCCAACCCGCGTTTCATTACACAACAAAAGAGGAAAGTAAAAAAAATGTATGGAAATTCTGGGACACTTTTTGTCTCCCAGTGAGATTGAAAGTACTCGTGATTCTGAGTACAATTGGCCTAAAATTCCCTAGAACAATAAAAAAAAATTATTGGCAAAAAAAAAGAAATGCTCATCCCTTCTAAATCTTCTAATACATACATATACAATTATAATTACGCCTGTTTCCCAGAGGGGTAGGCAAAGATCGCGGATTTCTATTTGCCACGATCCTGAAAAACACTTTCGCTTCACGCGTTTTTTAAAACGTTCTTCATACATACGGTTTAGAGTACTTCTGACCTGGCGTTTTTGCAATATTTCCCCGATTTGGTCGAGAAAAGTTCCCCTAGGTCTTCACTTCCAACTGGCCATCACACGCTAATACTTATTCACTTTCCAGCTCTAGAGTTGTTAGACTACTGCTACCGCCAAGACGACGACCAGGCCCAGCAGCTCCTAACCTGTGAGCTCCAAAACTGGTCAGGACAGACCTGCTTAAGCCTCGCCGTGGCCGCCAACCACCGAGCCTTACTTGCCCATCCCTGCTCACAAATCATACTAGCCGACCTATGGATGGGTGGGCTCAGAACAAGGAAAAACACCAGCCTTAAGGTACCCTATCTATCTTTATTTATTCTTTGTTTTAATACTTGTTAACGCACAGATTGGCACGAGTAGATTCGGTGTTAGAGAATTCTTAACCATACCAAACGTAAAGCAATTACGGGGTGTCACGTCTGTGTGTCAATGAGCTTTATAATTATTTGAAATCTGCATGCTATGCATTTGGACGTCGAGCATACAATCCTTTTAGCTGTGATAATTAAAGATCGTTATCAGCGTGCTGTTTTGGTGGCAGAGTATGGTTGGCAAAAAAAAACAAATACACAAGTATTTAAAACATTATATACTTAACAAATTATGAAATATTTACATATTTATAATTACTTATCTAAATTATATTGAATAAATAACTAAAATTTGTTCAACAGATTTGGCTTCGTGCACTACTTTTGACTTGAACTAGGTACTTGAATAACAATTCTAGATAGTCTTATCTAGAGTGCATTTGATTATTTGGATTAAAATAATATACCTACACTTCGCGTAGTGTATTTTTTGTGACATAATTAATGTCATTTACGTACCTATATTGTTTTAAAAATATATAGTTGGTCGGATAAGGCTAGAGGTGTAATCCTAAGAAGGTAAGTATTCATTTTGTAGTTAAGAACAAAGTGAATATTTAAATGTAAGTATTTGTTTTCTTTTGCCAATCGTACCGTTTGCCACGAAAAGTGCACCTTGATAACGATCTCTAGTGATAATCTGACCGCGAGTGACATTTTTTATGCGAATGCTATGACAATCCTTTTAGCTGTGATAATCTGACCGCGAGTGTCATTTTTTATGCGAATGCTATTAATGCAAAATAAAAATCCAGCGTTTTTGCTAAAAATGTGCGAGGATGAATAGCAAACACATCTATAAATTTGTTAAAAACCAAAAGAAACTCTTAATTTGCAATATCACTCAGTTCAGCTCTGACTAAACAATATTGGAGATGTACTGAAAAGTTACAACAGATGTCGCCACTGCAACCGCTGTACATCTTTGCCAAGGAACATTATTTGACAGTGACAGCAGCCAGTTATAGCGGCGTCACCTGGTAAAATAAAATTACATTTTGCGTCCTCAATCTGTACTCGGAGCGTGGCCCGACACGCTCTTGGCCGGTTTTTTTACCACAGAATGATACAATATTTGGCCAGCAAGTCATAAAAAACTGTGTAAAGAAAATTGCCCGTGAATTAGTAATGTGGCGGCCCATTGCAAAAGTAATGACCTCAGTTAATTCTACTCCACCGGGTCTAACACTGGCCTTGCCACAATTTATCTTTATTTTTCTTTGATAGCAGAAAACTCAGAAGAAAATGGAACTACGAAAATGTTCTAATATAGTTATCAACAAACTACATTACTGTATAAAAACTAGCAATTTGGTTACAGTTTTCGATCGGAAAGCGCGCTTTTGATTTGGGTTCCCTCTATTTGGCATAACTTTAATTGTCCGAAACGATTTTCGCATAACAGACTTCGCATAATCGATTTTCGCCGAATGTTAATTTGGCAGAAAACTTATTTGTCATAATCGAAAATAATACGAATAACACATTGTCCGAAAATAAGTTCGCATAATTCTGTTTACGCCGATTGTTTTTATGAATAAAATTAATTGAAATCAGAATATCCACCCATACTAAATGCTGTTAAGAGAGTCGGTTTGGTTAGGTTAGAACTGCGACCTCAACAAATAAAACATTGTCAAGAATTTCGGTTAGGTTAGGTTAGAACTGCAACATTAATGTAGTAGTATTACCTATGATAAAAATTCTGCGTAGTAAATTTCCACTAAACCATGTCTTTTGATTTATATGAGTATTATGAGTATACATTCATGTAAATAGGTATGACGTAATGTAAGAAAAATTACAAATAAACATGAACTAATCCAAGACAGTAAGCATTTTCATAGCTACTGCGATCACAATTGAAAGCTACATCTAGCGTATAATAGAGAGGCAAAATTTGCAAAAGTACATAATACTAATTTGCAGTTTGTCGATATTCTCCTTTTCTTATTTGAAATACATCACATTACACCTCCGCATCATAGGCTACTTGCCTCCTAGTCATAAAAGCTTCTTTTTTTAGAACTGTCAAAACGAATTGCTAATATTATGGATTTAATATGAAATCGAGTTGAGTGACGTCAGCACGGTCAACTCAGTTACTATAGAGGTATATATTTCTACCTGACATTTTATTAATTAAATAGAAATTGGATTTAAAAATAACTTCTGTCGATGTTTTTCTTATAATTAGCTGTTGATTTATTTCCTGCACGGTACCTATGAAATATTTTATTTTAAGTATAAATTTTAAGTACAGTCAAGTTCCTTAATTTACTGTCAATGACTGTTAAAAGTGCGCGAACGCTGCAGAGCCCATAAAATGTTTGCTGCTTTATCTGTACTGTATTACGTGGAAACCACATTTTTATGACACACTCGGCAATGTACTCAGTGAATACATACATAAAAGTCGCATTCAATGAACAACCAGGTGCGGTTCTAACTTCAAGACAAATAATCATTCACATTGATATCGCCTTATCGTATCTAGAAAGAATATTTGACATATTTAAAAATATTTTAAGCGGGTTACTCACGTATTAAGTCGATATAGCGTTCGACATGTTTCGGCTCAATTTCGCTCGAAATTGAGCCGAAACATGTCGAACGCTATATCGACTTAATACGTGAGTAACCCGCTTAAAATATTTTTAAATATGTATGAGTCTCACGGGAGTTTTATAGTTAAAATATTTGACATAACGTGAAGTCACATCTTTATAAGCATCGATCCGCATTTCATGCACGGTGAAATAAAAAGGACCGTTCAAACTTTGCATAATAACTTTTGAGGTCATAATGAACAACTTTTATCATGGGACCTGGGATTTTTTGATTGAAGGAGGGCGATTTTGGAATTTCGTATACGGGATTTGTCACTAAAATACCTATTGAAAACGGTGACTTGCTTATTGTTTTCAGTGACAATTTTCTAAATTCGAACGCGTGAGACTCAAAAATCGGCCCGCAGTGCTGAAATCGTGAAAAAACAATTGGCTGTTCCATTCATTTCAACTGTCATGATGCCGCTCATTTCTATGGAACAGCTAAATTGGATTTTTTTTTCGCGATTTCAGCATTGGTCCCATAATAAAAGTTGTTCATTATGACCTCAAAAGTCACTGTGCAAAGTTTCAACGGTCCTTTTTATTTCACCCTGTGTCATGCGCGGATCCAGGGGGGGGTCATGGGGGTTATGACCCCTCCTGGAGCCTAAGTTGGCCATACAGACCACGTGACCCCCCCCCCTGGGGCCCCGGGCCTTCACCACGTGACCCCCCCCCCCCCTGGGCACGAAGCTGGATCCGCGCTTGCCCTGTGTATGAGAATTAGCTCGTTGTTAGTATGAAGACGCTTACGCATCTGAAAGCTGAAAGCATGCGTACGCATTTTCATGTGATTCCGCATATTCGAATCGCGGCGCCCATCCTAAACACAGTATGATCGACGTCCTTAACTTAGTTAAACGTAGCATGAAGCTTTTAAGTGAAATCGCTAGTACCGTGTTTCGTTTGCCACATCTTGGCTTTGTACCGTAAGGTGATTCTGAGTCTGCTGTGCCCCCTGTACATCCTCCAACTCGAGTTCAAGTCCAAGGAGGAACTCCAGCTGATGCCGCAAACGGAGGAGGAGCATCTGGAGAACGAGAGTATGGAAGATGATCGGAGTACCAAGGACCCGAACGACGCTGAGGTATTTTTAAATTTTGTTGCTTTCCATCACGCTTGGCTCATTTTATCGTGTATATATAAGGAGTTGTGGGTTTTATTAAATATATCAACGGCCGCGAAATTGCCTAACAACTAATATGAATGTATGACAGATGCTGTGTTGACTATTTCAATAGAACTTAAATAAGAAGTCGCGCTTCGAACAAGGCGAACGGGAAATGTTATAAGTGTTATAACTGCTATCATTATTAACATGGAATTTTCTCTTATTTATGAACGCTATAAGACTATTAATTATTACAAATTGATTAAAAAAATGTCACAATACTTACTATAAACATGATCTGTGTTAGGTGTCCCCCAATATTTATTTATTATTTATTTATTTACATACACTCCTGTACAAACTTCATTCCTACTAACCAATCATTTTCAAGAAAAATTATAATGAATAATTAATTATGTCCTATTTGATTGATTGATTAAGAAAGTTGAAGTAAATTAATTCATATATACACCAAAATAGACTCCGCATCCCATTTTCATAAATGTAAATAAGTACCTATGCACAAAAAGTAACAAAACTTACCTCTATATTGAGGTGATCACAGCATTAATCATTTCTATTATGTTTCGAACAAAGTTGTAAATACACGTTCTTTCCATTCCGGTGATGGGTATATGTATATTATATTTTATTTATATTTGCTTTAGGGGAAAATAATAATATTACCTATAGTTTATACACGAGGTAAAATAATGTGTGTTAGTGTAATTGGAGTACCTACACTGTGTCTTCATTTGACAACCAAAAATGTTAATAAGTTGACAAATAAATACAGTGATTCGGGGCTGTTTTAAATGTAAAATATATATTTAAACATCCTTGACCAACATTTCGATATTCATTTTATTCGTTTATCATTATTTCACATTATTAATATACAAATGACTAATACAATAACAAAATAAGTCAGGAAGAAAACAAACATCGCTGATTTATTTATGTTTTTCTTTTAGCACATTTACATACAATTACTAACGGAAAAGAGTCTTACTAACCGATACTAACTACAGCCCTTAGTCACCGTATACCTACACTAAACCTCTTGGGTCATCAGGTCACTACTAAAATCCCACATTTTTAGAACATTTACACACCTATTTATTGGCAAAATAAAATTGTTTGTCAAATGACGATGGTATTTGATACTTGAATAGGTTGGCGTAGTGAAACGGAGAACGCTTTCTATCAAGAAGATAATTCCGCCTGGGCAGCAGAGTAAAACCAAGCAGGTAGAACGGGCTTCACTTGTACCCCAGTCAACGAGGTAGTCGAATAGGTACAATGAAAATTGGGGCCAAATTGTGGCTGGTAGCCCACTTGACAACTTTTTGCTCTAAGCTCTCTTAAGCCTTTACTCTACTCGCCCTATCTATCTTTTAGATATATGATAATCGTTAAAATAAAATGATCAGTCGTTGAGATCCTATCCGTTGTCAATATTAAATTTACTTTTTGTTATAATTTCGTAATTTCAGGAAACCAGATAAATAGATAAAATTTTCCACAGACTTACTAAGTCCCAAAAATATTTTCGAAATACGTAGGTACTCGTAATAATTATGATTTTACCCAAAATTATACTTTTATTCATTTTACAGAAAACTCCTCGTTGACTGGGGTATTGAGCTACGATCTATGCGAACACAAGGCACTTTAGTTTTTCAAATTTAGATTGGTTCTAACGTGCAATAAAACATCACAATTATTTGTTGAGCAAAAGTTTGTATGTTTGTGGAACGATAGCACGATTAGATAGCACATAATACCTAAGTGTTTCTGTCCTCCCCTACGGCTGGAAAGCGTCAAATTCCAGGCCGCTGCACTCAATGAAGTTACCACTTCCCAGCTCCATCGAACAGAAAAATAGTATACCTACACACACACACACACACAGAGAGATACACACCTTGGCCAGTAAATAAGCAATCCTCATATCATATCACATGTTTTTTTTTACATAGGCCGATAATTACATGTGACCTGAAATATTTCTTGCTTTACTGAGCTAGGTATGTATGAATGAATGTTATAAATGGGAAAGTGTGTGTGTCTCTTTGTTTGTCCGTCTTTCACGGCAAAACTGAGCGACGAATTGACGTGATTTTTTATGTGGCGATAGTTGAAGGAATGGAAAGTGACATAGGCTACTTTTTGTCACTTTCTAACGCGAGCGAAGCCGCGGGCAAAAGCTAGTCTAGGTACTATTTTTACTAAATCTGTTAAGAAATTGCATTTGAAAAGTGGAAATAAAAACCAGGATTTTGAAGTTACTGGTAAAACATCATTATAAACTGTTAGATGATACATTAAACAATTGATTTAGTAAATTGAAAGTAGCTTATTTTCCTTACTTTAGTATTTTAAAGACATGTCATTCACTGGAACAAATTTTTAGATTTTACTAGTGTATGACACCCGCGTCATTCATTGGCACAAAATGTAATTTCACAAGTTTTTATTTTGACAATAAATTAAGGAAGTATAACATACGTATAATATACCCTGTAAAAATAAATGTTCTATCTATCACGTGAGTAGTGTCTGACATGGGTGTCATACACTGTTTTACTATGGATATAGAGTGAATGACAGGTACGTATTGACATGTCATTCATTAGGTCTAAAGTATAGTGTCATACACTGGTTACAGATATAGATAAATAAAAGTAAAAATGCCTCCAAACTCTAAAAATATAGTTTAGATTATAAATTTTACTACTCATACACACACATGATATGATGACTTACATACAGTCAGCAAACCGATGATGTCAAAACTAGCCTTAATCACGGGTGAAAATTGCCTGCGGCGAAATGCGTTATTTTAACACGGTCAATTCAAATTAACTGCCGTGGTTAATGGCTTGTTGCTTTGTAGACAAGAGCAAACTCAGCCAAATTACCTATGACCAAATACCACTATTTGGTTGAATTGAAATAACTTACAGATTTGTTGAATTTTAAAAGGTCGAAATCCTGATTAGAGATTCTGATGTTTGTGATGATTCAGCCATGACGATAAAAATGTCCGTAAATGACGTCTCCTTATGACTTCGAATCCGGAAAAGGGCATTTACAGATGTAGTCCAAAAAGGGTTTCCTCCGGAAACGTTCGTATTTGTCATGCTAGTTCAGTCAATTTCAGTACATCTTGTATTGACACTGACTGAAATAGCATGACACGTTCGTACGTTTCCGGAGGAAACCCTTTTTGGACAACATCTGTATTTGAGTGCTGAGTACAGATAGGCAATTGTTCCCGAATATGGATGTTTTCATTATTTATGTACTAAAACATGGTGTAGTAGACATGTGCCTATTTTTAATCGATGGAGAGTGATGTTGATTTTGAGTAGAATGAGCCAAATAACACCAGAATTTGTGAGTCTGGTCTTTTTTAAAACGTCGCAATACGTCAGTTCCAAGCTCATAAACCTTCTTGTTCTGACTTCCATACATAATTCCCACTTGTGTTCGCATAGGCGTGCTTCAAAAGCGTGCAACTGTCCGTGTCCTTGTGCTCCTGTATAGGCCACGTTACCACACGTTAATATTTACGGCTCACTTTTGCGTCTGAACTGTTTCTGAATTATTCGTCCCCCAGGCATTTTGATACTTTAAACAGAATACCCCTCTCGCTGTCCTCAAGGCCTTTGGAATCGTACCAAGCTAATACGTTGAAAGCGATTTTGTGTAAATCTAGCTTTACATAGCATAGTTACCGAACGGTGCTAGAAATACCAAGCATAACACTTGACGCTAGGAAATTCCATGAGTAAGCTACTTAGTATATGTCATGTAACAATCTACATAATATAAAGACACAGGTATGACTACATACGATTCCTTTTGTATTTTAACATTTTACAAGCACATTTAGCTACTCGAAAATTGTCAAAAAAATATTTCCGAAATTAATTTTATTACGTTAGATACACTTGCATATTATTTGCTCATTCCCTTTGGTACAAAAAGAGCATAAAACGTTACGGAAAAAAAGTCTAAGTTGTAGAATCAAAGAAGAATGTAAGATCAAAGAAAAAGTTACTTTGCTCCCCTTCTGCACGTAAAAATTGTCAAGAGTGCTATGAATAAATTCCACCTTTGACCCATAAAGTTAGTGTCTTAAAAGCTTAACTACTGAACTGAAATGGCTTTAAGCATAAAGTTTAAAACGTGCTCTAAAACTTTAATTGTCTACAAGTACATAAACACAATTTATAAATTAAACTTCATGACGTTCTCGACTTAAAGACCCAATAAAACCTCGATGTTAATGGAATTGGCATTAAGGATTCTGCACCAGATTGTAAAGATGCTATTCTATTTTATTGTACACGCAATGTTTTTTCTAATTTATATAAATTTATAGACGAAAATTGCGGAAACCTTGATACGAACGTAAGTCGTTTCGATTCTTGAGAGACAAAGTTTCCGACGCAGAGGTGAACCGTAAATTTAAAAAGCCCGAACCGTCCTTGTCTGTAGTTAGGTTATCAAAATTCAAAGCCAATTGTTATTTCTACCTCCAACTTGAACTTCTGCTCAAATATAATTACAATCTCAATTTATCGGAGCTTGTCATCATTCTGCTTTTGATCTTTGACTATCTTACAACACTATTGCACCGAATTACAGCTTTTTATGTAACCTGTATTTAATGTTATGTGTTATGTATTAGCTTCTAATGCTTACTCTCGAATCGCATTTTTTCAAAAATGTTCAATTTTTAATAATTTGTTTCACTCGAAAATTTTAAAAATACTTTCTTTTTCAAAATTTATTATTAATCTTGTGTCTATAGTAGTTGTGTATGGGATACTTTATTTATAGAGTTTAATATTATTTTGATATTAAAAGATTTCTATAAACTAGTTTTCATGAGATAAATGTTATCAGATATAAAAAACAATACAAATTAAATTTTCTGTTTTAAATTAAATTCTCGGGTAAATTTAATTAAAATATCTTTCATTCTCTTTTCTTGTAAGAGAATTTGCACTAATGAAATAGCTAGAAAAGAAAGAGGAAAACGTAGTTTTATTTTAGATCAAGAAACTAATTTTCCAGATTATTTCATCAGCTCAAATACCTCTTATTACTATTCCTACTTTATCCTTATTCTAACGATAGTAGATAGAGCAATGCTAATTTAAGAAAAAAAAGTGACGTTTATTGTGAAAAAAAAAAAACGTTTTTGTCGCACACACAGATAGCGATCTCTTGAAAGAATTGTTCAAGTTTAACCGTTACCTTTATACAGAATTAGTTTATTAAATGAGGACAATAAAAATGCCGAACTTAAGACTACCAAAAATAAGTATGATTATAAATACTAATATTATAAATGGAAAAGTGTGTGTGTCTGTTTGTTTGTCCGTCTTTCACGGCAAAACGGAGCGACGAATTGACGTGATTTTTTAAGTGGAGATAGTTGAAGGGATGGAGAGTGACATAGGCTACTTTTTGTCTCTTCCTAACGCGAGCGAAGCCGCGGGCAAAATCTAGTTCTTTATAAACCCATACCCAAACCTATAGACACAAGAACAAACGGATCTGACAACACACTACACATAATTTTGTCTGGACTCAAGCAGGCATTGATTGGCTCAGGAGAATGCGACACGCGGGTCGATCAGAACGGAAAAGTGGGTAAAATAGGGTGGGAACCGTCGTACCGGGAGCTGCCTGAGTACCACGCGCCGGAGGACAAAAGGATGAGGCCGCTGCGGCTCAGGAAGAAGATCTATGAGTTCTTTACGGCGCCGATCACCAAGTTTTGGGCTGATTCGGTAAGTTGAACAAGCTTTTTAGTAGCGTAAAATAACTAAGGTTAATCGGGATATGTGCGTGTCTTTAGAAGATACATAATAGGCGAGACGACCAAAAAAAACTAATTAGTCCGTCAGTTATATTATCAAAGAATTTTAGACACGTATTTTTTCTTTTTTCACGTAAACGAAAAATGACGATGGTACAGTGCGTTGAAGTTTCGCGTGACGTCACGCCTAGGTACAATTTTTACTTAGAAGTGACGTCACAAGCCCCCACTCCGGAACTTTGATACTCTATATCTTTTTATTTTTTCATTGATTAGAAAAAGCGAAAAATATTTGTTCAGTATTTTTGGACGATCTAACTGACGGACTATACAGAATGCCATTTTTTATGTAGTCGTCATCCCTATTATATTCTAAACGAAACATTTTAGAACTAATTATTCAAAGTATGGTCAACAAACTTTAAATTACGGCTATCATAGTTCTAATATTTTCCGTTTAGAAAATGTCTTCAAAAGACTCATTAACCCCACTAGCAAATATCCAGGTTGATCTTACCTAACTTAATTCTCCTGTAGCCGAGACATATAGGTAATTTGAAATCGGTAGTGTAGATAATAGTTTATTTAACTTAGTTTGAAAAGTGAACGAAACGAAACAAATCGAACTGAATAATTCTTGCTGGTAGAACTTTGGACCTTAGGAGGATGATCTAAAAGCTCTTAAGATTGATCCAACATACATAGGTACATACATCGCTTATTTACTCTATATACTAATGAGTATCTATAAACGCTCAATAAAACACAAATGGATTGGAACTTTTGTATTTCATAATGATCTTTGATACGAAATGTCACCTTTTTGGTTGAACAAACCGCCATTTTCGACGAATACGTTGATCATATTTACCCTTCTATATCGAGTTTAGAGATAATTTTGACGTATTTTAAAGCTCGAAGCGGGTCAATCAGCTCACAGACTGCGAGGACTGAGTAGGTAATTTCCGTTCAGCACCATTTAGGTACGAAAGTCTGAAAATAAATCAAGAGCTTTTTAAAAAGCGTTGACATTTCTTCTTTTTCTCTTCTCTAAATAAGTAAATAAATCCATTTTAGATACAATCTGAACGACTGTGTAACAAAATAATGAAATATTACTTTTATGAATCATATTGGAATTTCAAAGATAATTTGATACAGAAATAAAAAGACTAAAATCTGTCATTTCAAAGCTAATTTATTATTTTATCAAGTTTATTTTTGTGAGATCAAATCTTACTCTAACATTTTTTACGTTCCAAAGTACTAAATACTCGTATTAAAAAAGTACTAAAGTAGTAAATATTCAGGCGGACAAAAACTTCTTCATTATTCGATTAAAAAACGGAATAATGAAAGTTTATTTGTATCAGTTTCTGCAATGGAAAATTGATGAAGGCAAATAGTCAGTTTAAAATTGAATAAAAGCTTATTGATTATGGCGACCTGAATTGACCTATTTGTATTATTGCAAAACTTTGTGTTGCAGTTTTCTTCTTCATTTATATTATAAATGTACAGGGAGCGTACTTTTCGTGCCGATGACATCAATTTGACGTCACGCTCCATAATAGGGTGATCACAAATTGTTTTATTGTTAATTATTAATCATTAGTCATCAATCATTTTAAGTTATGAATTTCTTTGCATGGTAATGAATGCAAGAAGGATGGTGTGCCTTACGTTAGAGAGAAATTCTCTTTTCTACGTATTTATTGTAATGTGTTGTTAACAATACTATTTAATTAAATTTATTTATAAAAACAAATAAAATACACACATTTCAAGTAGGTATTATTTATGCCAAATGTAAATGGACTACTGTATTTGAAGTAATTTGTATACGATTAAAATGATTGACGACTAATGATTAATAATTTACAATAAAACTATTTGGGATCACTCTATACGGAGCGTGACGTCAGATTAATGTCATCGGCATGAAAAGTACGCTCCCCGTAAATGTATTTTGGGGCAAATAAAAATGGCAGTCAAAAAATGAAAATTAACAATACCTAAGTTACCTATAAATTTAATATCAGGAACTTTATGTACTTTGTTTTTGTATCTTATAGGTACTTTTCCCTTTTGTTTGACATATTTTATGTCACTTGATTAATGAAAACTGTGAGTAGTGTGAGTGCCTCCAAGGTCTCAAACTATCTCCATACCTACCATTTTTAGGGTTCCGTACCAAAAGGGTACAAAAGGAACCCTTATGGTGCGACTCCGTCCGTCTGTCTGTCTATCTGTCACACTATTTTTTATGGCCATAATTAATAATTGAAGCGCGATACCGAATAATGAGTGAAATGAATTTCTCATTTTTAATTTTAGTGTAGATAAGTTGTAGGAATTGTTTAGGACATAACTTCTTAAATGATATTACTCCTAGTTTCCCTTTGATTCAAAATCATGTTCTTTATTGTCTTTGTGATCAATACTTTATTTGATCAAGACAGGTTCTGTATTAATTTTGCCAGAATCAGGAAATTAAATTATATTTATTTATTTGTGGTGATTAACTGAATGTCGAATATTTAGTAGTACATTCTATAAAATCAATTTAGAGTTAAAAACTAATTCACTTCAAACATCCGAATCTTCAGAGACCCTTCAGCTTTCAGTTTGATTGAAGGTCTCTCTTCATTAATATCTGTTTGGCGGGTAACAACCCCCGACATAGGCACTGATCACAGCAAAAGCGAGAAGGCGATGAGCTATCGGCTATAGAAACGAACAAAATATAGCCGCTCCAGTGTAAATAAAAGAGAGAGCGAGCGATTTATATTTCATCGCTCGGCGACTAACTTAAGACGATACGGTAGGGGTCAATTCTCCATACAAACGCTCTCGACTATTTCCTCCCTGGTTTTTGAAGATAGAGCAATGATTTTTTCAACACAAATTGTTATTATCTGTGTCGGACCGTTTTGATTTTTTTTATATTCTGCTTTTTAAAAACTCTAGAGCCAATCAAAAAATTCCAAAAACGGCCTTTTTCATTGTGGCGCAAAAAAAGGTGTGATACTCAAGATTGGTAACAATTAACCAATAAAGCTAAACGGTCCGACATAGATTATTTCATTGTTATTCAGATTCTCAAATTTTGTTCCGATTGATTAAGTTTTGAAGGAGGAAAGAGTCGTTTTTTGAAATATCTTTTGACTGAGTTGTTCTTAATGGACAATTTTTTTTCGATAAATCTAGTTATAAACACTTGTATATTTAACAAAAATTCCCAAGTTGAAGCCTTTCCATTTTAGCATTTTCGCTACCGTATCCTCTTAACTATAACTCACTCCCGCTATCATAGCGTCTCTTTTGTTTACACGGGAGTGACTATCTTTTGTTCATTTCTATCACCGATAGCTTATATTGGGTTGGTAAGAAAGTAATGAGCGATCGATTGAATTCCACATAAAATTTTTGAGAGAGTTCTAGAATCTTCTATGGTCGAAAGTATATAAAGGGCGAGTCGCACAGTTTCTCGTCAGTCATTCACTAGCTGTCGCCGAGCTAATATAAGGAAGAAAATGGACGAATTAAAAGTGCATGTAAGGCATTGCTTACTATACGAAATTCAGTCTGGCCATTCAGCCGCCAAAGCAGTGCGTAATATATGTCAGCGTGTTGCTCCTGAAGTTGTGTCTGAGGCCACGGCGAAACGATGGTTCCAGCGGTTTCGTAGTGGCGACTTTTCATTATCAGATCAACCTAAGTCTGGTCGACCGGTGAAGATTGATGTAGCCAAATTAAAAACCTTAATTGAAGGAGATCCGAGGCTAACGAGTCGTACTCTTGCTACCGAGTCAGGCTGCTCTCATGTCACCATAGAAACACATTTACACGAGTTGGGAAAAAACTACAAATACAGTGTTTGGATACCGCACGAACTTGATAGACATCAACTAAACCGCCGCGCCGATATCTGCATACAACTTCTGTCTTTTCGCCGCACATTCAACTGGTTGGACCATCTTATCACTGGAGATGAAAAATGGGTCTTATATATAAATCACACACGCAAACGTCAGTGGCTAGCTCCAAACGAAAAAGGAATAGAGGCACCAAAAACAGAGCCTCACCCGAAAAAAGTTATGCTGTCCGTTTGGTGGGATATTCGTGGTATTATTCACTGGGAACTCCTACCAAGTGGAATGACTGTTACCGCATCAGTATACTGTAATCAGCTTGAAAATTTAAACCAAAAAATCTGTCAGAATCGTCCACAGCATGCTAAAGTTTTTTCTTACACGACAATGCTCGCCCACACATTGCAAAAGTGACTCGGCTAAAGCTATTGGAGCTAGGTTGGAAAGTGATACCTCATCCACCGTACTCTCCAGACGTGGCACCTACGGATTACGCATTGTTCAGATCGCTAAGCAATGCCTTGAATGAAAAAAAGTTCGATGATCAAGCCCATCTACGACAGTACATAGCTGAGTTTTTTTAATCTAAACCTAAGAACTTCTTCGCCGATGCTATTCATTCTTTACCAGAACGATGGAGACAAGTAGTAGATAACGAAGGCCGTTATATTTTTGATAAATGATTAAAATAATAAATTAAATAAAAATTACAATATTGCTTATGATTCGCTCATTACTTTCTTACCAACCCAATAGCTTACTCGCTTTTGGTGGGACCAGTGCCTTATGTTTGATCGATCGATAATGTCAAAATGACTGATTTTATTGTGTCCAAATATTGAAGCGTGACCCGGTAGAGCATGGCTAATGATCCGGTTTTAATGTCAGGTTTTTAAAGTAAAATGAGCTTTTTTATAAAAAAAAATGTTAATAACGTTATCCGCACAGATCCAGCTTTTTTTGTTTTTGAGCTCAGAATCACTAGCAGATTCAATCTTGATCCTCAAAAATGTCCTAAAAATTATTACGCAATTGTAGTACCTATCCCTCAGGTCACTGCATTGTGACATACCTAGACTATGATAGTGATAGGGAAAAACTGTCGATTCTGAATAGGATGGACCCAAACACCAGGATTTGTGAAAATCTGTTTTATTTTGGTTAATGCCCAAATTTTACAGCTACAAACTGTACGGTTATTTACAAATAAGAGAAGAGAGCAACGTCATTATCATGCTTTGATACCCAAGCAACTGATTTTTTTTGTTATTCATGAAAGTGGAATTTTGAGAGTTGCAAAGGTTTTTGGGTTTCAAGGCATGATGTTTTACGAAACTTCTTACCGACACACAAAATTATTGTGCCTTATCCAATTTATTCTTATGAGGCTAAAAATAATAAATAATTAATTTATTTGAATTGTTTCAGATCGCCTACATATTGTTCCTATTGATGTTTACATATACAGTATTAGTCAGGATGAGCCATACGCCGTCTTGGCCTGAGATTTATTCTATATGTTATATAATAACGTTTTTATGTGAGAAAGTAAGAGAAATCGTTACGTCCGAACCTGTTGCTATTAGGTAAGTGTTTATAATTATAATGCTTAATATTTTATTTTTCAAATGCACGGCATAATTTTTTGTGTTCTATTACATTCAATTTAAATAGTAGTGGAACTAAAATGGCACCCAGTAAACTCTCGTATATTTCACAGTTCAACTCAAGATGTTTCTGTATATTTCAATTAATATAAGTATTAATTTGTTCTTTGGATATCGATTATTGAACCATAACTAAACTTCTTTTACTATGAAATTAAAATTGTTGGTCAATATAATAAAATCATCCTTATCAAAAGCTTATCGCTGGTACATATAAAGCGATGAAATCATTACATTACTTCGATTTAGATAACCTCTAAAATAAGCAAGACTGGGTGTAATTCTATAAAGACATTGAAAATATTATAAAATTAACATACATTCTGGGCAGAAACAGCCAAAACACACCTGGTTTCGTAAGAATCAGTAGTTTAACAACTTTTTGTAGAAACGCTCTAATACACAGTAGACATTACCGGCCCTAACATAACTAATCACCTTTGACTTTCTTCCTTAGACATAAGTTCAGTGTGTGGGCATGGAATATGTGGAACACGTACGACGCAGGCTTCATCATATTCTTCCTGGTGGGTCTGACGCTCCGGCTGCGCGTGAGTTCCATGGACGTCGGCCGCGTCATCTATTGCGTCGACATCATCTACTGGTACTTAAGGATACTGAACATATTAGGCGTTAATAAGTACTTAGGTAAGTCCGTAGTGCTATGGCGTTCAATTATTTGTTCTTCAATGCATTTAGAAACTATTTGAGATATTTAGTTATATTTAGAAAAAGTTTGCTTGTTGCATAAAACAGTAATATAATTAAAATATTTAACTTGAGGAATATTATAATTTAATGAATTGAGATGTCCCTGTTTTTTCTCAAAAATAAATAATGCTTACAACTTTCGGTGGTACATAAAACGAATAACAAATTTTGTAACAAAATATATAAGCAACGAAAACCAACGTAAAACTTGAAACTTCTGAAGTTATCCCTATGATTTCCAGGACCTTTAGTCACAATGATGGGTAAGATGGTGAAAAACATGATATACTTCGTGGTGCTATTATTGGTGGTGCTAATGTCGTTTGGAGTCGCTCGGCAAGCGATACTCTACCCTGATAAGGAGGCCAGTTGGTACCTCATCAGAGAAGTAAGTAAAAACAATTTTAAAATATATTTAGATATAGCTGAACTACAGCCAAATTAGTTTGTGAACAAACTTCTGGTGGTTAAAAAATGACAAATTTATCATCCCCTTCAATGAAATCATTTTTTGTCTCGTTTAATTTAACGTTATTCAATGATCAAGAAAATATTAAATAGTGAATGCTAGCTGTGATATGCTATGATGAGCCATTATTAATTGTGACTTCGTTACTATTAGTGATGTACATTTCTGCACATTTTCGAATTTCATACTAACAACCAACATTACCCAACCACTAACATTTCCAGGTATTCTTTCAACCCTACTTCATGCTTTACGGCGAAGTATTCGCCGAACAAATGGCGCCCCCTTGCGGCGGGCTCAACCAACCAGAGTGCCGGGTGGGCCACTGGGTCCCCCCAGTGGTGATGAGCGTGTACCTCCTCATCGCGAACATTTTACTCGTTAACCTTCTCATTGCGGTGTTCAATAACATCTTTATTGAAGTCAACGGTGTGTCGCACCAGGTTTGCGGCCAGTTTATCGTAGATGTTGATGTTATTGATGTTCGTTTCGCCTGTTGCGAGATTTGATTTACATTGTAGGCTTGGTTAGAATCCTCTGATACGTATTGGTAGTTTTTTAGTTATGTCAGATCTACATTTTTAAGTTACAAAATGATTTTGATTGAACCATTTTTAATTTTAAGCATCCCGCACCACCGCACCCATTTTTTAACAACCTATACGTAGTTAATTATTTTTTTAAACTTAATTTAAGTTTATCCCCACCTTTTTTATTTATTTTCTTTTCAATTCTTTTTAGATATTCTTCCAACCGTACTTCATGTTGTATGGTGAGGTGTTCGCGCCGGAGATCGATCCCCCGTGCGGCTTGGGCCTCGACATGGCCAAGTGCGTGACTGGCCGCTGGATCACGCCCATCGTTATGACGATCTATCTTCTCGTCGCTAATATTTTGCTCATCAACCTCCTTATTGCCGTTTTTAACAATATATTTAACGAAGTCAATGAAGTCTCGCATCAGGTTTTGTTTATTTTGCTTTATTATTTTTTGTTGTACAGTCAGCCAAGAAAGTGGTCTACCACTTTTGACAAAAGACGACGACGATCGCTAAGGTTGACTTGACACGTGGCATGACGTAAATACCATATATAGACAGAGCAAGTGTCACTGACATAATATTATTGCAAGCGGAAATCGAACTTGTTGTCTCATGAAGTTCAAACGAACCTCAACCGTAGGGTGGTAAACCACATTTTTGGTCGACTGTACCTTTTTGTGCATGAATATTTCCAAAAAAATTAAGCTTTTGCTCAACAGCAAAATAATTATTATTTAACGCTGAACTAACTTTTAACATTTTTTTATTTGTGTTGCAAATTAAGTTCAGTGCTGCATGAAGTTTCGTTCGTTTTACAATCGTATTTAAAATCACTTATAAATTAGTACTACCTACTCCTAATAAAGTGCTTATCAACGTTATGATTCAATAAAATACTTCAGCAATTTTGCAGCAAAGGCCAAACTCTACATTTAACTTCACAGGTATGGATGTTCCAAAGATTCACGGTGGTGATGGAATATGAACAAAAGCCAGTTCTGCCTCCGCCGCTAATAATTTTCTGTCACATATACGCGACGTGCAAGTGGGTGACGAGAAATGTCTCACACCAAAGGTTTCAGTACGATAATGGATTGAAACTTTTCTTAGAGAAAGAAGACATGGAAAGGTTATATGATTTCGAAGAAGAGTGTGTTGAAGGTTATTTTAGGGAACAAGTAAGTAGTTTCTCAAAAAAAAATCTTTGACTTGTAATGTAACACGATATTATTAATGTTTGTAATATTGAATATGATTAAATAATGATAGTAAAACTTAATCACGTTTTGCAGGAAGTTAAATTATCAAATTCTATGGAAGAAAGAGTGAGAAACACAACTGATAGGGTAGAAAACATCACAACTAAAATGGAAGACTTAAATCAAAAAGCTAATTGCCAAATACAGTCAGTACAGGTAAATTCAAAGAATATTAATTGTGTTTGAGAAGCTTAGGTACTATTTTAGAAACAAAATAATATATGTACTTATATATATATAGTATGGAAAGGGGGTGAAGAATTCCATGAAACATGATTTTAATACTGTTTTCGTTTACCATTGAAGGAAATTATGTGATGACACCATTATTTCAGAGCGTAGAGTTTAGGTTAAGAAAGTTAGAAGACGTAGCAGAACAGACGATGAACCATTTAGCCGTAATACACCGGTTCATGGCCACCCACCCGTCCCTCGTGAACCGAGGATCCACGGACACGCTGGGACCACCGCCTCCGACCTTCCAAGCCGCTGGTGCAAGACTGAGAACTACTAGCGACAGATCAGAGGTAAGCTTTGGACTAATTAAACGTAAGAATCAGTGTTCAATACGTAATGTGATGGCAAAAATATTAAATGTTCAACCTATAGAGGACGAATGAATGTCAACCTTCTTTATTAAGAATCAAAATTAGTTAAAGTAAGTAATACAGTTAAGATATTAATTTCGAAGATTCATAAGTTGATATAAATAGCACTCTGCTTTGCCCCAAACCAGAATACTTGTAAAATTATTAGTCGTAATACTTTTGCTTGCTAGTTTCTTTATATGAGGACTAACTACATTTTTCTACCATCTCTAACGATTCTGATAACATTCGGCAGAGAAAATCTGTCGTACCACGCCTATACTTTGCCACAAAAGTACTATTTCACAAAAGCATTATATATAAACCAAAAACAGTACGTTTGGCACTCCTTTGGACAATAAAGTTTTGTTAACAACTACTAAGGTAATCATTTAATTTCTAATTTCAAAATGAGCGTTCCATGATTTGGCTTTTGATCACAAAATATGCCAATTGCATCACAAGAATACCAGACTTTTGTGAAACCGAACTGTTTGCTTGTAAGTAATCTATGTCTGTTGAAGTGTCCCAGTTCATTTAACATTAGCTTCTCAAAGACTTTACTTAGTTCATTTTATATCTCGAATCATGATTTAAAAAGCGGTATGATTTTACATTTCATAAGATCTGGAAAGGTGCCTTCTTGAAATATTATATATTACATAAGGTGTCATTATAATAACTGTGTTCGTCTTCCGTTTTCTTTAAATGTACTTTTTTTAACAATATTTACAGTTACTACCAAATGAATTACATTTCTTAACATTAGCACAAAGTAATGAATGGGCTTGAGCTAGAAGAATGTAAACATTTTGTGGTGTTAACGGCTATATTTGAGAAATAATCTTCGAATGCAGGCAACATCGCTGTTCGACACTATTTGTTGATTATCTGATACAATGTTGACTTGACAATGTTTACATTTACCAGCTTCTTTATTTATAATACTCCAAGTTGTTTTCACTTTGTTGTCCGACACTTTCAATTTAGAACTAATAAAGTTTTTCTTGGCAGTTAAACACACTTTCTTGAAGATTCTTGAGTAGTTTCTTACATAGTCCAGGAATCGAAGATTCATAAGGATATAAATAGCACTCCTTGTAAAATTATGTCGTAATACTTTCCTAACTACATTTTTTTAACGATTCTGTAAACTGTCGTACCACGCCTATACTTTGCCACCGCATTATATGTACGTTTATTCAATAAATATACTAAATCATTTAATTGTTTGAATATAATACCAGACTTTTCGAAGAATGCTTCTCAGTGTTCATTTAACTAATGCAATTTTTTGTTATTCTGGCATGTCATTATTAACTGTCGATGTATTTTGTTATACCTTACTAAATTCTACATTTACATCATTCAATGTTTCAAAAATCTCATTGTGTCCGATTACCAAAACGCTTATTCAGTTACTTACATTGTTTTCAAATAATCTGAAACTACGTTTTGATAATCAATCTATGCTTTTATGTGCATTTGGTGATTTGAAAATAGCTTAGGTATCTGTTTCAGTAAATAAAGTAATTCCAGTTTTATCTTTATCCGAGTCATCATCAATTTTGACGTTAATGAAAAAGTCAATGTAAATTCAAGTTCCCACTAAAATTCTAAAGCTGAAATCAGCAATTATATTTTCAAATCAACTCGTACGCTCTCCATTGATGTGGCTGAACGTGGCAGGTGCTGTCGGACAGCGACACGGGCCCCCCGCGCTTCGTCGTGCGCCCCGTGCAGGAGGAGGACGAGCGATCGCAACCCTCCGATGTAAGCCATCTTACCGACGTCCCAACGAGTACTGAATCATAAACGGAAATAGATATCATACAATAGAGAAAAAGCGACCAAGTCTACCGATAGCCGGGAAGCGTACCCTGATCTTCAGCTTATGTGACTAATGTCTTTACCACTAGACCACCGCCGCCAAAGAAATAGCGAATAAATACGCGTACATCGGTGGCCGAACCGTTAGTCAAACCCGGTTCTTCAGGTTACGGGACTAAAGTCTTTACGTAGATTAGACTACGTGGCTGCCATGGTACCCGTGAAAAATTCTCTAGTGTATGTTATCTTTGAAAATGTTTTGACAACCTATCAATATAAATATAAGTATTTAATATAAGAGTGCATAACCTCGCCGTTAAACTTTGGTTTGGCGAAATTGTAGCAGTAAGCATCTTTATAGTGTTTATTAGAAATAAATTAAAAAAAAAAAATTGACAATTTGACACCTCATGTTGACTATTCACCATTGCTGGTCAAACAAGAATATACTAATGCCTTAATGAAAGGTATATAAATAATAAAAGGTACCGTCCCTACAGATTTTCAGAAATGGACGGCAAATTGTCAGTGTCAGGTGTCAATTGTGAACGTGGAACGTAGGGCGCCTGATGATAAAATTTGCATGTAGACATAGACATCTTAGAAAGGCATAGTTCAGCCACTAGAACAAAAAACTTTAGATTTTTGAAACTTCATTCTACACATCTAGAAAAACGTGTTCATTGGGACAGTTCTTATATAGTTGCATATATAGAATAGAAGTAGCTCCGAAATTCAAGCAATTATAGCTTTTGATAAAGAAAGCAAAATCCTTGAAAAACCCGTAAAGGCGCTTTGTGTCGTGTGAGACAGCACCATTTCAATGTATTCCTTCATAATTGTGTAGTGTGACCTTGTTAGTTAGTGCTTACTGCGCTTAACCCTGTTCTATTAGCTTTTCAATGGGTTTTCATATCTGCTAATTATTATTTTTGATTACAGACATTGCAACCAACGGTAACAATATTATTTAGTGTTAATTTTCCTTTCTCATATTCTATGAAGGCATTCCGTTTATCATATTCAGTTAAATTTCTTTTATTCATTTTCTATGCTCACAAGTTATTGATTCTGACAAGCTTCGCGAGAATGTGTAAATTCTGATATAATGGCCTTTTTAAATTTGGCATTCGTTTATGTAGAAGCTTCTTTTACTTTCCAAGAAGCCCCAGAGACGCGATGATTGAAATAGCTTGTCCTCTTTAGTTAACACCAAAATCACCTGTGCACCAGGACGAGATTCCCCACTCCGGGCCAGAAGCGCCGGGGCCAGGGATAAGGACCACGATGGAGACTCCGTTTCCTCGTCCTCGGGAGGCAGTGGTGCTGGGCCGGAGGTGACCGTCATTAGACCGCAGCCGCCCACGCCGGCGCGACAGAGGAGCTCGGAAAGCAATAGGACTGAACCTAGTGAAGACAAAAAAGGTGAAGATGGGAATTGGTTAAATATAAAATAATAAAAATTGTGCTTCATTAATTATTTAACATAGATGAAAAACGTAGATGACTGTGGCAGTGGTAAATTAAAGCAAAATGGGCAAATAGAAAAGGTGTGGAAGAAAAATACATACGAGTACTGAGCCGGTCCCCGATAAATGAGTAAAATAACCCAGTCTCTTTGGTTTATTGGTCCAAAAATGTTGATACACTTCAATTCCCAAAACTATGTAATATCAAAAGATTTTTGACATTAAATTTTCATTTGTGTGGAGCTTGCGCAATGATTTGCGTCATATAAACTTATTCATTCGCCTGTACAGTTCCATCGATAACTGATGACGCGTTCTTGGAAGTGAACGAGCCACCAGCAGACCTCGCCAGCCTTCGGCCCAGAACCAACACAGCAGGCACCAGGAGAACAGCTAACACTAGACGGTATGTATTACTATAGGAGTCTTCGCAATTTTCCCATTATGCTGTTACGAGTACATGCTGTTCAACAAATATCTGACTCGATTGTCATCATGTGCGTTTCAGGCTGATCTTAACATTGCAACTCTAAAGTCCAACTTCGGATAATCTACTCGCCTCTTTACGAAATATCTATCCACTGGTGAAATGTTATGCAATGTAATAATTAAATTCTAGGTGCTGAGAGCATTCTGTTTGTTTTCACTGTAGCATAATTGATGTTAGCAATTTGCAATGGAAATATGGAATTTCACAACTAGAAAAGCAAACAAAACAAATCATAATGCATTTGCAACACTCTTGAAGTCTTGACTTTTTGTACTGTATTAGTTAAGTGAATACCTATTTGTTAAAAAACAAAATGAATACCAAACTGAAATAGCTACCATACACTAATAGTCTAGAGCCAATTTGGCCACAAGTCGTCTCCTTCACGATTTTCGTCGACATCTCTTCTAAATACCTAAAACAGGTATGGATATGTTCCTCGTTCTCTCCAGATTACGAATCGACCTGTTTTAGTTTTAGGAGGGGGGACGGGTCGAGAAAAAGGGGGGGAAAGATGACGACCGACCATCATAGATATTTATTCACATCTCGAGTCCTATGGCACCAATCTGTTCGTGCGATGTGTCATTTGAAAGCTTATTAAACCTACTTTAATTGTTTTCCAATAACTATGCTCATAAAAGTAACCGTTTAGGAAATATTTGAAAATATATGTTTTTTTATCGCGCATGAATTGCACAAGTACTAGTAAAAATGCGTCTAACTCAATAAACAATAACTTTACCGCAATTGATGTTATTATAAAATTTTCGCGTCTATTCATGCTCTTTCTAAAAATATAAGTTTCATTGGTATATGATAATATATAACCATATAATTAAGAATTTTGTTTGGCAGGGGTTATCCTCCAGGTCGCATAAACGGGCGCTGACCGTAGTAAAGTATTCAATATTTTTGAGGTCTTATTTTACGGATCCATATGTGAGAGGTATCGTTTGAAAGATAATTAAACCTACTATAATTGTTTACACATAACTATAGTATTAAAAGTAGCTGTTTACATAATATTTGAAAATATGTGTTTTTTATCGAGCATGAATCGCACAAGTACTGGTAAAAAATGCTTCTAAGTCAATAAACAATAACGTTACCGCAATTGATGTTATTATAAAATTTACGCGACTATTCATGAGCTTTCTAAAAATATAAGTTTTATTGGTAAGTGATAATATAACCATTAAATTACGAATTTTGTTTCGTAGTGGTCACTCCGCTGGTCGCATAAAAATGAGCGCTGACCGTAGTAAAGTATTCAATATTTTTAAGTTCTTATTTTACGGATCCATATGTAAGAGGTATCATTTGAAAGAAAATTAAACCTACTATAATTATTTTTGAATAACTATAGTTATAAAGGTAGCTGTTTACAAAATATTTGAAAACATGAGTTTTTTTTTCGAGTACGAGTTGCACATATACAGATAAAAAATGCTTCTAACTTAATAAACCATAACTTTACCGCAATTAATGTTATTATAAAATTTACGCGAAATTTCATGCGCTTTCTAAAAATATAAGTTTTATTGGTGTATGATAATATATGACCAAGTAATTACGAATTTGGTTTAGCAGGTGTCACTGCGCCCTGTCACGATATTGGGTGCTGACTGACGTCGCCAAATTTTCTACGTTACTCAGATCCTATTTTACTGATAAATTTGTGAGAGGTATCATTTGAAAGCATATTATGCGTACTATCTTTATTTCTAATATTTCAAGTCGAAACTGTAGAAGTTTACAAAATATTTGATTAGTAATATGTGTATTTTACTGTGCATGAATAGTATTGGCATTGATAAGACACGCTTCTAGCTCAATAAATTATAGTTTTCCGCAATTGAAATAATAACAAAATAAACGGAAAATGTATGACTTACACAAAAAATAAGTTTGGTTTGTATTGCATAAACAATTTATTTGAATTTGTTCAGCTCACCTACTGCGCACCAACATATAAATGGATGTCCACCGTCGTTGCCTTTTTTCATGATTTTTCAGATTTTATTTCACTAATCGTATATTCATAATAAATATAATCTATCACGTATCGAATTTACTTATATACTTAATTGATCAGTAAAATAAAATCTGTAAAATGATGAAGAAATTAAGGCAACGGCGGGGGACATCCGTTTATATGACGATTGACCGTGCGCAGTGGGTATGGTGGACAAATTAACATTAATTGTTTAAGCAAATCTAACAAAACTCATTTTTTGTAAAGGCCATACATTTTGCGGTTCATTTCGTTATTATATCAATTGCGGAAAAATATAATTTATTGAGCTAGAAGCATGTTTCACTCGTATCAGTGCGAATGCTATTCATATACAGTAAAAATACACATATTGTCAAATATTTTGTAAACTTCTACAATTACGACTAAAATTATTAAAAAGTAACGATAGTACGCATAATATGCTTTCAAATGATACCTCTCACAAATTGATCGCTAAAATAGGATCTGAGAAATACATAAAATTAGGCGACGGTTAGCACCTATTTACGTCACGGGGGTGCAGTGACACCTGCTAAACCAAATTCGTAATTACTTGGTTGTATAATATCATACATCAATAAAACTTATATTTTTAGAAAGCATATGAAATGTCCTGTAAATCTTATCATAACATTATTTGCGGTAAAGTTATTGTTTATTGGTCATGCACCAAGATACAATCTTAAAAATTATGAAAACGGCAACGAAAATGGTCATCCATGTATATGACGGTGCGCAGTGAGTATGATGGATAAATTAACATTAATTCTTTATGCAATACTGACAAAACTTATTATTTGAAAAGGTCATACATTTCGCCGTTTATTTTGTTATTATATCAATTGCGGAAAAAATATAATTCATTGAGCTAGAAGCATGTTTTACTCACATCGGTTCCAATGCATATTTTCAAATATTTTGTTAGCTATACTACAGTTACAACTAAAATTATTGAGAACCAATGATAGTACGCATAATATGCTTTCAAAAGATTCCTGTTAAATAAAATAGTATCTGAAAAATATAGAAAATTTGGCGACGGTCAGCATCCATACGTGGC
Organism: Leguminivora glycinivorella; assembly: GCF_023078275.1. NCBI lineage: Eukaryota > Metazoa > Arthropoda > Insecta > Lepidoptera > Tortricidae > Leguminivora > Leguminivora glycinivorella. The sequence continues at coordinate 16,308,787 of NC_062986.1, read as the reverse complement.
CGGGCGCTGTGGCCCCTACTTAACCATATTTGTAATTACTTGGTTATATAATATCATACACCAATAAAACTTATGTTATTAGAAAGCACACGAAATTCCGCGTAAATCTTATACTAACATCAATTCCGGAAAGTTGTTGTTTATTGATTAAGAAGCCTTTTTTACCAGTAGGTACTTGTGCGACTCATGGTCTATAAAACACATATTTTCAAATATTTTCTAAACAGCTACCTTTATGATTATAGTTATTTATAAAAAAATATAGTAGGTTTAATTAGCTTTGAAACGATACCTCTCGCATATGGATCCGTAAAATAGGACCTCAAAAATATTGAATACTTTACTACGGTCAGCGCCCATTTCTGCGACCGGGCAGAGTGACTCCTGCTAAACCAAATTCGTAATTACATGGTTATATATTATCATATACCAATGAAACTTATATTTTTAGAAAGAGCATGAATAGACGCGAAAATTTTATAATAACATCAATTGCGGTAAAGTTATTGTTTATTGAGTTAGACGCATTTTTTCTAGTACTTGTGCAATTAATGCGCGATAAAAAAACACATATTTTCAAATATTTCGTAAACGGTTACTTTTATGAGTATAGTTATTTAAAAACAATTAAAGTAGGTTTAATAAGCTTTCAAACGACACCTTGCACGAACAGATTGGTGCCATAGGACTCGAGATGTGAATAAATATCTATGATGGTCGGCCGCCATCTTTCTCCCCCTTTTTCTCAACCCGTCCCCCCTCCTTAAACTAAAACAGGTCAATTCGTAATCTGGAGATAACGAGGAACACATCCATACCTGTTTTAGGTATTTAGAAGAGATGTCGACGACTTTTTGTAAAAGAGGTCGTTTGGTCCCTGACTATAAAGAAAAAGCGATCAAGCCCACTGGTGGCGAAGCCGGGAATCGGCTTGATCGCTTTTTATTTAGTGTATGGTAGCTATTTCAGTTTATAATTTATATAAATACATATAAGTAGTAGTGTTACTACTAAAAAAAAATCAAAAAATATTTAGTATAATAAAATAGTTTGATTTGTTCCCTACATCGGAAAATGTATACCAGCAAATGCGGTATAATTATGTGAGATGATGATCATATTATGAAATTAGCCGTATTAGACTTTTAAAATATGATCCCTGTCGTGATACTCGTGATATTTATTCCAGTCAGTTTCCAGAAAAACAATATTAGAGCTATTGAACTGACCGGAATTGATATCATGTTGTTAAATATTTTGGCAATCTAAATACGGGTCGAATGTAGGGTATCACTGGGCTACTGTTGCTATAAGTCTAGTCACATCGTAGCGTCTGTCATCAGCATGAGGATCGGCTGTATCATTATTACCTTCACCCACTTTCAGAGTTAATTGTACCGTTTCTTTTCTTTTATTCATGAAATTGGCAAAAACTTTATTGATTTGATTGCAAAAATTACCATCACCATGATTGTTTTTAATTTTATTTTTTGTTACTTGCATCTGTTAGGAGACGGTTATGGAAACAGTAAGTCAAATAGACTCATTTGGCGATTGGCTTAGCTTGTAACTAGCGATGTAGTTAGTTGTAGTGCCTTGTACATTATACTGTTTAAACATAAATAATTCACACAATTGAATAAAGCTTACACACACAATGTCACTTAACTGCTAACAAACTGCACATTTTTTTGTCACTCATATTTGCGAGATGTCTACATTTTGTTGTTTTATTGAAAGTATACATATCTGTTGTAATTTGCTCTTATGGCCGTAAGTAATAGCATAATTTCAGAGAAAAGATTTGTAAGGTTTGATTAAAATACCATTGTCATGTTCCTTTGGTATGTCGAAACATTTTGTGTATAATCTTCGAGCGTAACAAATCCACGCATTTGCACAGGAACGTTATCAGCCTTTGATATTCTCTTATTGTTGTTTGCAACATGTATTTGCGTTTTTGCGTGCTGCTAATTTTTCTTAAACCATTTAAAGGTAAGCTGTGCGACATCTTCAAAAATCACTTAACAAACTCAGGTTTATTCAGATAAAAAATACAATGATATGGTTCTAATTTTGTCTATCTCTTACTTCTTCAATTGACCACACTTTCCCAAACACTTCTCTTTTACATGCACATACTACTACATTTAGATTATAAAGTTATGGAAATCAGTTTAGACTGTTTGATTTGAACTGTTGGTGTGGTCACCAGGCGTTCGGAAGGCGGCAACGACTGCGGCATGGGAGGGCACTACTCCACGCAGCACCTGGCTCCGAGGAGGCAGCACAGCCAGACGCATTCGGAGCCGGACAACTCCGCTGTCGATGCTAGCTCCCTTCACAACTCTGTCACTGGCAAGTCACGCTGAACTATTTTTGGGCTAAGATTTTTTCGGATTTTCATATCTACTCACGCGATTTGGATTTCCGTAAAAGGTGCTCTAAATTGCTTCGACATGAAATTCATCAAACATTTCAATACTCCGCTATGTAGCCACAGCTACTGCAAGCAATTCAGAGGTGTGTAAACTCGTAGCTCTAGCTACTGGAAGCATGTGAGTGGATCAAATTTATTTTTCAACATTACAATCCAGAACATTGTTTTATACAAAACTTTACGCTCAACGAATTTATAATCTACTACTTCTTAATTTTAATCTTCTTTTTAATTAACCTCCACTCTCATGGCAGGTCTTAAATTATTTGTGATGCTATGACAAGAATAGGACGGATTTGTACAGGTCAGCAGTCGGGCTGGGAAGCGACCGGAGGTGCCAACGGCATGGGTTCAGGCCGGGCTCGTGTAGGAGGCGCGCCGAGATCTCTTCTCCTGGCCATGCACGAGTATACCAGCATCACAGACGAGCTGGAGACGGTGTATGGACTGTTCTCTCCGCCGCATACTCCAAGGTATAGTTTAAGGTTCCTCCAATTTGTTCAAACTTGGGTGGGTGACGTGACAAGGTCTCTGCTCCTAGCCAATATGCAGTTAAATACTGATGGATCATTAAATTTTTTTTGTTTAATTCTCTTGTGTTTTCATTTAATTTTAAACAAACGGAATAGGATATTCATTTAATACGGCTTAAAACCGCGTGCGTCGGGCTTCGCCGGGAATGTATTTTACTTGTGCTATTGTTATAATAATTATGTAGTAGGCATGTATAAATAATTTGATAGTCGTGCAAGCAAAATTGTTGATGAATTCATCCATAGACCTTGCAATTTCGCAGCTGGATTTAAAAATTTAAAGTAAGCCTTACTTTAAAAAAAGTTTTCACTAGTGAAAACTCTGGTATCTAACCTAGAGTCCATCAAAGCCGCTTAGTACACACATAACCTTGGTCTTCTCGCTAGAACCCCCATCACATCTCGCCTGCTATCGCCCGCGAGAGCCGCCTCGCCTTCCATCCGCCGCCGCCATGCCAGCGAAATGTCCAACCCCGAGTTCGCACTCTTCATGGAGAAGGAGCATCTTCGCGGCGCCGAAGAAGATGACTACATTATCATGGAGAACCTCATTCAGCGTCGGTAAGTCCGGTGACGGTATATGTGTTTCATTGGCTTTCCTTACATTTGTGAAGTTTTATGTGCTTCAGTAGTTTTCACTTCAATTTAAATTTTTTAGTTGAATCAATAAAGATCAGAAAGGTCATTAGATTTTGTTTTTTATGACAGTTTGTGGCATTGCAACTAAGTAATTCTGAACTTATCAATGCGATTGTATATTAATAAAATACAGTCGATCTCAGTGTTCAAACACATAATGCCAAGAACTGCCAAAAACCGACCAAACGTATAAGATTCTGGCAAGAGCTGATTGCTTAAAGCATCCGCGGCTTCGCAACCATCATTGTGACTCGTCCAATCATGATAGCGAAGTTTACTACAGCCGATACTCTAACCGTAGCCTAGAAATCGAGTCTGTGCTGCACAGATACGAGGAGGAGGCTGAAGGGGAGGGGGAGGGGGAGGTGAGCGGGATCAGCATCAGTGTGTGCGTGAACAGCGGGGAGGAGCAGCCAGGGGTGCCGCCGCAGTCGACCACGCTGCTCACGGTCAATGACCGGAGGCTGCCGCATCAGAGGTATGTTGGTTGAGGTAGAAGGATATTACAGCATAACCGATTGGTAATGGCTGAATCAACGTGGCATAATGCGGATTATATTCAGTTGCAGAAGTTGAATATCTGGTGATAAAACTGTAGAATTAAAATAAAATCTTTTTATTTAACTTTTTGCAGATTGCTATTTCGGTCTGAACAAAATAAAATGTTACAATAGTCTTCTGAAATTTCTAATGCCAAATAATTCGATAGTTTGGTATTCAAATGCTACTGGCGTTACTGGATGTGTTATCATGTAGAATATAACGGCGATATATTCAAACTGCAACTCATGAATCAGAAAAATATACTCTCAGGACTAGTGATGGGTCGTCGGTAAAATACTCGTTACCAGTATTTTTCCATTTGGGAATATTACCAGTAAAATACCAATCTTACCGGTAATATTACCGAAACCGGGTAATATACAAAATTTGCGATTTTTATGAGACGCGATGGTTATTTTTTTAATTATGTATTACTAAGTCGCCATCATAAAACTTAAAAAAACTCGTAGAGTGCCTCGGGGAGTAAATTACCAATCTTACTAGTAATATTCCCAATAATACCGAGTAAATTACCAGTCTTACTGGAAACATTCCTTTCCTATATTGTCACCAACTGCAAATATACTTCGTATAATTTTGTGGTATCTCGTGGCTTGTGACAGATAAATCTAATATTTGGATATTTTGTCCCTGTACCATTAAATATAAAAACTATTTTACTACTGGGGTTACTTTGATACTTGGGGTTACATTGATAAAAACTTCGTTTTATCTTTAAACGCAAAATTCTACATGTCCCAACGCATCTGTCCATTTTTAGGGTTCCGTACCAAAAAGGTATAACAGGAACCCTTGTGGTGTTTTTAACGGCGTTGGCACTACGATAGTTACTACTACCATTAGTTGCACTAACGCAGTGAAGAAGTATGGTCGTGGGCAGTGCAAATCACTTGTCAAAATGTAAGTATAGTTTATCGGTATTTATCATGTTCAAATAACTTCTAAACTAACTTAGTGGGTATTAAAGTAAAAGGTTCACAGTAAATATTAGCTTGCCAGAAATATGTTTAGGTATAATCATTATATTGAGTTTTGTATTAAAATTCAAACTAGGCATTTTATTACTAATTATTTAGTTTGTGGGGTGTCTTTGATCACCTGCATGGGGTAACATTGACCATATTTACACAAAGTTGATTGTTGTGTATTATGTCAAGGTACTTATTGAGGCTGATAATTTGATCTCTTTTTGTGATAAATATTGAGACAATCTTAAATAAAGTTGATTTTTCGAAGATGGTAATTTATATTTTTGATCAAAGTAACCCCAAAATAGCATTAAACAGTTGTAACTTTTGAACCTGCGAAACGATTTTTATGTTTCCTTGAGATAAAATACTTCTGTAAGGAGTTACATTCGATTACCAAAAAATCCTAGTTTTCGTCTTTTTTTTCTCCGTACATTATTTTGTTAGCCTTTCTAGATTTTTAACAGCGAAAGACTAAAAAAAGTTGATGTTCCCATTTTTTTATTAAATTTAGAAGTTAGAGAAGTTTAAACTATAAACTGATCAATGTAACCCCAGTTTACGGTACCTATCTATTGTAATACTTTAATGCAAGTCTGCATTAGGTACCCAATAACTTTGTGTTAACTATGTGTTGTTGTACCGAATAGGTAATGTGAAAAAAAAAACGCGCCAAGTGCGAGTAGGACGGCCGCTTTTTTCTCTCTTTTTGGACTCGGAGGTACAGTAAGAAGTGAAACTCCATTATCGGACCATTTTTCTACTATTTACAGTTTAACGAAAATTTGTTAGATGAGATTTAAGCAAAAATAAAATATTACCCTATTAATTTTCTACTATTTACAATACATAAACTAATCTGTGTGCCTACGGCTGTAAACCCTGCCTTACCACCTTTCGGTTCTATGGTCCTGGTTCTACTGGTGATAGAAAATATGGAGTATGCAGGAAAATTTTTAGCTGGGAAAAATCATAAATGAAAATGTTTATACAGACAGACACGTTGCTACAGATGTAGTGCAAAGCCAGCGGCTGTCTAACCCCGCCTTACCACCTTTCGGTTCTGGAACGGGTTATTTATTGACTCTTTTCTTAAATTATTTCAAAATAATTAAAAACAAACATTTTTGAGATGCCTATAATTCTATAATAAGCTCTTTCATGTGATAGTATATTCATGTGATAGTAACTTTCATTCAAAAATCTTTAAGTTTTAATTTTTACATTACCCCCAAAAGTGACCCCTATGATAGAAATGTATTAAAGTAAGTTACATGTCCGTCTTCGGGTCATAAGGTTACATACGTCTATCAAATTTCAAGTTATTCGATTCCGTAGTTTCGGAGAAAATTAGCTGTGACTGTGACAGACGGACGATGATCCTAAAAGGGTTCTGTTTTTCCATTAAAGTACGGAACCATAATATTGGTACGTTACCTTAATACAACAAATTAAAACAGATTTTAAAAAAATTCGTTATATTTTCGCCATATTATTCCTTAAAATTATGATTCATTGTAACTTTCATATCATACTACTATAGTAATATTACCAGTAAGATTGGTAAAATACTCGGTAGTATTGGGAATATTACTGGTAATATTGGTAGTTTACTAATTGACGTTAGGTAGGTAATATGTTTTGTTATAATACAGTGCAACATGTATCCTTTGTATCAATAAACACAAAAGAAATATTTTTTATCTATTTTTATGTCTATATTTCTCTAAATTACCGCTAAGTGGTAATATTACTAGTAACATTACTGGTAAAATACTCGTTTTAGTAATATTACCGGTAACGACCCATCACTACTCAGGACACAGATAATTCTACATATATTACAGTGCTAACGTTGAATTCAAAACGTTATGTTTCACATAACGTTTCGAATTCATATGACTTCATAATTATGTTATGACTCAATTTCGTTGGACTCTCAATCGTTTAAATATTTGATGTCTTGGAAACACGCTGGAAGAAATTCACCACATTTTAAAAAAAATAACTAAGTTCTATTGATCTTATACCCGATATAACATTTCTGTCAATGTGTAGACATTCTCGGAGAAGATCGTCAGCCATTGACAGCAGGGAGCTGCCGAGCCCTCTGCAACCGCTTCTAGGCGACGAGGCTTGCGGAGAAGTGCTGCTGCCTGTACCGAGGCAACCTTCCGGTAAGTCTGCTAGTAACTAGACAGCTGTGTGTAGACAGAGAGAGTCAGCCATGGACAGCAGGGCTGCCGAGCTCTGCTGCTAACCGCTTCTAGGTACGCACGAGGCTAGACAGCGGTGTAGACAGAGAGAGTACTGCTGCCTGCTAACCGAGGCAACCTTCCTGCCTGTAAGTCTGCTAGTAACTAGACAGCAGTGTGTAGACAGAGAGAGTTAGCCATGGACAGCAGGGCTGCCGAGCCCGCTCCAACCGCTTCTAGGCGACGAGGCTTGCGGAGAAGTGCTGCTGCCTGTACCGAGGCAACCTTCCGGTAAGTTTGCTAGTAACTAGCCAGCTGTGTGTAGACAGAGAGAGTCAGCCATGGACAGCAGGGAGCTGCCGAGCCCTCTGCAACCGCTGCTAGGAGACAAGGCCTGCGGAGAAGTGCTGCTGCCTGTACCGAGGCAACCTTCCGGTAAGTCTGCTAGTAACTAGACAGCAGTGTGTAGACAGAGAGAGTCAGTCATGGACAGCAGGGCTGCCGAGCCCGCTCCAACCGCTTCTAGGCGACGAGGCCTGCGGAGAAGTACTGCTGCCTGTACCGAGGCAACCTTCCGGTAAGTCTGCTAGTAACTAGACAGCAGTGTGTAGACAGAGAGAGTTAGCCATGGACAGCAGGGCTGCCGAGCCCGCTCCAACCGCTTCTAGGCGACGAGGCTTGCGGAGAAGTGCTGCTGCCTGTACCGAGGCAACCTTCCGGTAAGTTTGCTAGTAACTAGACAGCTGTGTGTAGACAGAGAGAGTCAGCCATGGACAGCAGGGAGCTGCCGAGCCCTCTGCAACCGCTTCTAGGAGACAAGGCCTGCGGAGAAGTGCTGCTGCCTGTACCGAGGCAACCTTCCGGTAAGACTGCTAGTAACTAGACAGCTGTGTGTAGACAGAGAGAGTCAGCCATCGACAGCAGGGCTGCCGACCCCGCTGCAGCCGCTGCTAGGAGACAAGGCCTGCGGAGAAGTGCTGCTGCCTGTACCGAGGCAACCTTCCGGTAAGTCTGCTAGTAACTAGACAGCTGTGTGTAGACAGAGAGAGTCAGCCATGGACAGCAGGGCTGCCGAGCCCGCTGCCGCCGCTGCTAGGAGACAAGGCCTGCGGAGAAGTGCTGCTGCCTGTACCGAGGCAACCTTCCGGTAAGTCAGCTAGTAACTAGACAGCAGTGTGTAGACAGAGAGAGTCAGCCATGGACAGCAGGGCTGCCGAGCCGCTCCGACCGCTTCTAGGCGACGAGGCCTGCGGAGAAGTGCTGCTGCCTGTACCGAGGCAACCTTCCGGTAAGTCTGCTAGTAACTAGACAGCTGTGTGTAGACAGAGAGAGTCAACCATGGACAGCAGGGAGCTGCCGAGCCCGCTGCCGCCGCTGCTAGGAGACAAGGCCTGCGGAGAAGTGCTGCTGCCTGTACCGAGGCAACCTTCCGGTAAGTCAACTTGCAACTAGACTCAGAAATATTTAGTCCATTTTTAAGTCAAACCAAATGAACCGAAACATTGCAAAAAATATGGATTCAAATATTACGAGAATCTCTTTCTTGGCACAATTTAGATATTTTAAGTAATGAACTATTACAGATGTAGTGCGAAAAGGGTTTCATTCGTATTTTTCCGGAAGCGTTCGTATTTGTCATGCTAGTTCAAGTTCATGTAGTCAATGTCAGTATATCTTGTACTGAGACTGGCTGAAATACCATGACACGTTCGTACGTTTCCGTAACAATACGAAGGCAAACCTTTGCGCACTACATCTGTACTTTACATTTTTATAGCGTTGACGCTAACGTCAATTCTCAGCCAAGAATGAAATTTCAACAAAATGTAGGTATGCTGTGTAGTTTAAAAGGATGTAGAGACTTTTTGCGCACTCGTTTTCATTGTATTTATTTGGATCCCAGTGGTCCATTAACCAATTGTTTTTATTCAATCCTTTTTCGACGTGAATGTAGCGATACTAGCGATTTGAGTGACTTGTCTACCTTTTTAAGGAAATACTTTTAGTGGTACGAAATTTTGTAAATATATTTTACATTGGCACCTTATTTAGATTTTTTATATTCGCCCCTAGTCTTGTTATTACCGAAAACTGAACATTATTAAGATGTGATCACTCACATACTTGCTTTTGATGGGGCAAGTGCCTAAGCATCTAAGGGCCACTTTCACCATTCGCTTAACTCAAGGATAGTGGGCTGTCAACTGTCAAATTCTATATAAAATGGTGGGTTAACCTTGGGTTAACCCTCCATTTTCGGTGGTGCCAGTGACCCCAAGACATTAATTTATCTCCAGGTGACACCAACGCGTCGAGCGATATGTCGCTCTCGCACATGGTAAGCGAGAACCTGCCGCCTCGCCCGTCCATCGTGCTGGATTCGTCACAGCTGCCCCGCCAGCGGTCCGCAGAGCAAACGCAGCCGCAGCCGCCGGGGCCCGCGCGGCCGGAGACCATGTGCTAGATGGTGAGTGTCCGGACGCAGTTGACCCGCCAGCGGTCCGCAGAGCAAACGCAACCGCAGCCGCCCTGGTCCTCACGGCCAGAGACTAGACGGTGAGGGTTCAAACTTAGTGGAAGAAGATAAATAAGATAACGATGTTCACGCTCATTCTGTACTACCTATAGCTATGTCCCTACTTAAGTACAACTTACTACTGTGTATGCCTAGGGACAGCGACCTAAAGGCGTTGTGGTTGCTGAAAAGCATCGCTGTCAAAGTAAGGGCATTTTGAGGCGATTTGCTTGCGCGCGAAATCTTGACGTTAGGTTACACTGAGAGAAATTTGCATTGTGAATTTAACAAGTTCGACTTGTTGCGGTTTATCCGAATCAGCCAAACGTATGTTTAAAACAATATGTGTCAGGTTGTTTTTATAAAATCGACTTGTTGATTCAAATATATTGCCGATTCAAATGACAAGTAGCTTGTTGTTTGAACCAAAGAGCATGTAGGCGCTATTTTAATCAAAAAACTTGTTGAACGAACATGAAAACTGGTTGTATTTTCTCTCAGTGTAGGGTGAATAATGATATTTAAAATGGTCCACTGTGAACTTTTTACCGACGCGAATGTTAGAAAGTTTAAAGTGTAAAACGCGTAGTTTCAAAGCTTCTTGCTATCCGCGCCTTTGTTTAGCAACAGAATGACTTATAAAAAAAACAACTGACGATTATGTTATACAAAAGAGACAGCAACAACTTCTAGAACAAACTTTTTTCAATGTTGACTAGTATTTATTCTAGAGCTGCATAAATTTATTCTTATTTTTTGTTATCACCCGTTAAATTCAAAATTTATGAGCAACCTTGTGCAAGTTGCTAAATACTTCAATATACATATATTTATATAATTTTTTTTGCAGATCGACGTCCAAACTTAACACACTAGTGCACCAATCAACAGAAGAACCCCGCAACCAGATTATAAAAAGATATTGGAGAAAATTGCGCAAAAGTATTAATCTAATCATAATAATAGAACACCAAAAATTACTGTTAGTATTAAAGTTACATTTTTGAGAGGTTTTCCATTTAGGGCCTTGTCGGAACCCCTTTTTCGGCGTTGAGCCATTCGATGTACTTACTCTTGACTGTCTGTCCCGTGTGATCTAGCATTAGACTGAAAATAACACTATTCTAAATCAAGCCATATCCTTTGTAAACTTCACTAATTGTTAGCACGTTTAAAATAGCTCGCTGTACATTTGCTAAGCTCCTGATTTGAAGCCATGCAGGCAAGCACGGTCGCGTGAACGATGTAACATCAGGCCGTCCTTTTCGCACTATTTGTAAGTGCGATGACGCATCGATGCGATACAGTTTATCCAACTAGTGTGCTACGCCCGCTGATTGGTCCAAACTTCACTTTTATTCGTCGTTCAAAATCTGCCCGCAATGAATTCTGCGCGCAGGTTTCGAAAACTAGATAAGAACGTTATAATATTCGATTTTCTCTGCGGTAGTGATGTGAAGTGAAGTGCTACGCTCGACATCTAAAAAGCAGGCAAGTTATTTTAAAATAGTGGCGTAACTAGTAAAGCCTAGGCTTGGGCTAAAGTAGCCCTTTCAGGGGCCTTCTTTAAGACGATACTCTTTTGGTATCACATTGTTAATACACTTCGAGAAAAAAACAGCCTCCAATATGAAACTCCATCTGCGCCTCGGTTATACGCTACGCTACGTCACTATTTCAAAATGGCGCCTTAAAATTTTGGAGCCCTGCGTTACAAGCAATCATTTCCTAGATTAATAATAGTTACTTAAACATAAACTTAGTGTACAGATGGTACAGGCGACGTAGCGAAAAGTGAGTGAAAGATATTCGACAATACATTCGTACATACATGTTACCTAACGAACTTGGAACTGAGAGTAGCCTAGTACATAGTGTAGGTAAAGAGTCCGGGGCAATGGGATTATATTTGTATTTATTTTTGACTGCGGCAACGCTGGAATTGATCCTGCCAATATATAGCTTATTTGAATATTTGCACGGGCTATTTGGCCAATATGTTGGTAAGTGTCAAACTAAATTGGGATCCACTCGTTTTGATTTGTCAATTAAAATTATACTTCCATAATCTGAAAATTAAATGCTGATTCCATTTTTTATCAAGCATATTTTATAATCTATGCAAAGGAAAAAAAGTCGTCCCCCCCCTCTAACTTTTGAACCATATGTTTAAAAAATATGAAAAAAATCAAAAAAGTAGAACTTATTCATAAAGTTTTTGAGTTCACTAAAGCGTGGCCCGACACGTTATCAAGCATATTTTATAATCTATGATAAAGTTCGTTTGTCCCTTTCCGACGTATTGGTGTGATAAAAAGGGACAAACGAACTTTATCTGCTTGATAACTTTAGTGAACGTTTATGAATAAGGGGGTAAGTGTCTAAGTTTTGTTTTTAGATTTAATTTTATTTATTTGGGAAATATACAGAACATAAACATAGTAACGCGACATATTATTTTATTCGTACCAACTTATTTTACCTATTTAGTTTGACACTTGGAAATCTTTTTTTACTTTCAAATTTGGAATCACTGACGTTTTAAATTGTTGACCAATTTAAATAATTAAGCGGTTTTTTAATTGTAATGAAATAATAAATGAAATAGTACTAAGTTTGAATCCCCAATAAAAAGGTCATCACAATGTGTTCAAGTATACCAAATATTTTGTGCAAATTTTACCGTTTTATTATATTTGCAGTACAATTGAATATTTCATCTTTGTATATAAAGTAGAGAGAATAACTACGGAATGCTAATAGTGTTAATATTATAGGTTAAAATCATTAGGTACTGTTTATATTTTTATCTTAGTAATAATTAAGATATGAAATGCAATAAATTGTTTGTTTTATAGATATTAAATTACGCATATCGTCATGTTAAAGTTTTGTCTAATAGAACAAAATATATTATGAACAGAAGCAATAATAATGTTCATAAAACATACTTTTTATCGGGTAATAAGTATATATTTTGATTGGGTAGATAATTATGCGACCCTACCTCTAAAAAATGAAATAATCACTGTAGAAAATGAATTATTTCACAAATCTGATAATAGGAGTAAGTTTGATAGTGACCTCTACCGAAATAAAATTATGTATACACTATATTAAATATAAGTCAATTCCATAGTTAATTTAATTATTATGAATTACGACCTTGGTACTTAATGCAACATAAAATCATTTAAAAATACATGTACCTACCAATACCATACATGCAAAAATAGTATACCATACATTCTCGTGAGTACATCCTTATATTTAAATATTAGATACTTACGTAACATCTCTGGCCAAATGTACTTTAAAGACCAAGTTGAACATTGAGTACTTAATAAGCTATGTACTTCAAATTGATCCTGCGCGTCATATGTGACATTATCTGGGTAGAGGGACCTTATTGTCGATGGCGCTTACGGCGTTATGAGCGATGTTCGTGTACAAACACGACGCCGCGAGACGTAAGCGCCATCGACAATAAGGTTCCTTTACCCAGATAACATCACATATAACGTTTAACACCTTCACTGTTCCGTTCTGACTTCTGGCCCCGTAGGCCGTAGCCGAATGGCACAAACGCTCACGAAACGTTCCGACTACCTTTCGCGGCGTTTCGTTTTCGTTTCGCGTCGCAGAAATGCCATTCGGCTACGGCACCTGAATTGTGAAACTCACGGCTTTGTATTAATAATAAGACTTGTCGTGACACACATGAGAACGTGTTAAATGAAGATGTGGATTTTGAATATTATATACGAATGATATATAAAATCGTAATCGGAACTACCCCTATCATATTTTTATCACGTAGAAAGAATGAATTGTATACAATAATTATTTTTACCTATCAAATTACCTACAAATCAAATTATTTATCATACATATCTCATAAAGGAATTTTATCTTTTTTGACGAAATACATTATTTATAAGAGAATGAGAGAATAAAATATCATTGAATGAAAAATATCAAATAAAAATGTATGATGAAGTTGTAAATATTTACATTAAATTTTAATGTTGTTATTTTGTACCGATATGTATTGTATGTTAGGGCTGACAAGTACTACCCGATCCTGTATGCACAAGTTTTTCGTACACCAAGTTATCTTATAGTATTGTTAAAGCCTAGTAGTAAAAGAAGCAAACCCCTGTAGTAATGAATAGTCCATTTTATTATAAACGCCTGATGTAAACTAGTACTTACTCATTAAAGTTTTTCAATTTCAAGTCAGGGACGTACACTGAGAGAAATTTGCATTGTGAATTTAACAAGTTCGACTTGTTGCGGTTTATCCGTTTGAATCAGCCAAACGTATGTTTAAAACAATATGTTTCAGGTTGTTTTTATAAAATCCACTTGTTGATTCAAATATATTGCCGATTCAAATGACAAGTAGCTTGTTGTTTGAACCAAAGAGCACGTAGGCGCTGTTTTAACCAAAAAACTTGTTGAACGAACATGAAAACTGGTTGTATTTTCTCTTAGTGTACTCGCGACAAATAACAGCGATATAAGTAAACTGATATCGCTACCGACCGATTCATGTCCATAAATTTTTGGTCATAAATGTTCTGTCTGTACGTCGCGCGATGTCATAAGAAATGTTGAGTGAATACATTATGTTACTATAGTTTGCACAATCAGTGTAATAATTATCTAGATCGCGGCAGTAGACGCGCGTCCACGGACGTGTCCCATAATTTGTTCCTTAATAAGTTAATAGCAACGAAAGCCTTTTCGCACTACATCTGTACTTAATTAGGTACTTAATTTCAATGAGGAGGCACACTAAAAACAGATGGCGCCACCCTATTAGTCCATTGCACAGATAAAGAATTGCATACGTGAGAGTGAGATGTTTTTTTTCTCTCTCTGACATACAGTGTAACAAAAATGGTGGTGATCCGTTTAAGGGCGTACTCAGTATCGTATTCTTATCAGGAAAAAGTAGAAGAAAATATTTTTTTCGCTAAAAAAATTTTCACTTTTGTATGAGCCGGGCCGCGCGAATCGGTCGAATCTCCATACAAAGATAAAAAAAAATTTTGCGAAAAAAATTTTTATCCTACTTTTTCCTGATGAGAATACGATACTGAATACGCCCTTAAACGGATCACCACCATTTTTGTTACACCCTGTATGAATGATCCAGTGACATGCCTTTGCACTTGCACAGGCGCCGCCTAGCGGGATAAAATGTCAGTGTGCCTCCTCGTCTTACTTATCGTGTTTAGTAAAATTATGAATGATTTACCCTTACCTATAGTTTCTAAATTCGTTTAATCATTCTCAGAGTGATAGTAGTACTTCGTCTGTGTTATGTAAACATAATGTACAATAATACAATAAATATATTTGTGATATTAAAACTCGTTTTATTGTGTCCACGACATTTTTGTAGGCGTCTGCGAATGTTTGATGTAGGCGTTACTGCAACAAACAAGTCCCTAGTAAATATATTTCATACAGTATTATATTCATCTGCTGAGGTCGCTGTCATCAAAATCGATGAGGAGGATTATAATCTATATTAATTAAGGGGTACGCTGGCCACAGCTAATTTTAATAGTTGCTTATTTGTTTTACAAGGGGTAATAAAGTGGAATCTTGAGTGTTTCGATGGTTTCAAGGCACGTAGGTTAAACAAATGTTACCCCAAACGAAACATATTTTTTCCCGCACCAACATGAGGAAAATAACAAGTACATAAAAACCTCAAACATAATAATAATAGTTATTTGTTATACAAGGGGGCAAAGTTGTATTTTAACGCCGAGTGTGGAATTGAAAAACGAGCAAGTGACAGGATTCTATAGTTGAACCACGAGCGAAGCAAGTGGTTCGAGAATAGAATCCTGAACTTGTGAGTTTTTTAACACACGAGAAGTAAAATACATTTGCACCCGTGTGTAACACAAAACTTTTCCCCTCACTATAGCGAGGAAACTACAACGCAAAAAATGCGTTTATCACTGCTTCCAGTAGTTCCACAGGAGGAAAATCATCTTTATTACTAGATTCACCTACGTTTATCAATTTTAAAACAGTTAATTTTACTTTATTCAAGATCAAATTACTTTACCCACTAGTGGATAAAATGCATTTTTACCCGCTGGTATTAAAGGACAAAACACGTGTTTCCGAGCTAGTGAGGGGAAAAAATATTTCTCTCGCTCTCTGTAAAAAATCTCTTTCGTAATCCTAGATTGAAGGATTCCAAAACATTAAATAGGTTTCTAACAGTAATTCTATTGAAAATCTATGATGTCTGCACCGGGGACCGTAGGGCTGGTTAGTTCCTCGCCCAACGAATTGGCATTGCGATCCAAAGGGGGAACGCATCTAGCCTTATGAGAACCTTACCGGCGGGTTCAGACTTCAGTGACCTTGCCTAGTTAATAAGTACATTAAAAATGAACTCAGTAATCTCACCTCCATTAACAATTTGAATCCAGTTTCGATTTAATCCGAGCCTGGAAGGACAGTATCGCCCGCAGTGCCGTTAGATCTTTCTGGACTCGCTCGGCTGACGCCTTCAGTAGGTAAGCCTTTTCCCTTAGAAGGTATTTCCATCTAGCACCTTCATGATAATATTAAGTTATATTTAACAATTTGGATATAAAATTATAGATAGTAAGCACCCGTATAATTGGCGCAGCACTAACGGCTCAGCCACGACATTGCAGCGGTGAGCGGGGGCCATACATTGGAGCGAGACACAGCGATGGAACTTTTCATTCGCACGTATGGCTGCCGCTCACCGCTGTCGCGATTAGACCAATGTCGTGGCTGGTCGTGGCTGAGCCGTAACGATAGGTACCTACTAGCAAGGATGATATATAGGTAGGGTAGGACCAGTCTTTGCCCGCGGTTCCGCTGCGTTTTAAATTCTAAAATTGCGGAATGCTCCAAACAGACTTGCCCCCCTCCCCCCCCCTTTTAGGTAAGTGAGAGAGAGAAAGAGACAAAAAGTAGCTTATGTCACTCTCCATTCCTTCAACTGCCACCACTTAAAAAAATCATGTCAATTCGTCGCTCCGTTTTGCCGTGAAAGACGGACAAATAAACAGACACACACACTTTCCCATTTATAATATTAGTAAGATTAGTTATGGATTTACAATCTTCATACTAAGAATCGAGCCTCAATTTTTTAGCGCCACCTATTAAATACTATCATAACTACAATGATGACGACTACCTTTTTTTTCAAAATGCGTGTTGACGCGATATCATGATATTAAAATAAAGAAATATGTCATTTGTTCTTATAAAAACTAAACACACGCAAAAATGTTTGGGGAAAATATGAATTTTGGCCACTTGCAGGCTGCGAAACAGCGCCATCTAGTTTTAAGCCTAAAAGGCCCATACATTTCAAGGGTACGCTTTTTTGTATGGGCTTCATCAGTCCGTATTATATCGCTCTCGCTACGAGTAATGTAACAGTACATTACGATACAAGTGCGGAAAAGAGGAAGGTGGAAACGAGTTGCGGTAAATTAAAAGGACCGAAAAAGGGAGTGTTTTAAATCGACACGAGTTATAAATATATACAATAAGTTACCTAATGAAATAAAGTCAATACAGAAAAATAATATCTTCGCCAATAAACTCAAATCCGTGTTATTAGAAAAAGCATACTATACAATCGAAGAATTCATGCAGGATGATCTACAACGAAATTATATACAATTTCTAAACTTAGAATGTTATAATCAGCAATTCCCGTCAACTTTGTACAATGACACGTCAGCAAATTTTAATTGATCCTATTTTGTTACCAACATTTAGTAATATAATTCGACTTTCATAAGATATATACAGGATAATTGTTATAATTAAGAAAATATAGATACTAGAGAACCTTAATGACGAAATTTATTGACACACAAATAAAAATTGAACATTTACACAAAAATATTAAAAAATAAAATAGACAACTAGCATGCATGTCAAAAGGAACGGGCTCAGCATGTTATGCTGCGCAGCCATTTTGTTACAAATTGACGGCGCAACGCTGATTTTCAGTCCGTCCCCTTTTCTGAACCTCATTAACAACTATGCGGTGTAGGTATGTAACACGAACAGTATTGATGCTGAAATACGTACTTTTACATAATTAATAAGTAGGCAATTTTCGTAATTTACATGAAATCGAAAAGCAGAAAAAAAAAACAATGAAGGAGAGAAAAATAAATTTAAATTTTTGTATGAGAGAATACTTATCATGTTTTTAACTAGGCAATAATAAAAATGAGCAAAAAAAAAAAACGTTTAATGAAAACGTTTAAAGTATGTAGCACAAGCACATACACCATTTTATGTAACTATATTCTCAGTGGCAACTTGGTAGTTTAATAAAAGTATGCTAAATTTGCGTTTAAAGGTTGGAAGGGACATTGTAGCTATAGCAAATCTAGGAATAAACTAGATATAATTTAGTAAATAGCTAATGTATAAGAAATAGCCAATATTGCCATGCCCTACCGGGGTGCCATGCGACCTCCTTCATACTGTAACATCTGTAATGTAATACCATGGTTTGCAATAAATGATATTGATTGATTGATTGATTGTTACATCTGGCCCCGTAGCCGAATGGCATTTCTCCGACGCCAAACGAAAGCGATACGCCGCTGGCTCTGTCGCGCCAATACGCAAGCGCGATAGAGATAGATATCTACTAGCGCTTCGTTTCGTGAGCGTTTCGTGAGCGATTGTGCCATTCGGCTAGCCACCCTGTACTGAAAAACTTTGTACGATAGGTACACGAGCGAAAAGGAAATTCGTAACTCGTGTCGATTTAAAGCACTCCCTTTGGTCGTATCGTATTTTAATTTATCGCCACTCGTTTCGAACTTCCTCCTTTCCCCACTCGTATCGTAACGCAGTATAATTTTCATCTTATCTTATACTTTTAAACGAGCAATTCTTGTATATTTATTTATTTATTTATTTATTTATTTATATATATATTTATTTACACTGACGATCTCGGAAACCGCTCTAACGATTTCGCAGAAATTTGTTATGTGGGGGTTTTTGGGGGTGAAAAATCGGTCTAACTTATCCTTAGGTCCCGGAAAACGCGAATTTTCGAGTTTTCATGCGTTTTTCTTCGCGCGCCATCTCGTGTGCAGTAGTTGTACTGTTAAGACAGAATTCTTTCGGTCGATGTAAGTACTATTTATTGCAAACACTAGATGGCGACACAGGTCAAGGCTAAAACGAATAGAAAAATACACTATTTGAGTTTTTGTGGCGAAATGCGCGCCATCTCGTGTGGAGTAGTTGTGTTGTTAAGGCTGAGAATTCTTTCGCTCGATGTAGGTACTATTCATTTTTGAACAAGATGGCGACACATGTCAAGGATACGAAACAGAACCGAGCGAAGCTCGGTTGCCCAGATATTACCTTTTTAAGCGAGCAATGGGGAACTTGACTGTTCTTAAAATAAAATATTTTATACCATGCACGAAATAAAGCATTAGATAATTGTTGGAAAAACATGGACAAAAGCTATTTTTTAATTGAATTTCTATTTAATAAGTCAGGTAGAAATATATAAAGTATCTGAATTGACCGTGACGTCACTCAATTCGATTTCATATTATCTAATTCCATTAGCAAGTCGTTCAAATTCGTTTTGGCAGTTCTCAAAAAGAAGCTGATTTGACTAGGAGGCAAGTAGCCTATTCTTGTATTTTGGCTAAGGTACAGCGGGACAAATCCCGACTGGGGGGCAATTGTAACTGATCCATTTTTACACTATTAAGTTGACATGTGTCCACTAAACACACGTGCCATATATAACCGGTGGACGCTCTATTTAATAATGCAAACATTATTAAACATGGATCAGTTGCACTTGGCCCCCAGTCGAAGTTGCCCCGCTGAACCTTATATCTATTTCGATGAAATTTGCAATATAGGAATTTTTGGGAGTGAAAATCGTTCTAAATATGGTTTATCACTGGAAATTCACGCATTTTAAGTAGGTATAATATGTATATTTGTGATACTCCCTGAAATTAAAAATAAATGTGTGTGACATATATACCTACTTACCTGATGTAGTTGCAATTAATAGCATTAACATAACTGATATGAGTAAAATCTTCATGATCGCCGGTGAACAAATTTCTTCGAAGTTAAAAATGTTAATAATCTTGAAACTATGCAGCAATAAACACATGCGAATAAATTGATTCGATTTATTCCTTCGGTATGTGCTTGCATTTAGCGGAAATTTAGGTAATTAATTTTAAAATTACGCAAACGCTGCGGCTATAGTCATACAGACGTATTTTCTCTTAGTGCGTTTTCACATTATCCGATCCGATATCGGATGAAAAAAGGATGTCAAATATGACGCCTTTAATTAAAATGGGATATCGGTCCTAAATCCGATACCGGATCGGATAATTTGCAAACGCTCTTAGGGTAAAGGCATACGAGATTAATTTCTGTCGTGCTAGTTATTGCACGACACGCTATATACAATACTAGCTTTTGCCCGTGGCTTCGCACGCGTTAGAGACAAACAGTAGCCTATGTCACTCTCCATCCCTTCAACTATCTCCACTTAAAAAATCACGTCAATTTGTCGCTCCGTTTTGCCGTGAAAGACGGACAAACAAACAGACACACACACTTTCCCATTTATAATATTAGTATGGATTATGGTCAAAGAGCTGGCAGGTTCTTGAGGCAGAAACAATTCTTATACATATACTTCTTTTATCACAGCCTGCCTCAACGCTGAAATAGGCTTGATCACGTGAAACGGTGTATGCCATTAAAAATACCATCATGTTACCTTCGGAGTCCCTACAGAGTGGATTATTGAAAAAAAAGCAACTGAAATACCTAGTTACCAGACAAGTTTAATGAAAAATTGAAAGTTTTTAAAATTATCTAGTACTTAGGTATTCTGTCAAGTTTTAGTATGTACCTACTAAACAATACTATTTTTCGCAAAAATATAATTTAGTTCGCAAGGACATTTAGCGAACATAGTATGCGTAATTCAGCAGTTCTCAAAAAGTTTGTACAAAAAGGAAAAAATCTAGGTATCAAAATAGGAATGAAAACAAATGATTTTAATCATTTGTTTTCATTCCTATTTTGATACCAAGATTTATTTGATGAATTGTTTTTTTTTTGTAGATTTTATTTCATTATTAAGGTTTTCTAGTATCTATATTTTTGGAATTACAACAATTATCCTGTATATATCTTACGAAAAACGTTCATACTCGTGGCTACGGTCACAGTTTATCGTCAAGCATGGACTTTTTTTTTATTATTATAAATGGGCTTACTCTTGACCACAGACTAGCCAAAGGCAAAGACGTGACTATTAGCTATTAGATTAATTTGGCGTTAGATAGGTAAGTACCTACATTAGCGGCAATTCAAACCTCTGTGGTGAACTGAATAACGCCGAGGTTTTCTCATGAGAATCTTCAAAGAAGTGAAGAGAATGTATAGGTTTTCAGCCCATTGCACAAAAATACTTATAATATAATTGATAGAATCAGGTAAATTCAGGCAGAAAAATATATTGTAAATTCTCAAAAAAACAAAACAACAAAAATACGCTTAATTACATTCATTTATTTGTAGTCATACTTGACTTGTTGTTGTCCTGATGTCCTGTATAAAAAACATAAATTTTCATTAAATGCGAATATCCTTAAATGCTTCACTTTGGCCCACCACCAACGCACCAGTGCACCAACCACTAGGGTTAGTGGGCTGTCAACTGTCAAATTCCTTATAAAATGGTGGGTGGGTGCACGAACGAAAATGAAGGGTTGACCCGAGGGTTAACATACATTCGTATGTATGTTAACCCTCGGGTCAACCCTCCATTTACGGGTACATATACGAGGGATAAGACTGAAACAAGTAGGTACGAGTATTTATTAAGTATAAGATTTTTTGGCACATGAAAATATGAAATTTTAGTTATTTGAAGCAGCAGCTACCTACGTTTTACCTCAGGAACTGATGAAACCAGATGGACAGGCACGGTCGCGTTAGTCGCGTGATAAAGGCTATCACGTCAGGCTGTCCTTCTTGCACTATTTGAAAGTGCCATCCCGCATCGACGCGATAAAGTTTATCACACTACTGTGCTACGCCCTTAGGTTTTACCACGAAAAACGCATACTTCTTACCAGATTCAATAACAGCTTAAATCTAGTTTGGCTTTGTTGCGATTTTGGAAATTAATTATTTCCCTTAATGATCCTAAGTTTTGGGTAATCCTTCCGCATGTTGCTTGCACTTCAGTAGCCTTGAATTTGAGATCCGCGATCCAGTCACCTTGATAACAAATTGAAATAATTATATTTCAACATTATGTTATACTTAAGTAATTATTATAAAACGATCAAATATGTATGTATATCAGAACGATTTATAATTAAACGAAAATTGTTCTATCTAGTTCTAAGAATAATTCTATGTACTTAATATGTGTAGGTACAATCTATCTTTGCATATCGCAGATACCTATTTATTACTAGTGACATATTTGGCACTAAATTCGATATTTGTGCATGTACTCGTACATTTATTGGTAATAAAAAACGTACCCGACACCATTGAAATTATCAAAACTAATGTCAGAAATATTAAAATAGTCTTCATAGTGCCTGTGAACAAATTCCTTCAATAAAAGTGCACTGTGAACCAAGTTTTTCACAGAGCACTAAAAGTGAGAATTTGAAATCATACACCAAAAAACACATTCACCAATGTGAATAAATTGATTATTAACCCTTTAATCGATAACGACGAAATACTTGCCATCATACTTAAAATAAAAACGCATATCCACAATAAGAATTACAGTTCAAAATCCAACGAGTAGAACAAACGTCAAAATGGCTAGGGTTAAATTGATTTGGGGTTACATTCTTCGGCAATTAATGTAGCGAATTACTTAATTATACTTAATTTATTGCACAGTTTGTATCAACTGGGACACGTGTTTAACCCGTGTGGTGACGGGTTAAGAATTTCACTACCCCCTTTCCTGCCTGAGTGTCGTAGAAGTCGAATGTAGGATATGGGTTCAATTATGGCGAGTGACTGTAACAGCAATATCACGATTTCATTTTCTTTCCTTAATTTATAAGAAAGGCGCAGAAAGTCGAGCAGTTTTATGCGCTCCGCCTACCCCTTTTCGCACGCAGGGTTTTTGCGATTTGTACACGAAGAACCAACGACACACATCCAATTATTTTTGAAACAGCATGGGTACCTTACGTCGGACGACTAAAAGATACAAGATTAGGTGAAAGATCCAAGATGGCATCTCCATACGTTTTTGCAAAATTGTGTATGAAGTTGGCTGTCAATTATGTCACCGTATTCATGCTGTTTCAAAAAAACTATATCCATATCACAAGCTGTCTATTTATTGTATCGATTGTGTTGTATTCTTTAAACATAGGAGTAGATCAAATTGATTCAGCCAGATACTTGCTAGTTGAATTGAAACGTCGTTAAGGAATGGAATCCCATTATGATCACCATGTGTTTTTTAACCCCCGACGCAAAAACGACGTTTAAAAGTTTGACGTGTCTGTCTGTGTGTGTGTTTGTCTGTCTGTCTGTCTGTGTGAGTGTCTGTGGCATCGCATCGTAGCTCCCTAACGGATGAACCGATTTGGATTTAGTTTTTTTTTGTCTGAAACCATGTTTCATGAAAATCGGTCTATATCGCGGTCGGGGGTTTTCTCAAAATTTTAATTTTGTGGTTCTTAGGTTATTATTATATTTCATCTTCAACGGCAAAGTTAGACCACTTTATTGACAGGGAATATAGCGAAAAAGACAAGATACCTACTTATGATCAAGAAGTCACTCAAAATTTAATTGCATAGTGATGTAATATATGCATCATGCTTTTAGAAATAACATATGTTTTTTAATTACTGGGATTTTTTTCTTTATTTTTCCCTCAATCTACACAACATCTATTTAAATTTTTTTTCGAGGAAATACAAAAATCATGCATTTAAGTGTTAATATGCTTAGGAGCGATAAGCAAATAACCTACATTATGAAATCTTTATCTGCTAGAGCATCGTAATTTGTACTTTTTACAATACCCGGTATTGTAAAAAGTACAAACCGATACTCTGATTAGGTACATTCACATTTAAATTTAGAACATTCTGTTACAAAGAAAGAACCATGCATATTTGCGATTATCTAAGATTCATCGATCAATCATTTGTTTCGTTTCCAATATCGAACGAACGAATAAAACGTTCCCTTAAATAAAAGTTTGATATCTTGACAGGAATTAATAAAACAAGTCGTTAAGCTGTAGCGCCATTGTATTTAGTTAATATTATACTTGTTAGATCATGGTTAAAATACAAAGTTTGGAGCATGATAGGTACATGCTAAATTTAGTAGTAACGCCACCAATTGAGTGAGCCACCGTTGATTGAAGAACAGTTAATTTTTATTTAAAAAATCCTATTGATTCTCAAAAACTGGATAACTAATACAGCACCGGGTATCGGTTCCTTTTCAAACTCAACTGGCTAAGTTTTTTCACTTTACACGTCTTCGAAGCCAACTTCCTCAGTCGGTTTCGGTTCTGGTTGAGTTTCCTCATGCACTCGTCAACCTTCTTTTCGGTCTTTGCGTGGAACTCCATGGTTTTTAGGAGTGCGGCAACGTCCGCTTCTATGTCGATGAAGGATAGGCGAACCTCTTCGAAACCTGATTCTAGCTGAGCTGGAATATTAATAAACGGGAGACTAAGGCTTAGGTACATGTCGGTCGGTCTATCACAGCTTGCGTTTCGCGCGCGAGTCAATACATCTAGCACGGGAGCGCAAGTTGTGATATAATTTTAGGGTTACGACTTGGAAATAAAAGGTTTTCCACCAAAGACTACTAAGTTCTTACGCATATGTGGCATATTATCTGTTATTATGAATGAATCTGGCGTTTTTGAAGTTTTATTCTTTTCTTTCATTTCTTAGTTCATAAAAAAAATACACACAAAATTGTCAATGTAATAACCCTAAATATTCGAGGAACAAATAGTTAGCTAGTAAAATGCATCCGGAAACGTAGATTAATCAACTGAATAAGGAAAGGAAGGTTCACTTCGTTACCTCTATTACAAGCTGAAATCAAAAACATTTAATTAGATAGATACATCGCATATTAATAATGAAGCTCACAAGATATTGACATTTAAAAAACATATAAATATTTACCATTTCCATAATGAAAAAGCAGAGTAAATAATAATATTAAAAAGCAACGCATTTCTGATTCGGCGAGTTTTTCCCAAACTCGATAAAAATGCGATACAACTGATTTTTCACAAAGCACAAATATCTTGTAATCGACAAATTTTCGAAACCCATTAATAATTACGTTAATTGCAAAGTGTTTTCTATAATTATGATTTAATTGCAACAAGGTTTCAAAATAATGAGATACTAGAATTCATTATATTACCAGGCAGGCTAGGATGGTCGCATGATAAACGATACCTATAACGTCAGGCCGTTCTTTTCGCACTAATTATAAGTTCGATAGGGACGCAGCGATGCGATAAGGTTTATCCAGTACTAGTGTGTTACGCTTTTAAAGCCTATGTGTTTCAGGCAGGCAGCAGGGTTCGTTAAAATAATTACCAACCACCCTACCAATCGACGGCGACGATCTAAATCATTATGCCTTTGAAGACTAATACTTATTTCGAGATATTAAATTAAATAGAAGACATATAAGGCTGCTTTCGAGAAAAACGTCAAAATAATGTAAAATTGATAGTTTTAGTCGGTGAAATACTACACTTTCCGTTATCTAATAGATATATTTAATTCAAGTTTCAATTAGAGCATCTTATTATCTTGATACGACTGGATTTTAGAAAACTTACTCACTAAATTAATTACGAATTTTTCTCTGATGCACGTTTAGGAAAACTCGCGTATAGTGCTGGATTAGTCGAACTTATTTGTAAAATTTGGATAATTAGGAATACTGAAAGTGGTAAATTTATAATACGTGTATCCTGTACTACAAAATTCTCAGACTACATTTTTATTATAAGGTTTTAAAAAAGAGTAAACAAGGCTAAGACGAATTCAATTTTTTTCAGAAATTACCTAAAATTAAGTGACAATTTCTTTGAAAATCTACATCACATCGGAGTTATTTTCGTAAAAAATTAATATGCAACGTTTACTTAAATTGCTCTTAAGTATGCTTAAGTGATTATAAATTTCTATTATATATTTTTGGCAATTTTTTGAAAACGAGCCTTCCCCGTCACAATTATTGCCACTTCTGGACATTTTCTCATATTGTGTTAGACCAAGTAGAAAAAGTCCTATAATATGTTATATACTTGTAAACTACTCGGAAAGCTCTTTAATTTGATACTACACACGGTATGATTAAGCGCTCGGTTGCTATATGTATTATAGTAGGCCTTTGTACTAACGATGAAAAAATTGGCCTTTAATATATAATCCATACTAATATTATAAATGGGAAAGTGTGTGTGTCTGTTTGTTTGTCCGTCTTTCACGGCAAAACGGAGCGACGAATTGACGTGATTTTTTGAATGAAGATAGTTAAAGGGATGGAGAGTGACATAGGCTTCTTTTTGTCTCTTTCTAACGCGAGCGAAGCCGCGGGTAAAAATACAATCTACAATCGAATATATATCGCTTGCTTTATATAGGCTTAATCAAAAGATCAAAAATGTAATTTATTATAACTATTGGCCACCGGTGCTGTCCATACTCTAATAGTAAGACATGTTCAGAAACTAATATTATTTAATAAAATATTATTTTCACCTGGTTAACACGTTGGTGAA
Source organism: Leguminivora glycinivorella (assembly GCF_023078275.1). Lineage (NCBI taxonomy): Eukaryota > Metazoa > Arthropoda > Insecta > Lepidoptera > Tortricidae > Leguminivora > Leguminivora glycinivorella. The sequence continues at coordinate 16,282,036 of NC_062986.1, read as the reverse complement.
GATCGAGCTTAGTACGGATCTTAGACTATAATGTTGAAACTCGGTCTCAAAGAGTGCAGCTTGGCGTCATTTTCACTTCACAGAAGTTCGATAATTGCGGACATCTTTCTCTTATACCTACTTACCTACTCCACATAACGCAACTTTGTCTAAAGTGTGACCAAGAGGAGTAGAAATTTAAAAGTGGCAACACTGTAGTGTCATCCCTTTCAAACCAATATGTGTGAGAAAACGGGACGACACTACGATTACTCTTTGGTCAGACTATACGTATCATGTCCCAATAATCCATATAAACTATATCAAGTTCCATAGAAATTTGTTTAACTCTTACGAGACACGATACACACAAACGAGACAGACGAACGACAGACATCGGACAAACTTTTAGAGTTTTCAATTTATAGGTTAAGATTTGTGTCAAATGGAGGATAGGTCTGTAAGGAGAATGAAGTAAGACCACTTTAAATTTATTTTTTATATTTTCTATATTTTAGGTTAATACATATAATAGGTAATACATACTGTACTAGCCAAATACCAATATTATAAACGGTTCATGAAACATCAGTTTCAAAAAGTAAATATTTAAAATGGATGCACCGTCCACGGTCTTTTCCCCTTTCCCCCATTTTCATACAGCATTTCCTCCTCTTCCGAACATTGGTTATTTGTAAGTTTCATCAACAATGTCCTAGGTCTGCTGAGACAGTGTTCCAGTTTTCCATTGTTGTAGATCTGGTTGGGGATGATCGCCATGAGGTCTTTCATGGTGATTTCAAGCGATCTGACCATCAAGACGGCTTCATCGACCTGGGGTTTATATTCTGGGTAAGGAAGTATTAAATTAGTGCATATAATTATTCTTAATACACCTTTACGTGAGCAATTGTATTATTGTAAGTATACATACTTAAGTATATAGAGGTAAATATAAATATACGTAATTTTGAGGATCTCAAAAACAGCTCAAAATTCGATAAAATATTTTATAACATGATATGGGGTTGGGGGTTTACATCAGGGCTGAAAGGTGTAGTTATTAATGGAATAACGCATATCAGCAGTTCTCGAAAAGTTTGTATAAAAATTAAGGAAAAAGTTAAATTTGTTTTTATTATTCCTATTTTGTTACCAAGATTTTTTTGATGAATTGAGATTTTAGTAAGTTTTATTTCGTCATTAAGGTTCTCTATATTTTCTTAATTATAACAATTAACCTGTATATATCTTACGAAAGTCGACTTATATAACTAAATGTTGATAACATAATTTTTACGAAAAAAAAACCGCCTTCCTTTGGGGTTCTGGTGATAAATACTTTCAAATGTTGGATTATGTTATCAATTCGTCTGTATATTTTTCAATGTTTGTTATTCGATATCTCCGTCATTTCTGAACCAATTTTGAAATCTGGACGATTCTGAAGTACTTACAGATCAGAATGATTATCAGAACGGAACTCTAACCAGGGGCGGCTCACTCTTCATCAGCAGTTCCACTGCACCAAATGTCACTGTTCTGGACGTAAGTGCATGCTGTTCTTATAAAAATACCAAAGTCACTATAAGTGTGCTGTTCAGATTTGAGGAGTTCCGTTCTGACCATCATCAGCAGTTCCACTGCACCAAATATCACTGTTCTGGACGTAAGTGCATGCTGTTCTTATAAAAATACCAAAGTCACTATAAGTGTGCCGTTCAGATTTGAGGAGTTCCATTCTGACCATCATCAGGAGTTCCACTGCACCAAATGTCACTGTTCCGTGCGTTGCATGCTGTTCCTTTAAAAACACAAAAATCACCATATATATGCCTTTCAGATTTGAGGAGTTCCCTCGATTTCTCCAGGATCCCATCATCAGAACTGGGTTCTGAGAAAAATGGGACCAATCTGTATGCATATACATTCAATCAAAAAAAAATTTCAAAATCGGTCCAGTAACGACGGAGATATCGAGGAACAAACATTTAAAAAAATAAAAAAAAAAACATACAGACGAATTGAAAACCCCTTCCTTTGAGATTTGGAAGGCGGTTAATAATAAAAATAGGATCAATTAAAGTTTGATGTCACAGATTTTGTATACTTTTTAACACGCTTTTATTAGGTCGTCGTGTATGTAACTATGTATGTAATGGAATCTAAGGAAGCTAATTTAACCATCTTCCAGGAGTCATAGCGTAATGAAAATTGGCAGCTATATGTAGTTCCGATGACAATACAATAATATGGTACTGTTGAGCTGATCTGATGATGGAGTCGGAAGATATGAACTAGAACTACATGATGGAACATCGTATCATAGCCGTTTTTGGGTTTCTTAGAAAAGTCTTGTAATGAACTTTGACTACAATTAGGTTTCAAGGTCTGATGGTGAAGCCGAAAGATATGAACTGGAACTACATGATGGAACTTCGTATCATAGCTGTTTTTGGGTTTCTTAGAAAAGTCTTGTAATGAACTTTGACTACGATTAGGTTTCAAGGTCTGATGATGGAGCCGGAAGATATGAGCTGGAACTACATGATGGAACATCGTATCATAGCTGTTTTTGGGCTTCTTAGAAAAGTCTTGTAATGAACTTTGACTACGATTAGGTTTCAAGGTCTGATGATGGAGCCGGAAGATATGAGCTGGAACTACATGATGGAACATCGTATCATAGCTGTTTTTGGGCTTCTTAGAAAAGTCTTGTAATGAACTTTGACTACAATTAGGTTTCAAGGTCTGATGATGGAGCCGGAAGATATGAACTGGAACTACATGATGGAACATCGTATCATAGCTGTTTTTGGGCTTCTTAGAAAAGTCTTGTAATGAACTTTGACTACGATTAGATTTCAAGGTCTGATGATGGAGCCGGGAGATATGAACTGGAACTACATGATGGAACATCGTATCATAGCTGTTTTTGGGCTTCATAGAAAAGTCTTGTAATGAACTATGACTACGATTAGGTTTCAAGGCCTGATGATGGTGCCGGAAGATAAGAACAGAAAAAGGGGGCGGGGGGCTCGAGGGGGAAGCATGAAAGAAAGATCAACGTAGTATTTAAAATAAGTTGGGTTAGCGTTTTCTTGTGACCTTTCAGAGCAAACAAGGGGGGGCTCGGGGGGCGAAGCCCCCCGCATAAAAGAAAGATCAACGTTATATTTAAAATAAGTTGGGTTAAGGTTTTCTTGTGATTCTTAAGAGTAAAGAAAAGGGGGGCTCGGGGGGCGAAGCCCCCCGCATGAAAGAAAGATCAACGTAGTATTTAGAATAAGTTGTGTTAGCGTTTTCTTGTGACCTTTAAGAGGAAACAAATGGGGGCTCGGGGGGCGCCACATGAAAGAAAGATCAACGTAGTATTTAAGGTAAGTTGGTTTAGCGTTTTCTTGTGACCTTTCAGAGCAAACAAAGGGGGGCTCGGGGGGCGAAGCCCCGCGCATAAAAGAAAGATAAACGTTGTATTTAAAATAAGTTGGGTTAAGGTTTTCTTGTGATCCTTAAGAGTAAAGAAAAGGGGGCTCGGGGGCGAAGCCCCCGCATGAAAGAAAGACCAACGTAGTATTTAGAATAAGTTGGGTTAGCGTTTTCTTGTGACCTTTAAGAGCAAACAAAGGGGGGCTCGGGGGGCGAAGCCCCCCGCATAAAAGAAAGATCAACGTTGTATTTAAAATAAGTTGGGTTAAGGTTTTCTTGTGATCCATAAGAGTAAAGAAAAGGGGGCTCGGGGGCGAAGCCCCCCGCATGAAAGAATGATCAACGTAGTATTAAGAATAAGTTGGGTTAGCGTTTTCTTGTGACCTTTAAGAGCAAACAAAGGGGGTCTCGGGGGGCGAAGCCCCCCGCATAAAAGAAAGATCAACGTTGTATTTAAAATAAGTTGGGTTAGCGTTTTCTTGTGACCTTTAAGAGCAAACAAAGGGGGGCTCGGGGGGCGAAGCCCCCCGCATGAAAGAAAGATCAACGTTGTATTTAAAATAAGTTGGGTTATGGTTTTCTTGTTACCCTTAAGAGTAACGAAAAGGGGGGCTCGGGGGGCGAAGCCCCCCGCATAAAAGGAAGATTAACGTAGTATTTAAAATAAGTTGGGTTAGCGTTTTCTTGTGACCTTTTAGAGCAAACAAAGGGGGCTCGGGGGGGGCGAAGCCCCCCGCATAAAAGAAAGATCAACGTTGTATTTAAAATAAGTTGGGTTAAGGTTTTCTTGTGATCCATAAGAGTAAAGAAAAGGGGGGCTCGGGGGGCGAAGCCCCCCGCATGAAAGAATGATCAACGTAGTATTAAGAATAAGTTGGGTTAGCGTTTTCTTGTGACCTTTAAGAGCAAACAAAGGGGGTCTCGGGGGGCGAAGCCCCCGCATAAAAGAAAGATAAACGTTGTATATAAAATACGTTGGGTTAAGGTTTTCTTGTGATCTTTAAGAGTAAAGAAAAGCGGGGCTCGGAGGGCGAAGCCCCCCGCATGAAAGAAAGATCAACGTAGTATTTAGAATAAGTTGGGTTAGCGTTTTCTTGTGACCTTTAAGAGCAAACAAAGGGGGGCACGGGGGGGTGAAGCCCCCCGCATGAAAGAAAGATCAACGTAGTATTTAGAATAAGTTGGGTTAGCGTTTTCTTGTGACCTTTAAGAGCAAACAAAGGGGGGCTCGGGGGCGAAGCCCCCGCATAAAAGAAAGATAAACGTTGTATTTAAAATAAGTTGGGTTAAGGTTTTCTTGTGATCCTTAAGAGTAAAGAAAAGGGGGCTCGGGGGCGAAGCCCCCGCATGAAAGAAAGATCAACGTAGTATTTAGAATAAGTTGGGTTAGCGTTTTCTTGTGACCTTTAAGAGCAAACAAAGGGGGGTTCGTGGGGCGAAGCCCCCCGCATAAAAGAAAGGTAAACGTTATATTTAAAATAAGTAGGGTTAGGGTTTTCTTGTTACCCTTAAGAGTAACGAAAAGGGGGGCTCGGGGGGCGAAGCCCCCCGCATGAAAGAAAAATCAACGTAGTATTTAGAATAAGTTGGGTTAGCGTTTTCTTGTGACCTTTAAGAGCAAACAAAGGGGGGCTCGGGGGACGAAGCCCCCCGCATAAAAGAAAGATCAACGTTGTATTTAAAATAAGTTGGGTTAGCGTTTTCTTGTGACCTTTAAGAGCAAACAAAGGGGGGCTCGGGGGGCGAAGCCCCCGCATGAAAGAAAGATCAACGTTGTATTTAAAATAAGTTGGTTTAGGGTTTTCTTGTGACCCTTAAGAGTAACGAAAAGGGGGCTCGGGGGCGAAGCCCCCGCATAAAAGAAAGATCAACGTAGTATTTAAAATAAGTTGGGTTAGGGTTTTCTTGTGACCCTTAAGAGTAACGAAAAGGGGGTCTCGGGGGGCGAAGCCCCCCCGCATAAAATAAAGATCAACGTAGTATTTAAAATAAGTTGGGTTAGCGTTTTCTTGTGACCTTTAAGAGCAAACAAAGGGGGGCTCGGGGGCGAAGCCCCCGCATGAAAGAAAGATCAACGTAGTATTTAAGATAAGTTGGGTTAGCGTTTTCTTGTGACCTTTAAGAGCAAACAAAGGGGGCTCGGGGGCGAAGCCTCCCGCATGAAAGAAAGATCAACGTTGTATTTAAAATAAGTTGGTTTAGGGTTTTCTTGTGACCCTTAAAAGTAACGAAAAGGGGGCTCGGGGTCGAAGCCCCCCGCATAAAAGAAAGATCAACGTAGTATTTAAAATAAGTTGGGTTAGCGTTTTCTTGTGACCTTTAAGAGCAAACAAAGGGGGGCTCGGGGGGCGAAGCCCCTCGCATAAAAGAAAGATAAACGTTGTATTTAAAATAAGTTGGGTTAGGGTTTTCTTGTTACTCTTAAGAGTAACGAAAAGGGGGGCTCGGGGGGCGAAGCCCCCGCATAAAAGAAAGATTAACGTAGTATTTAAAATATGTTGGGTTAGCGTTTTCTTGTGACCTTTAAGAGCAAACAAAGGGGGTCTAAATTTTGTTTGAATTAGTTGAAATGTGACAATATTTTCTAATCGAGTCAAACAAAATCCCACTAGCTGAGAGCTTCAAAACAATGTATGGCGAAAGTATGTCTCTCTAATGTCTTCAAAATGTCCGCGATGGCACATGTCTATATTGTCTATCTTTTACGGATAACGGATACCTAGTAATATAAACATTTTTATGATAATACCGTTATAAGAAGGTAGCCGCTAGTTATTATTAAGTAGCAATTAGCAACAAGTACACGTTAAGCCACAAATGGCATGTAAAATCCGCCTACTTGAAATAAATTTATGTATAAATGTTAAAAGTATTTCATTATTAATGACTTAAAAGTATAAAATAAATTAATAGTTTAAAAAACACTATAAAACACGCTTTTATAAATGCACGTGAAAGCCAAAAATAAATTATGGATCGTTCAAGTTGTCTCTATTTGTGAGCTGAAGTTTAAAAACTATGTGCTTTTAATTATAATATTTGATTGTAAAAGCGTGGGGCGCTGGAACAGGAAAGACTTTCTTGTAAACAAATACTAATCCGAACTTCCTGGCGAATGAAGTTGCATAAGAACATAACGTTTACATATGCCACCTAAGGGTTACCAAAGAGAACCAAAGATATCTCGTCCACGAACAAGAACTCTGCATCCTGTCACTGTAGACACTTTCCCCTTTTGTACTTTGATTACCGGAAAAAAGCGGCGTTCTAAGTGTCGGTGACTGTCGACTCTCCTCGCTACTAGCGCATATTTTGTCTAAGTTCGACAAACTGGTACCTACTTTGAACACTGACTTTTAATTGATTTGACTGTTTAATGTAGAACCTACTAGTCATGCTGCAACTCCAGTTAGCGCGTCAATCTGTGTAACCTCCTTCCCGTAACATAGCATAATTTGATTTAGCAGCAAGTTATACAAAAAGTCTTTCCTGTTCCAGCGCCCCACGCTTTTACAATCAAATATTATAATTAAAAGCACATAGTTTTTAAACTTCAGCTCACAAATAGAGACAACTTGAACGATCCATAATTTATTTTTGGCTTTCACGTGCATTTATAAAAGCGTGTTTTATAGTGTTTTTTAAACTATTAATTTATTTTTTACTTACACGGGAAGAAGAAGTTAATTCGTAACACATTAGGTATGTCTTTATTGTCATTACATACACATATTTTTAAGTCATGTATTTAGGTATACATATGAACCCGAAATAAGTAAAATAAATAGATACCTTTACCGCACGCTGGAAAAAAGTTTATTCATAATAAGAAGAGGTTAAAATATTAATGTTTTTTCTTAATTTTGAATTAACTAAAATGATGAAAGTTTACCTACTCCAATTTTCATACATAATTATGAAATTATTTTTGTGGAAACAATATTAATTAATTATTTTTTCGAAACTCTCACGTTTTTGAGGACTTATAATATTTTATGGACTACAAAGTACATTTCATCCATCCATACTATCCATACTATACTATACTATATATATACTATCCATCCATACTATCCATATCCATATCCATCCATACTATCCATCCATACTATCCATACTAATATTATAAATGCGAAAGTAACTCTGTCTGTCTGTCTGTTACGCTTTCCCGCTTAAACCACGCAACCGATTTTGATGAAATTTGGAACAGACAATCTTTAGACCCTGAGACAGAACATAGTCTACTTTTTATTTCGAAAAAAAGGGATGAAGGGGTTGAAAAAGAGGTTGAAAGTTTGTATGGGATTTCTTAATTTTAAATGATAAAACCATGAAACTTTATATTTTAGCACTTGATAAGAAATCATTAAACATATATTTAAAGTCACATACAGGTCGAACGCGATTAATTAACATTATTTTTACCTTTAAAATAAACATGGTTGGAAATAAACATTAACTAAAAGCGGGTAGATTATATTTATTTGTCTACCCCGAACATTTATATAAATTAATATCGGGTAGTTTTGTGTTGTTTACATCTCCGGTGACATTTTGCTGGGACGTCAGTCTTCCGTGACCACGGCCAGTGCAACCTGGCCGAAACGTTGGGAAAAAAGGTAAAAATAATGTTAATTAATCGCGTTCGACCTGTATGTGTACAAAGCGCGAGAGCTTAAAGTGTTATATCATTAAACATCTTGATAAGGGATAGGGATAGGGATAGGGATAGGGATAGCGATAGGGATAGCGATAGGGAAAGCGATAGGGATAGCGATAGGGATAGCGATAGGGATAGCGATAGGGATAGCGATAGCGATAGCTATAGCGATAGCGATAGCGATAGCGATACGGATACGGATACGAATAATATGGGTATCGTTAGCGGGATACGGATAATCGGTCGGCGGTCTCTTACTATCAATGTGCTCTAAGACGATCGTTGTTTGCTTGCTTGAAGATTACGTTTGCGATAAGTATAAGCAAAATGTAAAAAATTGTAAGGGATAATAGAAAAAAGTACTTTTTACCCACCGATCATAGTGTCGAAATACGGGCTATGTGGGATGTTTATAAAGGTTTCCCCAGCGTATATAGAATTACCTACGCTGTGGTCGATGTGTAATATTTCTACAATCATTGCAAGCAAAAGTATTATGTGCAATCGAAATAATCGCAGATAAATATACCTACAGAAAAACCTACGGTCCCTACGGATCCAAATGAAAATCTTAATGAATACTTTTATTACGCGGGCGAAGCCGCGGGTAAAAGCTAGTAATATTATAAATGCGAAAGTAACTCTGTCTGTCTGTCTGTTACGCTTTCCCGCTTAAACCACGCAGCCGATTTTGATGAAATTTGGAACAGACAATCTTTAGACCCTGAGACAAAACATAGGCTACTTTTTATTTCGAAAAAAAGGGATGAAGGGGTTGAAAAAGAGGTTGAAAGTTTGTATGGGATTTCTTAATTTTAAAAGATAAAACCATGAAACTTTATATTTTAGCACTTGATAAGAAATCATTAAACATATATTTAAAGTCACATACAGGTCGAATGCGATTAATTAACATTATTTTTACCTTTAAAATAAACATGGTGGGAAATAAACATTAACTAAAAGCGGGTAGATTATATTTATTTGTCTACCCCGAACATTTATATAAATTAATATCGGGTAGTTTTGTGTTGTTTACATCTCCGGTGACATTTTGCTGGGACGTCAGTCTTCCGCGACCACGGCCAGTGCAACCTGGCCGAAACGTTGGGAAAAAAGGTAAAAATAATGTTAATTAATCGCGTTCGACCTGGATGTGACTTTAAATATGTGTACAAAGCGCGAGAACTTAAAGTGTTATATCATTAAACATCTTGATAAGGGATAGGGATAGCGATAGGGATAGCGATAGGGATAGGGATAGCGATAGGGATAGCGATAGCGATAGGGATACGGATACGGATAATATGGGTATCGTTAGAGGGATACGGATAATCGGTCGGCGGTCTCTTACACAATGTGCTCTAAGACGATCGTTGTTTGCTTGCTTGAAGATTACGTTTGCGATAAGTATAAGCAAAATGTAAAAAATTGTAAGGGATAATAGAAAAAAGTACTTTTTACCCACCGATCATAGTGTCGAAATACGGGCTATGTGGGATGTTTATAAAGGTTTCCCCAGCGTATATAGAATTACCTACGCTGTGGTCGATGTGTAATATTTCTACAATCATTGCAAGCAAAAGTATTATGTGCAATCGAAATAATCGCAGATAAATATACCTACAAAGAAACCTACGGATCCAAATGAAAATCTTATTTTTTGTAAACGTTTCAATAAGAATACTTTTATTACGCGGGCGAAGCCGCGGGTAAAAGCTAGTAAGAAACTATATATTTACCATTGCTGAAATGAACTAGAGAACAACAGAAAACTAGGTATAATATAAGCGAGCGATGCATCTTGGTTGGAGTTCTAGTACTTTCTCAATTAGGCAATTATAAACCTAGTTTCGAGAATGTGTACAAATTAATTACTTGGTGAAAATCACTTATTATTGAACAACTACCTAGGTTAAGATCGATTAACTGTTACTTCAAATATTTTTAGTTTCTTAGGTACAGTCACCATCAGTTTTGAAGCATGGCTGCAATATCTCAAATTGGTACATAATTTCGCCCTATCATTTTATTATGCATATTTGACTTAGGGCCAGTTGCATCAACCACATTTGACAGACACATCATACAATAAAATTTAACGAACGCTTTAACGGTGACAGACGGTTTGGTGCAACCGGCGGCCTTATACTTGCAATTTATACAGTTTAACTTACAAATGTAGGTATAACTTGTAAATCTTATTGTAATAACAAAATAGATCGAGACCATAGTCTCTTTTTGTAGAAGACGTAGAAGTATTACCAAGTATTAACAAATTTATTATTTAGGCAAATAATCAAAATTTTATACAAAAAAAAATAATGTTTATTATGGCCAGCTTATGTTATTCCATGTGTACGTGCTGTCTGCGACTGATATCTTTTGCAAATCTGGAGAGAGTTCTGACATCAGGTTCGTTGGAACTTTATCTGTAACGAGTATTAAAGCTTTAGCAAATTCAATTAAATGAAAAATTTAAAAATTCACACCTCCGGTAGGACTCAAACCTGCGACCTCTGGCCATGGCCCCGGCAGGTGTGATTTTTTCTAGTTATATTTCCTTTAATTTAAAATATTTAATATCGCTCGCAGACGTTTCTGCATGATTAAAAAAAATAATTTCCAAGATGCCTACACAAAGGCCTTGACATTTTGACTTTTTCTGCTTAAAAAATACAAAGCTTTTCATAGGAATTTCATATTTAAAACGAGAATGCGTATCAAGAAGAATGCTGTACGTACAAATAAAATTTCACGTACCATTGCACACGAATTTCATTTTCGTCCACTCGATATTTTCCTGCGAAAACGCATAGACTCCAATCCTGCCTCCCTTAATAGTTTTATCATAGACGTTTCCAGAGTCCACTATGAGCTTGCCGCCTCTGAACACTTTGACACGGATGAGGCCTATGTGAGGCCGATGGAGGAGTTGCCAGGAATATAGTACCAAGTGCTTCCAGCCTTGTTTCTTCGGGTCTTGCCAAAGAAGTGTCACCTGTTCATGAGCAGTTTAGGGTTTAGTTGTGACGTGTGCATACTGAACCTACTATGTTACTTCAACGGCCAAGTCACACAACATACATACATACATCCAATCACGCCTGTTTCCCAGAGGGGTAGGCAGAGATCACGGATTTCTATTTACTACGATCCTGACAAACCGTTTTCGCTTCACACACTTTAATAACGTTTCTCATACACGCTCGTCGGTTTCAAATACTTCTGACCTGGCCTTTTTGCAATATTTCCCCGATTTGATCAAGAAAAGCTCGCCTAGGTCTTCCACTTCCACTCTTTTTTCATATACTTTTTCGTTAGTCTCCTCTCATCCAACATTAACTATAATAATAAAGGAAATGGCAGTAAGGCACCTTAGACTTGGCACGACTTTGTCTAGATTTCATTACTTTTTAGAGACAAACATCGAGACTTGGCTAGTTTTCTACAGAATGTTTTTGGTGGGATGAAATTTGACTGGAAAAAGTTGCTCGCATTCTACTTAATTACAGCTACAAATGTTTTAATACTTTATTGATTGCATCAGCGTTTTAATTGCTCTTCTAAGACGCAGACGCAGCATGACCTTACTATATCTTGTTTAATAGGTTCATTTTAGGGGAATTGCTTTGATGAGCCATAACTCGTTGACGCCAAGTTGACAAGCTTCATGTGGATACTATCGACTTCTTTCATCATGGAAGGCCAACTACACAAATCTTGTGTTAACTTTGCTATATTTGACATGACTCGAAATATAAAACTGAAAGTAACCTGGTCTTTAATGGACTCGGTGCTGTAAAGAGCGTTTCTCAGAAAAGCGCCGGGGCCAGTCGAAGAATTCACAACTTTAATGTGGAGACCGGCGTCGGCTGTCACCACGTAGGGGTAACCTATCCAGTACTTGTCTGACTTCGCTTTCCATGTCACCAGGTAGAATTGGCTGTTGCTGCGATAGCTGAAATAAACAAGTTGGATTGCTTTAAGGCAGCCATTTCAAGCTTACTCCAAGACATCAAATATAATTCCTATTTTTTTATTTATAAATGGACTTACTCTTGGCACAGACTAGCCAAAACGTGGCCTACAGGTGGAGTGAGCTCGCCCAGAAGATGCCTGTTCAACCAATTCCGTTATCTTTCTCTTTTAGTTCTCATTCGAGCAATACATTTCAGTTCGTTTTCTTCCTTTATTAATTTTCAATCGGTACGTTTATTATTAAATGTACCTATAGTATGTATAGCAGCCCTATATTTGTTCCTGCTGAGACTAGATAATATTCCTCCTATTTTTTTACTTGAATACAAATCATAGAAGGACATTATCAGGTTTTGTTGTAATCTCTTGGTCCGTCTCTTGCCTACGTTTAACACCATCCACACCTTTTTTTTCTACAGACCATGTCGCTAGATAGACGTTATTTAAATTATATTTACCCAAACACAAATCCAAAGAAGTCATTATCGGCTTTGTTCCTAACAACAACATTCCCATAGTAGTCGAGGCCCGCATACGCATCGCATCCGACCACCATGCCAGCGTCCGCTCGTATTTTGGACGTTATTTTCTTGCCTCCATTGAATACCATCCAGACTGGTGAACCGTCTTCTATGATGTCTGGGTGCAAATCTACTTTCATGTAGTCTCTGAAATCAAAGTTGTGATGAGAATAGTACTCGTTTACAAATATTTTTGTTACGTTGTTTACCTATACACACAAGGCTCGGAACCGGTTTATTTTTTACCGGTTAAAACCGGATTATTTCGATTTTACTCCGAACTTTTTAAAGAACGCGAACGTTATGAGAACTTTATTTTAACCGAAATAAACCGGTTTATTCGACGAGCGGCGAGACGCACCTAAATACCTAAGTTCACGCAGCGAGTTTTTTGTTTGGTTAGAACAGTATTACCTATCATGCTGCGGAATAAACCGTTGTTTATTTCACGCAGCAGAGGTCTATGGAACTTCCCAAATAAAATTTAATCGAACGAAAAACCTTTTTAAACCGGTTAATCGAACGAAACCTTTATGAAAGAGTTCTTCCAAAAACCGGTTTAAAAATAGTGGTTTTTCGAGCGAAAACGAGATTTAAAGGTTTGTCCGCAAGTACATGATAACGGTTTGAAAATTTAACCGGTATCCGAGCCCTGTATGCACATTTAACTTTTGTGGAATAAAGTAGGTTACCTTGATAAATAAAGACCCTGAGCACTCAAGAGAGCGAAGCAAGGAGGGATATAGCGGTGTGGAAGCTTCATTAGGTGAGAGTTTTGAATGATTCACGATTATTTTCATTAGACCTATATTGACCGGGATATAGACCAGGGGCCCGTTTCTCGAAAGGTACAAGCCTTGTATTACAAGTGCGCGAACTGTCAAATCGTATGGGTTGTCATGGAAGCACACTTGTAATACAAGGCTTGTACCTTTCGAGAAACGGGCCCCAGTCAGTAGGGCCTTCGTCAGTTTTCCGTGATCATGATGCATGCAACTGCGTCGAAATATCGGGAGCTCGACAAAAATCAAAAAGGTAATCACGGTCTTCATTAGGTGATTACTGAGTAAGGAGAGAATAAAAACAATTGGCTGAAAAGAGTCCGATTCAAGGTCCAGAGTAAAGAGATCGATATGTGTGTATATTTTCAGCTCGCAAATTTTCACGATACATATTTACTTATACTATAGGACTTTACAGAAAGGAATTGTTCGTCGGGCAGAAATTATCGCTGATAATTTAGAATGAAAAGTCAGTAACTGGGGCATTTTGTAAATAAAGTTTTGTGCATCTACTTAATAAATGATAATGGCACATCATACTGACGAACTAGTGGGCGATTTGATGCTAGTTTTACTGCAGGTATCTGGTACTTCAACGGGAGTATCTTGATCTTCATCGTTTGGACATATGTCGACGTCTATCCTTTCCACATCTACAAAAAAAATGTGTAGTCAAATACACTAAAAAATTATAAGTACATCAACTTACTTGCACCAAATGCATGATTTTTTCTTTTAACGAGATATTAATATATGTGATAGACAATGGTTTTCTGACTCTGGGAAAAATAATTAAAAAAATATTTAATACCGATTTTAATACTAAATCAGTGTTAAATAGGCCAAAACTTATTTATATAGGTAAATATATAATTATTGGTAAGTTTTATTTGTAATGTTTAACTACTATTAGAAAGGTACACTATTTGTGAAACCCCCATGATAAAATGTTTAAACATAAACTAATTATTAACTCCGAAAAAATCTGCCTAAATCACATACTAAAAATCGCCATCATCCCGTTTTTTCACACTTTTCCGCCATTTAATCTTTATCCTTAAATAATAAATAGTAAATCATAATATTATTTAATTTATTTAATTATTTATTAAATAATAATAAATACTGAATAATAATTAAGCTATAGGTAAATGTGATTTTAGATAGCTACATATGGAGCCACAGGCCATCAAACATATGATGTATATATGCATCATATGTTTGATGGCCTGTGGGTCCATCATTTAAGGGTTAACTCAGATATAAAATGGTGGTTTAACCCTCGGGTTAACTCTCCATTTTCGTTGGTGCAAGTGGCCCTAAGTGCCGCAGTCAAAAATTAAATCTAAGCTAGGGCAACAGCTAAGTAATGCAATACCCACATTCGTCGATGGTGTATGGGTTACTTAAGGTAGGGCATTGTACAGTCAACCAATTTGAATTCTAGACCACTCTAGAACCCTGTCTCATTTAAACCGTGTTTTATTCCTCTTAAGAAGTCACATTGACGTTTACTGTGCAAAGGTTCTACAGTGGCCTATGTTTCAAATTGGTTGACCGTACCATAATGCCTACCTCTTGCTACACCCCACTTCAACTTGATCGTGAAGTCAAACGAAAGAGGAGGCGCAGCCCAAGAAAAGAGGCTAATTTTTCGTTTCAATCATGTGTTAATAATGTCGACAACGAAAACGGCTAAAGAGAGACCTACCATCTACAGCATCAACATCCTCTTTCATTTTCACCGGACTGGTTGTTGAAGTTGTAGCTTGTTTACTGGTGGTACTGGTGGCTTGTGTACTAGTGGTCACGCTAGCCTCCTTGGCCATAGCACGGCTGGGTGTAGTAGACTCCTTCGTGAGTGGTTTGCTTGTTGAAGGCGGCATTGTGGTTGTCGATTTCGTTTTAGTACGTCTTGATGGCCAAGTTACGTGCACTGTGGGTTTTGGAGTTCTAGGCGTTTGATGGTGACGCGTCCAATAGTCACGTTCTGAAAATAGGATCATTATTAGTTGAACATCTGTAATGTGATGTGATACAGGTATTCGCTGTTAAAATTATTCGGCTTCCACATTGGATGCTATTGATAAGTATAGTAACTATCAATTAAAGTACCAGGGACTATTCTTCGCATAGGTACATACCATGTATTACAGCTGCCAGAGCCATCCAATTTTTTTTCTTGGCACCTGGAAAATATGTAATCAGTATAAAATATAGTTCTTTATATTTTTGGTATTTGGAAGCACAGAAATGCTCGGGTAATTTCGAAAGGGGAATCTTAATGAGGAAATAATGGTGATTTTTATGTGTCTTTCGAATTTAGACGACTTTCGAAATTACCCCAATGCACCCTATTAAACTTTTAAGAACAAACCCTTATCCAAGTCCTCGTCATGAAGCGCATTGGCATTTTCCTGTTGCTTGCTTTCAAACATCATGTAGGGTGCTGAGCCGTAGCATGCATGTCGCTTAACCAGCTCCATCTCTAGAAAAGTTAATAAAATTAACTGGTTAATTATCTTTATTCTTTATCTGACTGATACTTACTTCACTGACTCAGCGACCCAAAAAGGATCTTGGCCTTCGACACAAGAGATCGCCACTCTGCCCTATCCTGCTCCACCTCACGCCAGTTGGGTACACCGAGTGCGGACAGGTCTTTCAGGGCTTCCTAGCACCAGGGATATCTGGGACGTCCAAGCGGACATTTTCCACCCGGGTGTCCCACATATGCTCTTTTCACACCACGATCCTCTCCCATCCTTTCCAGGTGGCCGAGCCACCGGATTCTCGTGGCTTTGATCTCGCCAATTATGTTAGGCACCGCCATTAGCTCTTCCATCTCTCTAGTCCCATACAATGTGCCAATTTTTTATAATGCTAATAATCAATATAATGCTACAACGCTGGTCTTCCATGAAGCCCAGGAATTAATCGGCCTAAAGCGTACTCACTTTGATCAGGGTAATGACATTGGTACATCCGCATGTAGCAGTCACTCATGAAGGTGCGATAGACGCCATCGTGGAAACGTATGCACACCATATCTTCGCTGGGAGGGCATGTCAAAGGGCACCTTTCATTATGGCTTCTCATGCTTTCTGGCACCAGACATTACAAGTATTAAAGAAGTATTAAGTAACACCTGGCATTTGAGGTCGATAAGACCTCACCCGCATTGGAATAGAGCTTAGATTTGATTTGATTCGACCTCAAGTGAGGAGTGTCTTCAAGAGGACTTATTTCTGTAAGTCTACAAGGGTTATTTCTCTAGATAGATAAAAATCTCTGTTGACTTATAGAAATAAGTCCTTTTGACAAGATACTTCTCAACTGCACCAGTTAAATTTTTTTAGGATTTGTGCCGCATTAAACATGTTAAAGAAGATGGTAAGAGGATAGGGATCCTTAAAAAAGTTGTCCCAATTATCCTTCCTGGATATTGAGATTATGGACAAATATTTTTCCGAAATCTGATGTGCTTGTATTATTGATTACAAACCCCTGTTTCTTTTTTTCGAATTTTCAAAAAATTACATTAGTGATAAAATCATTTTTTTCATATATTTCTAATTACGTCGAGATTCAGGGAGGAAAAAGAAAACTACATTTCTATGAAAACCGGTTTTCGCTTTACATCTTAGCGTGATAATGTCAATTACGGTAATATATCGCTCTTTCGTATTGACGCGATAGAGTTATGAACTAAGAGCCCAGGGTGCGTAGCCGAATGGCACAAACGCTCACGAAACGAAACGCTAGTAGATATCTATCCCTATCGCTCTTGCGTATTGGCGCGACAGAGCCGGACTACGTTTCGTTTTCGTTTGGCGTCGGAGAAATGCCATTCGGCTACGGGGCCAGAGCCGCCAGACGTTCCTCATTTTCTCAAGGATTACTTTAGGATAATGCAGAGTTCGTCTCGACGTTTAATGTCTGCATATTACATGTGTATCTTAAGCAAAATACATTCGATTGCCACCTATAATATTATAAATGTTTGTAATCGACACGTAATGTTAATTAAGGGCCGGTTTTTCAGTCGCCAGATAAATAACCAGATAAAGTTATCACTATCCTTTTCATCACACGTATAAATGACAATGACAGCTAACATTTATCTGACAGATATTATTTATCTGGCGATTGAAAAACCAGCCCTAAAAGTAACTAAGTAGTAAAATAATTTACACAAGTTAAGGCAAGCTGTATTTGTTAAATTATATCTCTAGAAGAGTTTATTGGTGGTGGTCAAACGTCTACCTATCTATACTAAAAAAAAAAAAAAAAAAAAAAAAAAAAAAATTCTAAAGGTTTTACAAGCTATAGTTACCAGAGGCTCCCGCACTAGGTTACACCTGTATCGCGGGGAACCAATTACAATTTTGTATCTGAGTTTCGTCAGGTACATGCAAACTATATCTAAGTTAACACAAAAATATTATTAAATATTAAGGCTTATAATCAAATAGACTACACTAGAATTACATATTGAAATGTAAGTTATTAAGTGACTCTATACAAAATTGTTTCTGTCTCTATGTAACTCAGTGACTATGAGTAGTTTAAAAGTCATATATTATAAAATATTATTTCAATTAAATGTACCTGTAACTTGGTAATCATCAGCTTCCGTTTTTATGTTTTTAATAACATTCTTTTCATTTGGATCGCTTCTTTTCACCCTCTTTGATGGAGTACACAATGACATTTCAACACTTGTCAGTGTAGCTTCATTCCCTGAAAACGACTGAATGTTAACAGTTTTTAACCGCCGCCTCAAATCTCTCAAAAAAGGTGGTTTTCAATTCGTCTGTATTTTTTTTAATGTTTGTTCCACGATATCTCCGTCGTTACTGAACCGATTTTGAATTTTTTTTTGATTGAATGTAGGTATATGCATACAGATTGGTCCCATTTTTCTCAGAACCCAGTTCTGATGATGGGATTCTGGAGAAATCGAGGGAACTCCTCAAATCTGAAAAGCACACATATGGTGATTTTTGTATTTTTTAAGGAACAGCATGCATTTACGTACGGAACAGTGACATTTGGTGCAGGGGGAACCTGATGATGGTCAGAACGGATCTCTTCAAATCTGAACGGCACGCTTATAGTGACTTTGGTGTTTTTATAAGAACAGCATGCACTTACGTGCAGAACAGTGACATTTGGTGCAGTGGAACTGCTGATGATGGTCAGAACCAAACTCCTCAAATCTGAACGGCACACTTATAGTGACTTTGGTATTTTTATAAGAACAGTATGCACTTACGTCCAGAACAGTGACATTTGGTGCAGTGGAACTGCTGATGAAGATCAGATCGGAACTCCTTAAATCTGAACGGCACACTTATAGTGACTTTGGTATTTTTATAAGAATAGCATGTATTTAAGTTCAGAACAGTGACATTTATTTAGTTATGTTTGTTAGTTTTCAAGTCAAATTTTGTCAAGCTTCGATTTCTTGTAATCGGATTCATGAGGAATTGTTCAGGAAACTCCTCAAACCTTAACGTTATACGTTATATATTCATTTGTGTTGCCATCAAATAATTAAAGTATTAAAAGCAGTTTTAAAAAATACCTACACATTTCTACATAATCCAATATTCGCAAGTAGCTTTCACCAGAACCCCAAAAGCGGCGGGTTTTTTTCTTAAAAATTATACAAGTACAATAATGCCAACATCTAAATTGAATAAGATCAATAACTTATACTTTGTCTGTAGTACAGTCACCCTGCCTGTGCCTACGAAGCCTTTGATTTTGTACAAGTACAAATAATATTCGGGTTTTGAACTCTTAAAAATAAAAGACAGTTCCGAATTAAAAGTCGAAAAATTTGCCTGGGTCTTATCTTATAAGGATAAGTAACAAAGTCTAGATATTAACGTAGTAAAGCGTGACCAAAAATATATGACTATTGCCAAGAGAGTCCTGTTATTCTGATGTATGCGGATTGCGGTGGCAGTTCAGTATAGTAATAATACTTAGTTCTAAAAAAAATAAAAATAAAAACGAAAATAGTTCTAACGAAATTCCCCAACATGGCCCGTAGTCATAGTTATACATGGTTATACCTATTTCTGGTCAGGCTTGTGCCAGACCATTTTATTTTAGGTAGGTATATATCTTGTCATCTAAGCATATTCTATACTTACCTGCATAACATTTTAATTCGTTCATTGCGCATCCGAACATTTTAGTATAAGAAACTCCTCCTCCCTTCAAATCTATTTCAACACAATGTACTTCTTGGTTCGCTTCATTCGGTTGGCATTCATAAGGGCATTGAAGACTTGCCACTGTTGAACTAATAATATGAATGGCTATAAAATAAACGAAAATCTGCGTCAAAATTTCCGATTTACCAATCGGAAACCAAAATGTATCTATCGACTTTATTAAGAGGATACGGTAGCGAAAATGCTAAAATGGAAAGGAGCCCCCCTTTCAACATGGGAATTTTAGTTAAATATACAAGTGTTATTAACTAGATTTATCGAAAAATAAATTGTCCATTACGAACAACTCAGTCAAAAGATATTTCAAAAAAATCTTTAAAATCGAGGTTCCGCTCTCGACTCTTTCCTCCTTCAAAACTTTATCAATCGGAACGAAATTTGAGAATCTGAATAACAATGAAATAATCTATGTCGGACCGTTTAGCTTTTTTGGTTAATTGTTACCAATCTTGAGTATCACACATTTTTTGCGCCACAATGAAAAAGGCCGTTTTTGGAAATTTTTGATTGGCTCTAGAGTCTTTAAAAAGCTGAATATCAAAAAAATCAAAACGGTCCGACAGAGATAAAAATAATAACAATCTGTGTTGAAAAAATCATTGCTCTATCTTCAAAAACCAGGGAGGAAATAGTCTAGAGCGTTTGTATGGAGAATTGACCCCTACCGTATCATCTTAACTCTTTATCGACTTTAGCCGCTGGAGAGGCAGTAGGTACAGTCAACAACACAGCTCTGAATAGAGACAAAGTGCCAAAAGTAAGTACAGAACTTTATTGCCTGTGCATTAAGGTGTGTATACATATTTTTGACACTTTGTTTTTGTTTGTGTTGTTGACTGTACTAACAGCACCATGATGTCATCGTTGGATAGGCATAAAACTTCGCGTTGTAGAAAAATAAATATTTAGGTCTAGTCTACTGTAACTCCACTAACACTATTTTATAAATTAAATGTATTTGCTACTAACATCTATGGATTTTTATCTATGATATTATATTAAAATTGTTTTATTAATTTATTTTTATTTATTAATGTCAGAACAAAGTTTGGGATTAACAGGTTTCGGACTAAACCGTGTGTCAGAAGTTTTGGTTTCGGTCGTACCGAAACTTGTGACTTTCAAACGATCGTCCCCTATTCTCTGTTCGAAAGGTTGAAATGAAACTCTATAAGGGATACACGCAAATTGTTTTACAAATACATTCGCTGATGTTTTTTTATACCACGTTGGTGGCAAACCTATGTTATTTCTTTTCATTACATTTTATAATGCATTTATAAAAATAGTGTTATCATAATTGCACTTACTGAATAATAATAATGTAAAGAACGTCATGTTATAATTTAAAATAACAACTCAACATTACCAAAACTTGTACAAACATTCAAACAAACTGAACACTGCACATCAAAACAATGGCTTGAATAATTGAATCTACGGTTGATTTCATTTTCGTTATAAGTTATAGTATTAATGATTGCAGGCTTTGCGATAAAATATTTTGTTGGATTTTAATGTCATTTGTTGGTTGAATATTGTGTGCTCAGGTAGAATAGGAATCACTTATCCAGGCAACACATCAATACAAATAACACATAGGCCAAATACAAAGTAACAACAAATATGATCAAAGATGATGAAAGAGACGAAGGAAATGATGTGATGACTAAGATGACGAAAGCTGAATAAGACAAGTTTAACAATTTGACAAAACTAATAAGCTGATCCAGGACGATACCGCTGCTTGGTATTTTAATGTCTCACTGCTAGGCGAAAGATTCCCCTCGCTTTTTTTACTCTGCCCTGTCGTCTGCGTTTTCCCACCATTTTGTTTGTGGTCTGCCTTTTCGGTGCATGCGGCAGACATATTCAGACCATTCCCACTTTCAACTTAGAAATCTTGACGCCCATGTACCTTCCTATGGTATGGTACCTATTTATTTTATGTAATAGGTATAAAAAACAAAGGTTCATAAAAATATATATTTATTAACATATTTTTAACTTATACTTAGCAAAGTTACTTACAATTCTTATAAAATGAACACAAAAAATATATCTACTACAGATGTCATTAAGGATCATTTTAATACAAGACAGATACATTCAGAGGACATAGATATATACTTATGAGTTAATGAGTAGTTTGCTCGTTCATATAAAAATTACAAAATACTTGCCCACTACTTTTACAAGAAAAATACATACTTAAACTTCAGATAAAAATCGGCATCCACTTCTATTAGGTACATTTAGTTTCATGATGCCCATAACTATACTCATACAAAAAATTACATAATGATAAGTTTGGAAGATTCGTTCGAAGAGTATTCTGAATTCTCATAAAAGTGTTAATTATTATAATTAACGAAAATGGCACGATTTCAGATATAATCTATAAACATATTCTATTAAATACTATTATGGCCAGGAATGAACCATAATTTCTAGCTTGCGACATACTGTGTTGTAAGTATTGTTATAAAACTACAATGGAACTAGTTGTCGACTATTGTTACATGTTTTATTTACAAATATACAAAATCGTGGTCTACCTCGAATTTATCGTGCAGTCGTTGAGGCAACTCCGATACCATATTCGTTGGTATTTTATCTGTAACAAAACAAAAGAAATTAGTAGGAGATACGATATAGAAACTGTTAAAGAGTATAATTTTAATTTAATAACACAGAATTTTTATATCTACGCTTACTGATGTTCCATCGATGTGCGTTTATTATCTCATTTTAAATTGCCCAATCCACCGACGGTAAATGTACGAATAAGGAGTCTGAGCAGGGTGCCGTGCCTAGCCAATGAGACAATCAAGCGCGGATTCAGATCTTAGGCTACAAGGGGGAAGGCGTCATGACCCTCATGGCCCCCTGTAGTCTAGGCTGGCCATACAAATTGACCACGTCAAGGTACGAAATGGGCAAAAATTCATTTTTTAAATAATACGAACCGAAGATAATACGAACTTAGGCACCAATCGGAGAATAGACCGTAATGCAAAGAAAAACAACATACCATTACACCTGTACACGAGATCCGACCAAATAATCATCTCCTGTGAGAAGCAGAACACGCCAAGCCTGCCTCCCTTCAGCGTGTAGTCCCAGATGTTGCCAGAGTCGGCCACCAGCTGGTCCTGCTCATAGATCTTGAGGCGGATGAGGCCGATCTTGGGCCGGTGTATCACTCTCCAGCGGTAAGCTGTCTTCTCCTCCCAGCCTTTGTTGCGTGAGTCTTCCATAGCAGCTCCACCTAGAAGATTTTCATTGTTACTTTTAGTTGATATTAATCAGGCATCATTTATACGAAGGCTAAGATATCCCTTTTAGGGATCTCTTTGACTTCCTCCTAAGGAATAAGCTTCTAAATGTTATGACATGTATCTAAGTTAGATTCTTAAGTTCAGCTTTGTGGTGATGTCCAGAATCTTCTGTCAGTAAACACGTACTTATTATATTCTGGATTATAAAATCAAGGTTCAAAGATTCCGAACATCGTAAACTTCTTATATAATGTTTTGACGATAGACACATACTAGATAGAAAATAATATGCAGCTTCATGATATATCCAAGAATTTCACAATTTACCGGATTTTGAAATTAGCTACCAGCATATCGTTCTAAGCGCATCTCTAAAAGATCCATGTCTAATAAAACGATTGAATCTTCCATCTCACATCACCACGTCAAAGTATGTTGTCCTTACATCAAAACCTATGTTTACCTGGTCCGGTGTAGATTCTGTATTCCAGAGCGCGTTCCTCAAGATCCTTCCAGGGCCGGTCTTGGAGTTGACCAGTTTAAGTTGAATGCCGGGCTCAGCAACTGCTCGGAATGGCGACGTCTGCCAATACGTCTGCGTTTTCCTCTTCCACATCACCACGTAGAAGCGTTTGTTGTTTTGATAACTGGAAATCATAAAGATATAAGGACCTAATATTGCTTGGTTATCTACAGTGCACAGTGCGAGACAGTTTATTTATGCCAAGAGAACTGAGAACTTAATCGATGACCACAAAACAAAAAGCCAACCATGTTATAATAGGTATATATATTCACACATGAATAATGAAGATCATTTTCCAAAGTATCGTAGAAAATATATGTAACAATACCCAAAGATAAATCCAACATAGTCATCATCAATCTGTGTGTCCACAAACAGGGTTCCTTCGAAGTCCACGCCTCCGAACCTCTCATAGCCTACTGCTAGACCGGGGTCCGAATTTAAAGTCTGAATGATTTCGGCGCCTTCAGCTCTCAGCTCCCAGTTGGGGTCTTGCTGGGACTCGCCTTCAGGATCCAGACGAACGTGGAAGAATTGTCTGAAAAGGAAATTAATTTTTGGTGCACCCACTAAAAGTTGTAGAACAGCAAAATAGTCGTGTTTGTTATTTACTTTGACATATTTTCACAGCACAAGGACAAATGGTCCTAAGGTTTCTTGTCTTTTTTTTTTTTCAATTTAATTAAGATTCGTTTGAAATATGATGATTAAGTCAATGTATTGGAAATTCGAAGTAAGTTGGGAGAGAAGTGCTCCAGTGTCCTAAAGTTGTTCGCAAATGGAAGTAAGAAAACGCGTCTTGAATATGAATTTAATATTTACCTGAAGTCAGTGCGGTATATTTGTGAATTGTTGGGACAGTTGTCCTGGTCGTTGACAATGCTGTCGCCGTCAAAGTCGTTTTCACACTTGTCACCAATTTGGTTACCTTGAAGAACACAAAATAATTAAAGAAATATAAAGATTCTGGGTCTAACAGGTGTCTAAAAGGACTTGCAAAAAGTAATTGGACACAAGAACCATATTATTTTTCTTACCATTGCTATCAAGTTGGTCTTTATTAGGGATCAGCGGGCAGTTGTCGTCGATGTCCCGGATCCCGTCGTTATCGTCGTCGTCGTCACAGGCATTGCCTTTTCCGTCGTTGTCGTTGTCCAACTGGTCGCTGTTGGGTGTGTTTGGGCAGTTGTCTAAACCGTCTTGCACGCCGTCACTAGAATAATATAAAAATTGTTAGTAAGATTTAGTTTTGACTTTTTTTGAACATTTCTTGGAGTCCGATGGTACGAAATGTTTTGTTTGCACCTGCATATCATATTATGCGTCATATTAGCTTTTCTACAGACCCTTGTTAGATAATGATGGAATGATAGAAATTTCACCTTGTAGTTCATGTCTCTATAAGAGAAGGAGCTTCTATTCCAGTTGTCGCTTTCTTGGAGAGCTTAGTGAATTTTAAATAGAGTAAACTTTTCATAATAAAGTCATACTTACAAGTCCCTATCCACATCACTATCACAGGAATCGCCGACGCCATCTTTGTCAGAGTCCTCCTGTGAAGGGTTTCGGACACGAGGACAGTTGTCACAGACATCTCCGATTCCATCCTGGTCCATGTCTTCTTGAAGAGGGTTGTACTTCTTAACGCAGTTGTCGATTTGGTTGAGGATACCTAAATTTGGTCAAAGAGTGTTAGTCAAATATAAACGGTTAACCAAATCTTGGCACAAAAATGGCACAAAATTCAAATTTTCTATTGGAATTAATCCTTCGCCCCTACATTTTCAATACATTTTAAAGTGTTAGGGCTCGTCGATGATTCCGTCAACAACAAGGTTTAGGGAGGCACGCGTTTTATGAAGACTATTGGGCGGTGAGTCCTAGATTTTCAAATTTTTCCGCCCTTTTTTAATGCCAAGATTTTGTTAACCATCTATATTTATAAAAATTAAATTAAAATTAAAAAATTAAAATTTATTTATTTCAAGTAACACAACTCATAATTTACAATAAAATATAAAAATACACAGACACAACACACATACTAAAAAGTCAAGCAGCTGTGATTGACACACTGATAGGATAACCCTTATCTATAGTTATTCCTCACTGTGTCAACCACAGGTGCATGAAGCCCACAACAAAATGCGACATAAGGGCAAAACCTGTTCGCAATCATTGACATGACGCTGTTGGAGCTGGAGCGCACACGCCGCACCAGAGATGCAGCCCGCAGGCGCATAGTATCTTTAAAACATGCCACACGCGCCCCTGCGAACATCCCCGATGCGCTGCAGTATCGCGGCAGCCCCATCAGTGCCCTAAATGCATTATTATATTGTACTTGTAGGGCCTTATACGATTTAATATTGAACTTTCGCCATAGACTGCAGGTATAAAATGTTGTACAAAAAGCTCTAAACAACGTCACTTTACTGTCATTTGAACACCGAGCAAATCTTCGTGCAATCATATTAGCTCTGATCGACAAGGCCCTACGTTCCCGCTCTATGTCATCATCGTCCTTGAGGTCGGACCTAACTATATGACCTAAATATAGATACGATATTTTTTTAAGTTATGGTTACACTGCATGATTTTTTATACAGAGGTAGGAAAATAAACCTAAGTCACTGTCATAATCTGATATCTTACTATCGTTATCAATGTCGGGGTCACATAGGTCTCCAAGTCCATCGCGATCCGTGTCCTCCTGGTCAGGGTTGTACAGTCGCGGGCAGTTATCACAGGCGTCACCAAACTGATCACTGCGGTCTTCGTCACGGTTCATCTGGTCCGGATTATATTTGAGCCAGCAGTTATCCTAAGGAGAATACAAATGTTCAGAGAAAATTTTGTTTTTAGCATCATTTTTTTTTTATTCATATTATTCATAATGAATGCATGACAGATAAAACTAAAACAGTATGAAATAACATAAATGATACCTATATGTATATGCATAATGGGAAAAGTTAACATACAACAAATATTAATAACTAGTATGTACTGGTAACATTTATCACACAGAAGAGGGACGAACATCCATCATCTCGCTGAACCTCAGACATTCATCACGCACAACCATCCATCGACAATATCTACATGCAGCCACATCAAATTCAGGCGCTGATGCAAGGAGTGAATGCAAGCTGTGAAATGCTCGAACAAAAGAGGAGTTCAATGGTGAATCTCAAGTAATGTTGCGAGAAAAGTTTTCCAGCAACCATAATTACATTTAGTCTACATTTACACAGAGTCACGCTGAAACTTACAGGATTGTTATTAATTCCATCGCCATCCGCATCAGGGTCGCAAGAGTCTCCTAAGCCGTCTCCATCGGCATCCTCTTGTCCAGAGTTGGCTACGTGTGGACAGTTGTCGGCTTTGCAACGAGCTTCAGGACAGTTGAGTTGTTGGTCCGGATAACCGTCCAGATCTGAATCACGCCCGCAGACGGTTCCGTTTCCGGTGTAACCCATCTGAGGATAAGAATCAGGACTGTAGAAATACAATGTTTTCTCAGGCTATCAAATTTGAAATGTTCTGCGGGGAAAGAAATTTCATCTTGACGAACGACCTCGGTTCTTGTATTTTTATTCCAGCCAACCTTTGAGAAAGGCCTCAAAGTGACTATCTGGAGCAGGCACCCTGATCAGAAATTAGGGCATTTCATGAAAGATTCTACCTTTATGGATCGTTTTCCTGCCACAAACGTCGACGGAAAAATCGGAACACACGAAATATTATGCACTTGTACGCGACAGCCCATGGAATACTCTTATACATATAATTATAATACTAGTCCAATAAATCCATAACTTGCGGCAGATTTGACGAGCTAGTCTCACTTCAATTTAGCAGTCTTCTCTCTGCCTATTTTCAAAGTAATCAGAACAATGGGTACTTACAGCGCACACACACTTCTGTCCATAGCCGCAAACAGCATTGAATTGCCTACAGTAGTTGGCATCGCAACGCCGGAGGTAATCGGAATCGTAGCACGAGCTGGTTGTGTTCACGTAATAGTTTCCTCCACATGGCACGCATGTGAATGAACCCTGAAATTTAAGACATATTCTATTACTGGTTCATTCATACAAATACAGATAATTTATTAAGAAAAATACAGTCGTACAGTGATTGCTAAGTCTAAGAATTGCTATACTTATACAGATAATTTATACAAATACCTGAGCTAGGATAATTCCTGTATGAATTAATCTACATGGAATAATCCGAATAGCATTTTTAATCGGCTGAAGTAGCAATTCCACAAAAGCCGAACTTACCCAAACACCTACATACAACCATCTTCCACGTCTTAGTATAAACGTAAGATCAATACGAGTAAGTGTGTGCTTACCTTTATACTCATTGTCACAGATGTTTTTGCGACTTCATACTTTTGCTACTTGCTACTCACGATTAGTGGTAAACGTATTGAACTTTCAATGATCATTGGTTTCAACAGGCCAGACTTCCCCTTATGAATTTATGACACTCTTACCTTATAGCATTTATAAAGGATTTATCCTTACCGGTGTATTAACACACAGCCTCCCCCTCTGACAATTGGACCGTCCCTCTGCACACTCATCAATATCCTCGCATCGTTCATTCCTGCGCTCATCGCCCGCGCCTCTCCAGCCCTGGCTGCCGGTGTAGCCGTAAGGACAAGGGCCACACTCGAACCCACCGTCGAAATTGCGACAGGAGACTAGTTCGTCACAGGGACGGATGAGATCACATTCGTCCATGTCGACGCAGGAGTGACCTAAGAAGATAAAACAGTGAGGTGAAATTTAAGAAGACAAACGTAAATTCTTGCTCTCGCAAATATTTACAGGAAAAAGTGTCAAGTAATTGAGCTAATGACATAATTGGCGCCCAACGTGGGGCATATACAAGTAGTGGGAAATGTTTTTCTCACAAACCTGTCATACTATTTCAGCTTGCCTCAGGACAAGAAGTACTCACGTTGAACGAGCTAGCACGACAAATACGATGATTCCGAAACATTTTCGTAGCATTAGCTTTTACACTGATCTCGTCATGTCTTACCATTCTACCGGCTGGTGACATGATTGGCGCCCAACGTGGGGCTTATAATCTAATTTTAGCCGTGACAGTAGCTTTCCATCATAAGATCATAACCACTAGAACATAGTCTCCTAGGTCAACGACAATGATCTTAGGTAATGACTTACCATTCCACTCATATCCCCTGCTGCAGCTCTCACACTCGTAGAATGGACTCTCCCTGAGGGGGCTGCACCGCCTCTCGCCGCACGGCCTCCGTGTTTCGCAGAGGTGCTCGCACCGCTGGCTTTCAGCTGCGACATAATTTAAACGTATTAGAATAATAATTATAAATATAAAATAAAACATTGTCTTGAGCAAACTGCGATTGAAATCGTCGCCTTCTGGCGTATCATTATACACCGTGTATTTATTGAATTCCGTTAACTTTAAGCGAAGATTCTTTAGTTCAAATACAATCAATTTCTCTAAGAAACTAGCCTCTTAATTGCCGTTTGCAATTTTAAATATGTGTAAAAATCGTGAAAGTTTGAATCAGTGTACTAGCCTCTTAAATCCTTCGGTTATCGAATTATTAAAAAAAAAATTACCGAACACTTTCCAATGTTATTTGTTTTGACATGTGCCGCCAAACACTTGATAATGACTTTAATGTTATGATTAAGGTCCTTTCACACTAATTAATCCATTTATTATGTATGGAAAGGAAAAAAAAAATTTCGAATTTAACAAAAAGCTTTAATATACAGGTGGATCCTGATGATGAACCTAATAACTGCGTGTCAAACTTAACGGAAAACAAAAAAAAAACATGTATAATACCTACAGTTTATATTGTGGTCTCCTTTGTGATATTTGAAAACGTTGAATTTGAAAAGTTGTCAAAAAGTTTTTTTTTTTTAAGTAGCAACTTTATTACACTGGCGCCCAACGCTAGAACGTGGGCGCTGGGCGCTATATTGAAGTTTAAGGCCCATTTAGACGGTACGAGAACTCGCATACGAGTTTTAATACATTGCGGTATTTGATGGATGTACAAAATTGTATGTCACCTCAACAGCCCGCAATGTAACTAAAATCGCATGCGAGTTCGCACGTCGTCTAAATCCGGCCTTATTCTGGCTTAAGTTTAAATTTAATATAAATTCACAGTGGAGTAATGCCTTATTTAAAGGTATTGTATTGTATCGCAGACGTGATCACAACGCCAACTGACTCTACCTCGCAACCAGTGAGTCTTTTTGGCCAACACCATCACTTATCTCTAGTAATGACTTACGATTCCACTCATATCCCCTGCCGCAGCTCTCACACTCGTAGAACGGACTCTCCCTTAGAGGAGTACACCGTCTTTCGCCGCAAGGTCTTCTCGTGTCGCAGATGTGGTCACAGCGCTGGCCATCTCCATCGTAGCCGCCAGGGCAAGGGTCACAGCGGGGACCAGCGGTTGTTTCTTGGCAATGGACTCCTACAACAAGTATGAGAAATTTGCTAGTCTGTCTGACGCTTGTCAAAATGTTAGCTTGTATTTTATTATGCAATAGTCCCAGTATTTAGGACAACCAGATGGTGAATGAGCATTATACATTTTAAGAAGTGTTTAACATCGAAGCTACGATGTAGTGGATTTCGACTTGGCTTCGACTAATTATCCAACGATGGTGATTTCCTATATCCGGAGTTTCCAATATTCTCAGCAACAAAACTGACCTTCAAAACACTTGATCTGAGAACAACCCCTCCTGAAGCACTGTACGCCGTTGCCATGGTAACCAGACGGGCATGGCCCGCAGCGGTACCCTCCATCGGGCAGATCTTGACAAGGCACACCTAGAAGAAAATTTCGTAAGAATCGTCTTCTAAAAATAAAAGGGTTGCAAGAGGGGTGGGAAATTCTTGCAATAAATATTCGTCATATAGGATATAATTCAATGATAATGATAGTAACTTACGTCTTTCGAAGCAAGGGTTGGGGTTGCAGGCGGTGCGGCAAGTTTGTCCATCGCTGGTCTGACGACCTGGGCACCGGGCGCATCGGAATCCTTCCGCGGTGTCCGTGCAATATTCACCTAGAGCAAAATATGGATATACCTAAGTATTTGATTTCGAAACTATTAATTAATAGATTCTTTTGTTCTAAGCAATCGATTTTTTTGCATTAAGGTATTTTAATATTTTTAATTAAAATCAACATTAAGCGAGGTTACTACTTACTATCGACTGATTTTTCATTTTATAGTACCAGCAATTCTACATATTCTTACCTTTCAGATGATTTTGCAGTGTTTTTATTGTAGGCGATTTAATTAAGTAAGAAAGCCCGAATGGCTTGAAGCACGCAGCCCAAAACGTAACGAGACGGTCGCGGCAACGGCCTGCCAGTTTTTCTTACTGGTGGTAGGTGGGCCATTCGGTGGATTAGCCAGTGGGCCCCTTAATTGACATAGGACTATCAAACACAGTAAGCAACACCGTTACGCAGCAGGTCTTTGGAGATTCCTATGCAAAATAAAAATTGCGAGCGCTAAATTCGGTAATGGACGATTTGGTGCAATCACCCTAAGGACCGGTTGCATCAAACGTCTGTCACCGTTAAAGCGTTCGTTAAATTTTGTTGTATGGGAAGTTCCATAGACGTCTGCTGCGTGACGATGATGTGTCTGTCAAATGTGGTTGATGCAACTGGCCCTAAATCAAAAAGAAACTGCTTGTTCGTCAGTTGTCTCACCATTGTTGCACGGGCGGGTGTCGCAGGTGACGGGGCGGCAGCGGCGCCCGTCGCCCTCCGTGCCGGGCGGGCAGGCGCCGCACGCGGGGCCCGCCGCCGTGTTGCGGCACTCCACTCCTATTGTGTTATATTAATGAGGACACATGTGTAGATAATTGGTGTACACTTTGGTGTGAGCCGTCGGTAACTCTTCAAATCTATTTCCTAAATGAAGGTGTGTCCTGTGAAACTTCATTTCGGAAAACCTTAAGTTTTCTAAAGTTTCCGATCTCTTAATACCTATACGTTTTTGTCTACCCCAAATACCCGACATCAAAAACACAAATACCCAATAGGTACCGACTTCAACAACACAAAAAAATTATTTGCTGAGTGGAACCTGCAACTATTAGGAGTCTCGGGACAGAAAGTTTGTGAAGATACTAATTCGCTTAATCCAACTATCAATTTTCTTTACCTCTATGTTTGGAGTTGTCAAAAAACTAGAATAGCATGTTCGGAATTAGAATGTCGAGCATCGAGCACTAGAAAAATTTACTTGGAAACCTAATTTATTATGAAGTAATGAAATACTAAAATATCAATGCTATTTGTTTTCGTTGACAAACTTTTCAATCCTTTCATGAGTAAATTATCATCTCTCACTCAATAAAGCGCGTCTACAACAAATTTTAGGTCGCAATTTGAAGGGACAAATTCAAATTTGCCTACGGAGTTACCGGCCCCACTATATTAATGACCATACATATTCATGAACTCAGGTTAATCAAGCAACTTCACGATTCGTAATTTTACGTGGGCTGTAACTCTGTAGGCAGATTATGTAGAGGTGAAATAAAACGCGGTGTGATAAGCGATTGTTTAATAACACCCACACAATGATAGTAAGTTGCTTGATTACCTTTGAATCCTTTGGTACAGTGGGCCAATAAAATGTCGAGCAAAACTAAGGGTAAGTAATTGTGATCTTGAAATAAAATCTGTATTAGAATTTTTCTCTGAGTGAACGCTCAACATTCTCGTTGGACAACTGTAACCATGAAGATAAAATAGAAATAAAATCTAAAGAAACACTCTAAAAACACAAGCACAATACATGGAGTATAAAGTTAAGTACATACAAAAGTCGTTCTAGTTTCAACTACTTAAAGCAGTCGTTTAATGAAAGCATCCACTCGGAAACAGTGCATTTGAAATCTTTAAAGTTTTGAAAAGTAAAGAAGTTACTTTTATCTTTATCAGATATCAATGCTTCTGTTATCACACATACCTAATAGCTTTAAGAGAAAACGATAAGGCGTTTCTTGAGCATGAGTGTTTGCTAATAAATTAAATACCCGACTTATAATCAACTTGAGTTTGTTGACATAATTCTGAAGAAAGAAGTTCTGAGTGAAAATGTAAATACTGATACGAATCGAATTGTTGAAAATAATGTCTCCGAGTTTTTGCAGATATGGTTCCAAAGGCTCAAATAAAAGTTTCTCATTAATATCTTAAATGCCAAAAGGAGTTTTTATCTTTTTGTTTGAATATGGAGTGAACTAAATGTTCGTAGTCTGCTAAGTAAGTCCTAGAAGAGTTTAATAACCGCGATAGCAGGAAGAGTCGGTGCAGCGCTCCGGCGGCGCCGGCTGGCGGTGGCAGCACTCGCGCAGCTGGCGGTTGAGGCCGTCGATCGTGGCCTTCTGGTCTGCGATCTCGTTGCGGAGCTTGTTGATCGTTTGCGAGAGCAGCTCCAGTTGCCGAAGGACGCGATCTGGAAAAATGTGGACTATTTAATGCTGACTTTACCTGGGTTGTCACAAACGCCACTTACGCCACCAAGAATATTTCAAACTCTTCTTTGGTTTGTGTAAAAACCGAAATCGGTGCTAATCACTTGCAAACAAAAGGGAACAGGAAAACACCTGTCCACACGTTCGTGTTTGTTTTTTTGTGTTGTTTGCCAAGCACGAGAAGGCGCCATACGGCCATAAGAAAAGTCTAAAATGGTCCCGTACAAAAGTGACTTTTCTGAATAGTCAAACAGTAAAACGCTTATTTTAAACAACAATCGTCAATCAAATGCTGTTGTTGCTAATTGCCTGGCCTGATATAGTTGGATTAGTTGGCTAATTGGCCATTCAGCGCGTAACTAATGTAAGTAATGAAGACATTTGAACCAGATACGATTCGGGATGGCACTTTAATAGCTAAGTGACGAAACCTGTCTTTGATTTGCTTTGTCAGATGATGATTGTTGTGCTTGAATTGCTTTTCTCCACCCAAGTAGATGAAGATGTTACTGAAAATGTGATTGCAAAGAATCTCTTACCGAGGCAGTCAATGTCCGTGGAATCTATGCACCTTTATAAAGACTTGAAAATTCTGTGATGTAGCGGGGCTGGTATGGCTACAAGACCAGACGAAGACATGGCTACAAGACCAGTCATCTAAAAGTAATCCACTTACCATCGCAATCGATGTCAGTGGAGGGTATGTCGCCCCTGGGCGGGCCTGGGGTAGGTAGCACTCCGTTGTCAATGGCATTGGCGCGGTAGTCGTCTCCCTGCATGACGTCCAAGTGCCGCACGTCAACTATGTCGGAGTTGTCGGCGCTGATGAGAGGGTTGTCGGAGTTGCAGTTGAGCGCGTCGAGAGCTGCGCGCTCGTTGCCGTAGATTTCTACTGGGGCGTTCTCTTCGTGGTACTAAAACGGAAAACGAATAGTTGTTAATAAATATTGAAATGTACATATAGTATAACTAGATTCTGCCTCCCTCTTTTTAAGTCAGGAACCTTCTGTGGACAACGTTATGCCTAACTAGAGCCAAGACACTTATCAGATTTGACCAGCTCCAGATAACCACAATACAGACTTAGACGAGCATATTGAAACACGTCACTCATCTGTCGACTCGTACACATTTCATTCGCAAGCAGCGTCATTAGCTAGGAGAAACAAAGTTAGTTTACGAGGAGCTTTGTCCCTTAGTTTGGAGACACTTAAAAAGAGTCGGGATACTACTTGATGATGGATCCTAGATCCCAGGTTACCGGTGTGTAGTATGAGTATAGACACTGGTAAAAAACACTTACCAGTTTACATTTGTCATTAGCCAGCAACGTCAATAGGT
Source organism: Leguminivora glycinivorella (assembly GCF_023078275.1). Taxonomy (NCBI): domain Eukaryota; kingdom Metazoa; phylum Arthropoda; class Insecta; order Lepidoptera; family Tortricidae; genus Leguminivora; species Leguminivora glycinivorella. The sequence continues at coordinate 16,247,736 of NC_062986.1, read as the reverse complement.
CGTATCTTCCAGGCAGCGAGTGATGATGCAGATGTTTGCATCCCACGAGGAGTTTCACTTGGTTCGGAGACACTACAAGAGTCAGCACGCTCTTGGGGGTATCAGACCCTAGAAGCCATGACACCGACTTCAGGTGACCGCCGTATAGGCTCTCCAGTGAGACTGAAAATTAAAAAAAGATATTGCAATGAAAATCTAGTAAGAAGTATTCATGGGTGCCTAGGACACAGCAGAAAAAAGTCAACTATGCTAACATTATTTTTAGATTCATTGCATGCTGTGCTTTTCTTCAGTCGTTGCTCATCTTATTGTAAAGTATCCAAGCGTTTGCTACAGAGTTCGATAGTAATATCCTTAACGAACCGAGTTGAGATTATAAGGCATCATAATCTGAGGTGTCAACATGGTAGCATCGCTTATATGGCGTCGGTTTGTCCCTTTAACACTTACATACTTGTTATTTACAACGCATAGAAGAATATTGGAAGAGTTATACATCAGTAAATGCAAGTTATTTATATAGGCATAGTTATAGTGACATCTAGCGACAATCACGCGTCAAATAGCGTGAATTATCAGTACCACTACTCGATACTAGGTGTCGACAGTGTCTCGTCTGCCAAACATTTAATATTAGAACAGTTTACAATTTATATTACAAACAGAAGGAATTGAAAACAGAATACTGATTAATACTATCGTAATATTAGCTAAAAATTGGTGAGCATTAGACTCTCTCTAGGGTTGCAAATAGAAAAAAAACCAAATGTATTTTTTTCAGAATTATGAAAAAAAACCAAGCACCATGGTTTTTTCAGGTGAACAAATAACACGACAATAACGTTTTTCGTGATTTGTAACGTTTCAATAATAATAACGTACATTTTAATTCGATAAACATTCAGTATACAAACATTTATTGGGGAATCCCCGATGCAGCGTGGAGCGTAGAGAGGCGGTGGTGTTGCCAATAGTAAATACCTAGCGATAACTACTAACTACAGATTGTGTAAATGTTAGTTTTATAAAACCAGAAATTAAAGTTACTAAATTAAATTTGTTTAATAATTAACATAAAGTCTAAAAAACCGTATAAAAGTTTTAACTGTTCTGCAAATTTTGATATTTCGACCTTTAGAAAAAAAACATACTCCAGAAAAAAACTGTCTTTTTTCACGGTTTTTTTTCATGTTTTTTTTTAGCCAGAAAAAAAACCATTTTTTGCAACCCTAAGCAATACTGATAATGTACGCTAGTTGACGCGTGATTGACGCGTGATTGTCGCTAGGTGTTACTATAACTATGCCTATACAAATAACTCGCATTTACTGATGTATGAAGTTACAACTCTTCCCTTACTTATTTCTCTATGGTACAACGTGACAGCTGTATGGTGACAAGTGATAAGGAAACGTCCATGCTAACATCGCTCAAGGTCTCATACTGGTAGGAAAAGTATAAAAACCTGTCACCATCAAACAATGTGCAGCTGTTGCTTTGTCGACACAGTGCTTACTGATGGAATAAAATTATAAATAACGTCTCACTCACCCTTATGGCTCTTCCTATTATAATAGAGCGAGACAGAATCATCTTCGTCTCCCTTCACATGCAGCAAGTCTGCCCTCCTGGTACCCTTGGCATGTGGTCGGAGGACGATGGCTACTTCCCCTCCATTCTGTGCCGAGAGCGCCGCAGCGATCGCGTTGTTTGTGGCCTCTGAAATATCAAATAAAGTTTATTAGTGCTTGGCACAATAAAGATTTTTAGTTTTTGGTAATTTGCTATCTGTGTTTTTCTTTTCACAGGCAATCAATAGCTTGACAAAGTCGAACGTGGCACTTCTTTGGTCCAAGGGCTACGGAAGCCGACTCAGTCTTTCAGGCAAGTCCACTTACTCACTGTATTTCATATATGTAGGTTCCCTCCAATACAATGAAACAGACACGCGTAGAGTGTAACTGTCAATTTTTGCCCATGTTAGGTTAGGCCCACTTGCACCAACGGGTCACTATCAAATTTACCTTATCGCTAAACGACTATTTCGGCTAGATGTCAGAAAATGTAAATATACAGTCAGCATAAAGTCAATTCAGCTGGGATGACATGAAAGTAGAATACTCAATCAGCAAAAAGTCAATATAACTGGATGGCTAAGGCTTAGAATGAATGAGTAGCCAAACGTCTGGAAATATACATAGTCCGTATGATTCGCATATCTAAAAAGCCAAAAGTGTAGTTAGTTAATTGATGTCAACACAGAACGATACAGTAACAAAACGTCCGGAAATATAATGTGTCATGGACGTCATGGTTTATAATAAATATGTAACAGTTCTTAATAACAGTGCGAGAAGGTTTGAATTCTCAAGACACTTACGCATTTTAAAACCAGACGTTTTGCTAACGGGTCGTTTGGCGTTTATTCTTTACAGCCATAAAAACATTAAACAATCCAGACTTTTTGCTCCTTGACTGTTTAGCGTTCATGTCTGTTTTGTAATACAGACATTCGAAGATAAAGATGTTTTGCAGTTAGATCATTTTAAATTGTTACGTTTTAAGATCCAGACGTTTTGCTAAAGACGCATTTAGCATTTATGTCTACGTAGCCACGAAGACATAACACAAATCCAGACATGTCAGCTATATAGTCTTTTAGCGATAAGGTAAATTTGATATTGACCCGCACCAACCACTTAACTCAGGTTTAGTGGGCTGTCATCTGTCAAATTCCATATAAAATGGTGGGTTAACCCTGGGGTTAATCTTCCATTTTCGATGGTGCAAGTGGCCTTAGACATTTAAGTGGCAATGACAAATTTGTCAGAACAATACAGAAGAGCGATATAGATCTATCCATACTTCCATACTAATATTATAAATGGGCAAGTGTGTGTGTTGGTTTGTTTGTCCGTCTTTCACGGCAAGATGGAGCGACGAGTTTACGTGATTTTTTAAGTGGAGACAGTTGAAGGGATGGAGAGTGACATATACTACTTTTTGTCTCTTTCTAACGCGAGCGAAGCCGCGGGAAAATGCTAGTCTACTATACGCTGTAGAGTAAACGATTGTCACTTCGGTTGTGCCGGCTTGATGATGCCCATATTTCCACATAACTGGGTCTTTAAGATGTGCCGTATTGACAAGTTAGCGCCGGCGTTGAACGTCACAAGCCCTAGCAGGAAGACCGTAGAAGGAGGCGCGAGTTTTTGTGCGCACCGTTACGCGTCGTACGCGCACCTTTAATTGCAACTTACGGGATTCGAGAGCAAATACGTGCCGTACTGTTAGCTTTTATTGATCAGCTGGTGGATCGACTGGTCGGAGGACCTTTTATTATGTAAACAGATGAGAATTACTTACACAGAAGTACTGGAGAATTATACTATATGTAGATAACGTTTACTAAAGTTATCAAACCGATAAAGTTCGTTTGTCCCTTTCTATCACAACAAAACGTCGGAAAGGGACAAAAGAACTTTATCGGCTTGATAATTTTTGTGTACGTTTATGAATAAGTGGGTTCGTATTTAAGTAGTAAATTTCAGTTAGTTTTAGAAGAACTTAACATAGTGAGTAACTTTAGCTTTAAATTAGATATTGACAGCAGGCAATCATGGAGAGTCATGGTCGCGCGATAAATGATAAAACATCTGGCCGTCCCTATCGCTCTTACAAATAATGCGATAGGGACGGCCAGATGTTTTATCATTTATCGCGCGACCATACATGCCTGGCAGGATATAGACCGTGATTACCTTATACTTTTACGCTCTTGTTCACTGAACGACCAAACAAAATACTTAATATGTATAAATATCATATAGCATAAACTTTTGAGATTGAAGCAATAAATGCAAAATCATCCAATAAGACTCAATTAACTCTCGAACTGATTGAAGTCAAGATTATAAGAGCACTATGACATAACTGCAAAGAAATAAATAAAATAACAAAGACGCGCTGAGTCACTGAGCACAAATAGCGGTAGCGACGTCCCTAGAGAATGCTCTCCACAAATCCTGATACCTACTAATAAGTTGTGGGAATCGACCTAATTTGTTGTTTCTTGCTTCTTTCTTTCGTGTTATGACTTTTGCTTTCATATTTTGGTTCTGAGGATAGAAAAAATACAAATCATGCTTTACTGGGTATTTTTATTTTTATTCCAGTCTAAGTACACCTATGTAAAATTTTGTATTTCACTCGTTGGCAAAGTTTGTTTAACCTTCGTGCCTTGAAACCCTTACAACACTTAAGATTCCACTTTTTGAATCACTCCCTATGCTCGCGGTTCAATATTGGAATCTTTCGCTTGCTCGGGTATAAGTAAGTAAGTAAGTAATCATTTATTGTCAGGTTGTGCATATCAGTTTACAGATGTTACAGTATTAATAAACAATTATAGCTTGTGTAACAAAACAAATAACTATTTTTGTTGGTCAGGCTTTATGTAGAATTCACCAATTGAACTACTGTAACAGCTGCTTTCAACTCCAAAATTTGGAGTCCAAATACATTATTTTACTCGTCCAGCATCAGAATTTTAATTTATTCTACCTAATATAATATTCAAATGAGTTTAATTGCAAGCGCCGTATTTGGTGAAGCTTGCCCACGCTTCTCGTCCTTTCCGATTCTCGCTGTATATGGTGACAGCTTTAAGCACGTTTTGATTACGATGGTAACGTCATACCTACTTAGAGTTGGTGATATGCGAGTATAGAATGTTTAGTAGGTGTAAAATTGTAATTTGCAAGAGTATCGATATCACAATCGATATCAGGTAATTTGCCATTTACTGACAGTGTCCAATAGCTGGCAACTATTTCTAAAAATTAATCTTTTTACCTATAAACGGAGTTCATTTTTACATAAATTTTTATTAATGGCCACCTCTCAGTTACAGGCCACATTATGCTAAAATTTTTAGTACAAAATAAATAAATAAATATTGGGGGACAGCCAGCCAGCCAGCTGGCCAGTTATTGGCAATTTACCTTATGTATGTTCCGTTGTTAGTGTAATTATTAAAATATGGACTGTATGAATAAATTATCAAAGGTGTGAATTAATCTGAGGTGATTGCATTGGCAAATGCAGGTAAACGAAAAAAAACCTGTATAAATTCATATAGTCTTTAAAAAATGTGACTGCCGTCCAACATGGCTGTTTCATGCAATTTCTCCCCTACAACTACATTGGTAAACGTAGTTTATTATGGCTTCCATCATCTGCACCTGCCGCCATTCGATATCCGGAACCCCAAACGATCAGTTTGCGCGTCTCCGCAACACGGCACCAACACCATTGCAAATAATAGCTTTACCAATACATTTGCAATTCATTTACGTGGTACAAAAATTGGGTAACTACATTAACCATCCAAATCCATTTAAGTAATAGCTGGACGGCAGTTTTGTCAACAATATACAAGATCCTTTTTTGTACAAAACTCACAGTACCTACAGTAATTCAACTGACACAGAATACAGTAATGCAAAAGTGCCGATTTTTCTTCAGTGACCTTTTTACACTGGCAGTTACCGCTTCGATATCAAGACGGTATTATTTGGAATGACAGTTGCGTTTCGATCGCTGCGGAGCGACAGCGATTGAACGTTGCCTACGCATACCGAATCGTATCGTTGCATCGCTGTGAAATCTCATAAACATGGTTCGAATCGGGCCGGTAGATGCCGACTCTTAAAATGTTTTTTTTTTTAATAATAATAATAAATATGATATTAACCGTAAGTACAGCATAATTTTACGCTATGACAGGTATTGTAGTGTGTAGTGTACCGCAGAAACATAATATATCAGTCCTCCTGGGGTCGTACCTATATCATAAACATATTAGAGGTTGGAATCTATGCATACTTAACAATTATACTAAAGGTAAAATTTGTCTGAAGAAGATGACATCACGAAGAGGCTTATACCTACACAATCATTTTAAAAAATCAAGAAAATATAACAATGAACAATGAATCTGTAGGTAGGTGAGTTCAAAATGTACCAAGGTTAGTACAAACTCGTGTTGGCTTTGGTTGTATTGGAATTAACCAATCCAATTAGCTCTGCAACTCGATGTGTTAATGATACCTTAATTCCGTGTTAGGTCATCGCTTGGGTGCATTACCGTTACATGATGATGAAGACTATTTTTGGATATTACACATAAGTAATCAAATACATAATGATGCCTGAACTTCTCTATGAAACTAAGTGCGTCACATTATCCGATCCCATATCGGATGTAGGGCCGATACGACATCCTACATAATAAAGGCGCCCTCTTTGTTCATCATCATTCCCTTGCCCTTTTCCCATTATTTGGGGTCGGCGCAGCAGATCATCTTCCTCCATTTCTCTCTATCACCCGTCATTTCCATACTAATACCTTTCACTCTCATATCGTTGTTCACACATTCCATCCATTTTTTCTTAGGCCTTCCACTACCATTGTATCCATCCACTTTCATATTTATCACTCGTTTTATAACATTGCTTTCATCCCTCCGCATTACATGCCCATACCATGCTAATCTACTTCCTCTCAATTTCTCTGTCACTGGCGCTACTTTCAGGCTTCCTCTTATATACTCATTCCGAATCCTATCCAGTCTTGTCACACCACACATCCATCGCAACATTCTCATTTCATTGACATGCAGTCTTCTCTCATCATTCGTCTTGGTGGCCCAGCACTCACAGGCGCCCTCTTTGTTATCCTTCCTAAATCCAATATCGGATCGGATTAAGTATGTGAAACCGCCGCACTTAGGGGTATGCAAGCGCGGATCCAGCTTCGTTCCCAGGGGAGGGTCACATGGTAAAGGCCCAGGCCCCAGGGGGGGGGGGGTCACGTAGTCTATTTGTATGGCCAACCTATGTTCCAGGGGTGGGGGGGGGGGCTGGATCCGCGCATGGGAGTAGGTATGCTTTTAAATTAACGTCACTATAAATACCAACATAATTCACATTAAAGGAGTGTTTATGAGTAATAACATCAATAGACAAACTGTAACACTGCAACTATGTTGTTTCCAATGGAATTCTATTAACCTTTATCCAGCTTATTTTGCCGTTAAGTAGTCTGATAAATAAGATACCGTCGACGGCGCTAGCGCGCTTTATGAAAAATACTAAACGGTTAAAAGATTAATGTTGCTAAAGGTAGACCTCCTATGACGAGATAGTCCTGAGAGTTGTAAACCCACTGTCCCTAAGTATAAAGTAAGTAGTAAGTATTATCAAAGAGGATCGAGTATTATAGAGAGTTACTGTCAAAGTAAAATGTGTAATCACGGTGCATAGACCGCCATCTCTTGACACAGGCTTAGAACTTTTGAACCTCAGTTTTGACAATTTGGCCCATATTCTTAGCTTGATATGTGTTAAAGTGTCAAATATTACTATTAGCGCCATCTAGCTGAGTGTACCCCAAAGGTGTAATGCCATCTAGGCCACCGTACCTTTTTCTGTATGGTACTGAGGTACGTTTTTAGGGTTCCGTAGTCAACTAGGAACCCTTATAGTTTCGCCATGTCTGTCTGTCCGTCCGTCCGTCCGTCCGTCCGTCCGTCCATCCGTCCGTCCGCGGATAATCTCGGTAACCGTAAGCACTAGAAAGCTGAAATTTTGTACCAATATGTATATATATCACGCCAACAAAGTGCAATAATAAAAAATGGAAAAAAATGTTTTATTAGGGTACCCCCCTACATGTAAAGTGGGGGCTGATATTTTTTTTCATTCTAACCCCAACATGTGATATATTGTTGGATAGGTATTTAAAAATGAATAAGGGTTTACTAAGATCGTTTTTTGATAATATTAATATTTTCGGAAATAATCGCTCCTAAAGAAAAAAAAAGTGCGTCCCCCCCCTCTAACTTTTGAACCATATGTTTAAAAAATATGAAAAAAATCACATAAGTAGAACTTTATAAATACTTTCTAGGAAAATTGTTTTGAACTTGATAGGTTCAGTAGTTTTTGAGAAAAATACGGAAAACTACGGAACCCTACACTGAGCGTGGCCCGACACGCTCTTGGCCGGTTTTTTTTTTCTTAGACTTTATCTGTCTATACGGAGTTATATATGTCTTTGGTATTATGTCAGTACCTATGTAGTGTGTTGACACTGACATTGCTGGAAATGCTAGCGTCCTGCGTCCTTAATATATGTCTGCTAACCATCGGACAGGCGCTAAGGGGTCCATAGAGTACAGACAGTTAGTACTTCGTACTTAGCTTAGTACTACAGACTATTAGACTATTTTTAACCTGTCAGTGAAGTACGTCGCCCTATAACTAACAGGCTGTTGTAGTCCGGAGTACCTACTGATAGTCTGTGGGCCCTTTAAGACCCACCCGATGGTTAGCAGACACTCGTGAGCAACTTTACCATCTTTTACCACCGTCGTCCTGATACTCAGATATTCAGATCTGTACTCGGTAAAGACAACATCACAATCCGAGACTCTACCACACATAGAAAACAATACCACCTTAAAAAGATTTTCACTCCAAGAAATATCAACAAAAATAGAATTTTTGAAGAAAGAAAAAAGTAACGGCCCGGACGGCATTCCAAATGAATTAATCATAGCAGGAAAGCCTATACTAGCGCCATACCTGACCTCTCTATTCAATAAAGTATTAGACGAAAAAACCATACCTGACGAATGGGCCAAATCTGACATTGTTCTCCTATATAAAAAGGGAGACCCCTCAGATATTGGCAACTACAGACCAATAAGCTTACAGCCAAATCTTTACAAGCTATTTGCTTCCTGTGTGGAAGAGCGCCTCGCGGAATATACGGAGAACCACCAGCCAGTAGAGCAAGCGGGCTTTAGAAAAAGTTATTCAACCATAGATCACATCCACTCTCTGGAAATAGTGATAGAGAAGTACTTAGAATTGAACCGTCCGCTCTACCTCGCATTTATAAATTATGCAAAGGCATTCGACTCTATCTCCCACGAAAGCATATGGAGAGCTTTACAAGAATGTGAAGTACCATCGGAAGCAATTGAAGTTATAAAGGACATATATAAGAAAAGTAAGAGTAAAATAATTTTGGATAAATCAGGATCGGAAATAGACATATGTAGAGGCGTCCGTCAAGGAGACCCTTTATCACCGAGAATTTTTATCGCCGTACTTCAAAACATAATGAAAAATCTAAAATGGAAAAAGAAAGGTATTTTAATCAATGGAAAGTATCTTATCAATCTCAGATTTGCGGACGACATAGTACTCTTCGCAGAAAGTGCGTCACAGTTAGAGTCTATGTTGAAGGAAATTGTAAATGTCAGCTGCGAAATCGGTCTAAATTTAAACACGACAAAAACCAAAGTAATGACAAACCATAGAAAATCGCCATAAATGTTAGCAACGCCCCTTTGGAATATGTTGAAGAATATATATACCCGGGTAAGCAAATATCCTTTAAAAAGTCTAGACACCTGGATGAATTAACTAGACGTGTAAATATGGCGTGGAACAAGTTTTGGAGCCTGAAAGAAATACTGAAATCAAATACCCCGATAAAACTTAAAAAGCTCGTCTTAGATTCGTGCATCTTACCAACTCTATCTTACGCATCACAGACATGGATTTTCAATAAACACACAAGAAAAAAGATAACAACAACTCAAAGAGCGATGGAGCGTAGTATCCTGAAACTAAGATTAAAAGACAAAAAGTGAGGATATAAGAAAAATAACAAAAGTCATAGACGCATTACAACACTGCAAGAAATTAAAGTGGAAATGGGCCGGCCACATTGCTCGTATGAAGAACGATAGCTGGACAAAAAAGACGACCATATGGAGCGGCCCAGTTGGTAAGAGAAAGAGAGGAAAGCCAGTGCAAAAATGGTGCGACGAAATAGTCAACAGAGCGGGAAAAGTCTGGACAGAAAAGGCTACCGATAGAGACATGTGGAGAAAAATGGAGGAGGCCTTCACTCTGTAGAGAGGTCCTTAATAAAATTAGTTTTAAATGACATTAAAAAAAAATCATAGATATATTTTAAATTATTTAAAAAACTGTAGAAATATAAAAAAAATAGATATATATAAATGTAAAACTGTATATAAATGTAAAGAGATGATGACATGTATATGATATTTTATTAAGGAATCAAATAAAGGCTTTATTATTATTATTACCACCGTCGTCCCTCGGGTTTGCTCGAAAGTGGTGCACCTTCGCCCTCCGGCCTGCCGTTTCTCGTCTCTGACACTCAATGTCATTTGAGACTGTTACGCCGTGTCTTGACGGTTGCGCGACGGTCGCGCGACCGTCGCCGTCGCGTCTCATCGCATCGTCTACTTCCATATATATAAGGTTTGATTTCGTATGTGTCGCATCGCCGTCGCGCGACCATCGCGCGACCGTCGCCCACGCAAGCCACGCCGTTACGAAATGGAATTAATATGTCGTTTACTTCCAATAGTTCCAATACTGTATTTAATGAAAGTCTTATAACATTAAACTAGGCCCAAAACTCTGCGAAAGTGGCGTACCTTCGACCTCCTGCCCACCGCACCGTTTCGCTTCTCTAAGGGCCGGTTGCATCAAACCGTCTGTCACCGTTAAAGTATTCGCTACATTTTATTGTATGGGAAGTTCCATGGACGTCTGCTGCGTGACGATGATGTGTCTGTCAAATGTGGTTGATGCAACTGGCCCTAAAACATTGTATGTCGTTTGTGACTATGACGAAATTGAGTTAATATGGTGTTCGTTTGTTGAAATACTGTTCTGAGACCTAAACACATCAATCTGCCCTAAAACTCGTTTGTGAGCAAGGTAAGTAGTACCTTTACTCCTAACTCCTAAATAAGTATGTTGTTAGCAGTAAATCTCGATGCGTGGGCGCCGCAATGATTCGATGATGTCATATTGCAATACGCATAAAATGTGACACACTTCGTTTTCTTGTTAATGAAATGGTATCATTATTTTTATATTTTAAGGATAATTGTGGTAAAAATGAGTAGCTATAATTTCGCATTAATTATTTTAAATAATAACTCAGTTCAAGTTGGTATGTAGGTATATTTACAGCTAAATATTATCTCTCTAGTTTCGCTACATTTGACGACATCCAAATATGCTAAAATAGAACCCACACTTCCCCACACATCATAATGTCGAGTATACTTTTAATTAAATTTTATATTTTATTACGAACTGGGGGCCGATTTTTGAGTCTCATGGCGTTCGAATTCAGAAAATTGTCACTGAAAATAATAGGCAATTCACCGTTTTCAACCGGTGTTTTAGTGAAAGTGAGATTCAAAAATCGGCTCCCTGGCCGGCGATTACCCACAAATGGAAGTAGGTAACGATCATGTCTAAAAATTCTGAGATGAACTCTGTGTCCGAACTGAGTTCAGTTCTCCGCTTTTACTGAATTAGTAAGTTTAATTCAGCAAAAGCGGAGAACATCCTAATGTAATAAAATAAAGATAATTCTGATGGCTACTATTTATTACTGGAAGTAAACGCTTTCGCAACTGTTTCGTTTGTCAAATTATAAATTACCAAATTTTAATCACTTAAACAGCTTCTGTGCTTATTCATATAATCAACATCTGTTGAGGGAGTTAATTTTTAGTAACTAGCCTGGCGTAATTTGGTAAAACAATCAGACGTTTAATAAATTTGTTATGATCGCGATATACAGCTTCACCAGCAGGGCAATTATGGTCTGTCATTAAATATATCTCTATCGTCTACCGAAAGTGGAATTATATTGTAGCTCAAAGCATACTAAAGTTATAAATCGGGGTTTAATAAAATGAACGCGTCGATAGATAAATGATAAGTGTGTGAGTGACCACTGTTGTCTTTTATAAAAATCCGTTCAATAGCTGCCTTTATTTCATTGCGGGATGTGTTTTGGAACAATAAAATGCACGGATTTTTCAAATTGACAGCTGTGACACCTGTCAAAGTTTGATTTGACATATTGACAAATGTCACATACACCCGAAAAACATAGAAGTCAAAGATGAAAGTAAGTTGTGTGTTGTAAAAACTAAAGGAATTCCACCAAAAATGGTAAGTTTAATGAAATAACAATACTTAGTATATTAATGGTAATATTTGGGTTCTTGTAGTTTGTTACATTATTAATTGCTTTTGTTATATTTTTCAGTTGATGCAAGACGGACAAGCGGGCAGGAGAATGATAGTGAAATATTTAAGAGGATACGTACCCGGGAGCACAAACGTTTACGATAATATCGTTATCTCTATCGCTCTTCAATATTGGCGCGACAAAGCCAGACTGTGTTTCAATCGGCGTCTAGCGACGGCGAATTTCCTCTGAGCAATTCAGTCAGGGTATGCTGCAAACATACCAAGGAGCCAACAAGGAATGTTGCCTAGGCTTGCCGCGAGAGATGTGAAATGCCATGACACAAACAAATTTAAATATATACTCAACAACAGCGGGCACTACAAGGCTCTGGCATAGAGTACCTAGAGCATGGAATGAGGTACATAAATTAAATATTTATAAATATTATAGGATGTTCTTACACATATTGACTGAGTCCCATGTTACGCTCAAGACGGCTTGTGTTGTAGGTACTCAGACAATGATATATATAATATACAAATACTTATATACATATCAACAAATCCATGACTTGGGAACAAATATCCGTGCCCATCACACAAGTAAATGGCTTAGCGAGCTGGGTCACTACCCGCTAGGCCAGACCGGTCATCTCATGTGAATACTATAACTTCTAATGGTTATGTAGCTACTAGCTGACCAATATAGAAAAAAAAACTGAATGACATTTCAAACAGATAATTCTTAAAATTTATAATTGAAAGAATGATAGCGCATAAAGGCAGTATAAACTTCCATAATTGTTGCAGGCTACCATTGCATAGTTAAATATGATGTGGCTCCTTCTTGTCATACTTTCTACAGCTGCAGAAAAAGAAAAACAATGTGACACTGAACCATACTTCGGCCAGTGAGGTGTAATTGAACTAAATGCCATAAAACCAACTTGTTTGAAATAGGTCCAGAAAAGTTATAAGTGTGAGTGTTACTTTTGTAATAATTAAGCCCTTTAGCGTGCCTGCGTGGTGACGGGTTAAGAATTTCACCACCCCCTTTCTTCCCGTGGGTGTCGTAGAAGGAGACTATGGGATATGGGTTAAATTGTGGTGTAGGCGAGAGGCTGGCAACCTTTCACTGCAATGCCAGTTTCGTTTTCTTTTAACCCCTTATTTGCCAAGAGTGGCCCTGAAGCTTTAGTGGTTGCATGTGCTCTGCCTACCCCTTTATGGGATACAGGCGTGATTGTATGTATGTATGTTAAGTCCTTTATTCAACATCGTGAGGAAACCGGACTAAAAACTAGTGCCTACGCCAAATCTTGGGATTAGTTGGCAAAGCGGACCCCAGGCTTCCTTGAGCCATGGCAAACGCCGGGATAACGCAAGGAGGATGATGATCATTCATAAACATTTAACAGCCCCTCTAGCACAACTTGCCCTGTCGCGCGCGAGTCCATACTTGAAGTCGCGTTTGATGTATGGACTCGCGCGCGCGACTAGGCAAGTAGGCAAGTTGTGCTAAAGGGTCTAATGACCAGTTTGGCTTAGCGCATAGTGACCCTACCTTCTAAGCAGATATTCTAGGGATTGTATATGTATATTTGTCCCGGAACCATGGATGTTTATTTTGAATATTATATACTTACATCATATGACTTATTTAAGTTAAGGTTATTCATCATTAAAGTTACCATAAAGGGTGACCTCTCTAATTTAATTTATTTTGTTTTTGTTTCAGTCATGGTATATTAGAAAACACTCAAGATATCGAGGAAACACAAGAAGTTGATGTCGATCTAATCAGAGATATTAATTATTAGAAATGAATGTATTTGAAATACAAATATAAAATACCTATTTTAAATTTTAAATACTTTTATCAAAAACTATTTTGTATTTTATTTCAAATACTATAATGTGGATGTGTTTTGCATTTTTTTTAAACTTTAAAATACAAAATTTTTTTTTTCACCACACCAACTGGTAGAAGCTCTCTTCATTCTCCAAAAAACGAATATTTTATTTTGGAAATTGTATTATTTACCTATTTCAATATTCTCGCCGGCACAGAGGTGACTATCAGATTTTATTAAGGCTGTATGCAGTGTGATAGTAAAACAAAATAATGTCCTAAATAATTGTTTATTGTGTACGCTCGCACGCCAGCTCTTGACAACAGCCAGCAGAAGCAGCATTGCATCATGCTTAGATAGGCCGAGAGGCACCTCTTCCATAGTTCCTCTTGAACCACGAATTTTCTGGAAGAAAAAAGAAACAGGTACAGGCAACCAATCTGAATCCTAGGCCACGGTAGGATCCTTTTACAGTAAAATTCAAACTGACTTATATAGCAAATAAAGCACAGTATCAATAAGAAGGGGTTCTAGAGTGGTCTAGGATGCTAATTAGTTAACTGTAAATGTAAGCAGCAGTTCAGAAATTATTGTCACACAAGAAGTCTATTTTTAGGTTGTACCTACTTGGTTCAAAAAATGTGGCAAATTATCAATATATAAAGAAACAGGGACAACGTGTCTGGTGGGAGGAGAGAGTAAACTTGAAAGTGAGTTGATACCTTATATAAAGGGAACATGATGTTTGAATTGCCTTAACTGACCTAGATAATAACTTTATTTTCATAAAATAAATGATGGTATATTCTGTGAAAGTGTTAAAACTACAGCATACTCCTATACAATTGGAATCCACTGGAACAGAATAAACACACTGTAACAGTGTAAAATTAATCATAAATAGTTGTTCTCCATTGTGTGAGTTTGTCTAAATTTATATCTAATTTTAATTTAATATAAACAGTTTAATAATAACGCGCTAGTGGACTGGCGGTGAGAGCCTGCGACTTTCGATCCGGAGGTCGCGGGTTCGAACCCCGGATCGTACCAATGAGTTTTTCGAAACTTATGTGCAAAATGTCATTTGATATTTTCCAGTCACTTTTCGGTGAAGTGAGGAAACCGGACTAATTCCAATAAGGTCTAGTTTACCCTTCGGGTTGGAAGGTCAGATGGCAGTCGCTTTCGTAAAAACTAGTGCCTATGCCAAATCTTGGGATTAGTTGTCAAAGCGGACCCCAGGCTCCCATGAGCCGTGGCAAAACCGGGATAACGCAAGGAGGATGATGATGATAAACAGTTTAATAAAAAGGATAATTGCAATCAAGTTTACAAATTATAAACCTGCTTAAACTTAGCTACTTAAATCATTTATGGGGCAATACATATCCTTTGTAAACAAGGTACTATAGACTTTCATTCTCAGAGGTCAAACAATAGCTACCTACCTATCTCACTACACAATCAATAGGTACTTATAGTGATAGTGCTAATTATTTTTTTATGTCTAATGGTTTAGTAGGTACTCAAATGACTTACTTGCCTTCTGTTGACAGCAGATATGTACAATGTCAATTGATTGAGATGCCGGGTCATATCACAGTAGTCTACCAAATGGATGAGCCATAATCTTGTCTAGTCTTGTGTTGGTAGTTGGCACTAGCTCTGCTAGGGTGGATAGGTAATTAAGAACCTAAAACAAATTAGTAAAATATGTAAAATAAAATAAAAAAGCCTTGTACAAATACCAGTGGCGGCTGGTGAAAATTTCTGCAAGGCAACACTTAGCAAAAAGAAACCTGTCTTAACATTAGGTACTTTACTATAGGCAAGCCGGTGGGAATCGGCTTGTATGGACCAGCCGCTGCTGACAAATACCTACTATTCTGGTAATTTGGATCCAATTTAGTCCCATAGATCTATCATTAAAACAAATAAGTAATCAGCACAGCTGCAATTTTTTCAAGTTGATATTTCTCCTTGGGATATGAATAAATAATTATTTTGCCAAAGTAATAGCTGATTTTGTGTGTTTGTTCAACAGATATATTAGAGTAGGTATGGCAAAGATACTTTTGAAGTGCTTTTGATAACAATGATGATGCTATGTGGGAGTTTTGTGAAATGATGATGTTTGCTGGAAGCAGCTCTGTCTGTCTCTAACATACAAACTTTTACATTAACATTAGTTAGGCATCAAGAATGTATTTACTTAACTAGATACACTGCAATCATGTAAATTTTATAAGTAGCTTTACCTTAGGGCACTAGGTAATCCATCATGGTTGTTAGATTTGTGATTCTCGGCGTTAAGTTGGGGAATGTGAAATGCACTGTCGCCTCCTTATGCACTCTGTAAATACTTATTTATGACATTTCTTCATCGTACTTATCAGACGGGTTGCGAGCGTCTCTTGAAGCGTCCGTGTATTGGAATTTTCTTCTACAGCGGCGTCGAGTAGGTATATCATAATTTGACTTTCCTGCAAAGAAATTATGAGAATAGTATACATAGCCGAACTTTCTAACTAATCAACTTCCAATATAATCATGGAAAACGGATGCTTACCGGATATTTATACTTTAAAATAGATCGATTCACTAGTTTTACTTCGACGATAAAGCTTATCGTGACCTCAGAACCACTTAGTTAAAATTAACTCCCCAAACTGTCAAAATGGGACGATCTGTCAAATGTATCCAACGAGCATGTTATGCGAATTGACGTTTATCAGCTCGGTCACTTACTGCTATAAATGTATAACTAACTTCATACTCTAACGAGCCAGCATGTTAAGAGCGATATATATCGAAAATTACTGTCATTTTATTGAACCCTAACTGTCAAATTATCTCTATCACATTTCCATGCTTCGCCCGCTGATGTTATTTCATTAGTCTAGTCCCTGGGGATTAGAGGGAATGAACTTTGTTAAACATGAAATAAAGATGCTGCTAAAAGTAAAGTAAAGATTTACATAATAATAATTAAAGCTTGAGGCGCATTACGTTATTAACTAAATTAGTCATGAAATTTTAAGGCCCGTACAGACTCACTGCAACTCAACTCCAACTTATATGAAAACTGGACGGCAACTGTAAGCCGTGCAAAGTAACAATGATTACCAGTCGACGAACGGCCCCAAGTGCATCTTTATTCATCTTAAATAATTGTATACCTCCCTAACCCAACCAACTTATTTTCAGGAGCGCTGTTCTTTTTCTCCATACAATTCTCCGGAACAAACTTGTGTCTGAAATTGAGACTTCCTTGAAAGAAGTCTCTGAATGGGGTCGACTTAACTTAGTCCGATTTAACCCTACCAAGACACAGGTTTGCGCGTTTACCGCAAAAAAGTTAGAGTTTGTCGCATCACCCTTTTTTGAGAGCACTCCCCTCACTGCCACAGCCAGTATAGGAATTCTAGGCGTTGACATTTCGAGTGCAGTCCAGTTTCGCGGTCATTTAGAAGGTAAGGCCAAACTGGCCTCAAAAAAGCTGGGTGTGCTCAATAGATCGAGACAGTATTTCACTCCAGCCCACCGCCTTCAGCTCTATAAGGCGCAGGTTCGCCCACACATGGAGTACTGTTCTCATCTATGGGCAGGGGCACCTCAGTACCAGCTTCTCCCTCTGGACCGCATCCAACGACGAGCGACTCGAATTGTCAACTGCCAGCATATCTCCGATCGGCTTGACCCCTTGGCGCTGCGTAGAGATGTGGCCTCGCTCTGCATTTTCTATCGCATGTATAACGGGGAGTGCTCCGAGGAATTGTTCGGATTAATCCCTACCGCTTCTTTCCGCCATCGCCCTACGCGACAACATTTCCATCGTCATCATCTACATGGCTGGCAGTCCTCAACTGTGCGTTTCTCCAGAAACTTCCTGCCCCGCACAGCTAAACTGTGGAATGAATTGTCGCCTGCGGTATTTCCGGACCGATACGACCTTCAAATCTTCAAGAAAAGAGCGTACACCCATCTTAAAGGCCGGCAACGCACCTCCAACACCTCTGGTGTTTCGGGTGTCCATGGGCGGCGGTGATCGCTTACCATCAGGCGAACTGTCTGCTCGTTTGCCTCCTATCCCATAAAAAAAAATAAAAAATAAAAAATAAATGTCATTTTCTGTGGCGTTTATGCTGTCGAATATATTCAAAAACGTCAAAAAGTCATGATTGCTGCCAAACCAAAAGAGTGAAATTTATAAGGATATAACATCTTTGATTTGTAGGTAATGAGTGTAAATCAGTGGTGGGCAAAGTGGGTAAGTCCGGCCCGCGAAGGGATTGTATCCTATCCTATCTATCCGGCCCGCCACGCCACCGGTCCTTCCAAATAGTGTGTGATATTGATATGGCCAGTACTATAAGTAGTAAAAATGCATTTTTAGTATAAATCTTCTCAAAGTTATGTTCATCTTCTCATCATGATCGTCAAAAATTACATTACAAATAATAAAATGAATAGTGTCTCCCAATAAGGATCGTCATTTACCTACAAAGAAATATCTGGCCCGCCTCTAAAATTCCTTCATATATTTTGGACCCCAGTGAAATATGTTTGCCCACCACTGACCGGTGTAGATAATGGTCAAAAATCGTGAGTATAATCCAAATAAAAGCATTTAAATGGTTTCGACGAGCTAAAAAAGACTAACTCCTTATTAGATATAGACAAAAAGTTAATGCCGGTAGAGTTAATCATATTCAAGCAGATTGATTAGCATCAGCACAATCACAAATATTGCGTTAAGTTCCCACTCGCACCGCTTGCGCAAGTGATGTCACTTGCCCAATACGGCAGGACCATCTGTCCAGTGACCCACTCAACTTATCGTAGGGCCCACTTATCAAATGCGAACTTGAACTGGAAATATATTTCGTTTTTTAGGTTACTATAATGACTATAATGAAGTTAGTGGTATAGTCTGGCAAAAACAGTAGAAATTATAGTGGCAACATTGTAGCATAGTCCATTTCATTAAATATGTAAGTACTTAACAAATATGTAGAAAATGGAATACTAGGATGTTGCCACTTCGCCAAACTGCTTTAATAGTAAACTAGCTTTTGCCCGCGGCTTCGCTAGCGTTACGGCCCAGCCACGACATTGGTCTAAGCGCGGCAGCGGCACACCTCGGACACTGGCGATCAAATGTATGAAAGAGGAGTGTTCCTAGCACACAGTCTAAACTCGTGTAGGTGAACGCGTACTATGCTTGTATGAGTGAAATATGACAGGTCGACTATTCGCGTTTTTGACAGGCGGTAACTGTGAGGTAACCGAGAGGGGGTGGGCGGAACTTTCTGCGGGGAGCGGGAGTGACCATACTGTACGATAGTACTCTTTATTATACTGTGGCAGCGGTGAGCGGCAGCCATACGTGCGAATGAAAAGTCCCATCGCTGTGTCTCGCTCCGATGTATGGCCGCCGCTCCCCGCTGTCGCGCTTAGACCAATGTCGTGGCTGAGCCGTTAGAAAGAGACATAAAGTAGCCTATGTCACTCTCCATCCCTTCAATTATCTCCACTTAAAAAATCAAGATAATTCGTCGCTCCATTTTACCGTGAAGGACGGACAAACAAACAGACACACACACTTTCCCATTTATAATATTAGTATGGATATCAATAATATCATACTACAAAACTTTTTAACAAAAAATAAAACCGCCTTCAAAAATTAGCGCGTTACAAAACACGGAGAAACTAAAAAGTAAAAAATAATAAACCTTTGAATTCAGATTTCTTATCGTATTGCAATAATCTAAACATCCAAATTATAAACAAATCAATTATTTCTGTAGTCGGTACCAGACCTGTTCGTCGCCTTGCTTTTTGCCTGTTTGCCCCACCCAACCATACACAGGCTGGTACCGACTCCAAAAATAATTGATTTGTTTATAATTTGGATGTTTAGATTATTGCAATACGATAAGAAATCTGAATTCAAAGGTTTATTATTTTTTACTTTTTAGTTTCTCCGTGTTTTGTAACGCGCTTATTTTTGAAGGCGGTTTTATTTTTTGTTAAAAAGTTTATTTATTTGTTGATTTTTAGTGGTTCCTATTGATATTATATGTATCAGTCCGAATATATGCACACTAGTGAAAGAATTATCCTTTAACTCCTAACCATTGAGGAGTTGACCTTCCATCATCAGCTCAGCCACATAAAATTATTACCATCAGGCGTAAATACTGGTGTACCTTTGAAAACTACACTAAGAACATTACATGTGCCTATAACATTTGAAGAGTTCCCTCGATTTCTCCAGGATCCCATCATCAGACCCCGACTTGGTGCCAATGGGACCATCTTGGGGTTATACCCGTACGATCAAAAAAAAAATTTTGAAAATCGGTCCACAATTCTCGGAGATATCGAGTAACATACATACAAAAAAATAAAAACATTCAGTCGAATTGAGAACCTCCTCCTTTTTTGAAGTCGGTTAAAAAGAAGTGACAACTCCTTATATTCCATCTTATTCTTACGAGTAGATAGATCCCCGCCCCGAGTCGAGTTTTGAACCCTTTGTCTTAATGTATAATAAATGTGAAATGTATACTTAATAAAAGTTTTAAATAGATAATATTGTAAATAGGTATGTATAATAAATTGCACTCGAAGACTGAAACAGGTAACCATAAATAAAGAGAAACACAGCCTAAACTTCTGTATTATTAGTAGGGATTGTAATCAATATTTTCTTATAAGAGTCGGTACAGTCAACCAATTGGAACCCTAGGCCACTGTAGAACTATGTCATAGTGACGTTATAAATCAGATTGTAAGAAATCTTTTACTGCTTGTCATTTTGACATGGCTGTAGAGTGGCCTAGGCTTCCAATTGGTTGACTATACGTCTATTTTGAATGGTGTTTTTCGCCAGGCGGTGAAACCACAGTATAATAAAGAGTACTATCGTACAGTATGGTCACTCCCGCTCCCCGCAGAAAGTTCCGCCCACCCCCTCTCGGTTACCTCACAGTTACCGCCTGTCAAAAACGCGAACAGTCGACCTGTCATATTTCACTCATACAAGCATAGTACGCGTTCACCTACACGAGTTTAGACTGTGTGCTAGGAACACTCCTCTTTCATACATTTGATCGCCAGTGTCCGAGGTGTGGGTGAAACAGAGGCGCCAGGTCTTTCCTCTATCTTTTTCTTTTTGACAGCTAACTTCAAAATGCAACAATCGTATTACATCTACATTTATTTGATTGGTGAATTTTTAGGTTTATTATCAGAAAAACCTGGGGCCCATTTCTCAAATCTGAAAATTACAATTTTCAAGTGGTTATAATATGACAAGTTGAAAAGAGACTTCCGCTTGTAACTTGTAACTTTCAGTTCTGAGAAATGGACCCCTGGCACCAGTGGCACCTCAGTATCACCAGCCGGCGAAAAAACGGTTCAGAAATCCCTCATTGTTACAGGTCTGTACTTTGTAGTCCTAATGACGTAAAAATATTTACGTGTTCATCAATCTAAGCTTAGTTCCTGAGATTTACGTAGGTCTTGGACGTAATTTATAGGTCTCCATTAGGAAGATTTAACTTGGCTCATAAAATTTCATTTGGTTGCTGTAATTAAATATACAGAATGATTACCCGACCGGCAAAGAAGCATTAGGTATGTTTTGGAGTTCTACTTTAGAGTAGGTAGATCTACAGTAGAACTCTACATAACAAGTTCTTAGCTATAATTAGCGGCACTATGGTTGACAAATTACAAAAATATTTAGTTAAGAAAAGGACGCCTTTTGGGAGCTGTTTTAAATATAATAGAATAGAAATCGGTTATTCTTTTGACTTCCACATGTTAGTTACACTTTTTTATTCTTCTCTGATATTATATGTACTTAAGATTAATGTAAGGTACAACGGGGCAATTTCGACTGGGGGACCAATGCAACTGATCCTTTTTTCCCATGTTTTACAATGTTTCCATTATTAATTATAGTATCCACTGGTTATATGTGGCCCAGTCGGGATTTGTCTCGCTGTACCTTACTTAATTACATAGTGCCTAAATAACATGTGGATAGTTTATAACCCATATTACCCTACCTGTCAGTTACGCTCCAGGGTTTATGTACATTAATTAATGAGACCGCCAGCTAAAATAACAGCATCACGTGTGACTGTCGTCACATAAACAAGCTCACAGTTAAATGTCAATCTACCACCACCCTCGTTAGCCGCGTTTGAAACAGTTTTCAGAGATGCCATTCTGATAACTTGACGAAACTAAGTTAAAGCCAATACCAAGAACGATTTAATAATAGACTGAGCCCATACAAAAAGCGTACCCCTGAAATTTATGTTTTAGGCTTAAAACTAGATGTCGCTATTTCGCAGCCTGAAAGTGACTAAAATCATATTTTCCTCGAATATTTTTGCGTGTTTTTATTTTTTATACGAACAAATGACATATTTCTTTATTTTGAAATCACGATATCACGTCAATACACATTTTGAAAAAAATAAATGTAGGCATCATCAGCACAGTATAATCAATTAATCATACAGTGTAGTTATGATAGTATTTACTAGGTGGCGCTAAAAAATCCTATATAAATAATCCTTGCCATTACCAATAAATAAATTATCATAAATAAGATAAACACAAGAGTTTTGTTATTTTTTCATTAGACTTATATTGACCGGGATATAAACCGTGATTACCTTTTTGATTTTTGTCGAGCTCCCGATATTTCGACGAAAGTGAACGCAGCCGACGCGCGCGAAGGAGGGTAGATCGCGCGCTGTCTATGCAACTTTAACATCCACCCGCCTTCGTCAGTTTTCCGTGATCATGATGCATGCAACTGCGTCGAAATATCGGGAGCTCGACAAAAATCAAAAAGGTAATCACGGTCTATATCCCGGTCAATATAAGTCTAAAGATAAACACAAATAGGCAAGCAAGCATAGTACTTTGGGAGGTTTTGCGGGATGATCTAAGTATTTTTTGCTGCTCGTTCGATAACTACAAGCAAATTCAAAAACTAAACTAAGGACCGTGGTATTTAAGAGAGTATACAATAAAACTAAAAAAATATCCGTATTTACACATGGCAAAGTCTGGAGAGCTAAACGAATTTTATTTTCCAAGATCACGTTTACACTGCACTGAGATTCACCCAAGCTCGCACAATCAAAGCGAACACATTCAGCTGCCGAATTCGGTGAACCTCGCCAAACAAACCGCTCCTAATCTATTTGATATGGTTAGTTGGCGTACAGACTCCGTCACACGTTTTACTAGTCCTTACTTCAAGGATGAAAGTTACGGGACAGGGACTTCATGAGCGTTCAGTTCTAACATGGGCATGAAAATACTTTTTTCTACTTGTCGACTGTAATCTGTCAATTAGGACACCACAGACTAAACTATAAGTGCTAACTTTTCAGTGTTGGATACTCTATGGCAGTTCCGACTCAATTATAATAAGCTCATTATAGTTGACTTTAGTTAACTGTAATAATTTCAAAAATAGAACTTCATACAGTTTCTATACTAATTTGCGATACCTGGCAAATTTTCCTGCATCTGAAACACATTTTTTTTATCTGTCGCGTTATCGGCCAATCAGAGACGGTTATTACAAACAATTGGTTGCTAGTGTAACAGAACAAGCGTCTATGACGAGGAAATTGACTCGTTATTACATATAAAACTTACGGCGAATCAACTTTTCCTTGACCAACTTTTTGGTACATATTTCCTTTGGGATTTCATTGGATATTTTGACAAATAATATCTTTGAAGCTTTATCACATGTTTAGTCACGTCTTCACTCATAAAATTCACTGTTATTTGATGCAAAACAGGTTGGAAAAACATATTTATCAACAAACTACGTTCACATGGACGAAATACTGACACTGACAGTTTTTCGACTGAGTAGCGTTCCAATATTATATCTTGATTTCAATTATAAGTCATAAAAGTTCATAATGATTGTAGTATACTTTCAGGATGTGTTTATTGTAGCATTTAGAAACAAAAATGATATTTTGCCTCAAATTTGATTTACAAAACTAGTTAAAAACCTTTGATAAAGTAATATTTGCATATTTATATTTACCACAATATAAAATGTTTCATTACGTACTAGGAATCAACAAAAGATATCTCCATCTCACTCTAAAACACGTGCAATCATGCAGATGTTACTATTGAGAAGCAAAAACGTACGTGCTGAGAGAATATGGACGTTAAATGTATAAGGCGTACGGCTTAGTAAACAAAGTAGTTATGATCTTTTTTCTTATCGTATCCCAAGTCCCAATTTTGTCCCAGTTATATCCCAAGTCCCAGGTTTGTCCCAGTTATATCCCAGGTATGTCCCAATTATATCCCAGGTTTGTCCCAGTTATATCCCAGGTATGTCCCAGTTATATCCCAAGTCCCA
Source organism: Leguminivora glycinivorella (assembly GCF_023078275.1). NCBI lineage: Eukaryota > Metazoa > Arthropoda > Insecta > Lepidoptera > Tortricidae > Leguminivora > Leguminivora glycinivorella. Next base: position 16,223,334 of record NC_062986.1, on the reverse strand, counting down.
GGTTTGTCCCAGTTATATCCCAGGTTTGTCCCAGTTATATCCCAGGTTTGTCCCAGTTATATCCCAGGTGTGTCCCAAATATGTCTCTTATAGAGAATCTATAAAAGGGTCGGAGCGAGCCGACGCGCGTCATTCTTAAAATATCTACAAGACTAACAGTGTCTCTGGCTTTCGTGTGTTATACTGGTGAGTGAAGTTGTTCTGCTATTATTTCTCTGTTTGTTTTTACTTGGAAATTATTCTAAGTGATTGTAAACTTTGAAATTGTGTTTCTGTTTGATTGTGCGGGGACAATATCGTCGTACAGTTGAACTTGGACCTGTGGTGGAATTGCTTTACCGTCAGTTGTGGGGTTATTTTAGTGTTCTATTTATAGTGTAGTGTTACATTTAAATTAATGTGTATAGTGAAGTTTTCTGTGCTTTGTTTCGTGAGCGCCGTCAAGCAATACAAAGACTGGGTCGATGTATGGCTGGTGCTTGGAGATAAGTCTGTGTTTGGTTTTGTAGGGAGTAATTCTTGCAAAACTAAGCTTAGATTATAGCACGTAAAGGAAACTTCACTCGTTTGTTTAGTTGGTCAGTAAAATAGAATTTAGTAATTTTCTATGGGGTTATTTAGTGAAAGTTATAAGCCAGATCATTGTTTGTGACAGACTGTTGTCCGGCTAAGCGCTTCTTCCCTTACGGTGTCAAATAAGAGGCGTTTAGGGGTCTTTTTGTTCCAAGTGGAGGGCTTGGACGCTTTTCTATACTTACAAAAGCGTATTTTCTCACCGGTCTCAAAGAGTCCAACTGTTAGATGGAAGTGAGGACTTTCACGATTGACGAAAGGCATTAGGAGTAATCCTTGCTCACTGAAGTCGGCAGTATTTGAGGCTGGGGTCCTATATATATATATATTTATTTACTCGGTGTTCTGGTCCATGCTGGCGTTGGTTGCTGGGGATTTCGGTTGTGATCGATCCACATCTAAGTAAAGTTGATCGCAGCTGGGTCTCTCATGTGGCTGGTACTGGTGTGTCCTAGAATACTGGATATATACACGGATAGGGCGATCTACTCTCTGCTACCCTAGCCCGCGGGCAAGAGCAGAGGGGGGGATCAGAACTCAAGCCTATAGGTTGCCTATCTCAGCTTCGCTGGCTGAACTGTACAGTTCTAGTAGGGATACACTTGTACATATTCTGAACTCAAGATCTATGGTAAGTGAAGGTCTGTGTTTCAGATATGTTAGAGTAGGGAAAACGATAGGAATAGGGTAGAGTCACACACTATTTCTATAAAAGTAGAGTTCTTTTATGATTGGTCTTGGAATATAATTGGTCAACGTGTATTGTGGAGAAATAATTTAACTACTACTATTTATATGGTTTAAATGGACTTTAAATGTGGTGTTTACTATCATAAAATATGTGGTAAAACTGGTAATTTATAAAAACTCTTATTACTTAATTTATTTGAGTGAAATTAATAATTGTGGTAGCAATTTCTGATTTTTCGGTGTGGCTGCGGGACACTTAGTGTTGCTAACTAGTTTTTCAAGGTAAATTCTATCAAATTGGCTAGGGAAACAAACTGTCTTTGGAATAAAAGGATTTGTTTGTTATAGGGCCCAGTGGCATGCGAGCGCCGTCCACTGATGGAAAGTCTAAAGCTTAGAAAAGTTTGACTTACTTATTTCTTATAAAAGTTAGCAACTGCTCGGTGTTTCGATAAAACATTAGAAAGATCGAGAAGTTATGGTCTATTAGCAGTATTGGGGAACGGGGGGTTTAGCTAGGGACAAGAAACAAAACAAAAAGGGGGGGTTAGTTAGTAGATAGATAGCCCTTCTGGCTTGGCATAGGACTCTCAATAAAGCAGTTTGATTGAGATTAAGGATCCTATTCCGCAACGCAAGTTCGTACCCAAGCCAGGATCACTAATAGAGCGTAGCGGTTGTTTTCCAAAATAATTTTTAATATCTATTTCATGTATGTTTCACTCACTAACTTTTATTTTAAAATTTCTTCATTACGTCATTAATTTTCTCACAAATAACTTTATAGGCCTAAATCTGATAAAATACTCTTCTATAACACTATGTTATTATGCTACAATAACCTTTATTCTTCTTTAAAATATAAATAAATAAAATTTTAAATATTAGTCAAAAATACAGCTGATACTCATTAAAGGATCTGTGTTATTGCGGATCACATCGAAGGGTTCTACTTATTCACGCTAGACGATCACAAGGCCAAATTTACGGGGTATATTTAATGGGGGGACAAGTAAGTAAGTAAATAAGTAAGGTGAGCGGAGGTTTAGTTACACTAGGTAATTCGATGTTGATACAACCGTGAACGACTCTATTAACATTAATTTTAACTTGCATGAATGATGATATTTCCGTCCATTGATGATGAAGATGATGACTCGTAGAAAAAGTATTGAATATGTATACAATAGTGATATAATTAAGCTTTTCACTCTCGTTTCGTGCTTAAACATGGTACTCGACTGAAAAGCTTTGTATCATATCACGATTGTATAAAATACTATTAAGTACTGACATTTTGTAATACGATAAAGAATATGTTATACTTACCCCTAAACCGATATAAATAATCTGTAGTAAGGTACAGCGGGACAAATCTCGACTGGGGGGCAAATGTAACCGGTCCATTTTTTCCATGTTTTACAATGTTTGCATTATTAAATAGAGTGTCCACCGGTTATATATGGCAGGCGTATTCAGTGGATACATGTAGAACACACCATAGTGTAATAATGGAAAAAATGGTTTAGTTACAATTAACAACCAGTCGAGATTTGCCCCGCTATACCTTACTTTATTTCGGTACCTATTAGTTTGTTTAGTCAACTTAGTTTTTTTTTTGTCAATTTATTAGTAGTCTTCATTCGTCACTTTCGTTGATAATCTTTGTCGTCTTTGATCATGAGTTTTTAGTTTATTAGGGTTCCGTACCAAAAAAAGTAAAGGAACCCTTATAGCACCGCTTTGTCCGTCTGTCTGTCTGTCCGTCTGTCACATTACTAAATATCTCGAGAACTACTTATGCTATCCATCTGAAATTTTTAATAGGTATGAACAAACATTGTCAACCTCTACAAATTGATGGTATTTTTTTTTTTAATTAATTAATATTAATTATAGAAAATGGCCAAAATGAAAGGGGGGCAAAGTGTAAATGTCAAGTTACTAGGTCAAGTGGGGTATCGTTAGAAAGAGCTCAAACTGTACATATCAAAACTATTTTGCAGTGGAAAAAAAAGAATTATGAAGGATAATGTAAAACCGATTTGACCGGTTTTTTCTTATTTCGACCCATTCGTGTAGTAAAATTTTCACACAAAATTATTCTAAATTTCCGCGGCTTGAAAAATGATTTAAGTAGGTAGTTCAAAGAATTGTTAAAAATAAAAAGGAACCTACAGATTATTCAGTCCCGTAACCCGTAACTGTAAAATTCTACAAATTAAAGGCGTTGATGAACGAAAAGGTGAAATCTCAAGACAAATCAAGATGAGTAAAGTCGCATAACCACGCTTCCGTTAATATGCGATCTATTTCCAGCGGGTCGCACTAATGACCACGTAAATAGTGTGGCTAAAACAGGACTTTCCGATTTAAACGGACAGCTGGAGAGCAAGCAAGTGGTCTGACTTGACGCATGTTTTTAATATGTTAAACTAGTGAAAATATGGCTATAACAGGACTTTCAGATTTAGGGCCGGTTGCATCAAACCGTCTGTCACCGTTAAAGCGTTCGTTCAATGTTATTTTGTATGGGAAGTTCCATAGACGTCTGCTGCGTGACGAAGATGTGTCTGTCAAATGCGGTTGATGCAACTGGCCCTTACAGGGAAATTGGGCGTTAATCGTTTCGGAATCGGAATATTAATCGTTTTTTTTTCAGTAGTTATCTAATTTTGTCATCCTAATAAAAAAACCGCTGGGCTAATAAGTAGTGATAAGTAGTACATTGTGTATTAAGGGCGGAAAGTGAAGGATTGCGAACGAGAGGCTGTTTGAATTCCGACGCCGAAGGCGGAGGGCTTTAATAACTCGAGTTTGTAATCCTTCAGCCGCCCGTGATATAGGTACACAATGTTTTTCGACACACTCGCGAAGTAATAACTAAATTATAAATTAAATTTATCGAAATACCTACGCTGACATTTCGAACATTCGTCCGTCATCTTGTAATTTTTGACAGGTCGTGGAAAGCCCCACCCAGGTATTAACATTACCGCCCTAGGACGAGAAGGTAGCTCATTATGTATCAGGATGCAGGCATTATTAACACCGTTTACGAGCGAATGTGATGAAAATTAATTTAAAAAAAACCTGATTATCCCTCACAACAGTAAATATACTTTTACAATCTAAATGGGAAACATATTTATATTTTCATGATTATAGCACATTATACTTACTTGGCGGTTCTTGACCTATATTTAAACTTCATGTTTTCATGAATGAACTTTTACTGACAATGAGGTAGATAAGACTCTATTTTTCTTATTATGAATTTCGGTAACTAATCATAAATAGGTAATTCTTGAATTTGATTAAATTTGACGACTTACCTTGATCCATGGTGAGCGCGTGCGACGCCACAACTAGGCCAATAAGGATCGAGGCCCTCATGGCGGGAGACGCCATGATTACCTAAAAAATAATTCACAAATTTTAGCCAAAAGCAAGAAAGTTCATAGGAGATGCAGAAGAATTGAATATAGAAATTTAATACAAAAATTCCAGAAAAGTAAGAGGGAGGGGGATTTTTAAATTTTTGACAAAGCTATTCTTAAAAAAGATTTCCGCAAACCTAATAACTTTTGATAACTTACCTACCGTTGACTTTAAAGTGAACACTACTATAACCACAAAAAACGCAAAAAAAGTTTATTTCTGAGCGGGAACTACCATCAAATAAATAAGATACCTAGAAACAAAAAACATCATCATCTATAAAGAAAATCGTGATCATTAATCAGATCTACTACTTCCGACGAGATAATTAATTGCCAATTCAATGCAAAGTTACTTGAAACAAGCCTTGCTTGCTAGCTTGAGCTAGTCAGCTCATGATTATGACACAAATTTATATAGTATTAGGATATTTAGCTAGGTTTTTCAAAAGTAATATGTGAAATAGGAACCTAAACAGTTTGAAGAGAAAGATACAATATTTTTTACAATCTAAGCAAAAACGAAGGTCTTTTTAGCTTTTTGCAAAAATGAAAGTACATAAGTAATTTATGTACCTACATAATACTAAGCAAATGCTTCCAAAATAAAAAATGATCTTAATGAAAATATGCATTTAAATCATAATTGTTTCTATACAAAAAATATAATACATATAATAATTAAACAGTTTTATAATTATACAGACAATACATTTATGTAGATAAATGATGTGATCAATTCATGAAGTTTCACACAATTAGTCTTTATGAATGTATCTTACTGGGCTTCACTATCAGCTGTTAAGACACAGTTCATTGACCCTTGCAAATCGTTCGTTGAGATACTAATATTCCAGTTTTTAAGAATTGTTTACATTTCTTCAATAGATATAAAGCTTTAAGACCAAATTAAATTATTTCATAGGAAATATTTTAATTTGTGTTTTTTTTTAGTAGACACACTACTTATTTCAGTTTATAGATATAAAGCTTATTGTGAATTTCTATTATCACGCTTATTGTGAATTTCTATGACTTGTATAACTACATGTTATAATTAAAATACTGAATATTTGCACCATGACCTGTTTTTACTGCTCCCGTGTACAATCAAAATAACTATTATTAATAAGTTATAATTATACCAAAACAAATTGTAATAAATAACAAAGATAAAGCTAAACTTCATCATTTCTATAAGTTATAAAAGTTTTTACAATCCGTCTAAAACTAAGCAAACTCTACACCATTTTAAACGAAACTGTACCTATCATTGTAAAATATATGAAAAGTTAGCTTAAGTAGTATGCCCTAATTTGGTAAACTCTTATAGGCGCAAAATATACCTAATTATGTGATACAATTATCAACAAATTTTAATTTCTTGCATAAATGGGGCCGGATTTCCCCTTGGCCCAAAAAACCCTAGCCTAGGGGCCACGGGCAATGGTTTTTAGATGAAGAGACCTCAATAATTTAGGGGAACCCCTGGATTTCTCAAGGCACTAGTTCTCTAATTCGGGCCCAGGCCTGTGCAAAGAGCAACCGATTTTCATATAAGTACAGCAATCATCGCCAAAATAAATACAATTAGGTAATTGTAATATAATACAATGTTGCAAAACGTTTTGATTAGACCTCGCTTATCTGTTCTAAAAGCGACTTCCGAATAAGTATGATAATGATAACTTCGATGCCAAAATTGCCAAATGAGAGCTTGTGAGCTAATTCGATTCAGGGGTGGATCAGTCACTAGGTTTTTTTTTTTTTTCAGCCACGTTACCTAGGGAAGCAGCAATGGGAGTGTGTTTAGTGAAACGTTCCACTTTGTCGGTTACCATTAAAGTGAGATTTACTTGTATCTTTATATGAATAATCTGACAAAGCGGCTTCATAGGCATCGACAAAGTGAGACGTTTTCCGTGCACATTCACAAATAATATTACCAGTTCTACTACCCTACTACTGTCGGGTACCGTAGTACTAGTTACTACCACTACCCACTACCCGGGCTAAATGCTTAAATAAATGTAACCATGGCAACAAGTAAAACCACAGAACTATATTTAGATAGAAGAAACAAGTTCATCTATTTGTATAGGGGCCGAGCGTGTCAAATTTTGTACTGACAAAGTTGTTTCTTGCCTGTAATTTTAAATATGTCTCAGGCTCTTGATTGTTCATAATTTTTGTGTTGTTGCAATTGAATATCACGTAACGAGGCATTTTTTATGTTTTGATTGACTTCAACTTACAAAAATTGACGCCCGAAAGCTGCAAGCTGCGATTAAAGACGGACAACTCAGTGGATTTCACTGAGTTCATTTGACACGCTAAGTAGATAGGTTTGCTTGATCTATGGTATATAGGACATCTGTGAGTAAAACAAACCCAGACACTGCAATTCCGACTAGGTAATGTCTCACTACCTACTGCTGAAACTGCTGAAACTGCTGAGAGCTTACTTCGAATACCAAAAATTGCGTGAATTTCCCGCAATTATTTCGAAATTCTGACGAATTTAGTTCAATTCAGATTCACATAAATATGGGCATATCGAATAGACAACATATAGTAATTTAATTAAAAATGTACACGCCTATTTATTTTAAAAGTGCCTATCATATGAAATACCAACTCTGGACGCAGCACGCCTATATTTTATTTAAATTAGCCGCATTTCCTACTGACAAAATCGCTATGCCAGAGTATAAGAACAAACTGTACTACAACTATTGCTAAACTCAAACTAAAAAATATGGTACAATAATGTCATCTTAATATCATTCTTAATTCAATTTTCAGGTCAAGTTTGAACTTACCGGTACCGAAAGCGCGCACAGTCCGCGCGTCACTTGTTCGCGGTGCCACGCGTGCGCACAAGCGTAGCGCTCTTCGACCGTCCACTGACTGACTCGAGCGCATGCCGCCTTATTTGGGTCATACGGGCTGGAAAACAAAACTCCTAATTTGTTATTTTGGTTGCGAATACAGCGCTCGGTAATCTGGCACCTGAAATTTACCGGTTTGACGGATTATAGAACTACCGGATCATTTGCCGCCTTTGGATTGGTTTGTCTCTTCAACATGCACTAGACTCGACCTGACTCAGGGACAACATTGCTTAAAGCTAAGCAGGCAATTTGTAAAATTCAGTACGCGGACGTCCGTCGTAAAACGACCGCGACCGCGACCGAACGTGTGCACGAACAAAACATCCAGAGAGCCAGATTTCGATCGGACGTCCGTGCGCTCAAGGCCACGTCCGCGTCCGTCGACCGATAGTTTGCACGGTTATGTGTATTTCCATTGTCCAGATTCCCGTCCGCGGTCGATTTACGACGGACGTCCGCGTAGCATGTCCCTACCTTAAGGCAACAGTCGCAAACCGCATAAAAGCTCTACAGAACAATAAATTGGAGTTTCGAGTAAAAAAATATCGCATAAGAAATACACCGTTGGCCACTGAATTTCACGAAGTTCTTTGGTCGGACGGAGATGACTTCATGCTTGGCTTATCTCGTAATCTAATGACGACTTCAGATTTTCCCTTAATGGCTTATTGATGTTCGTGGCCGAAAGCTAAATCGATGTTTGTGATGCCAGTCAATAATAGAAGGATAAGGAACAGTAGATGCTCAGATGCTCCGTGACTGGAGTAAATATTTTAGTAAGTTGTATTGTGACTCTATTGTATTTCAACAAGTTATACCTACTCTAATTATAACAATTAGGTACCAGACTACTAACTACCCAGGATTTTAATGAACAACCAGGTATAAAGAAAAGATCTTAACAAAACAATAATCTCTATCACAAATAAATTTCATATATATACAAGTACCTATAGTGTTTTTATGCTATAGGAGGCAAAAGAACAGACAGGTTGCCATGGTAAGCGATCACTGCCGCCCATGGACAAAAGAAACACCAGAAGTGTTGCAGCCATTGGAGGTGTAACACAAAATGTTTCATTCGTTACGGAACGTAAACGCGAGACACTCAGTGAACTTTTTTTTAAGTTGAAATATTTGTTATCTTAACATGAATTTAGGGCAACTGTAATAGTGAATATTATCTTCATCAAAAACACATTAAAATAATACCTAACTGCCACTTTTAGGTACCTAAATACTCTGTTCTGGAGCAGAGTAGGCAGAGTAAATCGTCCTAGTAGAGATAATAGGTATGTCAAATTGCGAAATCTTGCCAAAAATTTGAAAAAGTCAGGAAAATTTTACAAGAAATGAACTCTCATTTTAGAAATTGAGCAACTTCTGAGATCGTAAGTTAGCCGGCACCTAGATCAAGGACTCTAGACCTATATACCTAGTTATTTCTATAAGTACCCAGGTACTCTAATACTCTTCGTGATTGCCAGATAGGTAGGTTGTTGTACCTTTTGTTTGCTTCAGCAACGAAAGCAGCTCAAGAGATAGAAGGCATGGAAGCTCAATCTGCAAAAACAACATACCTATACCCTATACCTACCTAGAGAAGTATAGGCTGTCTGTACGCTGGAACTTAGCATAAGTTACATAAGAATCATATACGTACCAAATCTTTTCCAAATCACTTTTTGCAAACACACTTTGTTCCAATTATTCCGGATGAAAACTTTCATGGAAGACATCAAGTAATTCGTAAAACATACCTACATTACTCCTTGCTGGATTACTCCTTATTTTTCAGTTTTTTAACCGCCTTCCAAATCTCAAGGGAAGGGGTTCTCAATTCGTCTGTATGTTTTTTTTTTTTATGTTTGTTCTCGATATCTCCGTCGTTACTGGACCAATTTTGAAATATTTTTTTGATTGAATGTATATGCATACAGATTGGTCCCATTTTTCTCAGAACCGAGTTCTGGTGGTGGGATCCTGGAGAAATCGAGGAAACTCCTCAAATCTGAAAGGCATACATATGGTGATTTTTGTATTTTTAAAGGAACAGCATGCATTTACGTACGGAACAGTGACATTTGGTGCAGTGGAACTCCTGATGATGGTCAGAATGGAACTCCTCAAATCTGAACGGCACACTTATAGTGACTTTGGTATTTTTATAAGAACAGCATACACTTACGCCCAGAACAGTGACATTTGGTGCAGTGGAACTGCTGATGATGGTCAGAACGGAACTCCTCAAATCTGAACGGCACACTTATAGTGACTTTGATATTTTTATAAGAACAGCATGCACTTACGTCCAGAACAGTGACATTTGGTGCAGTGGAACTGCTGATAAAGAGTGAGCCGCCCCTGGTTAGAGTTCCGTTCTGATAATCATTCTCATCTGTAAGTACTTCAGAATCATCCAAATTTCAAAATTGGTTCAGAAATAACGGAGATATTGAATAACAAACATTAAAAAATATACAGACGAATTGATAACATAATCCAACATTTGAAAGTATTATCACCAGAACCCCAAAGGAAGGCGGTTTTTTTTTTCTTAAAAATTATTCACTACCTGTTTCATGTACTGTTTTGCCTCATTTTCTTGTGGTTTATCGGATGTGATGTTACTTATTGTAGCAGAGTATGCTTCTATGCAGAGGATCTGGTGATAGTGGCTAGGCAAGAACTACTGGGTCGGTCACAATAAAACTCCAATACTCACATGAAGTAAAATAATATATTGCTCAGAATATATATCTACTTATGGTCGTCAACAATAAACACAGCAATTACAGACGGGATTAACTTAATTAAATATTAAGTACTTAGCTCTTAAAATAGGTAGCGGCCATGACGAGGCGATCAAGGAAGAGAGCGAATCAGTTTGACAGGCGGTCAGTGTTGCCAGAGTTGAGAATACATGCTCCAACACTTCCCCTTATTCTCAATATTGGCAACATTCATATTCACAAAATAAAACAGTATATAAAAAATATGAAGTTACATGCCAACAAAATCTACAACACATGTGTATGCATTCATGTACAATACAAATTAAATAGCAGGCTAAACATAAACATTATTTCAAAATTTCAGTTTCAGACCCATGCTTACTAATTAAATTTAAACCTTTCATATTAATGTATTATGTTTTGTTATGCATAATGGCTTAGTAAGTATATCGGCTGTCATTTCACTTGTAGGCAAATATTTTAGTTATACAATGCTGTTTATCAATTATTACACACAGGAAATTCTAAAATACAATTCTTTCGCTACATCACTAATAGCTAAATATAAATATCTTAAGACACACTTTACAGCTATCCAGTGACTTTTATCAAAGTTACACAAATATTGACTTAGCTGACTACAGCTGAAAGTAATATCAGGCCTTGTACATACAGAAAGATACATAAGACAGCCGACCAATTGCCTATAATTATAAATATTATCATCTAATGGCTCAGTGTCTGTTTTTAGTTTACTGTTTGGTACTAAAGGTGTGGATACAGTTTTACATTCCATCATATTGAATTTCTTAAGCAATTTGCGAATATATTCAGATTGATCTAAAATTAATACATCTGTACTTCTAGTGACACGCATACCTAAACAGCTTGTTAATTTACCTAAATGTTTTACATTAAAATTTTGCTGTAACAAATTATACAATTGTGTTGTGTCACATGTAGAGAAAATGTAAAAATCGTCCACATAGAGAGCTATAATGGTAAGATCCTTATCACACTTGCGTATATAAACACAGGGTTCATTTTTGCTCTGTATATAACCATTTGTAGAGAGCAAATCATGAACCTTCAGGTTCCACATGCGACTGGCCTGTTTAAGCCCATATATGCTCTTTTGCAATAAACAAACCTTTCGTTCATCAGACACAAAACCCTTAGGCTGCTCCATATAGATCCTCTCATTCAAGTCGCCATTCAGAAATGCCGTGGTGACATCAATATGCTCTATGGACATATTATATTCATGAGCCAATGAGAATAGAATACGCATCGTTGAATGACGCACGACAGGAGAGAATGTATCTGTATAATCTATACCTTCTTTTTGTGTAAAGCCGCGAGCAACTAAGCGAGCTTTAAATCTATCAAATTTACCCAAATTTACCCGATGTGTCATGTTTAAGTTTATAAACCCACTTGCACTTAATGACATTCACGTCAGTGGGCCTATCAACCAACTGCCACACATTGTTTTCAATTAATGAATTATATTCCATTTCCATTGACTTTTTCCATTCATCAGAATTACATGACGCTACTGCCTCTTCATAAGTTTGAGGTTCATCTAATATAGAGCTGGCAAACATACCCAATTCGTAGTCACCAAACCTGGTCGGTGGTTTACGAGTCTCTCGAACAGGGCGGTCGCTGACGGTTACAGGTCCTCCTGAACTAGTAGCGCCTTCCCCTCGAACTGCAGTGTCGCTAGCGGGCAGGGGCTCCGGAAGCAGCTCCGCATCACGTGACTGCTGCTCAGAAGAGGTATCTTCCTCTCCATTGATGTCTTTGCCAGACTCGTCATCTGTAAAATCATAAGAAAAATTATTAGAATTATTCTGTTCATCATGACTTGACTCTCCTGCCCCTCCTCCCCTCCATTTGGGTTTTGACTAGAATTTACATTTGACTGACTAGACTCTAAATCATTATCTAAAATTTGATCATTATTTATATCATTAGAGAAATTCATATTCATAGTTCCATTCAATTTATTAAAATATTCCTCAGAAGGTAACATCACTTGATCAATAAAATTATCATTTTTATTCAAGTCATTTTTAAAATTCTTATAAAACTTATTCTCTAAAAAGTCTACATTCCTTGATAAAATAGCCTTAGTGGGATTTGATGGCTCTACAAGTCTGTATCCCTTTGTAGTCTCTGAATAACCAACAAAAATACACATTTTTGACTTAGCTGACAACTTACTAGTACGAGTAGGCTCCGGCAACAGAGAAAATGCAATGCAACCAAACACACGAAGGTGTCCAAGATCAACAGTGTGTCCGGACCAAACCTCCTCAGGCAACTGTCCTGCCAATGCCCGGGTAGGGCTGCGATTCTTGAGGTAAATAGCTGCCATGACAGCCTCGCCCCAAAATCGATTACAGAGACCTGCCTGTATTAGCATGCACCTTGCTTTCTCCAAAATTACCCTGCGCTCAAAAGCGCCATTCTGCGGAGCACCATACGGTACTGTCAGATGGTGAAATATGCCCTCCTTCGCTAAAAAATTTCTAAAAGCGGCATTACAATACTCACCACCATTGTCAGAGCGTAAACACTTTATCTGCAAACCAGTCTGCTTCTCAACTACATTTTTAAAATTAATAAAACAAGACATTACCTCGGACTTATTTTTCATTAAATATCCAAAAGTCTTCCTAGAGTAGTCATCAGTAAGGGTCAAGAGGTAACGCGCACCACCCCAGCTGTCATCACTCATAGGGCCGCAGACATCGGAATGCACCAGCTCGAGAAGCTTGCCAGCACGCTTAGCTCCATCCTTCGGGTAAGCCTTGGCCACAGGCTTCCCCTTAAGACACGCGACGCACTGTTGTATGCCGTCATCGCCCATCTGAAAAGAAACACCACGTGCAGCACTCTCTCTCATCACACGCATTCCATTCAAACCAATATGACCCAATCTCGAGTGCCATAAAGATGCTTTCTTTGCATCTGAGACAGCCAACTTTGCAGTCTGTGATCTCTGCACTTCATGTAGAGTAGCCATCGACTGCTCCTTTGCACAAATACCTCGTAAACGGTACACACCCTTACATAAATCAGCTGACATAACAGGTTTGCCTTCTAAAGTACAGTGTTCATACATAAAACAGCCATCATTTTTAAAAACCACAGTATAACCCTTTTCACACATTTTACTTACAGACAGCAAATTTTCAGATAAATGAGGCACATACATCACATTCTTAATCACCTTTACAGAATTATTAATGCTTACATGAACATCTCCAACACCACAGCCCTCTAATTTGGAAGATTTATCAGCACAATTTATATTAATTTTTGAATCCTTTAAATTATCAAACACATTACAATTATTCACCATGTGAGAAGTTGTACCACTATCCACAATAAAGTCCAAGTCCACAACTGTCTCTTCGCTAACTGCCATGAACGTCAAAACAACCAGAGTTTTCTCTTTGTGATTTTCCTTCTTATTCTGTCTCTTCAGCTTGAAGCACCTGGATTGAGTGTGTCCTGGTCTGTGGCAATAGTGGCAAACAATCTTTCTTCTAAAGTTGTTGCTGACTGCGAATGCGCTATTCCCATTTAAATCAGCGCTTGTTTTTCTGAAATCTTCCTGGAGGAGCCTGGCTCTAACTACTTCAGAAGTTAGTGTATTTGACACTGAAGCCGTTCCCAGTGCAGATACTAAAGTGTCATATTCCTGCGGGAGACCTGCGAGAAGTATCTCCGCTATCTCTCCATCTTCAATAGTTTTACCAATGTCTGCTAATTGGGAAACCATAGTAAAAACAGTATCTATATATGATGTCATGCTGTTACACTGTGATAGTTCAATGCGATGTAATCGACGCAGCAAGCTAACCCGTCGAAATAAGCCTTTGTCCTCATAAACAGAGCTTAATTTCTTCCATGCCTCTTTTGCTGTCTCAATGCCATGTAGCAATTGAAAAAGTGTGGGTTTCAGGCTCAACGAAATTCTCGCCAAGGCTCGCTGACCTTTAGTTACATCCGTGTCTGTTCCTTCCACACACGGCCAAAGCCCTTCTAGAATGAGGGCATTCTTGCACATAAATTTCCACGTCGTAAAATTTGAGACGCCATCTAGTTTCTCGATGAGTGTGCCACTGCCGCTGAATGTCGAAGGAGGAGAATGTTCCATCTTGAATTGTGACGAATGAACAATGAGCAATGACCACGTTGTCGTTTTTAGGTTATGTGAGATCTTGACTTCGAAATTTGACCGACCAAAAAATAGCGTTCTGCCTTTTCTATTTATTGTTGAAGCGAGTTAAAAATGAAAGCCACAACCTGCGCCCATAAACTGTAGCAGAGTATGCTTCTATGCAGAGGATCTGGTGATAGTGGCTAGGCAAGAACTACTGGGTCGGTCACAATAAAACTCCAATACTCACATGAAGTAAAATAATATATTGCTCAGAATATATATCTACTTATGGTCGTCAACAATAAACACAGCAATTACAGACGGGATTAACTTAATTAAATATTAAGTACTTAGCTCTTAAAATAGGTAGCGGCCATGACGAGGCGATCAAGGAAGAGAGCGAATCAGTTTGACAGGCGGTCAGTGTTGCCAGAGTTGAGAATACATGCTCCAACACTTATAATATAAATATCTTTCACTAAAATCACCTCTCGGGGATATAAAAATGTGAAATGTGTAAATAAATAATATGTATACGATTTACACATGACGTATGTAATGACAACACTGTCAAACGTAAGAAAGTAAGGCTCCCCACAGACAGTCTTAAAATAGGAAAAAATATTGTTGAGTAATAAAAATACACGACACTAAACTAGTTATACTTCCGTAACTAAACTTTTCTATAAAATTTCTACAAAAAGTTACAAACAAGTTTAGTCAAAAACAAAAGCGAAATTGCTAAAAAAAAATTAAGCTTGGCGCCCTAGTCTAGTTACCAGCAATGAAAAATAAATGATTTGTTACTTCCGTTATGTCATAATCATTTAATGCAATGAAAAATTAATAATAAGTTATCAAATTGTACGTAGTTATTTAAATGAACAAAACAAGTATTTAATATATTATAATTATGACTTCAATCCATTTCCTCTTGTCTATGGCACAAAAAAGAACAACTATGTAGATCTGGCAACAAAATTCTAGATTGGCTATAGTCGCTAATTTTTGACGTGATAACGTCTAATAACTCGTTACTACGGGCAGCATGCACGAAAAAGATGACGTCATTGTCCCGTTTCGCAATATAGTTTTTGCGCCATCTATTGGCGCGCGTTGGAACTAAGCGGCTGATCAATGCGCTCGGTATGGTTATAGCGTGTGGCCTGAGTAAAGCACCACAGCTGGGACAGATGGCGCGCCCGTGTGTTGTTCTCGTTAAGCTGAGTTTAGACCAGCAAGTTATTGCTGCAAGTTTTGAGACGCAACTATAGGTAAGAGTGAGTGGCAAATATCTGCATCTCTTTCTAGCATATACTTCTGTCTCAAAACTTGCAGCAGCGCCACAGAGATGGGCAAATCGTAATCGATTCCGGATTACACGATTACTTGATTTTACTTTGTAATCCACTACTGGGTGTCAGATTACTTGTAATGTAATCAAGTGAAACGGTAAATTACCATTACATATAAAGGAATCACTAATCATCTCTATTACCAATAATTCGGAATCATAGTCGATTCAAAATAACTGAAATTATTGACTTGATTACTTTCAGATTACAAATATGTAGTACCTCAGATTGCTGACTGTCACTTTGACACAAAAGTCATCATGGGTGTCGTAAAATAGGTTTTAAGGGTGCTGATTCCAAAATTAATGACCAATTTGGAATCTGACATTGCTGACTGTCACTTTGACACAAAAGTCGTCATGGGTGTCGTAAAATAGGTTTTAGGGGGTGCTGATTCCAAAATGAATGACCAATGTGGAATCTGACATTGCTGACTGTCACTTTGACACAAAAGTCGTCATGGGTGTCGTAAAATAGGTTTTAGGGAGTGCTGATTCCAAAATTAATGAACAATGTGGAATCTGACATTGCTGACTGTCACTTTGACACAAAAGTCGTCATGGGTGTCGTAAAATAGGTTTTAGGGGTGCTGATTCCAAAATTAATGACCAATTTGGAACCTGACATTGCTGACTGTCACTTTGACACAAAAGTCGTCATGGGTATCGTAAAATAGGTTTTAGGGGGTGCTGATTCCAAAATGAATGATTAATGTGGAATCTGACATTGCTGACTGTCACTTTGACACAAAAGTCGTCATGGGTGTCGTAAAATAGGTTTTAGGGAGTGCTGATTCCAAAATTAATGAACAATGTGGAATCTGACATTGCTGACTGTCACTTTGACACAAAAGTCGTCATGGGTGTCGTAAAATAGGTTTTAGGGGGTGCTGATTACAAAATTAATGACCAATGTGGAATCTGACATTGCTGACTGTCACTTTGACACAAAAGTCATCATGGGTGTCGTAAAATAGGTTTTAGGGAGTGCTGATTCCAAAATTAATGAACAATGTGGAATCTGACATTGCTGACTGTCACTTTGACACAAAAGTCGTCATGGGTGTCGTAAAATAGGTTTTAGGGGGTGCTGATTCCAAAATTAATAACCAATTTGGAATCTGACATTGCTGACTGTCACTTTGACACAAAAGTCGTCACGGGTGTCGTAAAATGGGTTTTAGAGGGTGCTGATTCCAAAATTAATGAACAATGTGGAATCTGACATTGCTGACTGTTACTTTGACACAAAAGTCATCATGGGTTTGTTATATAAACTTTTTCTTCTCCATTAATATTTACTGAGATATTAGGGTTCTAAGATTAGTAAATGGCACTAGCACTTTAATAGAATTAACGCGTGTCTCGCAAACGGTCTAGGATACAAAATGACGACTTTTATATAGGTATAAGTTAAGTTCGTTAGGTATCTTCAAACGGCCGAAGGCTCCTATTCTGTGCAGTTTCTGTAATAAGCGGGGCTCCGTCGATATCGCTTTCTGTCTCTGGCGCCTTAGTAATGCTACGGGAAAATTTTGCAACTTTGCACCACTCTAACTCCTAAATTAGTAGGTTTTAAAAAAACTTTAATTTATAAAAGATGCTTATTTTAATGCATTCTTTCTAATAAAAACAAAACACTATGCTAGAAAGAGTGCAGAGGAAGTTCTGTAGGCACATTTACAAACGACTGTACGGATATTACCCATATATGTATCCATCTCTATTCGTAACAGGAATGGTTGGTCTTCAAACTCTAGAAACCAGACGGAAACTGCTGCATATTATGCATTACCGCCAACTGTTTCACCATAGAGTAGATGACGCATCCGTGCTTGAGAGAATGGGGCTGCAAGTGCCAAGAGCGAATGTGGTGGTTGGCATGCCGGGCGCGGTGCCGGCGCGGCGGCGGCGGCGCCTGTTCGCGGCGGCCGGCGCACCGCTCGAGCCCGAGCTGCTCTTAACCGCATCATGTTGGAGACAGACGATATTGACATATTTGCTGATAGTGTTGGTGTGTTTTACAGAAAACTCTTAAGGTTCATAGATTCTACACTCCTTAGGTGATTAATGTAATAACCATAGTTTAACTTTTAAGTGTGTTTGCTTTTATTTATGTCAATTTAACATGTACATAATTATATTACCACATAAGTGCTTTGGTGAAATACTGTTAACTTTTGTGTATTTTAAATAAATAAATAAATAAAAAAACGTGAAAAAAGTCCCAGAATCGGGCCCCTTTTGCTATACTCTGACCGCCCCTGTCTATACTACTGTAATGTTTGACGTTATCACGTTAAACTACCGTCTGTAAACCGACTTTACAGACAACCAATTTTTTTTTTAAGTTTGAGTGATTTGTCTGCAATCGTAAATGTCATAGCATTTTTGAGCTCATTATTATACCAGAATGGCAGAAAATAGAGAAGAAATTTTAGCAAACTTCCAGGTGAATACGCTATTTATATCTAAATTCACAATAATCAGTAACTAAAACTTGACTATGTTCGTTGTGGTCAGGTTATGTGATTAACAACAACAGTGACTGTGAATTCTTCTTTATCTCTTTGTGCTTTTCTCGTTTCCTAATATTTTTCAATTGTAATTCTACTATTATTGTCTTTAGACTGCTAACTTTCGATAGGGTTCGATTTAAAATCTGATAGAAGTAAGTTTGTGGTGAAATGTTAAATTTTTTTGTTTTCCATAATCGTAACGAAAATGCTTATTACTGGTTGTTTCCACAAGGTTGATTTGCTCGTAACTGCGTATCGTAATTGTAGTTACCATATCTTTAAGGCAACACGTCTGTTTTGCACATTTCCTTCTAACTTCCTTTGTGTTCTTTGTTGTGGTTTACATATTTGTTTGTTTGTAGGGAATAACAGCAATAGAAGATGTTGCAGAGGCGATATATCACTTGGACGAAGCAAACTGGGACTTACTTGTAAGTTAATATTTATTTACACATGCAGCAATCCAATTTCAAATAGTTGTATGAGGATTTTTAACTTATAAAGTATAATTCTTTGATAAAATTTGAGTTAAAATATGGCATTCTGGTGCAAAGAAATCACCATGGCATACCTATTCACACATTAAAAAAAAAAAATTATTTTTATTTACTGGAGAAGTCTCCTTATGGTAAATTAATAATTATTAATTGTACAAAAGTGTGGTAGTGCAAGTTTTCTAGAATTCCAAACATGTAGAACAGTTTGATGACTGGCCGTACAGTTAAAAACTTGCCAATACTCCTGGAATTTTGATTTGTCAAAATACAAAGGAATAAAAGAGCCTGTATCTATTTAATCTAAAGTATTTAGTTGCCTTAAACAATGTTCTGTATTTCTATCTCCTGATATGTATACAGGCACCACTTTTACAAGTTGGATTGGTGCATTGCTTCCAGAAATCTTTGTACCAAAGCTTTGTTTTTTAAGATAATTCATATTCTGAGTTTGTGTTGAAATGTTTGATTTCAATAGATTGCATGACTAAGATCTCTATCAATAATCTATCATCTAACTAAGGCTCTTGGACACACGAAAGTCCCCATATGGAAAACAACATACACAAATACCACAGAACTAGATTTAGATAGATGAAACAAGTTCTTTTATTTGTATAGCGGCCGAGCGTGTCAGCTTTTGTACTGAAGTTGTTACTTGCCTGTGATTTTAAATATGTCTCAGGCCCTTGAGTGTTTATAATTTTTATGTGGTTGCAATTAAATATCATGTAACAAGACATTTTTTTTATGTTTTTGTTGACTTCAACTTACAAAAATTGACACCCGAAAGCTGAAAGCTGCAAAAGACGGACAACTCAGTGGATTTTACTGAGTTCATTTGACACCCTAATTAGATACATTTGCATACAATATAAAGAGTATTTTGTTCCTTAGTGTGTAGTCACAATAATACTTACATTAACTAATTACCCTTAATGGGATTAGAAAACAGTACCTTAAACTTCTCAGACTTGTGACTGTTGTCATCTATCCTTCTTAGTAAATAAAAGGTAAATTATTCTTATTGGTAGTAGAAATTATAACAATACAGCTTAAAGATTCAAATATAATTTAAGAACCAAGAAAAACACAATCATTGTGAGAAGAATCTACAGAAAAGGCCCTCACTTTGCCATACCAGGTATAACATTCAGGTAGCTTCCTAAGATAAAACCCATGACTGATTTTTGCTGTTGCATATTGAAACTCTTTTAAGGCTGCTTTCAAAATAATGTAAAATTGATAGTTTTAGTCAGTGAAATACTACAATTTCCGTTATCCAATAGATTTATTTAATTCAAATTTCAGTTAGAGCATCTTATTATCTTGATTTTTATAAGACTGGATTTTTGAAAACCAAGTCACTAAATTAATTATGAATTTTTCGCTAAAGCACGTTTAGAAAAACTCACGTATAGAGCTGAATTAGTCCAGCTTAGCTTATTTGTAAAATTTGGACAATTTTGATTACTAAAACAGGTAAATTTATAATTCGTATACCCTGTACTACAAACTTCTCAGACTACATTTTTATTATAAGGTTTTAAAAAAGAGTAAACGAGGCTAAGACGAAATAATTTTTTTTCAGAAATTACCTAAAATTAAGTGACAATTTCTTTGAAAATCTACATCACATCGAAATATTTTTTGTATTTAATGAATCTGCAACGTTTACTTAAATTGCTTTTATGCCTTAGTGATTATAAATTGCTATTATTTATCTTTGGCAATTTTTTGAAAACGAGCCTTCACTGGTACAATTATTACCACTTTTGGATCTCATATTTTGTTAGACCAAGTAGAAAAAGTCCTATAATGTGATATACATATATTTGTAAACTACTCGCAAAGCCCTTTAATTTGATACCACACGCTCTTAAAATCAATCAAAAATTATTGATTTAAGTTTGTTCTTTTAAAATTAACTCGGGAAAATTTGCTAGGTGTACAATGCGCTGCTGTAATTTTATTGGACTTTTCTATGTTATCTTTTGCTGTTAAATTGCTACTAGCATAAATGTTTGACTTCTTCTTATTTAAGAGCTATGTAGCTCTTGTCGGTGGAGTATGCGCCATATTTCCCTATTTTCCGCTTTCCTCTTTAGTTCTTGATACGACATGACACCGGCCTTCTCCTTGAGCTGGTCAACAAAACTCCTCCTGGGTCTTCCTCGCCCTCTTCTTCCTTTCACCTTTCCTTCTATGATATTTTTAAATTTATTTTATTTTTTTATTTTATATTTATTGGTTTACCAACAATTGTTTACACCAGTATTGACATAAATTCAACCATTATGATTATGATCGCTAAGCGTAACAATTACTTAAAGGTAAACACCACATGCATCAAATCAATCCATAAATGTATTTATAAATAGGTAAGAGCTATGCCATATATATAAACACATACACACTGCAATGTCACAATTTCGTCTTCATTCAACCCCTCTTTGCCAAGAGTGGCAGTGAGACCTGAGTGGTTCATGTGCTCTGCCTACCACTTTGTGGGATACAGGCGTTATTATGTATGTATGTATATACATAAAACTTCTGGCATTAACTCGGTTCTAAATAAGGTTCTAAAACTTCTGTTTTCTATTTCTTTCATTAAGTCTTCTTTTTTCTCCTGACATACCCATTTATTTCTAACAATCAGAGCAACTCCTTCACACACATTACCAATAAGTTAAAAGTTGATCTTATTCATTATAAATATGTCAGGGAATTTCGAATGTCAGGGAGTAACAATAACAAGTGAATTTTATGCTTCCAGTCAGCCATCAACAGAGTGATGCCACAGGACGGCAGCCGGCCCGCGCGAGGCGACAACAATGACGTGGACGTCGAAATGATCGACGACGACATATCTGTGATAACCCCAAAAACACGCCCACCCGGTATGTACTCCTATCCGACCCGACCCTTATACAGTTAATCTCTCTCATTCCAGCAGTCAAAATGAATAGCCGGGTCCACATTGACCGCATGCCTCGCGAGGCACTGCCTCACGCGCACATTTTGCCCGTACTAATGCGCGCACATTTGTCTCGCCCGAGCAAATTAGCTCTCAATGACGGCTCTCGGTCGGTTGTTCAAAATAATTCTTGATAGCTGAATTATCTAACGAAATTCGGTTCAGTGGGCATGAGGAGCATTGCAAGATATGTGCGCACTTTAGGGCTACTGCTACCCCTCCTACTAGCTTTGAATAACAGAATACCTATGCCACTCGACGAGGATGGCTGCGGTATTTATATTACAAATTACAATGTCAAGCCTGGGGAATCAACTAAAAGAAAGCATTTTTACAGAGATACTTATTTGTTACCATAGCAATTTAAAATACACCGGTCAAATCTTACATGAAAATCGGCTAAAAAAACAAAGTGTGATGTAAAGCTGGATTTTTGGTATGTTATTTGGAGTCCTTGGGGGAATGTAAGACTATATTTTGCAAGCAAAAAAAAAGTGTGCTAACTTCGTAATTTAAAAAAAAAAGTAAAAAAATCGGACTTTTTTTGGTTTTCATTTTTTTATTAAAAAACTATGCGTTTTTGGTCAAAAGTTGCTTCGTAATGTTGAAAGCGCATTAAATTTCAAACAGTTTGACATCTTTTTTATCAATGTCCGTCAAATAGTTTTCGAGATATGAAGCGTCAAAAAAGGTTAATTTTTGACGCATTTATAAAATGTAGCGTTTTGCCAATGTTTTTAGACAAATATCTGCAAAATACTTCATGATATGATATATATTGCAATATAACATTGTATAAAAAGTATTTTGCTTTAGTTTTAGTGCAAATAAAGGTTAGTAAGACGAATTTGGTAAACAAAAAAAATCTAGAAATAGAGAAGCTAGGAGTCTGGTAGATTGGTTAAGGTAAAATAGTTGACGCTAAAAGTCTTAGGTTGAAAGTGCTAAATATCTATTCGATCTTACTTTCTTTGATATCCGTTTATCTGAAAAAATTGTCTAAGCTAACTTTGCATCGATTTGACTATTACTAATGAAGAAATAAAATACAGTAAAATTTTGAAGTTTAGTAAATTAGAAAAATAAAACAGAATCAGTTACATTTTCCTGGTTCTGCATCTTGATGGCACAACTCCTGTAGTGATAGAAAGTCCACTTGAGTTGTATTTGACCACCAATTGCTGTGGAATAAACTACGGGAACGGAAAGCGCCCACGCCAATTATTAAGATACTGGAGAAGTGGTATTCCTAGCAAAAGAACGTAGTAAGAAGGAAGTCAACTCTGTCCACAGCCAGCGGGCTAAACTGTGGCGTGAGACAAGGAGGCAGTATGTCTCCGGCTCTCTTCAGCGTGTACATGGATGGGCTGTCGCAGGCTTTGACCAGTACCGAGATTGGCTGCTCCATCAATGGGCAAATGATAAATCACATCGCATATGCAGACGTTATGGTCCTACTAGCACCATCTGTGGGAGCTATGCGTAAGTTACTTGCAGAATGCGAGAGATACGCCAGCCAGCATAACATGAGATACAATCCGGACAAGTCTGAATTTATGCTCATGGAGGCAGCACATATGCCCACACATGTACCACCTCTTTTGCTTGATGGAATTCAATTGCGGAGAGTACACGAAGTCAAATATCTTGGCCACATCTTGTTCTCCAGTTTAAAAGACCAGGAGGACATAGAAAGGCAGAGGCGAGCCACCGCAGTAAGGGCAAACATGTTGGCTAGAAGATTCGCCAAATGTAGTGACAGCGTAAAAAGACAGCTATTCCTCAGTTTTTGTACAAGCGTGTATACTGTCGAGTTATGGTCCGACTACACCTGCGCGGCGGTGAGAGACCTGCGCGTGCAATACAACACATACTATGTACTGATATTTCGTTAAACGGAGAATACTATGATTCGTGCACGTCCACGACAACGCTCGTGAGATTGCATCGATGTTATTGACCCTCAGTGATATGCTTTAAAAACCAGTCCGTACAAGAACAATTTCGGAACAATCTGATTCAATTAATGAGGGTTTTCTACTCGTAAATATTTTTTTCCGCCAAGCGGCGAGCCTGAGTTCTTTCTGACCGTAAACTTAACTTACTAAATAAATGTTGATTTGATATACGCAAATATGTGTCTGAGTAATACTTAAACAGCCCCCAAATAATAATAATTCGTTCTCCGCTACGCCTCCTGTAAATATATGTAAACTATCCCATTTGGCCATTACCATCCACCGATTATTTCTGATCCCGTTATACTAGACTTATGATATAATCCTATTTTTTTAAATAACTGGCACTCTTTTGGTCTTATTGAAATTTTCTACATTTTTATTTTACAATTTATGTAATAGCCTGAGTTGTTTTGCTGATATCTGTCTCAAAATATTAGCAAAACGAATATTTTCATAGAAAGGGGAAAAATGCTCTTCTTTGTCGCTTCATATCTCAAAAAATATTTGACGGACATTGATAAAAAAGATGTCAAACTGTTTGGAATTTAATGCGATTTCAACATTACAAAGCAACTTTTGACCAAAATACATATAGTTTTTTAATAAAACGGCAAAAACCAAAAAAAGTCTGATTTTTTTACTTTTTTTTTTAAATTACGAAGTTAGCACACCATTTTTTTGCTTGCAAAATATAGTCCTACATTCCCCCAAGGACCCCAAATAACATACCAAAAATGCAGCTTTACATCACACTTTGTTTTTTTATTTCTCTTTTTGACCAGTGTAAAATGATTCTTTATTATTCTATTCTATATTATAACATGCAATTGGACAGGTGCTTGCATATACATGACGCACAGTTCGGCTTCCGAGCCGGCCTGTCGACGGAAAGTGCGATCATTTGTCTTAAGAACACTGTTGAGTACTATACCCGGCGTAGGACACCTATTTATGCGTGTTTTCTAGACCTTTCCAAGGCTTTTGATCTGGTAAATTACGATTTGCTATGGCAGAAGCTGGGAGAGACCAGTTTTCCTAAAGAATTAACACGCATATTTAGATACTGGTACGCCAGCCAGAGAAATAGTGTCCTATGGGGAAATGTTTTGTCAGATGAATATGGATTAAATTGTGGAGTCAGGCAAGGCGGATTGAGCTCACCAAAATTATTTAATCTGTATATTAACGATCTCATCGATGATCATCTCAGCATGCATGTCGGATGCCATGTTAACAGGGTAGCATTTAACAACATAAGCTATGCAGATGATATGGTGTTGTTGAGCCCATCGGTTGGTGGACTTCGAACCCTTATCGAAAAGTGTGAGTCATATGCTTTAAGACATAGCTTAAAATATAATGTATCGAAAAGTGAGTATATGGTTTTCAAGGCGGGAACCAAGTGCCCGTCTCATGTCCCGCCGATTCTCTTGAACGGTGAGCAGCTCAGGAGAGTAAATTCATTTAAATACCTTGGGCACTTGGTTACCGTTACCGATGATTTGCGTGATGATTCTGATATCGAGAGGGAGCGAAGGGCTCTTGCTGTTAGAGCCAATATGATAGCTCGCAGGTTCAGTCGGTGTACAGCGCAAGTTAAGATTACCCTGTTCCGTGCGTACTGTACATCGCTGTATACCTGCAGCTTGTGGACAAACTTTACGCAACGCTCGCTAAATACATTGCGGGTTCAATATAATGATGCGTTCAGGGTGCTGTTGCGGCTGCCGCGGCACTGCAGCGCATCCGGCATGTTCGCGGACGCGCACGTAGGCGTAGATGGTTTTCACGCGACGCTGCGCAAGCGCTGCGCCGCAGTGCTCCGCAGAGTCCGCGACAGCCGCCACAGCCTCCTGAGCATAGTGGCCGAGAGGTGGGACAGTGGCCTAATCAGACATTGGTCCTCACTTCATTTAGGATTAGGTACTAATATAGTTATTTAAGATGTCTTGTTATTGTTACTAACAAACTATGGACACATGTTAGTCTGAAATAAACGCATTTTATTTTATTTTTATTATTGCAGATCGAGAAGACAGTAGCCAAGCTTCAACCTCGTCTCCTAGAAATAGTTACACTAGTTTGGTAGAGCTGCAAGTACACTATAACAATAAAATGCATGACATCAAAATGTCCGGAGCAGCCACAGTCAGTAAGTAATATATTCAACATTTTAACCTAAACCTGGGACTAATCTTCTTTTCTCAGCATATTTGCGTCCACTGCTGAACATATGCCTCTTTCATGGATTTCCATTCTGTTCTATAAGCGGCGGTTCTGTGCCAGGTCGGCCCTGCCGTCTTTTTGATATCGTCCGACTATCTGGCTCGTGGTTTCCCGTCACCTCGGCTTCCAAGTCTAGGTCTCCACAGCAATACTTGCCGGCCCCATCGATCGTCATCTCTGCGACAAATATGACCGGCCCATTCCCACTTGAGTTACTGTGACTAATATCTTAGGCTAATCCCAAGATCGCGAAAAACCTATGTTGCTTGTTTCCATGGATGGCCACTACTTCTCATCAGGCGGCTCGTCTGCTCGTTTGCTGCCTACCAGTGTTTTTATTACCAAGAAAATGAAACTGTCTTTTTCTTCCAGATGATTTAAAGAAGCGGTTAGAATCAGTATGCGGAGTCCCAGTCTGCCGGCAACAGATCTCCGGGCTGGGTGGATCCCGGGCGACTTCAAGTGCTGCACTAGGAGGGCTCGGCTTGCAGCCAAATACTGTTTTGCGGCTCAAACAGGCTGATGAACTCATGCCGGATGATGAGTAAGTCTTCCAAATGATTCTAATAATAAAGACTAAAAAAAATAACTAGTTATTTATATCTAACTTCATCTGCCCTTCTAGCACAACTTGCCTTGTCGCGCGCGAGTTCATACTTGAAGTCGCGCTTGATGTATGGACTCGCGCGCGACATGGCAAGTTGTGCTAGAGGGTCTGTAGATATCTTAGAGAACTAAGCATGGGATCTAGCAAAAAAAAAAATTGTTCATAGAAAATCCCTATTTAAACCTTAAGTCATTAAAGGAAGAAGAACACTTAAAATTGTAATTTTAAATGTACAAAAAGTCTGCATTTTTCTATATTATTATCTAAGAAAGTATACTAACATAGGAAAAACATTGGTATCCAAAAATAGGACCACCATAACACACTATATTTATTTATTTAAACATAATTGCACAAAAAACAAACTTAATATACCTACAAAAAGGCTTTAACTTAATGCCACTAGGCACCCTTTTCTCTACCAGTCAACCATAAGGCAAAGCAGAGAATATTGTAAGTGGTGCATTGGAAACCATAGAACAGAAAAGGAAAATCTTGAAATCTTCAAAATTTATTATAGATACGATCATCATCCTCCTTACGTTATCCCGGCATATTGCCACGGCTCATGAGAGCCTGGGGTCCGCTTTGACAACGAATCCCAAGATTAGGCGTAGGCACTACTTTTACGAAATTGACCTTCCAACCCGAAGGAAGGTTTCCTCACGATGTTTTCCTTCACCGAAAAGCGACTGGTAAATACCAAATTATGACTTTCCGCAAGTTCCAAAAAACTCATTGGTATGAACCGGGGTTCAAACCCGCGACCTCCGGATTGAAAGTCGCACGCCACCAGCCCACATTTCATTATAAATAGGATATTATTATTAGCCCACATTGTCCCACTGCTGGGCAAAGGCCGCCCTCTTACTCTTCCACGTATCCCTATCCTCGGAAGTCTTCCACCAGTGTGTCTCAAAGGCATCGAGTTCGTCCCGCCATCTCTGACGTGGTCTACCCCTTGGCCTTGTAATTTGTGGCTAGGATAGGATATTAACAATGAATATATTTCAGAGTGGCGGAACGTCTGACGAACACGTACGTGTTGCACGTGACGCACGAGGACGTCGGCAAGGATTACACGCTCAAGTACCCCGGCACCAAGACGGTGCAGGAAGTCAAGAACGACATATTTTCGCTCACTGACATTCCTGTCAGACACCAGGTGAGTCTTCTTCTTTAAATCCTGTTACCCTCTGCTTGGGTGTAGGACTCGAATCATATTTCTCTAGGGATGTACCGACTATTGATTTGGCCGACTAGGCCGACTACCGACTAGTCGGCGCTTGGGTGGCCGATTAGTCGGCCGACTAGTCGGCTAGTCGGCCAGAACATAATTTTCGATAAATTCACATTTTGAATGTCATTATTGGTCCTTCGTTCGCGCTTTTCATGATTTTTTACAGATGTTCAAAGGTTCATGACAATATTTATACACATTTTCCATTTTTAACAACCGGCTTGGCTTAGTACCCACTATGATCCTGCCTATGAAGTCGATAATCCTAGGTAGGAAATTTATTTCTGTGGTGATAACAGATAATTGTTGTTTTGACAAAAAAAGGAATTACTAATAGCAACATAATACAAACATAATTTTCAGCTGGTAATTTAATTTTGTACTGTTTTTCTATCACTAATGAAGTGCCGACTAATCGGCCCTTTTTGCCGACTAGTCGCCGACTAATCGCCGACTACAAATGCGGCCGGATAGTCGGCTTTCCCGACTAGTCGGCGACTAGTCGGTACATCCCTATATTTCTCCATTTACTCCGGTCTTGGGCAGTTTAGGTAACCTCCTGCATGAGGTGAGGGGTGCCATCCCTAACACCCTGAGCTGAACCGTCTGTCACCGTTAAAACATTCGTTAAATTTTATTGTATGGGAAGTTTCTTAGGCAGATTGCTGCGTGACGATGATATGTCTGTTTAATGTTGTTGATGCAACTGGCCCTTAGGGCGCCATGGTTTCCGCTTGCCGGGTGTATTCCAGGTGAGGGCCACTTTGGATAGGTGGTTATCAGGTTTTCTGAGAATATGTCCAATCCAATGCCATTTCCGCTTCTGGATATTGGTGAGTGCCTATTGTATTCTGACTACATGCTGGAATAATCTTCCACCACCACAAATGTTATACAATTGTATTACATACATACATACAATCACGCCTGTATCCCATAAAGGGGTAGGCAGAACACATGAAACTACTAAAGCTTCAATGCCACTCTTGGCAAATAAGGGGTTGAAAGAAAACGAAACTGTGACATTGCAGTGACAGGTTGCCAGCCTCTCGCCTACGCCACAATTTAACGCATATCCCATAGTCGCCTTCTACGACACCCACGGGAAGAAAGGGGGTGGTGAAATTCTTAACCCGTCACCACACAGGCAATTGTATTAGTTGAAGGAAAACATCGCGAGGAAACCGGACTAATTCCAAAAGGGCTTTCCTGATTAGACTAATTCCAAAGACCTTTCGGGTTGGAAGGTCAGATGGCAGACGCTTTCGTAAAACTAGTGCCTACGCCAAATCTTGGGATTAGTTGTCAAAATGGACCTCAGAGAGTCTGGGGCCCAGACTCTCATGAGCCGTGGCCACAGATCAATACAACAAGATGGCCCTTACAGGGCGACTCGCGGTCACCAAGCATACGACAAATCAGGTTTATAAAAGTTTGAACGCGTGCGACACCGATCAGTAGCGCCCAAGTATACGACCCGCTAACAGTGTCCGTGTCCGCTCGGGAAAAAATCTTAAATAATCAATTTTGGTTGCAAACAATGGTCTCTTACAGCATAAAGTGGTGTGGCAAGTCTTCTAACACTTCTACATGTAAAAAAGATGGAACAACATTCCACAGTTAAGTCAAATTAATAATTTTGTTGAATATTGTTTATTGTCCGCGGAGTTCATTTATACTGGTCAATATGGTTGTGCTGAGCGGCGCCGAGGCGCGTCCATCCCTCTTTACCGAGTTAAAAATGTGATATGCTATCCCTTTCACGTAAACGACTAGGCATGGGGCCATGTTAGTTTATGTCTGTTGCGGGAACTTCGTACTGCCGTTCGTACCATGTGCTACCATTTTATGAAATATAAAAGAAAGCAGATTTGTAATAGTGAATAATTATCTAGAATCTGTAGAGTCTGTAGTGGTATTTAGTTCATTGATTAGTTTAGAATATTTAGTTGGTTATTTAACTTAGTACCTAAACGTAAGTAAAAATGCACAGTTTAGTTATTACTTTATTAGTTACTAGAATGATTTTTATTGAGATGCTATCACAATTATCATCCTCCTTGCGTTATCCCGGCATCGGCATTCGCCACGGCTCATGGGAGCCTGGGGTCCGCTTTGGAAACTACTACCAAGATTTGGCGTAGGCACTAGTTTTATGAAAGCGACTGCCATCTGACATTCCAACCCGAAGGGTAACTAGGCCTTATTATAATTTAATTAAGGTGACGAACCCAATCATGGACAGTTTAAGGAAAAAATTCGCCAGTTTTTGATATTTCACTGATAAATGTAAAAATTCTACCGCCAAGCGTGTTAAATCTTGAATGTCCTATCCTTCTTCTACATTTCAAGCGTATTGCAGAATAGATATTCCTATTGGTTTCTTCATAGTTAACAAATTAAAACTAGGTGTTTTTTCTCCAATTATGGACGGCAGTTCTCCAGTAATGGATCCCCCATTATGGACAGTGAAATAAGTTTAAAATTTTACTTTTAAAGCCAACTGATACGCAATGAGTCAATTTTATACACCATAAATACAATTAGTTTGGGTTATTTTAACATAGGATTGTTTCTTGTAAATTTTGGTTTTGTAAATTGTTCCTTGTCCATCATAGGAGGTAGGCAGTTTTTCGGGTCCAATAATGGACACTTGCAAAATAACATCATTTCTTTATATCTTTGGAGCAACAAACTAGTATGTTTTATACCTTATCTCATGCTTAATGCAGTAAGTAAAACGCATTCAAGATTACACCGTGCGTTATTTTTTTATTATTTTATACATGAACTCATCTCTCTTAGCAACATTACTAAGAATTCGTCTTGATATTTTTTTTCAGTAAACTGGTGAATTTTATCTTGTCTCCAAATCCTTCAGAAATAACCGAATTAATTGAAACTTCAAAATTAAACAGCTCTACAACTCTAGTTTATGGTACATAGCCGTCAGTTTTTAGAAACGTATTTTAGATACTTATTTTTAAGGATTTGTGTTTTTTTGTCCATAATGGCATCACCGTCCATTATGGGGTATTTTACCTTATAATATTATAATTTGTTGCAAAACAAATTCACCACAGTACTGGTACCGGTACCATTGTCTATAATAGACATGTCCCATTCCCATCCCTACTGCTAATCATAAAGGCGCGCCATTATTTGAAACGACCAATGGCAGCACCGTGCGCGCCCGCCTCACCCCGCAAGGATTGGTGATTTGCGTCTCGAACAATATCGCTTGCATTTGGCTTCTAGTGGGGTGTTCTGTGGCCGTGGCAAATGCCGGCATAAAGCAAGGAGGATGATGAATTGATGACCCAGTAGGTCTGCTGTAGTTTTACCTCCTTATTCATAAACGTACATTAAAGTTATCAAGCCGATAATGTTCGTTAGTCCCTTTCTATCACACCAATACGTCGGAAAGGAACAGTGTTTGCACTCATTGTTATTGCAAGTTAAAAGCGTCAACATCTCGCCATGGGATATGTCTATTTAACACGTTCGACACAAAGAACCCGTCTAGTGGGCACACGTGACCTTTGCTCAGATGTCTGAGAACCCGCCCAGTGGGTGATAGCATAGAGGAATAAGTAAGGGAAGAGTTGTAACTCCATACATCGGTAAATGCAAGTTATTTGTAGTGACATCTAGCTCATCCACTCATCAATCACGTGTCAATTAGCTTAAATTATCAGTACTGCTACTTGTCAATAGATGTCGCGACGAACAAAAAGTCTAATGCTCAACAATTTTTAGCTAATATTACAATAGTATTAATCAGTGCTCTGTTTTCAATTCCTTCTGCTTGAAATATAAGTTATAAACTGTTTTGATATTACATTTTTAGCAACGCAGCGCTGGTGGCATCTAGTATCGAGTAGTGGTACTGATAATTTACGCTATTTGACGCATGATTGACGTGTGATTGTCGCTAGATGTCACTTCAAATAACTTGCATTTACTGATGTATGGAGTTACAACTCTTCCCTTACTTATTCCTCTATGGTGATAGTCATGCAAGGTTATAATAAATTACGTCCGGTTTCTGACGTAGTGCGCCATTCTTTGTCTGGTATTGAATGTGTTAAGTTACTTTGAACACCAGGTAGCGTAGGATTTATTGAATCGAAATTGAACTTTACGGAGTCGTTGGGTTCTTATCACAGAATATATAATAGTACAAGTACAGAAAGCTCACTCCGTTGATGTTCACAAAACGCCGCCATTCTAAATTCTTACCTACGCTAACAAAGGGACCGCACGCGAGCAGCCGACATTGATTTTTATTGCGCCGCGCGAAGGTCGTCACCACTGAATGTACTTGTAGCGCGGCCATGGACTCGCGGAGTGAGCCGCCCCTGTTCTTATCAAGACTTTCTGATGACGTCCTCATTCCATCTGTGAAGTACAAAGGTTCAAAGAAAATAAATTTGAAACATTGTTTTTGTACAGGTGTGGACGGGATGGCCGGTGGTGACGGGGCTGGATGACACTGTTCTAGCCATGGTGGGGCTCGATATGCCTCAGCATGAGCTAGCTGTAAAGCGCGGACCCACCAAGGAGTATAAACGGGTAAATAAACACAATATAACCAGCAGATTTCATATTATAAAAAGAAATAAATGCCATATACTAAACAAGTGACCAAACCTCCTTTAGGTCAAGGCTAGAATCGAATCAGATCCAAAATGATCATCTTAGAATAATTTTATTTGTTTTAATACTTCCAGTTTTTCTCAAATAGATCTTGTAACTTATTGCCACAGTTCTTTATTGTAGCTTAATTTTTACTCCTAGTCATGAAGATCATAAAGAAATATTATATAATGTAAAATTCATTACTTTTTTAACTAAAGATTATTTTGTATTATGTTTGCAGATAGTAGTAGAGAGTTCCGACAGTGAAAACAGTTCCGTGGAAGAAATAGAAGACAGTGTTGAAGGGTTCACGTGCGAAGACGACATGTTTGTCGACCTTGTACACTCGGAAAGACTACGTCCGCTCAGTAAGTTTATACAAACTATACTCTGGAACGACCACCTTTTAAGTAGAAAAAGGCGATAAATTTCAAAAATGTACAGAACCAAATCATAGCAATACTTACTTTTCTCACATTTTTGAAATGACTCAAAAGTTGCCACATGCAAAACGGTTTAAGTACACAAAAGATGCGCTCCTTTTTTGCCAGACTGTAAAAGGTTTTATTTTTCACCACAACACTAAATAAACAGTGTAGCAGTGCCAGAAAAAGTGGCCAAGTATACCACTCCACATTATTATTTACATACTATCAAAGGTGTGTTACGATATGGTTTGGCCACAGGCCGTAATTATTTGGTGTTGACTGTAGAATCAGATGCTTAACCCTTAATTTTTCTTTTTTAATTTTTTTTTCTTGAATTTTTCTTTTAACGAGATATTAATATATGTGACAGACAATGGTTTTCTGACTCTAGGAAAAATAATAAAAAAAATATTTAAGATCGATTTTTATACTAAATCAGTGTTAGAAGTTAAATAGGCCAAATCTTATTTATATAAATATATCGTAATTGGTAAGTTTTATTAAAAAAAAATTACTACTATTAAAAAGGTACACTATTTGTGAAACCTTTATGATAAAATGTTTAAATTAAACTAATTACTAACTCCGAAAAAATCAGCCTTAATCACATACTAAAAATCGCCATCGTCCTGTTTTTTCACACTTTTCCGCCATTTCATATTAATCCTTAAATAATAAATAGTAAATCATTATATTATTTAATTTATTTAATTGTATATTAAATAATAATAAATAATGAATAAATGTGATCTTGGACACGGCGCGGATAGTCCGACGGTTCCTCTCTCTGCATAGTTCCCCGACTGGCGGCACCCTCTCTCTGGAAATAATTAATAATAATAAAGCAATAAATGCAGCCCTAACCACCGGCAGCTTGGGCCCTGCCCAGCTGCTGGCGGCACCCGTAGGTTAGGTTTTTTATAATATGTTTATATGTTTTTATATTGTTTTGTAAATGTTTTTATATTTTATTTTTATATACATATTGTAAAACACCTAACCTAAGAAAGAAAATAAATACTGGAAATAATGAATAATAATAAAGCAATAAATGTGATTTTGGATAGCTACATATCGAGCCACGGGCCATCAAATATATGATGCATATATACATCACCATGCATTTAAGGGTTAAGGCGCCGGTCCCAGCAAAAGCTAGTAAACGATAGAAACGAAGGAAAGATAGTCGCTCCCGTGTAAATAAAGGAGACGCGATGATAGCGCGAGCGAGTTATAGTTCGTTACGGAGCGGTGAAATCGTTCGTTTCTCTTTTATTTATACGGGACTTTTATTTATCTTTGGCCGTGGGCCTCAGTCAATCTGTGTAAGAATGTCCTATAATATTTATTTATTTTATATTTAATTATTTTTATTTTATTTATTTATCTTTTTTTTTCGTTTCTATCGCCGATAGTTCATCGCCTACTCGCTTTTGGTGGGACCAGTGTGCGTAGCCGAATGCACAAACGCTCACGAAACGAAACGCTCTTAGATATCTATCTCTATCGCTCTTGCGTATTAGCGCGACAGAGCCAGACTACCTTTCGCGGCGTTTTGTTTTCGTTTCGCATCGTAGAAATGCCATTCTGTTACGGGGCCAGTGAGGTACGCGGCAGGCTGAGTCAACCGAGGATTCCAACCTAACGTAATTATTGTTCTTGTAGTGTCAGAACACGTAGAGGATGAGGCGCTAGGCTGTATCGAGTTCGCTGAACGATTCCGCGCTCGCTACGGGCCCAACACGCCGCACTTCTTCGAGGGAACTCTTCAAGACGCCATCAAGGAGTCCTGTCTTCAACCAGCTCGGGAGGTGAGCCTATATCATGCTACACATATTCTAGACAGTGTGCGAGTCAGAATACTAGACATTATGCTGTATAAGGGCCAGTTGCATCGACCACATTTGACAGACACATCATCGTCACACAGCAGACGTTTATGGAACTTCCCATACAATAAAATTTAACGAATGCTTTAACGGTGACAGACGGTTTGATGCAACCGGCCCTAAAGCTGAGTTTAGACCAGCAAGTTATTGCTGCAAGTTTTGAGACGCAACTATAGGTAAGAGTGAGTGGCAAATATCTACATCTCTTTCTTGCATATACTTCTGTCTCAAAACTTGCAGCAATAACTTGCAGGTCTAAACTCAGCTTAAGAGTCCGCGGAGCGTTTCCGCGCGGGATACGAACCCAACACGCCACATTTCGAGGGAATCCTACAAGACGCCATCAAGGAATCATGTCTCCAGCCAGCATGGGACGTAGGTTTTATTCTTAGATTGATGTTGTTCAACATGATCTAGACACAAATGTTGGTTGAAGTTAAAAATGGCGACCTTCCTTTAACAAGTATTTATATCGAGGTTTTTTTTATTTTTGAGAATACTCTTTAAGTTTCTTTTCAGGGGAGGTATGATAGGCTAGTAGACATTCCTACACGTTGATCACGTAGACAACGTAGTAGTGATTGAATACAGATAAACCACCTCTCCATCCATACGATAAGGGATTGCCTCTGTCACGTAGGTTAATCATTATAAGAAGCTGTACTTTAGTATTAAGGGAGAGTATTAGGAGATAGGTTGGAGATATTATACCTATGGACCACAACTGATAACAGTGTTTACTTCAACCACCTCCCAGGCACTCTGCCTATTTCAGGCACACCTCAGCAAAAGATACAGTGGAGACAAATCAAATGATTATAAATAGAGGCAGACAACAGGTGGTCTTATCGCTAAAGAGCGATCTCTACCAGACAACCTTTGGGTAGCGGAAATAAAAAAACATAATCAAAAATAGTAGGTAATTCGAAATAAAAACACAACATTATTAATTTATTATCAAGGAGAAAAACAACCGTCACGTTCGTGGCCGTCATCTGGGTTTCTACGCGACTTCAAACTGTTCAAAGTACATTTAAGACACTTGTATGTTGTTCACAGCGAAAACTCTTAGGCGTATATCTGCACCACGAGCAATCCGTACTGGCCAACGTGTTCTGCGCTCAACTGCTCGGCTGCGAGACCGTTCTGCACACGCTCAACCACAACTTCGTACTCTACGGCTGGGATCTAACAGACCCCGACAACAACAACATGTATGTACACTGTAAATTAAACGTGCATAAGATACGGGTAGCACAGAGAGCGATGGAGCGCACCATGCTCGGCATTAACCCTTAAATGCATGAATTTTTCTTTTAACGAGATATTAATATATGTGATAGACAATGGTTTTCTGACTCTGGGAAAAATAATAACAAAAATATTTAAGATCGATTTTTATACTAAATCAGTGTTAGAAGTTAAATAGGCCAAATCTTATTTATATAAATATATCGTATGTATGTATGTATAAGCTTTATTGTACATAAAGGAAACAAAAGAGACACAGTTACAGAGTCAGTAATATACAATGTAGGCGGACTTATCCCTTAATGGGATCTCTTCCAGTCAACCTTTGAGGAAATGAGTAGAAGCGAATTAACGATGAGTGACGAATTCAAAAATGTAGGTACAACCACTAAAAGAATTAAATGCAAATTTTGTATACACATGGTAACAAATATATACATATACAATTACATTAATACACCAATATATACATATATAATAATATAATAATAAATAAACAAATACTCATAAAATATATATTTATATAGGTACTTAGACCAAAAAGTATATGGATATTAATTCGAACCACAAAGCAAGACGACAATTAAAAAAAAAATAGATAAAACTTAAAGAAAAAGAAAAAGAGAGAAAAGAAAAAAAAAACAATCCGATAAAAAAAAAAATTAAGTGTCGGAAAGCCATAGTTTTTTAAGGTTATTCTTGAGTGCTGCTATCGTAATTGGTAAGTTTTATTTAAAAAAAAATTACTACTATTAAAAAGGTACACTATTTGTGAAACCTTTATGATAAAATGTTCAAACATAAACTAATTACTAACTCCGAAAAAATCAGCCTAAATCACATACTAAGAATCGCCATCGTCCTGTTTTTTTACACTTTTCTTCTTAATCCCTATCTTAATCCCTAAATAATAATAATAAATAATGAATAATAATTAAGCGATAAATGTGATTTTGGATAGCTACATATCGAGCCACGGGCCATCAAACATATGATGCATATATACATCACCATGCACTTAAAGGTTAAGCTTCAAGATCGAGTGAGGAATGTCGAAATCCGACGCCGCACCAAGGTGCGGGACGTGGGTGACGTCATATCCAAACTCGAATGGAATTGGGCGGGACATGTTGCCAGGCAGAGTGATGGCAGGTGGACCAAAATGTTGAGCGAATGGTGGCCGCTATCGGATGTAAGAAGCGCCTGGCATCCGTTGGCTCGTTGGGTGGACGACATTCGAAAAAATGCGGGGCACTTCTAGATGAGATTAGCCCAGGACCGGGATAAGTGGGGCACACGAAGCCTATGCCCAACAGTGGGCGATTAATGGCTGAAATGATGATGATGGAATTAAACGTCGACACTTTTTTAGACATTTATTTTTTGTTTCAAAGTTTATTGGACCGTAACTGACTCTCATCGATAAATAGCTGCTAGGTGCCTGGATCTAGTAATGATTATTGTTACGATTCAACAGTCTCTAAGAGGGAATGGAGACTATTATTTTTTCTGCTCTTTGACATTCGGAAAACATGATGACTGTTGTCCAGCCTCTGGATTTGACTCAGAAGGCGGCACTTCTGGACACGGGGCACATAATCCGGTAACTCTTTTAATTTTCCTAAAACTTTTTTTTAAATCCAGGTTACTGAACTCCGTGGCGAACGCCTTAGGCCCTGTCGCCAGCATGACGATCCGCAGCATCCCCGTGGAAAGATTACCGGCGCTGGTCATTATCATGCGAGTGCGGTCCAACACAGAAATCTACTCTGTAATCAATGGTGAGCCATTAATTTTTGTAACCCCCGACGCAAAAACGACGTGGTGTTAGAAGTTTGACGTGTCTGTCTGTCTGTCTGTCTGTCCGTCTGTCTGTGGCATCGTAGCTCCCGAACGGATGAACCAATTTAGATTTCGTTTTTTTTGTCTGAAAGCTGAGTTAGTCGGGAGTGTTCTTAGCCGTGTTTCATGAAAATCGGTCGGTCGTCGGGAGCTACAATGCCACAGACAGACACACACAGAGACAGACAGACATGTCAAACTTATAACACCTCGTCGTTTTTGCGTCGGGGGTTACAAATCTCGTATCTCACACTGCCCCTCAAAGTTAAAACGCAGTAAGTCTTTATGCATTCCATACATACTTACTACATTTTACCCTTCATTGACAAGAAGATACAAGGTTTTTTTTTCAAAGTAGTGACGATATTCTTACTATAAAATTTGCAGGCAACGTGGGCGTCTCCGAGCTAGTAGGCGGCCTAGTAGAAGCGTTGGAGCGATTCGCGGCCCAACGCGACGAAGACGCGAGATTAGAAAGAGAACGCGACGCTCGCCAGCAGGTGAAGCTAGAGCAGGACGAAGCATACCAAGCCAGTCTCGAGGCCGACAGGTAAAGTTACCTTGTTTAATAATACAGCATATAACTTCGAATGGGCAGGTAAAGTCATTAAAACCAAGAGCGTGTCAGGCCACGTCAGTGTAGGATTCCGTAGTACCACGTATTTTTTTTTTAAAACTGTTCAACCTATCAAGTTCAAAATAATTTTCCTAGAAAGTCTTTATGAAGTTCTACTTTTGTAATTTTTTTCATATTTTTTAAACTTATGTTTCAAAAGTCAGAGGGGGGACACATTTTTTTAAATTTGGTGCGATTATTTCCGAAAATATTTACATCAAAAACAGTACATTCCAATACAAGTGCGTAAAAAAGGAAGTTCGAAACGAGTGGCGATAAATTAAAACACGACCGAAGGGAGTGTTTTAAATCGACACGAGTTACGAATTTCCTTTTCGCACGTGTATCGTACGACGTTTTTCAGTACAGATGAGCCTCCGAAGTTTCGACCTGGCATATAATGAACCACTTCTCGCACTAGTGCGTAAAAAAAACAACATCTGTACTGAAAAATATTTCTTCTCGTGTCGATTTAAAACAATTTATCGCCACTCGTTTCGAACTTCCTTTTTAGGGTTCCGTAGTCAACTAGGAACCCTTATAGTTTCGCCATGTCTGTCCGTCCGTCCGTCCGTCCGTCCGTCCATCCGTCCGCGGATAATCTCAGTAACCGTTAGCACTAGAAAGCTGAAATTTGGTACCAATATGTATATCGATCACGCCAACAAAGTGCAAAAATAAAAAATGGAAAAAAATGTTTTATTAGGGTACCCCCCCTACATGTAAAGTGGGGGCTGATATTTTTTTTCATTCCAACCCCAACGTGTGATATATTGTTGGATAGGTATTTAAAAATGAATAAGGGTTTGCTAAGATCGTTTTTTGATAATATTAATATTTTCGGAAATAATCGCTCCTAAAGGAAAAAAAAGTGCGTCCCCCCCCCCCACCCCCTCTAACTTTTGAACCATATGTTTAAAAAAATATGAAAAAAATCACAAAAGTAGAACTTTATAAAGACTTTCTAGGAAAATTGTTTTGAACTTGATAGGTTCAGTAGTTTTTGAGAAAAATACGGAAAACTACGGACTACTACTACTACTACTCTTGGCCGGTTTTTTTTACGCACTTGTATCGTAATGTACTATTTCAAGAGCGATAAACAGTGGTGGGCACATTCTGTGACAGACATCTAGAAACTGAACGTTATTTTTCTTTCACATTCTAACCATGATGAACTAGTTACTGTTATCATTGCGTTAATTTTTTCAGAGCTAAAGAACAAATGAAAAAGCAACAAGAATTAGAAAGAAATCAGGAATTAGAAAGGGCAGAGTCTGAAAGACAAATGGAAGAAGCGAAAAAAGAGGTAAGTCGTTACAAATTTTGTAATGTGAATGTCGTATATTTCATTCATTAGGCGGCTGATTCAGGGCTGTCCTTTCAAATTCCCAGTGACTACAGTCACGATGACTTTAAATGATAACCTAACCTAACCACAAAATTAAAATTTTGAAAAAATCCCCGACCGCGACATAGTGGACCGATTTTCATGAAACATGGCTAAGAACACTCCCGACTAATTCAGCTTTCAAACAAAAAAAAACTTAAATTTAAATCGGTTCATCAGTTCGGGAGCTACGATGCCACAGACAGACAGACACGTCAAACTTATAACACCCCGTTTTGCGTCGGGGGTTAAAAATAGAGGTACATTTTTTTTTGTTTATCTAAAAACACTTACATACTATTTTTTACATAGGAACAGCGAGCGAAAACCGCTAACGGTTTATCTGCCGCTCGTTTACACTGTAGGTATTTTTTATTCGAAAGAGGTAAATTTATATCTAAGTAGGTAATTAAACAGTTCTTATCTAATTAATAAGGAAATAAGCATTTAGTTTTAGCTGGTTGTTTGCAAACAACCCGAGTGCGCTCCTGTACTTGGCAACAATAGGTTTTTTATAATTGTTTTTGTCTTGTGTATATTATTAATTCCATTATGGTTGTTGTCTATTCGACAGATATAAGGTACCAACAAAAGCAGAGTGCCTAAAATCGTAGTTTTAGAATACTTAATTACATATAATGTCTCTAAGATTATTTATGGTCCTAAATATTAGTGTCGTAAAGTTAATTTTAACTTTATAGGCGGACCGCGCGAGCGCACTGGCCCGAGTGCCTGCAGAGCCGGCCGAAGGCGCCGCCGACGTCACAAGAATTAGGATCAAACTGCCGCCCCCACACGACAGCTGTCTCGAGCGTCGCTTCAACGGAGAAGACGCGCTTTCGGTAAGTGAACATGAATCTATGGGAATATACTGGGATATCTTCATGTGAAGCGTGCTGACCCGAGTGACGGCGGAGATAGCCGAAGTGTGCCCGATGTCACGAGAATTGGCATCAAACTGCCGCATCCTCACGGGACTGTCTTGAACGTCGATTTAATGGAGAGGAAGTGCTTATGCGATGATTTATGTGAACACATCTCATTCGTAAACTGAAAAGATCTTATGAATTAATTCGTGACTAATGTTGTTTTTTTTTCAGGCATTATTTGACTTCCTCGCATCAAAAGGTTTTCCAAAAGAAAGCTACAAAGTGATCTCTAGCTGGCCTAGGAGAGACGTAAGTCCATTTCTTTTCCATTTTATTCGATCAAATATCAATTTAAACATTACTAAAGGTAGTTAGCCTCACAAACTCACTTTATTAGTACATTACGATACAAGTGCGACAAATAAGAAATTTCAAAACGAGTGGCGATAAATAAAACACAAACGTAAAGAATGTTTTAAATAGACACGAGTTGCAAATTACGTATTCGCACATGTATCGTACAACGTTTTACAATGCATAAATATCATTTAATTTTTTTAAATAGTTGCGTAATGAGCTCATTACGTGCCTAGTCCGGTAATATAGCGCCATATGTACTGTTTTTCTATGCATGCATAAGATAGTTTGGTACATTGATTAACACACAAACTTGAAACCTAGGTCTAATCTATCTCTTTTCAGACAAAAAAACTGAGTTTTTATTTTGTTGCAGTTAACAATGGAATCTCACAGCAGTACACTAAAGGCGATGAAACTGTTCCCGCAGGAGACGCTCATGCTCGAGGAACGGTGAAGACACACACACACAATATACATACAGTACCAAAAGCACACACGCGCAACTTTGTACTTCCAAGGGCAGCGTATAAAGAAACCTCTGCAATGTGATTTTAATCTCTATAAAACAGGCATATTTTTCAATTAGGGTTTTCTGAATCGTTTTTAACGTCAGGCGGCGACAATGATGCGACTGAGGCCCCACTGGGGTCAGATCTCTGACAGCTTCAAAATCCACCAATCAA
Organism: Leguminivora glycinivorella; assembly: GCF_023078275.1. Lineage (NCBI taxonomy): Eukaryota > Metazoa > Arthropoda > Insecta > Lepidoptera > Tortricidae > Leguminivora > Leguminivora glycinivorella. The sequence goes on along the minus strand of NC_062986.1, from coordinate 16,181,475 downwards.
ATAATGTTGATTTAATATTTTTGGATTTTGAAGTTTGCTGTCGGAAAGTCCTGGCGTCTCATAGATCAGCTCGTGAGCAGATTGGATAGAATCAGCTCGTGATTCTGAGAATAATCCAAACACGTCCAGGCAGGCAAGCATGGTCGCGCGATAAATGATAAAACATCAGGCCGTCCCTATCGCACTATTTGTAAGTGCGATAGGGACGGCCAGATCTGGTGAAATTCGATATTCGGGTTTTTTTTAACACTTAGTAAAATTTGTGAGCCTCACTTTTTTATTATTATCATAAATGGGCTTACTCTTGGCCACAGACTAGCCAAAGGCAAAGACGTGGTCTACGATGGAGTGAGCTCGCCCAAAAAATGCCTGTTCACCCTAGATTTGAAAAACTTTACTGTCAAGTAAAAAAGGATTCTTTTCATAACTAATAATTTCAACAATGATTATTCTCATATTATCATTTTCTACTGCTAGTGAATCATTGCTAGCATTGCGGTGACTGATTTGATTTCAAGATTATAATACGCAATTAGATTTTGACATGACGTTCTAAAATAGTTAAGTACTTTATAAATCGGTATTTTATCTAATTGACGCTTAAGATCAGATATATTTATTTTCTAGTTGTTTTGCAAAACACGAGTTATAAATGTACCTATGAGAGAAAAATGATTATTGGTTTAATCATTATCCTATCAATGAGGTGAAGACTTAGTGCGTTTTCACATTATTCGATCCGATATCGGATGTCGGACCGATATCCCATACATTACAGGCGCCATGTTGGCGCCTCATTTTCGCGTCATTTAAATTTCTCTAAAATTGTGTAAAGATCCTGATTGTACCTAAATAAGTGTCGTCAGAAGCGAAAATATAATTAAAATAATGAAGCAATATCAGTTACCCGCTCTACACAACCGATGTTAATATTCTGATATTATTCATCTTTGGGGATAATAACTTTAGGTACTATACTAAATCAAAATTACAATGCGATTAAAATCAGTTAACGATTCGGCTTTTACTCTTCGGCTTCGGCTCTTATCGGGATCGCATAAGTGCGAGCAAGATAGATATAAAACCCGAATCGTTAACTGATGTTAATCGTACTGTAACTATCTAGCCAAAATGCTAATAGTTTATGCTCCGTAGCGAAGAAAACACTAACGAAAACTCACTAATAAAACATAGCTATAGAGAAAGAGATAACCGTTTTCGGCGCAAACGATTGGCATTGTAGCTAGGCAAGATAACACACCACGAGTTTTGATGCAATAGAAGAGATGGGTGCCTGAAATTGCTCAAACATGGCTTCGAGCAGCCTTATACTTTTATTGTTTATAATTGTTACATGATTGAAGTAATTATAATTGATTTGTAAATAAATAGGCGTTGTCAGTACAGACATGTGCGTTTTTGTTTTACTGTCGTTTATCTGTGTCTGATCCGGTAAATTTATCCGTGTAATACATACACTTTAAGGAGAACGCCTACAGAAAGTTACATATACGCAGAGAGTCAAACGCAGATAAACTATGCAAAAAATATATCTATAGGTTACTTTTTGTAAGTAATTTTTAATCGTGTAGAAGTTAAGTGAAACGTCTCAATTCGTCGGATAACTACTATATAAGGACGAGATTTGGTTGTATCTTTATACGAGTAATCGGTCAAGACTTCCTTATGGTGCTCTCACACTGACTGTTATATAACGCGCAGTGTGGGAACACAATTACGACAAACGACAAAGTGGGACGTTTTGCTGGAAAATGACACAACTATTTTCACTACTGGGCATTATAACAAGTCAGTACCTCTACCTACTATTATAATTTCCGTACGAGTATGTTTCAGTTGCTCTTTTATTTTGAGTTTTTTTTTATTGAGTCGAAAGACCATTTACATTGCATGGGACTATAAGCTCTAAATAATACTTCATTGCTACAAAAGCAACAAACCCTAGGTTGTACAAAGTTTTCATAATAAATAATAGTTTGTATGAAAATGTATTGCATTTTATAGCATTGCCTGAAAATATCCACTGTAAAAAGAGTTATATTGTGAAAGTAATTGATACTTCACCTATCAGAAAATGTAGAAGATATATACAGAATTTAGTTTGCTTAAACTAAATTAATCTTCTCTGAATCCTTAATAAGCTAATACGCTATAAATAGAAACACATTCGCTTTTGTACCATTACATTTCCTATGGCGTATTTTTTTCAACATTGTCATTGAATCAAAAAATAATTAGAATATCTATGGTTTTGTAAATACACCAATGGGAATCAAGGACATCGATAAAATACGCCTCTGAAAATGTGTACTAATATTCGCATACATTTTCTACACATCCAAACGCCTATGCAGTGCTACACTGTACACTGTTCTATATTTATATAAATTAGCTTAACATAATTTATGATAATGGATAGCAAGATTTTGGATATTTATAATTTTTCACAACGCGAGTGGAAACTGTAATGTGAGGTTATGAAGTTATGTACCCAAATAAATAATGCGAAGGAAGTCGATATTGTGATTTATTTCATTAAATATTGATATTAACAACTTGTTCAAACTACATGGCCAATCGAAGTATGCAAGTTACACTACGAAAATTGGCATAAGACGCGAGTTGGTACAGTGGCTTGACAGCCACTGGACAGAAAGCGGTGTACCTACCTCTCGATACCCTTGAGTTCTCACACCGGTGTTGCCCTTGAGCCATCTTGGATGTCGCTTTTTGTGGGGGCCCATCTTGTGGGGACGAGTCACCTTCTACCGGAAATAAAATTGGATACCGTTTTATTAGGCAGGCGTGAGGCGTCCGGTTTTTTATCCCATGGAGTATTTAGTCCATCACTTTCATCCAATAGCCCAGTTCATTTTAGATTCCATTAACTCATAAATAGTCCTTACACCCTGGCGGGTGCTGCCTCTGCGTCTGTCCCATGATGCGGGCAAGGGCAACATCCGCTCGGTGTAACCCTTACATTTCATTAAAGTGTCAAAAGGGCATCTACGCGTTGGCTTCGGCCTCGCGCACGCCTCCCAAAGGTCCGGAACACCATTGTTCCGTGATGGGATTGATGGTAAATATCTACACTACCTTACATGTGGATGGCGCTGGCATATTATATGCTTTCTCTATCAGTTCTAAGAATAGTGTCAAATTCTTTAGGTAAGTCGAGGCATGGTCAAAGCCTTTGTAGATATGTATACTTATAAGCGCGAGCTAAAATTCCAGAACTATAAAGATTCACACATTTAGAGCGGACACTAGTAACTATTGTTTTGATACCACATTGTACTATTGATACTTACCTGCTGGTAAATGGTGCTCTAACTGCCTTATAGTCTAAGGCCTGGCAAAAAAAGAGTAGGCATATAAATAATAGGGGTGCCACCGTCTATGTACCTAAACCGTTTTGCATGTGGCAACTATTGAGTCACTTGTATGAGAATTTGAGAATAGAGAGTTGCCACAGTATAATAAAGAGTACTATCGTACAGTATGGCCACTCCCGCTCCCCGCTGAAAGCGCCGCCCACCCCCTCTCGGTTACCTCACAGTTACCGCATGTCAAAAACGCGAACAGCCACCTGTCATATCTCCCTCATACAAGCATGGTACGCGTTCACCTACACGAGCTTAGAATGTGTGCCAGGAACGCGCCTCTTTCATATATTTGATCGCCAGTTTCCGAGATTTGGTATGATAGAGTTAATTTTGCTACAAAAAAAAGTTCCAATTCTACTTTTTTTTACCAGGCTGTACATAAGTGAGCCAGTCTTGCTTAGTGTGTAAACTATAGCACACGAGCTCTGCCATTAACACCAATGTCGCCGCGAGTACGCCGAGGCACAACAGCAACAACGGTGTACTAAACTCGCGTAGCGTCACGCTGAATATGCTGGAGTCCGGCGTCCTCACACACAGCGGCTTGGGCGAGTCCCAGATGGTTTTGAGACGTTGCATTAGACCAGATTCGGCCATTTTGCGGATCCTGAAAGGGTAGGGGACAGCTGTAAAGCTATGGTAGCTTAAGGAATAAGGACTTAGGAATATTAAGTACCATTGCATTAATTAAATACGAAGGCCGAGGTCCGCGTAGGGACGAAGGCTCGTAGCGACCGAAAGACTGCAAATAAGTACTTCGACCGCGCGATCTCAAGGCAATATACTTAGTTTAAACTCGAACTGTGGCTCCTATAACCCCTTTAGAAGGTCGTGCATTCATATTATGACATATATTTACAGGCTTGCATCAGTAGGTACTTGTTTCAATCAAATTAGAGACAGACTTTCAAGACTTAGATACCCATAACTCAAATGCTTGATATAAGGCGATCCCTTCTTCATGACGGCAAACATGGTCTGCGGCGGGAACAGCTCGACCTCCTGCAGCTCGCAAATCTCTCGCTCAGTGAACGTGCGCCTGATGATACAAAAACAAGGCCATATTTGAGCATTTCTTTTTTTTTTACCACATTTATGAAATGTGATATTTTTGAAAAAAATTATGCTATTTCTACTCAGAATCACTAGCTTTTTCAATCCTAGTAGTTAAAAAAATTGTCCCATACGATTATTTCTTATTTTGTTACTATTTTCCGTACATGTTATACGGGGTAACAAAAGAGGAAAGTAACAAAAATGTATGAAAATTCTGGGACACTTTTTGTTTCCCAGTAACATTGAAAGTACTCGTGATTCTGAGTACAATTGACCTAAAATTCCCTAAAAAAATCAAAATAAAAAAATGCCAAAAAAAAAGAAATGCTCATTTTACAGTCAGCATCAGTAGGTAGTTGATCTTTATCAACTATTTCTGGCAACAATTTTATCCCCTTGTGGGAGAAGCGCCTATCAGCCTCACATATAGGTACCTCCAAATTTTCTAGGAGCCCCCTTTTTCAGAGGGCCTAAAGGCCTATTGAGGTCAGATCGCTGGACAGTAACGGCAACGGCCTGTCTTATTCGGCGCTAAGGAGTTCTTTTTTTTTTTTTTACTTATGTCGAAATGATATTCAGTGAGACCCTTTTGCGTCTTCTCCCAAGTCTAATTTCGTCTTTTGTTTTAGTTTGAGGCCATTGTATCTCCCCCAAATGTCCCATACCTGATAATTGGGTAAGAGAACGCGGTGTCAGCATGGTACGCGTAGCCTCCTTTCTTGACCAACGCCATGCCTTGGTCAGGGGGGAGGAAGTTAGGGCGGGGGGATGAGGCGATCTTGCGGGAATACAGCTCCAAAGATATAGGGTCGGTGGTGCGCTGAAAGCAAATAGATTACTTTTATTAGGACGGTCGTCAGATAACGACAAGCAGCGCTCGAGTTCCGCACTAATACCGTCATCCGATTCGTCTGTTAAAAGTAAGTAGGCAACCTGGAAGACTTCTTTAACAATCCGATATCCGACAAAATTGGCTGGCTGAGTGGTCTAGTGCTTAAAGTTATAATGTTGTCTACAACTGCCGAACCAAAATGAGTCGAGACAGGAGTGTACGCAAGGTCCCGCGCGATCTTACGCCACTCCTGCTATTTACAATTACTTATTAAATGAAGGATTAAAAGAATGATGGGAACTATTCGAAGGCGGGTCGACACCAACCCTGAAGTAATCCTTATTGTACAGCACATCCTCGACGCCCGCCTTTAGCCTGCTCCTCAGCAGATCGTCCAGCGAGCGGATGGTGACCGGCGGCGCTCGCAGCAGCGTCGACACCACCAGCGCGTTGTAGTACTGGTACACGAACAGAGAGAACAGAAAAGAAGAGAAGAGGACCAGGCGGACGGACGTCGCGTGACGTTTACGGTCATTCCTGGGAGTTAAAAAAGGGTTTAAGTTTATTATAAATTGTATAAAAAATTAGGGTAGGCTGCGTGAGGAACACAGCCGCAATGAATGACGTGGTCAGAACCACCGCTATTGAGAAGGCTGAGATCCATGTAAGAGACAAAGTTAGTGCTCAAACACAATAACACTAAGTGTCTAAAGGCGTAGGCCTAAGTCCGAACACCGCGTAAGGCCATAAGGCCTGATACGTCCAGAAGGTCAGCAGGCAGCAGGCTTCATACTGCTGAATATAAGACGCTTAAATGGCTCCGGCGAGGCTTCACGGTTAGTCTGTGTATGTGTAACCTTTCTACGACAAACCTTACCCTGTTGACACATTGCACTCCAAATTGACAGCAGCGCCAGACTGGCCGATAAGTCGCCATAATTCCTTGCCATCCTTGTCACTCTCAGCTTGATCAGCGCGCATAGGAGCGAGCCAGAAAACACCAGAAGAGCTACGATGCAGAGCCAAACTTTGTCCGAGAGCGGACGGGTGTAGATGGTCAGGAAACCGCCAGGGTGTTTCGGGTGACGGAAGATGAAGCATGGTCTAGGGAAAGAAGGAATTAAGATTATTTTTAACCGTCGCCTCATATCTCAAGAAGGACGGTTAAAGCTTCTGTATGTTTTTTATTTTTTTATTTTTTATGTTTGTTTGTGTTAATAAAGGAACAGCATGCATTTAGGTACGGAACAGTGACATTTGGTGCAGTGGAACTGCTGATGATGGCCAGAACGGAACTCTTCAAATCTGAACGGCACGCTTATAGTGACTTGGGTATTTTTATACGAACAGCATGCACTTTCGTACAGAACAGTGACATTTGGTGCAGTGGAATTTCTGATGATGGTCAGAACCGAACTCCTCAAATCTGAACGGCACGCTTATAGTGACTTTGGTATTTTTATAAGAACAGCATGCACTTTCGTCCAGAACAGTGACATTTGGTGCAGTGGAACTGCTGATGATGGCCAGAACCAAACTCCTCAAATCTGAACGGCACGCTTATAGTGACTTTGCCATTTTTATAAGAACAGCATGCACTTTCGTCCAGAACAGTGACATTTGGTGCAGTGGAATTTCTGATGATGGTCAGAACCGAACTCCTCAAATCTGAACGGCACGCTTATAGTGACTTTGGTATTTTTATAAGAACATCATGCACTTTCGTTCAGAACAGTGACATTTGGTGCAGTGGAACTGCTGATGATGGCCAGAACCAAACTCCTCAAATCTGAACGGCACGCTTATAGTGACTTTGCCATTTTTATAAGAACAGCATGCACTTTCATCCAGAACAGTGACATTTGGTGCAGTGGAATTTCTGATGATGGTCAGAACCGAACTCCTCAAATCTGAACGGCATACTTATAGTGACTTTGGTATTTTTATAAGAACAGCATGCACTTTCGTCCAGAACAGTGACATTTGGTGCAGTGGAACTGCTGATGATGGCCAGAACCAAACTCCTCAAACCTGAACGGCACACTCATAGTGACTTTGGTATTTTTGTAAGAAAAGCATGCATTTAAGTTCAGAACAGTGACATTTATTTAGTTATGTTTGTTAAGCATATGTTTTGAAGTCAAAGTTTGTCAAGCTTCGATTTCTTATAATATAATCGGATTCATGAGGAATTGAGGAAACTCCTCAAACCTTAACGTTATACGTAGGTATATTCATTTGTGTTTCCATCTAATAATGTTATCGAACACTTGAAAACAATTAAACCTGGTGAGTACACTGTAGAAGAAATTCCCTCTAAGAGAAACGACTACAAGTCATACAAAATAGGAATCCCATCCTCAGTATTTGAAGATTTTATGTCTCCATCAGCGTGGCCAGTACACGTCAAAATAAATAAATGGCAGCCCTTTCTTTACAAGAAATCTTCAAATCCAAACAACGATCCCGCCGAAAACCACTCCGGAGACAATTGATTCACTACAAGTAGAGCAGCTGACTATTTGTCACCAAAATGTAAGAAGTTTAACAAACAAGATACAGCACATCGAATTTCTACTACGTCAGGAAATGGAATGCGATATCTTATGCATAACTGAGCACTGGCTTAAACTAAGTGAAATCAAAAACATCGTATTTAATTCTTATCAACTCGCATCTGCTTATTGTAGACTAAGTATGGAACACGGTGGGTCTGCTATTTATATTAAAAACAACATCTCTTTCACTGAGCGTACTGATATGTGTAACTTATCTATAGAACATATTTTAGAAGTGTCATGTTTAGAACTACCTAAAAGCAATACATTAATAGTGTGTATCTATCATTCGAATCTTAGTAACTTTCACGACTTCGTAAATGCATTTGAGACTTTATTCTCAAAACTGGCATATGAGAATAAAAAAATCGTCCTGGTAGGAGATTACAATGTTGACTACTTACAGGATTCTTCCCAGAGGCGTGTTTTGGATGACTTAGTCAGATCGTACAGCTTCACCCAAGTAGTCACTTTCCCAACTCGCCAAATAGGTACATCGAGCACTTGTTTAGATCATGTATATGCCAATAATATTTTAAACACGCACGGTATCACGGTACAGTCCATAAACACCAATCTGTCGGATCACTACGCACAGAAAATATCTTTCTCATTACACTTAAGTAAACCATCACATTCATATACACGGACATTTACACAACAACAAATGGATAACTTTAAACAAATTATGATCTCGATTGACTGGCCCTCTTTATATACTAATAATAATTATAATCCCATAAATCATTTGACATCTATAATTCATATCTTAAATAATGCTAGTGACATTTGTTTCCCGTTAAAAATTAAACCGCATAAGAATAATAAGCCCTGCCCATGGATTACAAATGAAATTGTTATGCAAAAACAATTCCTAACCTCACTTGTTGATCTGTCTACGCGAATACCGACAAATAAACATCTGATTATGTTAACACTTTCTTTATCTTTAAAACTTGAGGAATCACTGACTACAGCCGAGCAATCTTATTACTGTAAGGCCCTTCAACAAAATAATAACCGTCATAAAGCTATGTGGCAAATAGTAAATAATTACACTGGCCGCAAACCTGCGATTAACCAGTGCAGCCTATCCAGCCTTAGAGATAACAGCGGACTGCATTACGAGTCGCAAAACCGGCTCGCGAACGATGTAAACAACTTTTTTCTGGCCACCGCCGAGACAACACATGCACCTACTGCGGATCCTATCTTATCTAACCAACTCTTGTGCCAGTCGACTGGCCCCAGCAATGTAACTATATATTTAAACAAGTTTTCGGAAACCGAACTTCAAAAAATCATTTCACATGATATTGCTTGTAAAAATACATGCGATATATATAATATTTCCACTAAACTTCTTCGACTTGCTTTACCAATGATTTTGTCAAAACTTGAAACAATATTTAATTATTTACTCAAGTTTGGAACATATCCGTCTATTCTCAAAAACGTCAAAGTTGTACCTATCTATAAGGGCAAAGGACCTAAGGACAATCTTTCTAGTTTCAGACCTATTAGTATAATACCTGCGATTGCTAAGGTTTTTGAAAACGGTTTATCTAATCGCATTTCAAGGTTCTTGGAGAACTTTTCTTTATTGAGTAACAAACAATATGCATACAGGAAGCGCAGGTCCTGCATAACAGCTGTGCGCGATATCCTACATAAAATTATGGCGGCCAAGGAGGGTGCGAGCCAAGTTGCCATATTATTGTGCGATATGACACGTGCCTTTGACCTCTGTAATCATGAGGTTCTGGCACAAAAAATTGAGCATTTAGGGATACGAGGTCCAGCGCTCAAATTAATGCTAGACTATTTATCTAGCCGCCGACAAGCGGTAGTTCTTAACAATGGCCAGGTTAAATCTGATTATGGTGGCGTTGAAATAGGCGTTCCGCAGGGATCTTCACTTGCTAATTTGTGTTTCCTAATTCAGGTTAATGACCTCCCTAACGCCGTCTGCGGAGACATGTATATTTTCGCGGACGATGCATGCAACATTATCACGGCTAACACAGTGCAGCAGCTGGAAGCCTTCCTCAGGTCGGACATGGATAGACTGCTCGGCTGGTTCCGCGTAAACGGTTTAGTGTTAAACTTAACCAAAACACAAATCCTCCACATTAACCTTGGTGGGAGACCTCCCGATCCGCTTAACATTGTCATTAATGGCACTACACTACCACAGGTACAACACAGCAAATTTTTAGGCATCACACTGGATTTCGGTCTCAAATGGGACGCTCACATAGATAATTTATGTGGTAAACTATCTGGTGCATGCTATGCCTTGGGTCGACTATCCCGAGTCCTACCCTCCAAAGAACTCCGTTCGTGTTACTACTCACTTTTCCACTCAGTTATGTGTTACGGTTTAGAATTATGGGCTACGGCAGCCGAATGGCGACGCGTCTTCATTCTGCAAAAGCGAGCTGTCCGCATTTTATCTTCCGTTCCACCTCGTACTCCGGCTCAAAACCTATTCAAAAAGAACAATATTCTCACACTGCCTTCTCAGTACATTTACGACGTGGCAAAGCACGTCAATGAAAATTTGGACTCTTACCCGTTCAAAAAAATCACTCGCACCAGACAGGGCTCGAAAAATCAACTCCAAACTCATACTACCAAACTGACTAAGTCGTCTAAAATCATGTCTCACATAGGACCTAGAGTCTTCAACAAACTACCAGCAGAAATAAAAAATGCAGGCAGTACCCACCAATTTTTAAAAAAGTTAAGAAGGTGGCTCTTAGAATACTCCTTCTATGACATAAAAGATTTCTTTGACCTACCAAATAACTTATATTAGAATAAAATAATAATTATGTATAAAATCAAATTAACAAATCTAAATGACATATCATATGTAATATAATCAATGAATGCATCTTTCAATTAAATATTCGAAATTATAACTAGACTGAAATTGTAATAATCTTAATTTAATTGCTGTTAAATAATTTTATTGATGAACGTGTAATATTTATAATATTATTAATAAAATGTCTATGTCTATGTCTTAAAGCATTATTTTAAAAAATTCAGCTAATAGCTTCATATGTATATTCTAATGACTAAGCGTTTTACCTAAGATCCGCAAAAGCCTGATTTGGCTACGTCACAGGCAATCGCGTTTATTTAAGTGTTCGACAATTAATGGACTGTATGGGGGCGAAAAGGGGAAAACGATAGAGTGGAATTTAGGGCCGAGTCAGCAAGGAAGTTGGTATGGAGTGAATAAGAATAAGAATAAGAATAAGAATAAGAAATTTATTTGCTAGAATACTTATAACTAAGGTACAGATGTTCGTGTAAGAAGACAAGTAAAAGTATTCAGTCATCGTCATGACGACATGCAAATGTTTCTTAAAACTAAGTATTAAGTATGGTATGGTAGTGAAAATGATAAATGTGATGTTAGACGAATAGTGTGAAATGAGTGTAAGCGAAGTTTACCTTACAGTCCGGGAATGTGAGGACTGAGTCGTTGGTCGCGCTGTAGGCCCGCTGGTGGTGATTTCAGCTCCTTGTTGCAAGCTAGAGGAAGCGTAAAACCGTTACCTTCGAGCTTTCAACTTAGACCTTCGACGTTCTCTCCACGGATGATCCTGGCGCTCTCCGATACACAACACTGATTGAAATTAAGTTAAATTACGGGTGATGGTGCTTTCAAATAATTTACTGCGAGAAATAGCGAGACTGGCTAAGGTGATGGTGACTGTTCGCGAGTCTATTGCGTACTGGCTCTGTCAATTGCATGACAGAGCAACCGTTTTTTTTTAATATTCGAATTTCAACTGTGACAAAGTGTTGCCACAGTTAACATGAAAAAATATCCGAAAAATGATGGGCAAAACTGAACATTCCGCCCACCAAAATACACTAGTATTTTGACGTAGTGCGAAAAAAAAAAAAAATGGCGAAAACGATACGGATACGAAAACATTAAAATTAAACGAGAAAATAGACGACACAATTGAACCGCTTTAGAGCAGCAGCTACACCGGCAATGGGCACAGCTTGACCACAGGCCGTTTGTACAACCCTGTGGCAGTGCGCACGGAAACCACACGACAGATTCCATCGGATCCGGGGTGTGTCTCGACGATGCGACCCAGGGGCCATTTCATTGGGCTCGTCTGCTCGTTTATGACGAGCACGAGTGCTCCGACCTGGATGTTAGACTCTTTGTCGTGCCACTTCATCCTCTGTTGGAGAGTATGCATGTACTCCTTAGACCATTTGCTCCAGAAGTCTTGGTGCATTTTCTGCAGCAGCTTCCAGCGTTGGAGAGGGCCAACCCGGACGTCTGCCAGATCCTCCTCAGGCACGACCGACAGGGGTTCTGTGGTCAAGAAATGACCCGGAGTCAAGGCTGAAAAGTCATTAGGGTCGGAGCTGAGAGGAGTGAGTGGCCTTGAGTTCAGCAAAGCCTCGACCTGAGTTAAGACCGTCGAAAACTCCTCGTACGTCAGCCTTTGGTTCCCTATGACGCGCGAGAGGTGTGTCTTTACCGCCTTGATCCCGGCTTCAGCGAGTCCCGAGAAATGTGGGCTCCCTGGCGGGTTAAATTCGAAATGAATTGCTTCGCGTGCGGCAGCATCCTCCACGAGACGTTGGAGGATGTTGTTCGCACCGACAAAGTTTTTGCCTTGGTCAGAGACTAACCGACTGCACCGACCTCGACGGGCGACGAAACGCCGGAGCGCAGCCAGAAAGGCGTCTGAGGACAACTCTGTAGCCAGCTCAGTATGTATCGCCTTTGTCGCGGTGCAAACGAAGACGCAGATGTAGCCCTTGTACGTCTTGTTCCCGCGACCACGACCAAGGGCGATATCGAAAGGTCCACCAAAGTCGACCGCTGAGCTCGAAAAAGCCTTCAGTTGAGTGATGCGATAAGCTGGTAGGTCTCCCATGAATGGCGCAGGAGCGCCCAGCGGGCGAACCCGGAAGCATTTCATGCACTTTGAGACCACGGCGTAGATAGCCCGCTTAGGACTCATGATCCAGAAATGCTGCGTCAGCAAATTATGGAGCGTTTGGATGCCCGGATGCATAAAACGCCTGTGGTATTCGTCAATCAAGAGATAGGTCAGACGGTTGTCGCGAGGTAGCAAAAGGGGATGTTTAACATCGAATTCGAGAGAGGCTCGCGACAAGCGTCCGCCCACCCTCAAGAGACCCGCGTCATCTAGGAATGGGCACAGTTTTTTAAATGCTTTCGGGAGAGAGTTCGAAAGACTACTTGTCACCTTCTCGATCTCCGAAGCAAAGTGGTGCTTTTGCACATGGCACACGAGGAACATGAGGGCCTGTTTAAGTTCTAGCGGTGTCAGGGGACCGCTCAACAAGTTGTTGGGCATCTTCTGATTCCTCGCGTTATATGCGAACCTGCGACAGTATGCAAGGACACGTTGCAGTGTCCTTAGCGACGAGAATTTATTCATCAGGTTGTCTGTCCATGATTCTTTCACTGAGACAGTGAGCACAGTGACCTTGCGCTCTTCGTGTAGAACGTCCAGATCCACTGCCACCGTGGACTTAGGCCAGTCAACCTTATCCAAACCTAGCCAAGATGGGCCCTGCCACCAGTTATTGTGGTGAACCAGGTCATCTGGCAAGAGTCCTCGCGATCCGCAATCTGCAGGATTGTCACCAGTCCTCACGTGCCGCCAACAGTCTAGAGGGATGATATTCTGAATGTGACTCACGCGGTTAGCCACGAAAGTTTGCCATCTGGACGGGCAAGACTTTATCCACGTCAAAGCAACGCTGGAATCAGACCACGCACAAATTTCACAAATCTTGTGGAGGGGCGTCAGAGCCTCTGCAACAGATGCTATCAAGTCAGCAAGTAGAACCGCAGCCAGCAACTCTAGACGGGGTATCGACAGCTTACGAAGAGGTGCCACTCTTGATTTGCTGCAGACCAGATGAACATATCGCGTTCCATCCTCACCTGACGTCCGTAAATAGACCACCGCGCAATACCCTCGCTCTGAGGCGTCGCAGAAACCGTGGACTTCGAGCGAGACGAAATCCTTGACCATACGGCGCGGGACAGACACCGATTTCAACGAAGGAAGCTGCGCTTTGAATTCTTGCCATTCGGATGCAAGGTTCTCTGGCGCATCATCATCCCATGAAACACCTGAGATCCAGAGCAACTGCATGAGGTACTTCGCGAAGAACGTCACAGGTGAGAGGAGGCCCAGAGGGTCGAAGATTCGAGTGATCTCTGAGAGGATAGTGCGTTTAGTGCACCGTCGATCCTCGACAGACACTTTGAAGGTGAAGTCATCCGTCTGGGGTAACCACGAGAGGCCGAGAATTTTTAGTGAGATGTCCCCAATGGAGTTGAACTCCCGAAAGTCCTCGGAATATAGGTCTGAGGAGGGGACACCCTCGAAGAACTCCTGGTGGTTGGACGTCCATTTCCGTAGATGGAAGCCACCAGAAGCTAAGATGGTAGACAGCTCCGATCGAAGCTTCCGTGCTTCTTCGACAGACTGAGCTCCAGACACCACGTCGTCGACATAGATGTCTCGGTCTAGCACTGCTGAGCCAGAAGGGTATTCTTCTCCTGATTCTTTCGCCAGTTGAGCTATTGTCCGAAGAGCTTGGTAGGGAGCTGAGGACACGCCGTAAGTAACGGTCAACAGCCGATAGTCCCGGATAGGCTCATTGACAGACGGACGCCACAGGATGCGCTGATATTCAGCATCTTCCGGGGATACTAAGATCTGCCTATACATTTGCTTGACATCTGCTGTGAACACAACACTATGCCACCGAAAACGAAGGAGCAAGTGGAAGATGTTGTTTTGCAGCTTCTGCCCTGGCAGTAGCGCGTCGTTTAGTGAGACACCCCGGCTGTCCTTGGCACTAGCGTCGAAGACTACCCGAAGAGGAGTGCTGGTCGACGAGGGCCTCAACACTCCATGGTGGGGTATGTAAAAGAACCCCCCCAAATCCACCTTTGGAGGATCACATTCCTCAAGGTGGCGACAGCTTTTGTAGTCCTTCATGAAGGCTACATAGTTCTGGTAGAAGTCGGAGTTACCTAATAACTTCCGCTCCAACGACAAGAATCTCTTAAGAGCGATGGCTCGAGAGCCCGAGAAGATAGGTTTATTAGAAGTATCAGCAAAAGGTAAAGGAACGACAAATCTACCTTCTTCTGTGCGACGAAAATTAGCGAGAAAGTATTCCTCGCACAGCTGATCTTCCTTCGATAAAATGACGGTGTTCGGAGAGTTGACATCTTCCAACTCCCAGAACCTCTTAATGGAGTCGTCAAGCGATAACTTGCCCACTACCAGCTGACAACTGTTGTTACGGAACCGAGAACGACAAATGTCCGTAGTACAGTCGCCTGCGTCTCCCATCAGAATCCACCCGAAAACGGTGTTGACGGCAGTCGCCTGGCCCGGGGCCCCATGGATTAAACCTGGGCGCAACGAAGAAGCGAAAATATTGACATTCAACAATAGATCAACAGGTCCTGGAATGTGCCAGTAGGGGTCAGCTAATTCTAAGCCCCTAATATGTTGCCATGATGACAGGTCGACAAGTTCAGGCGGCATCTCAGGACAAATTTTAGGCAGCAAATAAGCCTGAAACGAGAGGCTAGTATCAGCCTTCCTAACGCTTGGTGTGATGGTACATGACAATGTGCCACCAGGCTTCGACACGAGTTCACCGATACCAGTGATGGCATGGTTCCCATATTCTGCCCGGAGACCAAGTCTCTGTGCACATGCCTCACTTATGAAATTACAACCACTGGCACAGTCAAGCAAAGCCCTTACCTCAACTAAATTCCCTCTGGTATTCTCCACCAATACCCTCGCAGTCGAAAATAGGGATGAAGCGGCAACATTATTGGCTACCATCACCAGAGGATTTGTTGAGCTCGATGGACGCTTCAAATTATCCACATCCGTTGCCGGGGGTACAGGCACCTTACCACTATTAAAATGCAACAGCGTATGGTGAGAGAACCGACATTGCTCACACCGCTGCTTCGACTTGCAAGACCTCATAGGATGTGACCCCGACAGACACAGAATACACAACTTATTCTCTTTTACACATTTAAACCGAGAAGCGGGGTCATAACTCAAAAAGGTTGGACAGGATGTAAGACTGTGGGCCTGTCCACACACCTCACACTTAGGAGCCGAGACTACCAAGGCTACTTTTGGCTTATTAGGTGGCTTGCTACTACTTGGCTGTGGAGCACTAGCGACAAACCCCGATGCCCCTGCCGCGTCTAATGCTCGGTGTCGCTTTTCAATAAAATCCTGCAATTTACTAAACTCAGGAATGTCATCAGAGTTATGTTCTAATTCGAATTGCTCTTTAGTGTTCCTATCAAGCTTCGACCACAGTAGCTGTACAAGAAGGAAATTTTTGTCCGGTAAGTTGAAACCTTTCAAAATCGACAAATTTTCAGCAAAAACCCTATAAACCCGCTGCAGGTCACTAGCCCGAGATGCCTTCACCGGCTCACACTGTACAAGCTTCTCATAGTATGTAGTAGCAATTAATCTAGTTTTGTTATATTGCTTGTACAGCGCTTCATATGCTACCTTATAGTTGTCATCGGTGACAGGATAATTCTTTATAAGGTCATAAGCTTCGTTTTGCACACTGGACAAAAGATAATGTAATTTTTCAACCGAAGCAATGTCAGTCCGCTTGTCCACCAAAGAATTAAACAACTGCATAAATGTTACCCAATTTTCAATTTTCCCATCAAATGCTTTAATTTGCAGTTTTGGTAACTTAGGCAAGACCGGCTGCGGCACGCCCGAGACTGACGAAGTCCCAGCACAAGGCTTCCTATTCTGCAACCTCGACCGTACTGCCCTTACTTTCGAATCGAACATCGCGGTATGTGAGCAGATCTCCCTGTGTTCGGAACGAGGAGCACTACTTAATAACTTTATTTGCGCTTCATGGAAGTTCTTCGCTATAGAACACAGCTCACTCTCGTCACATAGCGCAAGTTCGGAGTCCGACAACATTTGCAAATATTCAATTCTCATTACCTGATAGTCACGAGCAATCATCACCGTGTCAACCTCTGTTCCGACAGACTTATCGCCATTCGTCATTATTACGGCGTTAAATTACACTAAAAACGGCGATATTAATATGAAATTACAACAAAACTAATCTTCACAAAATAAATCACAACACAAAAGTCGGTTGATTGACACTGACAGGAGTCACAGGTGTCAGCTGACAGGTGACACTTGACAAAATTGTTGCCAGTAAAATGAAAAGTGAGTGAATGATTTTTGTTAAAGCACCATTACCCGACCAACTTTCTTGCTTACCCACAAATTTTTAACAAGTCTACCCTAAATTTTAAAGTGCGAAAAATGACAATACAAATTTGAGAAAGCGAATATTTAAACGAAAACGACAAATCATAGGCGCTTTATCAAAGTATCCGGTTCGAAGGACCAAAATGTTCGACAATTAATGGACTGTATGGGGGCGAAAAGGGGAAAACGATAGAGTGGAATTTAGGGCCGAGTCAGCAAGGAAGTTGGTATGGAGTGAAAATGATAAATGTGATGTTAGACGAATAGTGTGAAATGAGTGTAAGCGAAGTTTACCTTACAGTCCGGGAATGTGATTTTTTTTTAAGCGACATTGAATTTTCCGGAGTTTATTGCTAGGCCGATCAAGCGCGCGCCGAGGTACGTCTACATAATAGGTTTGCCGAGAGAGGAAATTTGCCTCGCGACGTGTCTGATGCATCGCTCTGTGTGGACCGGGCTATGGCAAAAATCCGTAAAAGGTTTTAGCCGTCTGTAGCGTTCACGAGGTTAACCAAATCATTAAAATCTGTGAAATTTTAAGTAAAGTGTAAGGGACCGTCCACACTCAGTGACGCATGTCCGCCGACGCGGAACGGATGTTAGCCACGCCGCCTGAATGTAATTTAAAAAAAGTCTCCTCAGTACATTTTCTATAGGAAGGACGTAAAACGCGCCCCCAGGCGGCGCGGCGCGCGCCAAGCGACGTCCCTTGCGCATTCTTCCTATAGAAAATGTACTGAGACGTTTTTTAAATTACATTTAGGCGGCGTAGCGCTGACATCCGCTCCGCGTCGGCGGACATGCGTCTCTTGAGTGTGGACGGTCCCTTAGTAAGCAATTCGAAATGAGCGAGTACTTAGAAGGCCAAGTGGCAGTGACGTAGTGTATGAGCCGGGCACGGTCGGCGCGGATGAAGACGGGCGTGCCGCCGACGTCGGCCTCGCCGCGCTGTAGCGCGCCCACCATGCCGTCGAAGCTGCCGTTCCGCAAGTAGCCCCACGAGTTCGTGCGCTGCAGTACCACGCTAAAATATACATACTTATTTTATTTATCGTATGGCGATACATTACACACATAATATTATTTACATTTAAATTTAAAATTTAGAAGTCTGCAGGTACAAACAAGCAGTGTGTGTCAAGTTTTTAAAATCCTCAGCTGGTCCATTGTATCTGGTAACAGGGCACTCAAATACAATGTGATTAATGTTCTGCATTGGATCTGCACACTCGCACGCCGGCGACTCGCTCCAGCCCCACTTGTGCCAGAGGTAATGTAACAAAACATCGGACAAAAGTTCAAAAATCGACCGGCAAGCCAACGATTCTACGAATGAAATTGACGAGATAAACTAATGAATAAAGGATTGAATGAATGAAAATTCAAAATATAAGGGAATAATTGAATAAATGATCGAATGAACGGTAGACATGTCACGGACAAAAGGAGCCTCCTACCTACCCTACATGTTTAAAAAATATAGGTATTTGTAGTTTACCTGAAGTTGTACATTTCTCTCAAGTAATTCAAAAGCGTGAAATATTTAAGCTTATGCAACGAGTCCACCTCAGGCTCCAAGCGACTGAGGTACTCCTCAAACGTCTGGTGACCAATGTCATGTGTCACAACCACTGCACTCCTCAACACTATGCCATCCAGGTCTCTTCTTCTACCCTCCTTTATCCGCAAATACTTATTCCAGTATCCAACTGTCTCGACATGGAATCGCCCGTTGGTGAAGTACCCAGTGTTATAAACTTCGAAAATATCATAGGATTTCTCATGTTTAGATAACAAGATAACATCAGAATCTACTTCTATTGGATACTTAGACAAGGTTTCAGCGGTAGAAGATACGTCGTTCGTAAAAATAAGCCAGGAGTATAGAGATTTTTTGAATAAGCTATGATCAAATAGCTCGAAGAATTGTGTCCAGTTGTCACATGATGTTTTTAGAACTATTCCAACTCTTCCATCACTTGGTTTCAAATGTGAAGCATTCATCATGACACTTGAAAAACGTAGGTCTATTGCCGATAAATGTTTTTGCAGATAAATGACATGTTCTGGTTTTGCATTTGCACAATGAAATATCGTCCCAAAATGCAAATTCTTATGTTTAAAGACATCTCTAATGAGGTTGATTTCCGTTGTTGAGAGTATGGTAAGAATATTGAATGCAGTTAAGTTCATGATCGCATTTAAAGAGTGAACTAAAATGGCTTCTACAAACCTCTCATGAATATGATACCTAGTTGACAGGAAAATTACATGATTGCTGCCTATCGCCTATTACTGCCAATACCTAATTTGCATACAAAAAGACTGGTATTTAGGAGCAATTTAAAATAAAAAAATTGGTTTTGACCAAAATCTTTTAATAAATACTAATCCTAGCAGTCAAGAATGTGTGAAAGACACAAAGATTACATATTTAATATAGATTAGAGATTATATGCTGCAAATACATCTTGGAAAGGAAAGGAAGCTTTTTCTGGCGTCAGAAGGTCAGCCAAAAAGCAAACAGTGCCAGCAGTGCCTTCATACAATGTCTCCGGGTTGTCAGGGACCCTGGCGTCAGACAGGAACTGATCGGAATTCATAAATTCGGCAAAGGCTTTAGCTCTATGCAAAAATTTCACATCATTGGTCAGTCTATAGAGCAGTAGGAAAACATAGCCGTTGCCCGCAACTCCATGGCATATTCCAGGGCCTTTCATCAGCAAACCTTTGGCCCACACATTTTCCCCAGCCCGAATACAAGCATTTAAATACTGCTGATTCTCATACACAAGGTATGCCTTAGCCATGAGGTAGACGACCCCGGGAGCGCCATGACACCAGTGCACTAGTTTGTGCTCTTTTTGTTCTAGTTCCTCCATGCAAGTCGGCCAGTTACCATCCTTAGACTGTATAGAAAGCAGATAATCTATTGTACCTTTAATGTCTTTGGCTGCTGCTGCATCACTCTCCAGGAATCCTGGCACAGACAGCAACATCTGTAGTA
This sequence comes from Leguminivora glycinivorella, assembly GCF_023078275.1. NCBI lineage: Eukaryota > Metazoa > Arthropoda > Insecta > Lepidoptera > Tortricidae > Leguminivora > Leguminivora glycinivorella. Next base: position 16,161,265 of record NC_062986.1, on the reverse strand, counting down.
TAAAACTGATACCGTGAGCGGCACCCAGATACTCCGTACCATAGTAATGGTACATCAAGGGACATGGACTCCTGTGTTTCTTAGCATACTCCCTACCAGAGTCCACAATAACCTTGCAAATGTTGTGCATTTCTTCCGATGACAGCACTAGTGTCTTCATCTCACTGGCAATCCACAGAGCTCCAGCCAGATAGCCCGAACGGCCAACAAAAAATTCATCTCCACCACATTTCAAGAAATTTGGGTTCAACAATGTGTTATAAAATTGTCTGTAGTTCGTTAACATATCATTGTAGGACTTGTCTTCTACGCTATGTTTGATCACGCTGGCCAAAGCGTATGTTCCAGCATCGCCAAGTAGAAAAGAGGTTTTATCCATAGTGGGATTTTTTAATGCCACGTTTAAATATTCAAGAGCCCTCTCGCGATATGACGCTTTCTTTTCGGCTAGCTTTTCGTTTTTGGATAAGTGGTAGAACATGTAGGCGACGCCGGCGATTCCCACGTATAGGCCTCCTTCAACATGCTTAGGCGAAGGCGGTAGTCTCTTCAAAATGGTACCGATATGTTCATCAATTTGTACACTAACATCATTCTGGGCAATAGACACTTCAGCTCCCTCCGTATAGTCTTTCAACGTATTTGGAAAGTATCTGACCATGGCTAAGCCGATGGCAGACGATCGTTTCCTAAAACGGGCAAATTCCTCTTTAAAATTAAATCGCTTGAATATATTTGATATATTCATACAGAGATCTTAAGTTTCAATTACTTTTAACTGTTGAAAATTAATTTATTTTGTAGTGTTTTGTTTTTCGCTATTTTGACAATCGATTGACATTTAATTTTTTTTTTTTTCATTTGAAGCTGTTTAGGATAAATATAAAAACGTTGTTATTTTATATATCATATTGAAAAAAAAAATGGTTTCTTCGCAATAATTTTTAATTACTTAAATACTCATTATCAAATCATGTTTTAATTATATGCTTTACAAATTATTTCAACAAATACTCCCGCATAGGGGGCCCAGGGTACAGTCCAATACAGTGACTGTACTTGGACTGTACTACAGTCACAATCAAAACTACCCATACCCAACTTATCCAGGTACACTAACAGTAGGTATGCTAAGTAGGTACTTACTTCTAGGTCACCTAACCGCCACTCGCAAACTTGGTATTTTATTGCAACTCATCGAAATTCAATGAAAATTCGTTAAAATCGATCCAAGGTCGTTGATACTGTAGCTAAGCAACGAGTTGATCTGTTGATGAAATGGACCAAAAATGCCTTTTCGTATAGACTTATTTTTACCAAAACAGAATCAATGGGGCCAATTTATACTAGTCCTAAACAAGTGTTTAAAACATAGTTAATACGTGTAGTTAAAATACTAATGCCTATCACATTCAGTCGTGGAAACGTAAGTGTTTTATATCGTACAACTCTTCTCCTGCACTTATATTATTTTACTTAGCTCATTAATTCATTATTCATTACAGGTACATTTTCATTATATTTACTTTAATTTATTTACACGCTTGACGCTACTGGGGAACTCTTCTTATTGCACATTGTATATATTTTTTATATTAATAACAATTTATACACACATTAAAATAAATATAGGCACCTATATTATATTTCTTGCAATTAAGGTCCTCGAACTTTATCCGTCTATCTATATGCTTCATCATATATTATTATCAATATCATTTGTCAGTAGGGTACAAGTGCCAATAATGGTCATATTTATTTCCTAAGCTTAATCTGGTTAGGTACATGTTTGAAAATGTAATTTTTGCTAATTTTATTTTTTTAAAGGTACGGAAGATAGCATTTCGCACCCGAGGTCGCTCAGCTCAGTCGCTCGATGCTGGCGCATCGCGAGACCCTGCCACGGGCGGCGAACGGCTGTTCCTCCAAATACGGCCAGCACTTGCGGACCATCGGGCGCCTATACATCGTTCTAATACTTTGCTTACAGGGTAAGCTATTTATTAATAACGTACAGTGACCTGCGAAATTGCCATGGAGAAATTACGAATGAATTCATTGATAAATTCGGCATGCATTGTTGCAATTCATTGTGCATTAAATCGTATAAAAGATGTCTCATGTCTCGCCTTTTGTTGAGGAGTGAAATCTGAAACATGACGTTGAAAAATGTGACGTTGAAATTTCAGTTTCACATCGTGGCACCTTTGAAACAGTTCTGAAACAAATGCGATGTAACTAAACCTCATAAACCTGCACCCGTACACACGCATATAGGCGATTCGTTTATAACTATAATATTAATTAGTACAATATTACTAGATTGATAATAATGAAGTTCAATACCTATTTTAATATTCGTAGCGGTGATGGCATCAGCAAGGAAGACAGCAAGGAGGATTCGATTGATCTGCAAGCGGTTGGAGAAGGAAAAGTTCAGCTCTCACGGACGCCACAGGAAAAAGATAGACTGCCTGATAGGATAACGCTCGATAGGTTGGTATTGTTATTTTCAGATAAACTATTAATAGTAAATAAAATACTAAATTTTTGTATAATCCCTGCGCATTGTGAATCTCGGAACGCTAAATCTTCTCTTTGAACCAGTTGCTAGGCTCGTGATCCTATTTCGAAATTGTTTGCTTACTTTACTCTAGTAATTATTTGTAAAAAAAACTAAACTTTTGTTTTCAGACGAGGCTTGTCTTCTATCCCACACATAGTTGGCGAGCCAGGGTTAAGGCTTCTGTCTCTGCAGCACAACCTCATCAATAGCTTATCGGGTTTAGCCCCTTTAGATTTAGGGAAACTGGTGTTCCTCGACGTGTATGATAATCAGATAGACAAGATTACTTCCTTAGAAAGACTATTTAGTTTAAGGGTTTTGCTCATGGGGAAAAACAGGTATGTTATTGGTATAAATTAATGATTCGTTTTATTTATTTATTTATAATAACCCATGTACAATTTTATTACTTTCAGGATAAAAAGGATAGAAGGGCTAGTTAATCTAGTAAAATTGGAAGTATTAGATTTACACGGAAATAGAATAAGTAGAGTAAATGGGCTATCGAACTTGTCCGAGCTTAAGGTGCTCAATCTGGCCGGGAACCAAATAAAATGTATTGGACAGACTGATCTTCAGGGTTTAATCTCTCTTCGAGAGCTCAATTTAAAAAGGAATCGACTGAGAAAACTTTTAGGATTTCACAACATGCCACAACTGCAAAAGCTTTATCTCGGGAACAATGATTTACAAAGGTATGTGCCAAAAGTATTTTTATATGATGTGATGATATTTTTTACCTGCAGTTCTTGCATTAATAACGTTATTTATTTCAGTGTTGAAGATGTTTCAACATTAGCAGAAAGTACGACTCTCATTGAAGTGTCTTTAGATGGCAATCCAGTAGCTCTAGGAGGCGATTGCACACCCTTCCTCGTTTCTTATCTTCCGAATCTTTTAACTTTAACTAACATGCATGTTACTGAACAGGTAAGTCATACATTAAACAACGTATATTATGTATGTAATTATGTACACAAAAGTAAAACGTTGTATTATTCTGGTCGTACTGAGATCGGCAAGAAAATGGATAATGCTTGTTTAAAATCAGGTACGGAGAGCAGCAATGGCTTGGAGAACCAATAAAGAAGCTGCTCATGCCGCATACTGCGCTCTCGGTGGCTCAGCCCAACAGGCCGCGAGGCGTGATCAAATTATCAACAACGCACGAACCAACTGGGAGTTGCTCAGGTTTGGTCGATAATTTCCATGGTACTATTAATATCACATTAATTAACGGATCAAAAACACCTTTGCGTGCACGCGGGTGTCATTATCATTAGCGGTTATTCTTATCTGCTCACTGCTGCCTAACGGTTGTGGGGTTTTTTATCTAACTGTATTACGCACATATTACATTTTTTGTGGATTTCAGGTCTGAAAATAAATGCTTTAACAATGTTACTAGTCCGACAAAAAATTTGGATTTAGAAAAAGAATTTGCGCTAGAAGCATCAGCAGCGATAGTTCCACAAAACGAAAGTACACGAACCGTTAATATGGCGGCGTTACCGGATGTTGTAGTGCTGCTGCAAGGAGAAAACGAGGACTCCGATTCTAAGAATACTAATGAAGCAGATACGAAGCCAACTATCGATCCACCAAAATCACAATCGCCTATGCGCAAGCTACAAAGAAGTTCAACCGCAAGGAAAGCTCCTGAAAAACGTGTTAATTTCTCAGATAGAAGTGCCTCACAAGACACCGATGCGTCTCATTCAACCTCAACTAGTAGTGATTTGAGGCTCCCACCAATTCTCTTACCCATCATATCCTCTTTAGAAAACGTAAGGCTTGCCGATGGGACAGAGCCAGTTCTGAAAAGATGGGAAAGTATATCTAGTGTAGATCCCGTCATGGATTCTTCGTTCAGCTCACTACCTACGTCGTCTACGGACAGTGATGACGATAGTAATAAAAGGCAAATGAAAAGAATTCCCACAGCGGTTCGACGGAGAGCAAATTTTGGTACCATGCGATCTAAATCTGTGTGTGATCCTGAAAGTCGGAGAATCAAAGCCAATAATACGGACATGTCTGAAAATGCTAGTAACATTTCGTGTAGTACCAATGTCGGTTCAATTCAGTCTTCGACGTCAGGAAGTGATCAGAATAGTAGAATATTAAGGCGGGAGGGATCTGTAAATAGCAGGCTAAGTAATAGAACAGTTAGAAGTGCCACGATAGCAAGGAGAAATGAACGAGCGTCATCTGCTTCGGGCAACCGCGCATCAACTGCTAGGGTAAAATCGGGAAAGAGTTTGGCTAATTTGAAATCTTCTGAACCAGTACCGAAGCCGATGCCAGCATCGAAAGATAGGGAACAAGGTCAGTAAACTACAAAACCTAAACAAATGTAATTTTTATATAATACGAGGGTCATGCCAAAAGAAGTTAGATACTCCATGGTCATTTGATTGATACTGGCCAGTTATACACCAATGTAAAGGTAGGTTATCTGCTTATAATTCGTAGGATTCCTTGACGTGATTTTCGTGTTATGATATATTATGACTTTAAAAAAGGTTTAACACCTCAAGAGTGTTTTGAACTTTTAGTCTCGACTTTTGGAGAGTCTGCGTGTTCACGTGCAACTGTTTTCAATTGGTTTGCTGAATTTAAAAGAGGACGGGAGAGCTTTGAAGATGAGGCGAAGACCGGACGGCCGCCAACCGCAGTAGTGGAGTAAAAGTAAGGTACCCTGGACATAATTCAATAACTCGTCCTTTTTGATATTTTATTGGGTATTATTATTAAGCATCAAATAGTAATTATGTACATAGATAAAAAAAAAGACGATCGTATTCATATCTTATAAAAATCATGAGATAAAGTACATTATCCCACTTTTCGCTAACAGCAAAATAGTTAACCGAAAACTTTGTTAGATTAACTTTGTGGTGCACTCAGATGCGATCAGTTATTAGCGATATTACACAGAAAATAAATCTGATTGTGTACTTTTTTTACCGTTTTCATTTAATGTGAATATCTAGGTAGGTAAAAATGGTGACCATGATATATATATCAATTTGCATTGTATTAAGTATATATAGACATTTAACACCGATCTTAAACATATATTTTTAACGCTTAAATAAACATGAATTTCTCAGTAGGTATAAATTGTAACTGAGATTTTTTTGCTTAAGACCAGGTTTTTGTGTACTATAATCATGATTTTATCAAAATTAATACTGTGAAGGTCGCGCTTAAGAAACTGTAAATGTCAGTAATTTAAAAGGGTGCAAAGTTGTCGTAGAGCGGCTGTCGGGGCGGGGGGAGCGCGCGGGGCGCGGGCCTGGGAGAGCGCGCCGCGCACCGGCCGCGTCACCGCGGCGGATCGGTTAATAGGTTAGGGACGTAAGGTACCGGCCACACCAGAGCGTCGCGTGTCTCGGGGCGCGGACGGACGTCCGCGCCACGCCACCTGAGTGTAATTCAAAAATCGTCTCCTCAGTACATTTTGTATAGGAAGGACGTAAGACGCGCCCCAGGCGGCGTGGCGGCGGCGTGGCGCGCGCCGCGCCGCCTGGGACTTGGTGCCAATAGGACCATCTCGGGGTTATACCCGTTCGATTAAAAAATAATTTGAAAATCGGTCCACGATTCTCGGAGATATCGAGTAACAAAAAAACCGACCAAGAGCGTGTCGGTCCACGCTCAGTGTAGGGTTCCGTAGTTTATCGTATTTTTCTCAAAACAATTTTCCTAGAAAGTCTTTATAAAGTTCTACTTTTTTGATCTTTTTTCATATTTTTTTAAACATAAGGTTCAAAATATAGAGGGGGGGGGGACGCACTTTTTTTCCTTTAGGAGCGATTATTTCCGAAAATATTAATATGATCAAAAATGGCCAAGAGCGTGTCGGGCCACGCTCAGTGTAGGGTTCCGTAGTTTTCAGTATTTTTCTCAAAAACTACTGAACCTATCAAGTTCAAAACAATTTTCCTAGAAAGTCTTTATAAAGTTCTACTTTTGTGATTTTTTTCATATTTTTTAAACATATGGTTCAAAAGTTAGAGGGGTGGGGACGCACTTTTTTTTTTCTTTAGGAGCGATTATTTCCGAAAATATTAATATTATCAAAAAACGATCTTAGTAAACCCTTATTCATTTTTAAATACCTATCCAACAATATATCATACGTTGGGGTTGGAATGAAAAAAAAAATCAGCCCCCACTTTACATGTAGGGGGGGTACCCTAATAAAACATTTTTTTCCATTTTTTATTTTTGCACTTTGTTGGCGTGATTGATACATTGGTACCAAATTTCAGCTTTCTAGTGCTTACGGTTACTGAGATTATCCGCGGACGGACGGACAGACAGACAGACAGGGGAAACTATAAGGATTCCTAGTTGACTACGGAACCCTAAAAAACATTCAGTCGAATTGAGAACCTCCTACTTTTTTTGAAGTCGGTTAAAAAACAACCTTTATTGCCGGCCGGCATACGGCTAACCGATTGAAACAGAAACATAAATGAAAAGAGAGGGCGAACGGCGACACCTGTGTGTCGGCGATTTCAAAGGTAAGCGCACGTGCACCCGATCTCGCTACCTACGCCCAGGTGCGGGCGCGGCTTTCGACCTTCGCGCCGTGCAATAGAATTTAATGTCGGCTGCTCGTGTGCGGTCTGTTTGTTTTATAGAGTGGCGGCATTTTCAACATCAAAGGGCAAAATTCTGCAAAATTTTGTGCAAAATTCTGTTATATCAATAACTTCTCACGTCACTAGATTATCGACTTTGAATGTCGAGTATATTTATAGTATCATCACTTTATTTCAGTGTACGAATTTCGTATGTGTTAAAAATCATTGTTCTAGCTTCATAAACCAGGGAGGAAATAATGGAGAGCGTTTATATGTCTTGTTTTGCCTTAATTCAATATCATCACATATTTTTGTTGCTGATAAAATAATACATCCTATATATCAAGGCCTTGTAGCTCGGCGAAAGAATCGTGATCGCGGAGTGCGCCGGCACTGATTATAATTATTTTGTCCAGTTATTATAATAACCTATACAAAAAGTACCGATAGAATAGGTATTCTAATCTATATCTGCATAGAACTATTTAAAACAAACCACAAAAGTTCATAGTTGATCGTTATTGGTACAGTCAGCAACTCAGCTGTGAATAAAGATAAAGTGCCAAATATATGTATACACATACCTTAATGTACCAAGTACCAACACTTGTACAGGAAATAAAATACTCTATACATATTTTTGGCACTTTGTCTTGCCAGCTGTGTTGTTGACTGTACACGATCTAAAAAGGAGCCGAACGGTTATTATAATTACGCGGCGACTTGCGTAGTCGGCGGCCGCGCGATACATAGTGCTGTCTCTGTTCAGGCCCCGTAGCCGAATGCCATTTCTCCGACGCGAAACGAAAACGAAACGCAGTCTGGCTCTGTCGCGCCAATACGCAAGAGCGATAGAGATAGATATCTACTAGCGTTTCGTTTCGTGAGCGTTTGTGCCATTCGGCTACGCACCCTGTTCTCACTACCACGAATTTGAAGAACAATATTGCTGTCTCTCTCAATCTTTAGGCGTCATTCATATATTACGTCATACTAAATGTGACAATCCATGTTAAAGGATTAAAAAAGCGTGACATTGGGGGGTCCAAATAGTAGTCCATAAACCACGTCTTTGACCAACGTGAGTGATATCTCTGTCACTCTTTACGTCTTTACTAACAGAAATTTAAATAACAATAGTGCTATCTCTGTCACTCTTTACTAACAGAAATTTAAATAACAAAAATGCTATCTCTGTCACTCTTTACTACCAGGAACTTAAATTATTATAGTGCTATCTCTATTCTCTGTCACTCTTTACTATCAGGAACTTAAATTGTTATAGTGCTATCTCTGTCACTCTTTACTACCAGGACCTTAAATTATTATAGTGCTATCTCTGTCACTCTTTACTGTGTGCGGGAAGTGCACATACCACGAGTTTGACTAACATGAGTGCTATCTCTATCACTCTTTACTACCAGGAACTTTAATTATGATAGTGCTATCTCTGTCACTCTTTACTACCAGGAACATAAATTTTATTATTACAGTGCTATCTCTGTCACTCTTTACTACCAGGAACTTAAATGATTATAGTGCTATCTCTGTCACTCTTTACTGTGTACGGGAAGTGCACATACCACGAGTTTGACTAACATGAGTGCTATCTCTGTCACTCTTTACTACCAGGAACTTAAATGATTATAGTGCTATCTCTGTCACTCTTTACTTCTAGGAACTTAAATATTTTTTTCGGTTTCGGTTTTGGTCTTGGTTTCGGTTTCGATTTCGGTTTTCGTTTCCATTCCCGTTTCGGTTTCCGTTTTCGTTTTCAGTTTTGTTTTTGTTTAAACTAACAGAACTAAAACTAAAACCAAAACCAAACCAGAAACGGGAAACCGAACACGGGAAACCGGATATCGGATACCGTATATCGGATGCTGGTTACCGGTTACTGTCTACCGTTTACCGGATACCGGTTACCGTCTACCGGTTACCGGTCACCGTTTACCGGATACCGGTTAACGGTCATTGGTTACTGGTTACCGGTTACCGGTCACCGAATACCGGAGACCCGTCACCGGTTACCGGTTACCGGATACCGGTTACCGGATACCGGTTACCGGATACCGGTTACCGGATACCGGTTACCGGATACCGGTTACCGGATACCGGATGCGGTTACCGGTTACCGGATACCGGATACCGGATACCGGTTACCGGATACCGGATACCGGTTACCGGATACCGGATACAGGATACAGGATACCGGATACCGGTTACCGGTTACCGGTTATCGGTTACCGGTTACCGGTTACCGGGTACTAGATACCAGAAACCAGGTTTTGATTTCTGGTTTCTCATGTTACAACGTGTATAGATTAGTCGATACCAAGTCGGACACTTCCGATTAGGCGATTTCGGCTCGCATTGTTACGCAGCATTCGAGTGTTGAGTTTCTCACACATGAGGCCCCCTAATAAAATTTGTACCACTCATATTATTGATTTGACTCTCGCAACACAAACACCTCATGCCCACACAAATACACACAAAATAAAATCATTCACAAACTTCAAATCATTCAAAAACTCAACAGTCACACGCGCTCCTCGCGGTCCTCTAAGAACTCCCTCGCGAGAGTCGACACTTCAAAATGAAGCGACATCGCATCGGCTCATCATCCACAAATCCGAAAAGATCCACCGATAAATTTGTACCGGAAAGACCTCACCGCGACAATGTCATATTACCCAAATTACTTCAAAAATCCTCTGAAAGTGAAACAGTTCATTAGGTTTACCGTAAGAGTGAGTGAGACAGACACGCACTGTGCTTCAAATTTGCCTCGCCAAAATACGTTACACACGACTCGAAAGAATACAGTCTTAAGCGCCGCAAGCTTTCATACATATTACGTTGTTGTGATCCAAGCATCTCGTCAAGCTCGATAGGTACTATTATTGAGCTAACGACTTGACCAGTTTAACGTGACCTATCGGACTAATTGATTTGTATGACTTTTGTCACTTGTAATAAGGGAGCTCTCTTATACTGGACGGTGAAATATTTGTTATCGAAGCGTTTTGAAAACGCGGCGCCCTTGATATGAAACACGTGTTGACGACTCGCCGCCCGTTCCCGCTACTACTATACTAGCTATACCTACTCTGTGCACGACCTTATTCTGCAGGTAATAACGTTCATATTAAAGCGCAAGTAAGAAAAATATCAATTAAGTAATGAATCTTACATATTTGTTGTTTAATTGATTTCGTATAGTACTAAGAATATATTAACGGCAAAATTTACCATCTTTCAATTTAGTTAGGTATTTTTCCTTTCCTAAAATTATCAATATTTAAGATTTTGAACAAGCGCCAAAAGTATTGGTATAAGTTTTAATAATTTATCAACACACGTAATATTATATTCATAATAAATTGCAGGATTACGGTTAACAATATTTTCTAGTGAAATACGCCTGAAAATGTGTAACTTACTAAACCTTCTTTATAAATGATAGTTCTGTATGAATTATTTATAAAAATTAGATGTTTTTATATGAAATGCAGGTGTCACAACATAATACAAGCACTTTTTCCGGATTACATTTAATACTTTAGTTATAAAATCAAAAAATATTCAAAGTTCGTTTTTATTTTTTTTTAAATTGAATCAGAACCCTAATTTGATTAATAATTTGTATTTTAACTATCACTAATGATACTTTATACGACAGAAAAAGAAAATTACGGTTATCGAATTATGTCCAGGTCAAGCTATTTTTCCTGGTCTACAGTCACTGAAGAAAATGTAACTTAAAGACTGTGGAAAAAAATATTCGTGCGAACCGACGAATTACATATGTAGAGCTCGAGCGTGAACTGGGCATTGGATCAGCAGCATTGCAAACTATAATTCATAGTAAACTGTCTCTTCATAAGCGTTGTTCAAGATGGGTGCCGCATAAGCTCACCGATTTACAGAAAGACCGTCGCGTGGATTGGTGCAAATTTATGATAGATAAATTCGACGCAGGCGAGAACAAAAACGTATATGATATACTTACTGGTGACGAAACATGGCTATATAACTACGATCCCGAAACAAAGCGACAGTCCACAGTATGGTGTTTTGAAGATGAGCCGACGCCAACAAAATGTCGCCGAACCCGAAGCACACAAAAACAAATGGTTGCCTCATTTTTCTGCAAGACGGGACATATTGCTACAATAGTGCTAGAAGATCAAAAGACAGTTAATTCAGAATGGTATGTGACAGTTTGTGCCCCAAGAGTACTGTCAGCTTGGTGTGACAAGCGGCCGGAGTCAGGAACCCGGCACCTGCTCTGGCACCACGACAACGCTGCCCCGCACACTTCCGCTAGAACACTTGACTATTTCAGCTCAAAAAACGTGACTATTCTGCCCCACCCCCCATATTCCCCTGACCTAGCCCCCTGTGATTTTTATCTTTTTCCTAAAATTAAAGAAAAATTAAAAGGAAGGCGATTTGAGAACAAAGAAGATGCGTTGGCTGCGTATAATTACGAAATTTCTGAGGTGTCTAAAGAAGAGTGGTCATCGGTATTTTCTAAGTGGTTTAGACGGATGAAAACGTGTATACGTGTTCACGGTGAATACTTCGAAAAAATAGATAGCTGTAATAAAGAATAAAGTATGTAAATTTTGAGTATCTAATTTCTTTTGGCATGACCCTCGCACCACGTAGCACCTAATGAGTAAAACAGTCCGCCTGATGGCAAGCAGTCATCGTAGGTCATGGACGCCAGCGCGTTGCCGACCCTTTAGAATGCTATACTATACATATCCTATTATATAGCATAGTGTACGTGAATTGTATTAGAATATTTAGAATTTTTAATCGGTTATCACACGTTCCCTGAATTAATTTTCATCGTGACAAATATAGCTTACTCCTGAACCTAAATTTTAGGTTCAGGAGTAAGCTATCCCATAATAAGTAGTTGCTCAACTAAATTCTAAACTAAATACGTTTTAATACGTCTTATACTTTTAGGAGTGGATTATCTAGTAGAAGTAGGTGACGGAGTAGTGAGCGCGTGGGGTGCTGGTGCAGTGCGTCGGCTGGCGAGGGATTGGGATTGGGAGCGAGCGAGGACGGTGACTCGTGCCGCCTTCCATTACGTACACTTCAACGCCGTGGCACAGTCTCTCCCAGAATTAAAAACCAAGTAAGACTTATTGTACCCAGACGGTATTATTGTACCCAGCAGGTATTCATAAATACACTACACTACACTCGGTGTTTAACGTTTTCCAGGAGAAACATAGCACTCAATTAAACATTTTTCTAATTACAGGTTTCCAAATGTGACACACGTTTCAGTTCGGGCGACAGGACTGCAGTGGCTTGGCCAGCTACACGCCTTAGCCGAGCTCCGGGGCCTCACCGGGCTGACGGTGATGCCAGAAGGCAACCCCATTCATGTGAAGATCTGGCGAGAGTACGTCATTTATAGACTTGGCCATTGGGGACTGAAGGAAATCAACGATGAACCGGTAATTTTCACACTGTCTCTTCTCTTGATTTTCTAGTACAATGTACAAGATTCACATTTTTTTACGAGTACGAGAGGCACATGAGTACTCATACCTTTGAACGATATTCATTCATTTGGCGACGCGTCGCCAGTGGACGCAGTCTCATAAGAAATACAAAAAGAAAATTAACGAGGCCCGACTCGGCGAGCCTAGTTGACGCCAGTCTTTTAAATGTGTCATATTCTTCATTTCGTATACAAAATCATTTTTTATTAGACCTTTTTATAATACATTGAATAATAAACAGGTGACAGAAGAAGAAATAAAGGAAGCTAACATCACATACAACGGTCTCAGTGACTTAGTGTTGAGAGCGCTGCCTGATGCCCCTCTTCAGCCACTGCTGGCGCGTTTGGGAAGAAGTGGAAACAGCAGCGTCAGTGCCAAGGCGTGGCTGAGGGCCGCGGATCCAGCTTTGAGGGATGTCATTGCAAAAGAGGCGCTGCAATTTAAGAAAGGACATGTCTCACAGGTAACCTAACTGTGAAAGCGTAATTTCATTATTATTACCATAAGTAATTATTTATTTATGCATACAGGTAACAAGCATCTAAGCTGAAAATAAGGGTTATAACTGGGAAAATCGCAATTTGCACATTTGTTTTAACAATAATAATTTAGCAAAACCGCGGTCTTACCTTGAATCTAGTTTGATGTTTTAACAAAAAAAAAAACAGTATTTAAGTAGGTCAGTCACTTCGCCCATAAAACAAATTTCATGTTAGGTTTTGTTGTTTGAAGGAGGACATGAGTTGGCGAGTCCGCGGACGTGGTCAGCTGACGCACGCCATAGAACTGGCTTGCGGTGCGGCGCAGCGACTGCGGGCTTTAGAGATGCAGTGGCCAGTAATCCTCGTAGAGATGATCGAGGACGCACTCACTGATTTCTCTAATATGGAGACACATGTCAAAGAACAGATGCGTTTGATTATGGAAACATTGTAAAGACTAAAAGCATTTTGGAACTACGCTGTGAGGCTGGAGTGATACGAGATTTTTTTTAGATAAGATAAGATAAGATAAGATAATCATTTATTTGTTTGCTACAATACACACCAAAATTAAACAATTAAAACAAAAATAAACAATAAAAAGTACTAACACTACAGAAAAAACAACAATAGCATACATTAAAATATGGGTGGGTTTGCTGTGTGCGTTGCAGCAAAAACAAAAGGGTCCTGGCTCAGTTATATGCTCCACTCTTTCGGGCGAAGCAACTGGTAATTCTGCTAGAACCCAGGTCACTAACAGATCGTTGTACAAAAAAAAAGTAAAAAAAAAACTTTTAGACTGAATGTAAAGTGGAAAAATCAACACTTTTCGTAGTACTCGAGCCTACAATATTTTGAAATACCAGTCCAATCGCTGTGACCAAGTGAGCCACTGAGGCTAAAAAACAGATCATAATGTCGTATTGTTGTATTGGAGCCATTGGAGGAGGAAAAAGTATCGCTCGGAGATGTTTTTGCGTGAGTCAGATTTGATCGAATTGAAGTACAAACGCTCTCGACTATTTCCTCCCTGGTTTTTGAAGATAGAGCAATTATTTTTTCAACACAGATTGTTATTATTTTTATCTGTGTCGGACCGTTTTGATTTTTTTGATATTCTGCTTTTTAAAGACTCTAGAGCCAATCAAAAATTTCCAAAAACGGCCTTTTTCATTGTGGCGCAAAAAAAAGGTGTGATACTCAAGATTGGTAACAATTAACCAAAAAAGCTAAACGGTCCGACATAGATTATTTCATTGTTATTCAGATTCTCAAATTTCGTTCCGAATGATTAAGTTTTGAAGGAGGAAAGAGTCAAGAGCGGAACCTCGATTTTAAAGATTTTTTTTTAAATATCTTTTGACTGAGTTGTTGTTAAATGGGCGTTTTCCAAATTAAATCCCGAAAATCGAATTTCACCAGATCTGGACGTGTCTGGGCTCATTCTACTCAGAATCATGAGCTGATTCGATCCCGACGATAAAAAAAAGTGTCCTAATATTTTTTTCCTTTTACGTCACGATTTTAGTATGAACTTACTACGAGCGTGACGTATTGGAAACTCGAATTTTGTATGGAAAATTTGGGACACATTTTTTTATCGTCGGGATCGAATCAGCTCGTGATTCTGAGTAGAATGAGCCCAAACACGTCCAGATCTGGTGAAATTCGATTTTCGGGATTTAATTTGGAAAACGCCCTAATGGACAATTTTTTGTCGATAAATCTAGTTAATAACACTTGTATATTTTACTAAAATTCCCAAGTTGAAAGGGGGGCTCCTTTCCATTTTAGCCTTTTCGCTACCGTATCCTCTTAAGGGTAGGTACAGTTCAGCTATAAGTGATAGCGAGAAAGAGATATACTGGTCAGATGAAGGTCCTGGACTGCGGACAGAAAGGTGAAATAAGTGTGTTGTATTATTTTTAGAGTACTTAATTATTACGAAAAGGATTAGTTATGTAATTAATATACTTATTTTATTCATTTTTCCATAAGTTAATTTATTACCTATAAATAGTGTAATTATTTAAAAAGTCATATCGCGTAACAAGAAAAAACCGCAGAATTTAGGCGTTGTAGATTTGCCTAGTCAGCCAGTAAATAGTATTTGACTAGATAATGTAATTTGTGTTACTTACTCACTTTCTATTGGATATTAGTGTTCTAGATGGATAAGATTGTTTGTATTATTAGGCTCCCCACAGACAGTCTTAAAAATTCATAATCTTAAAAAAACTTGTATGCAATCTGACAGTTCAAACTGACACTGACAAGACACTGACAGATCTGAACTGTCAGATTGCATACAAGTTTTTTTTAAGATTATGAATTTTTAAGACTGTCTGTGGGGAGCCTTACCCTGGCTGGGCGCACACGGAGGCGACAGTTGCACGGCGACATTTTTTGTCTCTGTCGTTACTACATGCGTCCAAGACAGAGACAAAAAATGTCGCCGTGCAACTGTCGCCTGCGTGTGCGCTCAGCCTTAGAAAAAAAAATTAGAATAGTTTAGTTTGTATAATAGAGTTCGAAATCGCTTGAACAAAATTAATTTTCATCTATTCGTCCTAGAAACGAAATAACTAAGTAGGGATTGTAAAACGTAAAAGTACTTAGGGGTAGAATCAAATGTAGATAGTTAAATTTTCAGAACTGAATTGTCGATTTTCGACCATGCTCAATTTTCAACGCATGAAATTTTTCAAGTATGAACGCTTTTGTATTTTTTTTAGTTTCTGTAAAAAAATAAGATTTTTTAATATCACAAGTTCACAAGAGGTACATATCATCGGGTGACAAACTAAAAGTCATTAATTAAAAAATGTCTCTGAAGTTGTAGTTGTAATATTGACGTAATCGTCACCCGACGATGATACTATTTGTGTTCATCACACGAATTTGTACAAATTCAAAGTAAAATTGTGCCTCCGTTGTTGTATAAAGTAGCTAAATAAATAGGTACTATGACTTTTAATATATGACTAGTATTTTTAATCTTGTATTTTATTTCAATTCCTTACAGTTAATTAACACATGAATTTGTGGCAAATCAGATATGCTCTACCTAAAATTTTATTGACATATATAAAGTTTCATATTTTATAGTATTTTATGCAACAGGCGTTTAAAGGAGGTCAAAAAAGACGAGTGGCGTGGGTAACAATTTGAGGCGAAGCCGAAAATTGTTATTAAGACGACACGAGTATTTTTTGACTCAGTTAAACACCGTTGCATACAATACTTTTTCTACGACCATGCACTTACTTTTGAATAGTTTTCTAGAATAACTTTCGTGAAATTCGCACTGTTTCCTATAAGTATTTTGACTTGTCCTCTGCAATGTTTCTGCACTTACCCTGTCGCTCGCACTCCCCCGCGCCGCCGCCCGCCCCCGGCCGGCGCCCCGCGGCCCGCTATATCCCTTAACGGCTACCTAACAATGCTGTAAGAGCTATATCGTATGCGTGGGTGCGCGGGGCGCCGGCCGGGGGCGGGCATCTTTTATGTAGGGTTTTAACGATCTATGCACGACACGGTAAATGACGAATAACAACACGGGAGTAGAAAAAGGTAATTATTACTTAGTAAGATCCGACCTCAACATATGAAGCCAAGCTAAAAACTTTAATTTCTTTATTTCTTTATTTTACATGTCAGCACTTACAGATAGACCTTACGTGCTAATAGCTTACATAATTTTATTGAACGAACAAATTATCTTACCTACACACATATATCTCAAAAAGTCACAAAAATATTACACAAAACTATAAATAATGCTAATAGGTATATGTGACATTAAAAATAAAACAGCACAGCCAAGAATTATTCAGTAGAAAATGGACTTAAAAACCAAATTGTATTACGCTGACGGCCAATTATGGGGTACTTTACCCTAGTCAATTACTTTTCTGGTCTGTTCGAGGCAACTAATTTAAGTCTAGCGATCTAAAACATTTTCAAGTTTTATATGACAGCTCAAATAAAAAAAAACAGAAATGTCAGGCTCAGGTGTCAAAGTGACGTTTGGCTTGCCCTAACATTATTTGGAGCAGTATCCACAAACTACTAAGAAGATACTACTACGTATGGCAGTATCGGTACTATCGGTATCGCCTATTGTAGCAAAGATCGCCCCTATTATTTATCAAAATCTGTTATTTCATATGACCCAGATACCGTGCGAGAAGATGGAATCATAAACATCACTATGGATGACACGGAAAGTACGACAACATCAGCTGACGAGAACACAGGCAACTTGTGCGATAATCCCACAAGAGACACGTTAGCCGAGGGGCTTTTGGGTCTCCTGAAGCCTACGGTAGACCAACTGGACGATAGAGTTAGAGCTACTAGGTAATTCACTTTTAATTATTCACGGCATGACAGTCCACTTGGTTATGCTGAATTCTGAATGTTATAACGGACGGTATTGCGTTCGGCAAAGTGCTACGTTTAAACTACTCGCATTGTAGTGCGTTTCTACCGTGATGGGCGGCATAAGTTAATCTGAACAATTTTTTTTTTAAATTTCTAATTGGACTTTGAAATTATTCTTACAGGATATCACAATTAGAACTAAAACAGCAAATAGACTCGCTGAACGAGGAGCTTCAGAAAGTCAGAGAAGCTTTGAACAACCACCCGGACTTGGACCCTTATGTGAAGAAGCTGATTGCCTGTAAACACAAAGTCACTGTTGTGTTAAATGTTCTGCAGGCTTCACAAGTAAGAATTTTTTTTTCATGTAATTGTTTGTAATGCAACCTTTTATAATTATGTTAGAATGTTTACAATTGATTGATTTCTCCCTTGCATAGTTATTTCTATAATCAATACTTACCTGGTTTAAGTGAATACTGTAAATGGTAGTGTCTAAAACTAGATACTATACTACACTAGCACATAAGTACTATTTTATAGCAAAAGAGGTCTACAGAAACCTGCACATGACAGAATCAGTCACTAGTAGAGAAAATACTATTTTTACTGTTATAAGTTTGACGTGTCTGTCTGTCTGTGGCATCATAGCTCCCAAACGGATGAACTGATTTAGACTTAGTTTTTTTTTTGTCTGAAAGCTGAGTTAGTCGGGAGTGTTCTTAGCCATGTTTCATGAAAATCGGTCCACTATGTTGCAGTCAGGGGTTTTTTCAAAATTTTTATTTTTAGTTACACTATGTTATGCTTATGTATTATGTTTCACGATCTTTTTTTTTTTACTAATCATAGTCAATGTAATGTTTTCAGGACAGACTTAATGATATAAGGCGCATGGTCAGCAAAGAAAAAGGTGTCAGGACCATAACAGAGTCTCAGTCCCAGGACCCCTTGGAAGGACCTAGTGGCAGCAGTGAGGTGTCCGAGAAGGGAAGCATCAATTGACATGGAGACTCCATACCAGAACCACATTGACAAGGCTGAATTTGACCATGTGTATGAGCCAGCTGAAGACAGTTTCCTACTTATAGATGCCTTAGAAAAAGACCTTAATTATTTAAAAGCAAAGAAACCAACTTTTTGCTTAGAAGTTGGATCTGGAAGTGGTGTAATTATCACCGCTCTTGGTATGGCCTTTCCGGAAACTGTTTGTTTGTGCACTGATGTTAATTTCAAGGCATGTGTTATTTCCAAGAGCACAGCTGAACACAATAAGGTGTCCTTGGATGCAGTCAATATGAATTTATGTAGTGCATTCCTGGATGAGAAGTTTGATGTAATTATTTTTAATCCACCTTACGTTGTGACTGACTCTGATGAGTGTGGAGGCACGGACATCACTGCTAGCTGGGCAGGAGGCGTCAATGGACGAGAAGTGACTGACCGGCTTTTGGATTTGATACCAAAGAAATTGGCTCCTAATGGCACATTCTACCTATTGCTTATAGAAGAAAACATTCCACAAGAAGTGATCAGTATTATGTCCAAGAATGGATTTAAATCTGAAACTGTTATAAAAAGGAGAAATAGAAATGAACAGCAATTGGTATTAAAGTTTTACAAATAACAATTGTATATTACAAAACAGATGAACATTTCATTTTGTTATAAAGATAAAATCTGTTAAGTAAAATAAAGACTATTTTATATTACTTCTTCAGATTTTTCTTAACTGCTTCACCAAACTGTTTGGCACCTTCTTCATTTTCAGCATAACCAGGTATAGTAGCGCAGTCTTTTATCCAGCGTTGAATATTTGGGAAAGCTGAGATGTCCCACCCTACAGCCTGAAAAAATTACATGAGTTACGGTAGTGTACTTCAATGTTTATTTCATATAAATAAATTTACAGACTTTGTAATAGACCTACCAGTATACTTGACACTGAAGCATAGATGGATGTGTCTGCTATAGTCAGGTTGTGTCCGGCGACCCACTTGCTGTTTTCTAAGAATCCATTCAGAAACTCGAGTGATGAATTAAGGTCATTCTTCAGTGGCTCCTTAATTTCTGTCTCGCCCAAGAACAAGATGGGAAACTAAAAATAGATCAATTAATCACAAAACGTAACTTTTGTTGGAAACATTGATTTGCATAGTTAATAAAATGTAAACTTACGCAAATTGCTCTAATTTTCACGTACAAACTTGAGGCGTCAAAGTACAACCTTTGATTTACAAGAGCGCGGTGTTTTAAGTCTTTTGGATAAAGAGAAAGGGCGTCGTCTTCATCTTTACCGTATTTGTCTGCAAGATAACAAGCAATGGCTCGGCTCTCCCAAATTACGAGATCGTCATCTTTTAGAGTTGGTACACAATGTTGAGGGTTTATCTTCAAAAACTCCTCCTTAAGCTGCTCTTTTTGGAACAAGTTTACAATCTGGATTTCTACTGGAACACCTAATGCTCTGGCAGCTAGAAGGGCTCCACGGGATGGGCCGCTCAATGGAAAGTGATAAAGTTTCACAGCAGATTCTGAAGACATGATGTTGAAGTATAAAAAAAACAATATATGTATAAAGTTTTTAGTTATATACGTAACGTAGTTTATATAAGTAATGACTACGAATGATAAAGTTGATAAGCTACGTAAAAAACTAATCAAAAAGTTTCGGTTCCACGTCACAAACGCAGTGCAGTGCGTCACGCAATGATCACGCAAAATGTTTAGGAACTATTTCGAGCATTTCGGAACTTTCGAACTTTTCTGTTCGGCACTCGGTTTTGAACGCCCTTGCCATATAAAAATGATGTGTCACTTTTATGTGTCAATGTCAGTGTCACTGGTTGAAATAGTTGTGTTCTTTAATTATTTATTTTATTTCTTAATTTATCTATTGTTTTAATTAGGAAATATAATAAAAGTTGTTGTTTTATTTTTAGTATAAAATGGTTTTAAATCAGTGTAGGCTGTGCTTAGATACTGGAGCGGTTACTAATATATACGAAAAACAAGGCGAAGTTATGATATCAACCAAAATAATGTCTTTAGCTAATGTAAAAGTAAGTAATTATGAGCGGCTGCGCGATTTTGGGGTATCGGAGGGGAGTGACTTTCAAGTCCATTTCACTGCAGATGACGTAAGAAAAATAATAAAAGATATGAAAAGGGGAAAGTCGCCCGGTCACGATCACTTAAGTGTCGAGCATCTGCTGTTTGCTGGACCTCACCTGCCCCGCATACTGGCAATGTTCTTTAACCTTTGTATATGTCACTCGTACTTGCCATCTGATTTGACCAAAACCATTGTAGTGCCTATTGTCAAAAATAAAACGGGTGACATATCCAATAAGGCTAACTATAGGCCTATATCGTTAGCGACAATAGTGGCTAGGGTGCTCGACGGCTTGCTCAATGTACAATTGGACAAATGTGTAATGTTACATGATGCTCAGTTCGGCTTTCGACCTGGTTTATCCACCGAAAGTGCCATCATCTGTCTAAAGCAAGCTGTTGAGTACTACACACGAAGAAAGACACCTAGCTGTATATGCGTGTTTCCTCGATCTATCCAAAGCCTTCGATCTTGTTAACTATGATTTATTGTGGAAGAAGCTTGACGAAGTGCATTTTCCTATGGAACTTACGCGCATATTCAGGTGTTGGTATGGTGGCCAGCGAAATTGTATTCGCTGGGGTAGTGAGTTGTCGGACGAGTATGGTCTGGAGTGCGGGGTGCGGCAGGGGGGGCTAACCTCACCTAAGCTTTTTAATTTGTATATCGATGCCCTGATTGGTGAGCTCAGCAGTACACGTGTCGGTTGTCATATAGATCGGGTTTGTTTCAATAACATTAGCTATGCCGATGACATGGTACTGTTGAGCCCATCGATTGGCGGTCTGAGATTGCTTATTGAGAGGTGTGAGGTATATGCCCGTGCGCATTACCTTAAATATAATGTGACCAAAAGTGAATTTATGGTGTTCAAAGCGGGAAGCAAGTGCCCATCACACATCCCACCCATTCGTTTGAATGGCATGCAGCTGAAAAGGGTTTCATCATTTAAATACCTTGGGCACTTGGTAACCGACGATTTCCGTGATGACGCGAACATTGAGAGGGAGAGGAGAGCGTTGGCCGTCAGGGCCAACATGATAGCTCGCAGGTTTAGCAGGTGTACAGCGCAAGTGAAAATCACATTATTTCGAGCTTTCTGTACATCGCTGTACACCTGCAGCCTGTGGACTCGGTACACGCAAAGGACGTTTAACGCCATGCGCGTACAATATAATGACGCGTTCAGGGTGTTGTTGCGGCTGCCGCGGCATTGCAGCGCGTCCGGCATGTTCGCGGACGCGCATGTGGACGGGTTCCATGCGACGCTGCGTAAGCGCTGCGCCGCGACGCTGCGCAGGGTGCGCGATAGCCGCCACAGCCTCCTGAGCGTAGTTGCTGAGAGATGGGACAGTGGCCTCATCAAGCACTGGTCCTCTCTCCACTTATCTCTAGTACCTAAGTTAGTTATTTAAGATTATTTTTAAGTTAACCATAGTTTTATGTTTTAGGTTAAGTTATACTTAGGGTTTGAGATCCGGATATCCGGATATCCGAATTATCCGGATATCCGTTGAATTTGAGATCCGGATCCGAGGTCTCATAGGATCCGGATAAAACGGATAATACGGATCCGTTAAAGATGGGTATCTATCCACGCCAGAAATAATTTTCGAATTAAATTTATGAATTATTTCGTGTATTTTGTCGCCTAAAATGTTTATTCACAATTTATTTAATTCAAATACTCCAGAATATCAAGCTAGGTTAGGTTTGGTACATTACGCCATGCGATGAACCCATAAAACTATATGTTAACAAACTAAATAAAATTAACAGTAAACCATTGTTTTTAAAACTGCTTTCGTTTCTAACTGGATGCATCCCGCAGGAATAACGATAAATTATTAATTTTCTATAAAGCAGAAACGATTGCCATGGATGTTTTTAAGCTTAGTGATGAATTAGAGATCATGGAAATAATTGATATAATTATATACGTAATTATTTTATAAGCTGAATCCAGATCCATTTTTTTTTGTATTTAATAAGATGGGAGGCAAACTAGCAGACAGGTCGCCTCGCCTGATGGTAAGCGATCACTCCCGCCTATGGACACCCAAAACACCAGAAGGATTGGAGGTGCGCTGCCAGCCCTAAAGGGCTTCACTGAAAAGCGACTGACAAATATCAAATGACTTTTGCACATAAGTTCAGAAAAACAATGGAAAATGGTACACGATAACTAAATATGTGTAACATATTTTACACGTCTAATACGTGTAACGCAATAAAATTGTACTATTTTATTTTTTTTCCTACATCTACAATTTCGCATGGATGTATGTATTGGCTGTGGTTACGGATAGATGCCCCAGTAAAACGGAGGTATTAGTGAACAACACTAAATTACCCTGCATTAGCTTATGTATGTTAAACAAAAATATTGGCCTACTGTTTAATGTTATATGCTGTACCTGTACAATGGGAGTGACATTAATTGTGTCGCTTAACTTCAAACTCGGGTAAATCCATTCTCCTTTTTTTGTATAATCATCCTTAAAACCGAATCGATTTACGCGATTTCGAAGCTAAACGACACAATTGTATGTTAAAAGTTCGTCTAAAAGTTAATGAAGCAATAATAGACTATATTTATGTCGTTTTGAGAGTTTAAATTATTTTATTTCGGTAACAGCAGCTTTGATTTGACAAAACCCCTATAAAAAGTGACCTTTTCTACACGGATCCGTTTTATCCGAAATATCCGGATATCCGGATCCGGCAAATCTTAAGATCCGAAATATCCGGATCCGAAAAATCGCCGGATCTTGCAAACCCTTGTTTGTCTGAAATAAATGCATTTTATTTTATTTATTTTATTTTATGAGTTTAGCGAGTACCTAGTACAGTCTTACCTTTGTATAAATGTTTTGGTTCCGTAAAGTAGGCAGATTGTAAGCAAGGTATATTTTTTACAGATATATCCAGATGACGGCTTGCCTGACAAAGTGTGCTTTAAATGTTTATTACAACTGCATAGCTGTTTACTTTTCATACAACAATGCGAAAAAGTTGATGTCAAACTCAGAAAAGTGAAGAAGGAAACTGTTTATTTAGGGTTTAATGAATACTGTGCAGACACAGATAATAATAAAAATAATGCTTCACAAGACAATAAAGAAAACTTAGAAGAAACAATAAGTCATAAAGTTGTGGAAGAAGATGTATGCATTGAGAATTCTCCAATATGTGAGAGTGTAGAAAACTTGCAAACAAAAGACGAGTTGCAGTTGGTCATAAAGAATGAAAAAACAAGAAGAAAAGTTCAGAAAGAGCAATGTTTCACTTGTGGAAAAGTTTTATCTTCAAAGTTGGTGTAACTGATTGTCTGTCTTCATTTAATTAATTTGTAAAAAAAATAAAATAAAAAAAAAAACAATTTTTAAACTGAAATAAATGTTGGCCTTGTTAGACACTTGGAGGCCTTATTAATTTTTTATTTGTATATGACATTTATTTTAGTTTACAATAATGTTATTACCAAAAAAAACAAATCAAAATATTTTCTATGAAGATAATTTAGTTTGTTCGAAGTGTCTTTTAGAGAATCTTTAAAATATCTCTACAGGAAATATGTTAACAAAAAATAAAACAACATGTTAAATTGTAATTACATTTTTATTTTCAGATACAGATTAAAAATGCATATTCGCATACATACAGGTGAAAAGCCATATTCATGCGCCAACTGTGGTAAGAGCTTCTCACAGCCAGAAAACCTGAAAGTTCATATGCGGAAACACACAGTAATAAAGTTTTCTACTGTTTTTTTTTTTAATATTTATTATGTTACACCACTGGTTTGTACTTTAGTTGCTATCTAGGATGAATACATATTAATTTCCTATTGCTAAATACCTTTTATGTATCATTGTAAACTGAAATGGCCTATCTATAAATAAATAAATAAATATTATAGGGCATTTTTACACAGATTGACTGAGGCCATCTATATTTTCCGTTTCTATTGCTAAGCAGAAAAATAATAATTTATTAATACTCATTAAAAACTGAGCACTCTTTAAAAGATTAACTCAGAGATTAAAACCTCATCGGCCTACCTTAAGAATCACCATTTCTTTTAATAATGTAATGTAGCACTACATAAACTACATTATTGCACACTACAATCTACCTGTGATTAATGATTATGTATGACTGGTGCCCTGCTTTAAATAAAATTCTGGCTACGACCCTGTCTAGAGAAGAGATTATATTCATTCTATTACATACTAGGATTTTTTTTTGTACCAAGCTCATCATATTTAAGACTGGTGTCCAGCGTTGGTTTTCAGCTCGGTCCCTTTTTTTTGAGGGTCTAAAGATGTAATATTTTGATAGCAACGAGCCGTTGGGTAAATTAATAACGGCATGCTCTATTTCCTTTCCAGGGAGAGAAACCTCTAGAGTGCACTATATGTGGAGTGCAGTTCGCCCACTCCTCGAGCCTACTGGCTCATAAACGGAAACACACCGGCCAAGTGCCTTATGTATGCACGCTCTGCCCCCGAAGGTTCCGGACGTTGGGGCATTTGCAGTACCATATACGGTGAGTTGAATTTAAACAAGATTATTTTATTTATCTTATAGCTTGCTTAACTTATTTAACTGGACGTATATATACAAGATTGAAAGCATATTAAAACAATAGCCATATTTATAATATAAATGTATAGTTAGTTGTTTTGCGCGATAATGTAAAAGTCTCAAGCACTGTCTGACATCTGTCAGTGCTTTAAATTAAGCTAACGATCGCACCTTACGGTGACCTTGGGCTTTTTTCACGTAGGTGAGAGCGAGAAAGAAATAGCTCTTTCTCGCTCCCACTTACAGGATAGTATGTGGATAACCTTGGTACGGTGCGGTCATTTAGCAGCTTTAGCCTATTCCGACAAGGTTTACGATGACATGGCCATTTTGCCGATCCCTCGTCTAGTTTATACAATTTGTCATTTTCTCAACACACTATTATTACATAGAATTTTTAACATTACAGCCGTCACACCGGTGAAACAAACTTCGAGTGTGACGTCTGCTCCCGTGCTTTCATCACCCGCAGCGAACTCAAGCAGCACATCCTCTCCCACACGAAAGAAAAGCCTCACGTTTGTTCCACTTGCGGCACGCGTTTCGGGCGCGCGGCCAACCTCAGTCGACACATAAGACACCAGCATAAAGGGGACAAACCGTATGCTTGCGATAAATGTATGCACAAGTTTGCGCAAAAGTCGGATTTAGATCGGCATAGGAAGACGCACGAGAAGCGGAAGACTTGATTTGAGAGTGTGTGTGATACGTTGTATATTTTGCCACGAGTTGTCTTATTTGCTTAAGTAATAAAGTGTTATCAAAGTTCTTTTTCATTCTTATTGCACCCATAAAAATGTTCTTCTATGTTAAGTCCCCAATTCGCATTGCCCTAGCTTGGGGACTATAGCGAGAAATAATCTTGGTAACAAAATAGGAATAATAAAAACAAATTTATCTTTTTCCTTAATTTTCGTACAAACTTTTTGAGAACTGCTGAAAAATGTATTGAAAATGTAGGGGCCAAGGCTTTAATTCCCATAAGCCCGCTCCAGACTATGCGCGCGAATCACGACGCGACTTCGCGGCGCGACGCGCGACGTATCGCTGGATCGCTGCAGACTCGCACAACTTCACAGTGGTTTCGCTTTTCTATTCTCGCCAAGATGGCGGAATAGCATCAGCTGATCGAGTTTAAGTTTAAGCTCCCATTCACACTCTTGCGGCGCGCAACGGACGTCTCCGCCACGCCACCTGAATGTAATTCAAAAAACGTCTTCTCAGTACATTTTGTATAGGAAGGACGTAAGACGCGCCCGCAGGCGGCGCGGTGCACGCCACGCCACCTGGGGCGCGTCTTACGTCCTTCCTATACAAAATGTACTGAGGAGACGTTTTTTGAATTACATTACAATATCTGGGCAACGGTTCTATTTTAATATATCACGTCTTTAGATATAAAAAAACTCTTATAAATACAAAAACAAAAAAAAGACAAAAAACAAAAACTTAATTTCTGGCCGGGATTCGAAACCCTGACACCTACGATCTATCTGCGTACATTAGACCGGCCTCGTACAACTGAGCTAAGCGGAATCGATGCGCGCGCGGCGAAATTAACGACCATATTTTACGTTTACTAACGCGAAAGAAAAACTCATGAAAACTCGAAAATTCGCGTTTTCCGGGATCTAAGGCTACGCTAGATCGATTTTTTACCCCCGAAAACCCCCACATAACAAATTTCAGCGAAATCGTTAGAGCGGTTTCCGAGATCGTCGGTATATATAAATAAATATACAAGAATTGCTCGTTTAAAAGTATAAGATTCAGGCGGCGTGGCGCGGACGTCCGTTCCGCACCTCAGGACATGCGTCTCTTAAGTGTGGCCGGTCCCTAAATTATCTATGCCATCAATGCCATCATATTGGATATAGGCTTCCCACAGACAGTCTTAAAAATTCATAATCTTAAAAAAAAATTGTATGCAATCTGACAGTTCAAACTGACACTGACAGATTTGAACTGTCAGATTGCATACAAGTTTTTTTTAAGATTATGAATTTTTAAGACTGTCTGTGGGAAGCCTAAGATTATGAATTATTAAGACTGTCTGAGGCGTGCCTTAGCTGTTTTTCCATTTGTTTTTGTTGTCAACCCGTAAAATATAGCCTCCAAATATAATATAATTAATATTTTCATTCCACACATGAGCAATAACACTGTGTAATGTGGAGCCTTGAGCGCCGTCCGGTCTTTCCACACTCGCGCGCATATTGCGGCGCGATGCCGTGAACGCGAGTGTGGATTCGATACGCAGAAAGTTCGCGGCTTCGCGCCGAGTTCCCCGCTTTTTGTCGGTTTTTCGGCCCGCGTCAAAGTAGGCGCGAAGCGCGAACTTGCAAAGCGCCCTTCACACTTGCGCGCGTATCGAGGCGCGATGCTGCAAGCGCGAGTGTGGATTCTATACGCAGAAAGAAGTGTGAAAATTTGAATTTCGCACCTTTTTTAGTGCCAATATTTGGTAGAGTTGACCGTTGTACATCATAACAATTGCAAGGTGTAAAAAAAGATCCTATTCACGGATATCGATCGAACAATCGAATCGATGATTATGACTTTATTATCGAATGCAGTAATCGCATTGAATTGAATCATCGTTGAGGAAGGGAGCTGCAAGGAGCTGCAAATAATGAATATTACAAGTCCATTTATTAAAAAAGAATAATCAATTCACTATTAACATATTATTTACCATAATAAATCAATTAATATTAAATTTATAAAAATAAAAATACGACTTGTGGGCTTGCCAAGACAAAAAAAGACAACGCACGCGCACTCCATAACTGGCAACATTGGAGATTTCGAATTTCAAATTCGTTAAACGCTTCTCTGACGAATTTTGTATTCAGCGGTGTGATTGTTCGAGTTGTTTCTCTGAATTCTTTGTTTGCAAGATTCTCAAACGGAAAATCGCTGCATAAATTGGAAATATTTGTTATTTTACTGTATTGTTCAAAGTGCCTACCGGATAAGAGTTTGGATTTCGATAGAAAATTGAGATCGTTTGAAATTTCACTATGTCAAGAGATATTTACTATTCGGACAAATATTACGACGAGGAGCATGAGTACAGGTAAATAAACATTAAAGATATATATTATTAAATCATTTACATCCTCTAATAACAGTAATGATATTTGATTTAATGGTTTTGTTATCCTTAACCTTGTAGAGAATTAATTTTATCTATCATCAGCCCTTGAAGCTATTTAGAATTCAAATATTACTATTTAAAATGTTTGAATTTATTATTATTATTTTGTTTATTCTATTAATATGGTTCTAATGTCGGTCAGAGTGTAGCAAAGGGTGGCCCATATATAGGACTTAGAAAAATTTTAATTTTTTTTTTTTGCTCGTTTTTACTACTTTTTTGATCAGAACATTAAAGAATATGTAAAAATGAGCATCTTTTACTGGAACTTTTTTTCTCTAAATTGAGAAATGGCCGAAATATAGCGACACAAAGTTTTATAAATTTCAACACTTAGAAAATTTTCACGCTGAACGGTGTCATTATAACACCTATTTTGGATGAAATATATGTCACCGCAAGATTGTAAAAACCGTTAGATTATAATTTTACTAGTCAGATTGTAATCTATCGGAAAATTGTCAATAGAACCCGATAGTAAATTCCGTGACAGGGTCGACGAAGCCCCCGCTGCGCGGGGGCTTCTATTCTGGGTGGTTATGCGCTTCGCGCATTTTGGAAGAAACCTAACCAACCTAACCTAACCTTACTCTGGGGCCCCGTTACAAAATTTGAAACTATTTTGGTTAAATTTAAGTGTCATAATGACACCACATACATCAAATTTTTTCTAAGTCCTGCGCCCTTCATACTGTGATAACTTCGTAATGGTGGCTCGTAGAAAAAAGTTTATTTGAAATAATATGGTTTTTTCGACATATAAAATATGATTACAATGGAAAATAAATAAAAAAAATTTTGGTCAAAATTTTTCTAAGTCCCAGGTACGGCCACCCTTTCCTACACCCCAACCACTTTCCATGATTAACCATTCTGTCTTCTGTTCTAGGCATGTGGTGTTACCAAAGGAAATGGTGAAACTAGTTCCCAAGAATCACTTGATGTCAGAACAAGAATGGCGCGGGATTGGAGTACAGCAAAGTCATGGATGGGTTCACTACATGACGCACCAGCCCGGTAAGAATAATTTAATTATGGAGTTATTATTTTTACCTATGAAATGTAAGGTGGATGTTATAATTTATTCTCGCGTCCAATCTTTTGAAAAAAAAGTGGGAAAAAGTTAAAATTATCCATGTTCCATAGTTCATAATGAAAACATTTCTAGAATTTTCTATATTTAGTCAACACTCCTGTTTTGTACTATACGGAGTTGTAGAACATTTTGTTCCAGTATATACAGTGTACAGATGTAGTGCAAAAAGATTTGCCTTCGTATTGTTACGGAAACATACGAACGTGTCATGCTATTTAAGTCAATGTCAGTACAAGACTGACATTGACTGAACTAGCATGACAAATACAAATGTTTCCGAAGGAAACCCTTTTCGCACTACATCTGTATGTTGTTTGATTATGATGTGATGTTTCATTTTATGTTACTAACATACATATGTTTTAAGTTATATAATATACTTATTATGTCCTTTAGATTTGCTAAACATAAAAAAATCAAATTGTCAGAATATTTAGTACAACTAAACAGGAAAAGAAGATTATATTTTTTGTGTTGTCCTTAACCACAATTGATAAAAATGTGTTATATCACCAATATTTAAAAATGTAATTGCTTTTTTTCAGAGCCTCATATCTTGCTGTTCCGCCGCAAAAAGACCACCCCTCCAGAAAAGAAGTGACAGACTTTTGTGGTTTGCTTGTGCATGAGTTTAGTTAATAGTATTCAATTTGCCCATAACAGGTATAAAATTACTAATAGGTTTCTATTTCCTAAAAGACAGTGACTAAGTATTTTAGCACCAACAGCAATGAGTAGATTTCTTCTTAAAATAAAATTATTTAGCAACTACCAGCAAATCTTGACCTTGTAGAAAGTGGTACCTTTGACTATTTTAACATAAATAGGATTTAGTGAAGTTATAGTTAGTTATCACACTTTTAGTAAATCTTTGGTTTGATTTTTTTATTTTATAGAATGTAAATTATATTTTGTGGAGAAATCTTCGCATTGCTCTTTTCGTGTTTATTTAGTTTAATTAGCTTATTCATTTTAATATGATTATGACTGATATTACGAAAATGCACCAAATAACAACTGGTTGTATAGTAAATACAGTTATAGTGAATTTAGTTTTGCTACCGCTGCTGTTATGGGCCAAAATCTTGATCTTCATTCCACATATTATTAAGTATTTGTATTAATGTAGTCATTAGTGAATAAGAATCATTAAACCAACCACGAGTGCTCTTCTACTTACTATGTGATAGATGTAACAATTGTGATAGCTTAGATCATGCAACAGTCACCTTGTTACAATTTAAAATACCCATGTAGTTAGCAGAGCAATCAATTAACTAGACCAGGGGTCGGCAAACTTGAGAAGAGCTAATCAGCCAACTACAGTCTCAGTTTAGAGTCTGTTTTCACTCACTGTAATCTAACAGCTGTTTTTCATAAGGCCTAGTCAACATGTACAGTGGCTGCAAAAGTGCAAGGTGAATTTATTTTGAACTCCATGTAATTTTGCAGCTCTAACCAATACAGTGGTGAGAAAGTAGCCGTGGCAGAGTATCAGGTACTGTTATGAGAACTCTGCTAAGGATAGTCTTTCGCCACTGTACTGGGCACTGTGATCCAAGGTATAATAACTGTGTGTGGCTCTAATCTACACTTGCTAACCCCTGTAGTTGTAACACCAAACATCAATTTCAGCATGACTGTCCAAGTAAAGTGTTTCTGCTACAAGTTATGGATATTTTACTTACCTATTTTGTGGTCTGGATATTTTAAATTTGACATTTTAATATTATATGCAGCATTGACGTATGGACGTAACATTTCTTGAATTTGTACATAAATGTTTAAAGAATTGAATCACTCCTGTCAATCTTAAGGTTTATTATTGGATTGAATTGTAAATCAGTGACTGGTTCATTTCATTTGATACATAAATTATTTGGTGCTATGTTACAAAGGATTCTTTCATTAAACCCTGAAAAAATCCCATCCTATCCTACGAGTTTGTCAGTGATGCAGTTCCTCAAAATATAAAAAGAATAAATGCCAATTATTTTTCTCTTTTTATTAACCCCCGACGCAAAAACGACGGGGTGTTATAAATTTGACGTGTCTGTCTGTGGCATCGTAGCTCCCGAACGGATGAACCGAATTAGATTTAAAAAGTTTTTGTTTAAAAGCTGACTTAGTCGGGGGTGTTCTTAGCCATGTTTCATGATCATTGGCAGGGAGCGTACTTTTCGTGCCGATGACATCAATTTGACGTCACGCTCCATATAGGGTGATCACAAATTATTGTTTTATTGTTAATTATTAATCATTAGTCATCAATCATTTTAAGTTATGACGACTAATGATTAATAATTTACAATAAAACTATTTGGGATCATCCTATACGGAGAGTGACGTCAGATTAATGTCATCGGCATGAAAAGTACGCTCCCTGATCATTGGTTTACTATGTCACGGTTGGGGGTTTTTCAAAATTTTAATTTTGTGGTTATAGGAAATCTGTGGAGACTGTTCTCTGTGTCAAACCCAATTTTTTTATAAAGTAGCATATTAAAATTGAATTGTCTGAAGGTTTCTATCATAATTACATAACAATAAAACAAAGCAAAATGCTGAAATAAAATTTATTTCCTCTTTTTCTTAGCACTAGGTGATAATGATAATAATTTGACTGTGGCATCAGGCTGAGAGAACTCCATGGTTTCCACTTTTATGTCATCGGTGGACACTGTGTCTAGAAGGTCCAATCCTTGCAGCTGCTCTTGCTCTAAACTATGCAGCATTTGGAACCCTGGCTCCAAAGATGGAGTGAACGCCCCATCTAGAGCTGCAGGAAAATGTAGTTCAGGAACTTCTTCTAACTTTAACTGAGGGGCAATGTCACCGACAGCTAGAGCTTCACATTGAGATCTGAGTTTTATACAATGGTTTTTAACCTTTTCATGGTATTTCACAACTCTATTTTCATAAAATTCCCCAAGATGTCCAACATTTAGGTCGGCAAACACC
Source organism: Leguminivora glycinivorella (assembly GCF_023078275.1). Taxonomy (NCBI): domain Eukaryota; kingdom Metazoa; phylum Arthropoda; class Insecta; order Lepidoptera; family Tortricidae; genus Leguminivora; species Leguminivora glycinivorella. The sequence goes on along the minus strand of NC_062986.1, from coordinate 16,128,768 downwards.
TTTTGAATAACATCAGGAAAGCCAGATTTCAAGCCACTGGCCTCTCTGTCCGCAACAGTCCTCATCAGCTTGCACATATTTGTCATGTAGAAGTCCAATGCGTCTGCTAAAGCATACACTGCTGTGTTGGTACAAGTTGACACACCAATGTGCCCTAAAGCGATGGCTGCACATTGCCGCAATGCTCTTTGGTGGCTTTCTGGAGTAAACGGAAGAATGACAGGGCTTTTGCCGAGGGAGAAGTCGCAGTATTCTTTTTCGAGAAAATTAATAGGTGGTGTGGCAGCATGTTCTATTTGTAGCGGTGGTTCTGGTGGCATTGTAGGCAGACTCATGGGGTCAAGTCGAGCGCCTTCAAAGACAGCATTTTCTGTTTGCTCTAATATTGCCGAGAGTTGTCTGGAGTACGAGTGTAGCAGTATTGTGTGCGTGATAAGGTTCGGTTTCGGCAGCTCGATTGGGGACGATTTTACGGAGATGGGGATCTCTGGAATGTTCTGCATACCAAGCTCTATAATCGGGTTGAAGTTCACATTTTGTAATATAGATTCATCGCGGTCCTCGTCTTCGAATTCGCCCCAATGTTTTCGTGACGCCATAGTTGTAAACTAATACAAGTGAACAGAAGTCCATATATATAGCCCACACTGCTTAAAGCATTATTGTTTTATACTAAACTTGACAAAAAGCTCATGTAACACATTTCCCGGTAAACAATAACACGAATGAAAATAGAAACCAATGAATGCATTGAATGAACATGGGTGAAATGACATGACAGTAAATGACGTTTAGTTGACAGAGAGTTGACAGATAGTGTTTTTTTTTTAAATATCTGGCTTGGAAGCCAGTCCTTTAGGCCAATGACAACTATAGACGGTCAAACAAATCTTGTCACTAATAAAAGGCGGTCAATTTGAAAAACGTAGGTCTCACTCCGGCCAACTTTCTTCATAAAGAGCGTGCCTTCCTAAACTTTGTTGGCGGAATTAATTAAAGCTCTTTTCTAGTGACAAAAATGACTTAATTGACTTTATAGTTATACTGGCCCGAGAAAATATCCAATGTACACCTGTGGAGACTCTGCAATGAAACCCCGATCGACCAGCAGATTAAGCGCCGGAAATGGAGTTGGATTGGGCACACACTCCGAAGGGGTCTAAACCATATACCGAGGGAAGCCTTAGACTGGAACCCCCAAGGAAAAAGAAAAAGTTGCCGTCCAAAGCAAACTTGGCGACGGACTATTATTGCAGAGGCTAAGGCTATTGGAAAGACTTGGAGCGAATTGAAGCACGAAGCTCAAGACCGATCGAGGTGGCGGCGCACTGTGGACGCCCTCTGCCCCACCTAGGGGATATAGGAGTCAAGTCATAGTTGTAGTTGTATTTGGTCCAAAATCAAAAATCAAAAACATTTATTTAGTAGGTAAGTAGGCCACAGGGGCACTTTTACATGTCAACATTACAATAAATAATATGGATTCAACAAAATTTAAAAACTACTTTAAATTAAAAATTAAACATGGTGAAAAAAAAAAACAAACTGATACAAAAAATAAGAACAACTAAGTTGTAAAAAATTCTAGATATCACAACTAAAGATAATAATAGTTATTTGTTTTACAAGGGGGCAAAGTAGTTGTTTAACCGCACGTGCCAATATTGATACCCGAGCAAGCGAAAGATTCCAATATTGAACCGCGAGCGTAGCGAGTGGTTCAAAAAGTGGAATCTTGAGCGTCGCGAGGGTATCAAGGCACGAAGGTTAAACAAACTTTGCCACCGAGTGAAACACAACATTTTTCACCACACCAACACGAACAAAATACTCTGACTATAAAACATCAAAATAAATGAAATCCATCGATTTATTCAATATTTATGATTCAAAATCATCATTTATAGGTAAAATCTAGCAGCCAGATTAAGACATCGAGTTAAAATTTGTATGAAATTACTTTGCCCCCTTGTGGATAAAATGCAATTTTGCTATTTGTTTTCGAATAGCAAAGAAAGCCTTTACCAGTTGGTGTGGTGAAAATATACTTAATCTAATTTTTTTTCTTAGGTAGCTTATATGGTCTCCAAGATCAGAAAGAAAATAAACAAACAATTAACCGAACAAAGTGCGGCAATGTATTCTTACTCAAAATGAAAGTCACAAGTAGATATAGTATAGTACAGTATAGCCCTTATTTAGCTGAAACAGACTGGTCTTCACAAACAGCACCTGTTCACGAGTATGGCGCGTATCTCAGCCATCGCCTCTCTCAACCTTCATTCAACCAGAGTGCAGAGTTGTATACTCAAAAACACACACACTTTGGTAGAAAGAGGCGCTAAATTCAAATTATTTATAATACAGTCACATTGTCGCCTGAAAGTATGGGGCAGTATGCGTCAAATCCGGTAGTTCCGATTTTTTTTGCAGGCTTGTTTATGATGTTGGCCTAATGAATAATCCAAGTTTGCGTCTTCGAGCGCCGAACGCAACTTTATGAAAAATCGAAAAAATCGTTTCGTTTTCAAATTTTGGTTATATTATAACTCTAAAGGACTAGTTTTATAAAAAATGAAATTATCCTCTCAATCGGTATACTTTTTCCAACTCCAATCTTCATTATGAAGGTGAGCTCCATCTTAGACTGTCTTCATTTTCCATCAGGCGTTATTAGGGTCAATCGTGGATCAGTAAAGAATAAAAAAAACCTACTTTGAAATCGAGTAAGTCTTCTAAGACTGTTTTCTCGTAGCAGCACGGCATGTGTCATGTGTCCTCACTGGCTCGCCAGCAAAATACTTACATCCTGTATAACATTAAACTTTTTCTAAAGCTAGTTTGCGATGTATATAAAAACTTAGTTATGTTTGTACGGATCGAATCTTGCAAGTTCAATTTAAGTTTTCTGCCAAGTTAAGTTTAAAACTTTACTGTAAGTAAGTTTCTTTTCTTATAATAATAAAAAAAATGACGCACTCTCCATAGTTGTTATTCTCACCATCTAATACCTTTAAATGAGCCATTCTAGTATATATTTATATAGGTATAAGACCGTTTTCACATTATCCGATCCGATATCGGATGTCGGAAGGATTTCAATAGAAAAAATCCAAGATGGCGCCTGTAATGTATGGGATATCGGTCCGACATCCGATATCGGATCGGATAATGTGAAAACGCACTAACGGCGATCTCGGATAGGTACAACTCAGATTTCGCAGAAATTTGTTGTGTGGGGGGCTGGGGGGTTTTCGGGGGTGAAAAATTTGTCTAGCTTAGCTTTAGTTTTCAACCGTTTTTCTTTCGCATTAATAATCGCAAAATATGATAGAACATCTAAAAACACATTATAATTATAATATAATAAAATAGAAATAGAACTCCGAGCGAAGCTCCGTCGCCCAGGATGTACAATGTGGAAAGAATAACCAAACCACAAAGTTTACATTTTGGAAAAACCCCCGCCATAGTGGACGGATTTTCATGAAACATGGCAAAGAACACTCCCGACTAATTGAGCTTTCAAACAAAAAAACTAAATTTAAATCGGTTCATCCGTTCGCAAGCTAAAGACAGACATACAGACACATAGACACGTTAAACTTATAACACCCCGTCGTTTTTGCGTCGGGGGTTAGAAATACAGCTTGCGATAAAAGTACCTATTTTTTTGACGTGTTGGTTTAAATGAAACCTTGTAAAAATAGACAGTGTCCGCGTCCGTTCACCAAAATGCTGATTGCACGCGAATTCTACATTTTAGGAAGCGGATAGCGCTATATTAGGTCGACATTGGACAGATTAGGCATTTACGGATGTGCCTCGTTGAGTAAGGTCGCTGTAATTAGTGCTAATTATTATGAATGTACGATCTGATCAACGCTGTTAACGCGAGGACGTGTGACATTGGATATGTACACCTATTTAGAATTATAATATACGTTTTTTTAAATGTTTTTATAACGTTTTTTAAATGTTTTTGACGTGTCTGTGAGGTCACCCGCCTAAGTAGGTACGTTTTTACATTATCCGATCCGATATCGGATGTAGGAAGGATTTCAAACGCAGAAATCAAAGATGGCGGCTTAAATGTATTGGATATCGGTCCTACATACGATATCGTATCGGATAAAGTTCGTTAAATTTTATTGTATGGGAAGTTCCATAGTCGTCTGCTGCGTGACGATGATGTCTGTCAAATGTGGTTGATGCAATTGGCCCTAAAATTCGAAGAACCCTTTAAACTTCACGCACTGTATAATAAACTTAATTATTTCATAAATCATAAATCATAAATCAATCATTTATTCGTGATAAACAACATACAACACATTATAAAACAATAAAACACCAAACATTCCAAACCACAACACACACACACAATTCCACATTTCGTGCGCCAAACATTCGTTTTTGATATAATACCAAAAGTATCGTTTCTTTAACCCAAAACGTCATGTTACTCATGTTATACCCGTGTGGTGACGGGTTAAGAATTTCACCACCCCCTTTCTTCCCGTGGGTGTCGTAGAAGTCGACTGTGGGATATGGGTTAAATTGTGGCGTAGGCGAGAGGCTGGCAACCTGTCACTGCAATGTCACAATTTTTATTTCCTTTCAACCCCTTTTTGCCAAGAGTGGCACTGAAACTTGAGTAGTTCATGTGCTCTGCCTACCCCTTTATGGGATACAGGCGTGATTGTATGTATGTATGTATGTAAATTATTCAAAATGGAAACCAGAAAGTACGTTTTTATGGAAAAGCGGTTTCATGGCAGTCGTCCCCTTTCGCCTTCGCAAGTTCATACCTGCCTTCAAGGCTACGAAGGCGTAGGACTCGTAGGCCTCTACGCAGCGTAGCATGCGTAGCGCGCTACTGTAAGAGGTTTCATATACGGAATGAAACCTTTTACAGCATTTTGATGTTCGCTGACTGGCAGTCCCCGATTTGAATAGGCTAGTTTCCTACTAGTCAAATCAGCTTCTTTTTAAGAACTGTCAAAACGTTTTGCTAATATGGAATGACTATGAAATACTGAGGAGTGACGTCACGGTCAATTCATTTACTTTATATCTTTCTCTGTGACTTATTAAATAAAAATTATGTTTAAACAAAACCACTTTCCATATTTTTCTACTAATTATGTGGTACTTTATTTCGTGCACTGCATAAAATATTTTATTTTAAGTACAGGAAACTAGCCTATTTGGAATAATAGAAAAACGTCAAGGAGAACGAACACTTGACGGGGCATTCAGATAGAAGCAGCGATTGAGAGTGAACGCTTGTTATTTTAGCTCCTAAAAATATAAAAAGATATTGAGTCAAAGTGTGGTTTAAATGTATGGATGCCCTTCATCAATAGGCCGTCTCTCTTACATGGTGGAGGCGCTAACGTCTGAAAGTTTTCCCTAGTCTCTCTTACACTACCAAGGAACGAGCATTCACAGGGTTATATGCAAGTGAATTGAATTCCATATATTATTTATTTATACAACCTGTTTTTATTAAATTCCGTTAACTTTAAGAGAAGGTTCTTTAGATCAAATATAATTATTTTCTCTAAGAAACTAGCGTCTTAACTCTTACGGTTATCGAGTTATTAAAAAAATAAAGATAATTACTGAACACGTGTGTGACAGCCTTTAACAATTCCTAATGTTATTTGTTTTGTCATGTGCACTTGAATTTTATTCTTAAGGGTCTCTCACACTAATAAATTTATTTATTATGTATGAAAATGATAAAAGTTTTTTTTTTGCGAATTTAACTAAAAGTGATATACAGGGTGGTTCGTGATAATGAAACTAGCGACGTGTCGAATTTAACGGAAAAGATTAGAGACTTATTAATATTATGTTCCCTTTTTCGGTCAAGTAAAATAATATTGTCTTCGGTTACTACAATACTTACTCATGAAATAAAACTATGGAGACGGATTATATCGCGTCTAATGAATTTACAATTCATCCCCGTCACCCGTTGACCACGAATGCTGTAAAGTAAGGTCCGACCGAGAACGATATTTTTGTCTCGGCCGAGAACGAGACCGAGACCGAGATTCAATTTGATTCTCGGCCGAGACCGAGACCGAGACCGAGAATTTGTAAAACAGTAAAAAAATATGCTATTTTTACAAAAAAATGTTTTCATAATCGAAATTCGCCTATTAACCAGGAAACCAAGAGTATGTTGGGTCCTGCTTAGTGTTTGGTTCCGTAACTACCCAAACCTACCCGCGCTCCTTACCTATCTACCGTAGCAAAATAGACTACGTCAGTGACAAAAACAACTATACGGCTCGCCCGGTAGTAAGCAGTTGCCATAGCCTATAGAGGCATGCAATTTCAGAGGTTTTACACGCGCGTTTAATACCCTGATTTTTTGTGACTCTTTGCAAGAAATCATAAAACAGGTTGTCGAATCGTGTTTTCTACGGATAGTTTTCCAGGTTTTACTTGAAAGTCTTTACTAAGCTTTACTTTGATTTTGACGTATTTTTAGGTACATGATTCAAAGTTAAGGAACACGAACTATTTTTTTTTGATAGCGATTATTTCCAAAATTGTATGTATGTATGTATATCATAAACATGACTATGAAAAACCCATACTCATTAAAAAAACTCAAAACAGCATCCACAAAGCTCAAAATTTCGTCCGATATTCCGTAATTCGCCATTTCTATCATGTAAGGTAGGTATTATTCTAACCTGCTGCTTTGATTTTTAGCGTCGTCGTTGTCTTCCACACACATAAAGTTGTCGTAAATATTTTACACTCTTTCATGAATTATACCTAGGTATTTGTTTGTTTTTGACTTAAAATGTCGATAAAGACCCTACCAAAATCACTAAAATCGGGATACCAAACGGGCGATGTAACAAACTGAAAGCTAAAAACCGGACGCGAGTGCGCAATAAATTCAAAATCACAGTCTCGGTTTTGCCGAGAATCTCGGCCCATTTTGGCCGAGAACCGAGACCGAGATCTCGGCCCGATTTTCGGCCGAGAATGCCGAGACCGAGACCGAGACCGAGATCTCGGTCGGACCTTACTGTAAAGTGTTCGAAACGTCGGGATGAATTGTAAATTCATTAGACGCGATATAATCCGTTTCCATAGTTTTATTTCATATGTAAAATAATGTTAATAAATCGCGTTATACAGTCAAGAAATTTAAATTAAATGCGAACACAGTGACAAAAATATGTATCCAAAACTTTAATGTAATCAATATAGTCGTTTTTGGGACTTTGTCTACATCCCTATTTGATATATTGACCGCACCTGTAAGTGAATTTAAATATTCGTCCAAAACGCGAGAATTTAGTGTTGTATCGTAAGTCATAATATTAACGTTGCAAAGGAATGGAATGCGCTCCCACTAGTGATGTGCCGACGGAAAGTTTCCAATATTCTGAAATTTTCACATAGGAAAACTTCGGAAACTTTCCATGCTTTGTATGTAATGGATGGTAACTCTCCATTTCATAAATTTAAATTCCCTTTATTTTTCGTGAAAATTTCGTGAATTTTTCAAGAAATTTAAGATTTTTTTGGAAACTTTCCGCAAATTGCACATCACTAGTTCCCGCCATCTGTGTTCCCTGAAAAATACGACCTCGGTCTCTTTAAAGCAAGAGTGAATAAGCTATTACGTACTCGAATCGGTGAGCTCTAGACTGACTTCACTTTCCATCAGGGTGTGACTAGGGTCAATCGCCGATCAGTTTATAATAATGAAAATGACAGACAGACGGACAGAGTAGCACTATAAGTGCGTTTTCACATTATCCGATCCGATATCGGATGTAGGACCGATATCCCATAGATTTAAGCCGCCATCTTTGATTTTTGCTTTTGAAATCCATCCGATATCGTGTCGGATAATGTGAAAACGCACTGAGGGTTCCTTTTATACCTGTTTGGTACGGAACCCTAAAAATGTACGCAATGTATGCACGTAGTGGCCATTAACCCTTAAATGCATAGTGATGTATAATATGCATCATCTATTTTTGACTATAATGACAGCATGTCAAAACTCAAATTTGAATAAATCTTTGTCAAGGTCATTTAAGGGTTAATAACTGTCATTATATAGAGTTACGTAATATTTAGAATACTTAAGTACTTTTTAGTTGGCAATTTCATATTAGTTTAATTTGTGTTATGTGTTGTATTTTAATATGGGCTCAACGGCTCAAGGTCTGAAATAAATGTTTTTTTTTTAATTGTTTGTAAATTAAAATTTTACACGAACATTATTTATCATCTTTAAGTATATTGTTGTTATGTAAGGAAACTGCAACGATAAATGCTTTATTAATATTTTATACTGATATGCAAGTTGCGGAAACTTTCCATAAAATTTAAATGTTCTTGGAAATTTCATAAAAGTTTCACAAGTAGAAGAAATTTAAATTGAAGAATTGGAAAGTTTCAATCTCCATACAAAAATATCTTGAAAATTTCGCATTATTCCGTCGTCGGTACATCTGTAAGATTTAATCAAGGATGGCCTACTTGCTAACGTAAAGCGAATATAATATGAACAAAAAAAAATTTTAAAATCGGTTCACAATTCTCGGAGATATCAGGTAACAAACATACAAAAAAAAACAGTTGAATTGAGAACCTCCTTTTTTTGAAGTCGGTTAAAAAGAGAAGGAAAAGATAGTCGGAACTTAAACAAAACTTCAGGGGGGGCTGACCGGCACTGGGAAACTGACAACATGATTTGTGAACTTATTTCGTCTGTTATTTTGTACTTTTTTCTAATTCTGATTGAACACTATACTAAATCTGCGCTTGAAGGGATCCTTAATAATTTAAATACATCATGAAAACAAACACACAGTAAATGGAAAAGTAAAAAAACTAGGCCTTTTGCCATATACTATAGGCATTTGTACAATTAAATTTTTAGCATTATTCATATCATCATATCATAATCATAATCATTTATTTCTAAGAATATGGCTTTTTCGCTTTCTTTGTCCCCGCGATCTGGCACCGATCTGTCCGTCTCAAAAGTAAGGCCGGCAACAGACAGTCTAAAAAATTCATAATCTGAATTTGGATTTGTATGCAACCTGTCAGTTCAAACTGACACTGACAGATCTGTCAGTGTCAATTTGCATACAAATCTTTTCTAAGATTATGAATTTTTAAGACTGTCTGTGGCGTGCCTAACGTTTCTTCAAAAACAAACTTAGTTTTGGACATTGTTGTATCTTATCAATATCGTATCCAAATCTTATATTTGACGAAAGTTAAATTTCGAATAGGATCGAATACTTTTCAATTCTTCAATAGAGGGAGAAACTTACAGTTTTTATACATATTTTCAATTTCATTAGGCTTTTAAAGGTCTTAATTTTTGGCAGATCCCTTCGTTTGACATAATGATTAAAAGTCATAATGTAATGATTGTCATTAGGTAGTCATAATTCTGAAACGGTTAACTTTTCATGCTTTTCATAATGGTCATTTATAAGTAGATTGCTTAGGTTAGGTTAGATTTGTTTGGCAATCAATGACTAATGAAAATGTGGACAAACGATACATTAAATTAAATATGACTTAAGAAATTATGGGAAACAAAACAATAAGAGACCCAATTTTTGGACATGTACTTAAAATAATTTATATTTACATACATACATACAATCACGCCTGTATCCCATAAAGGGGTAGGCAGAACACATGAAACTACTAAAGCTTCAGTGCCACTCTTGGAAATAAGGGGTTGAAAGAAAACGAAACTGTGACATTGCAGTGACAGGTTGCCAGCCTCTCGCCTACGCCACAATTTAACCCATATCCCACAGTCGCCTTCTACAACACCCACGGGAAGAAAGGGGGTGGTGAAGTTCTTAACCCGTCACCACATTGGACATGTACTTAAAATAATTTATATTTAATAATGTGTATACCTATTGGCGCATAATAGTTTGAATCCCTATTTGAGCATTTCTTTTTTTTTCCAATATTTTTTTTAATTGTTTTAGGGAATTTTAGGTCAATTGTACTCAGAATCACGAGTACTTTCAATCTCACTGGGAGACAAAAAGTGTCCCAGAATTTCCATACATTTTTGTTACTTTCCTCTTTTGTTATCCCATACAAAATGTACGGAAAATGGTAACAAAATAAGGAAAATCGTATGGGACAATTTTTCTAACTACTAGGATTGAAAAGGCTAGTAATTCTGAGTAGAAATAGCATATTTTTTTTCAAAAATATCACACTTCATAAAAGTGGCAAAAAAAAAAAGAAATGCTGATTTAAGACCCTATAATTATAATATCCAGGTACGGTTGCACTAACTCTTAGTATCGTAGCTGGTGTAGTACTCCCGTAGGACGCGAGGGCGGGTTTCATTCAGGACGCACCGCCGGATGCCCGCAGATCAATCGCTCCCCCCTCCCTCTCTCCCCCCCTAGCTCCCTCAGGACCCGAGGTCCTGGAGACCTCACTCAGTCACTCGCCAGCCGCCGGGCGATACGCGCGTCGACCGCACGACCACGTTCAGTAATGCTGTGTTTCGTTTAGGTGCTCGTGTTATATTGGACTGAAGTTTTGATACGGTGAGTTTTTTTTTTAATTTGTGTTTTTTTTATTTATTGTTTATGTTTGGATACAAACACTTGTTGAGTTTTGATGGTAAACAAAGGATTGAGGGAATAGATTCGCGCAAAATAAATAGGTGTGATTTTGATATCACTTGCAAATTGCGATAAAGACATTCTGTTTCTTTTGCTGAATTATTATTTAACTAGCTTTTGCCAGAAAGAGACAAAAAGTAGCCTATGGCACTCTCTATCCTTTCAAATATCTCCACTTGAAAAATCACGTCGATTCGTCGCTCCGTTTTGCCGTGAAAGACGGACAAAGAAACAGACCAAGACACTTTCCCATTTATAATATTAGTATGGATTATGAATTTGGTGTATTCCATTTTAAAATAAGTTTGCTAAAATTGGATTGATCATCAACAAAAAATGTTTAAATTGCGATAAGTATTAATTTGGGCCCAAATTATCAATATCAATTTACTTATGGTATTCTAGATTATCTTATGTTACCAACACAAAAATTAATAGTCACAATACAATAATATAATAAATAAAATAAATAAATATTATAGGACATTCTTACACAGATTGGCTGAGGCCCACGGTAAGCTCAAGAAGGCTTGTGTTGTGGGTACTCAGACAACGATATATATAATATATAAATACTTATATACATAGAAAACATCCATGACTCAGGAACAAATATCTGTGCTCATCACATAAATAAATGCCCTTACCGGGATTCGAACCCAGGACCGCGGCTTATGGTATTCTAGATTATCTTATGTTACCAACACACAAATGAATAGTCACAATACAATAATATATAACACACAATAGAAAATAAGCTTATTCTTCTCAATGGAGTCCTGAATTGAGTTAATCCTGTGAGACCCTACCCGTTTCCAGGCTTAAAAGGATATCTATTGCGCACAATTCCAAATAGTTTCACGGAAAACCTCATACGGAATAAGAGGTTTTATTCTCATGTATCATAGATTTATTGATAAAAGTGAACACGAGGGTAGCTGGGTGGCTAGCCGAATGGCACAATCGCTCACGAAACGAAGCGCTAGTAGATATCTATCTCTATCGCGCTTGCGTATTGGCGCGACAGAGCCAGCGGCGTATCGCTTTCGTTTGGCGTCGGAGAAATGCCATTCGGCTACGGGGCCAGGCCATTTTACATCGGCCTTATACGAATGGTTTTGTATACTACGTATAATCTATTTAATCTTTAATGCATAAAAGATATTCTGAATTCTGTGTGGTCCAATGGTTGACTGGTAGAGAATGCCTTAAGGAATTAAGTTCGCCATTTGTACTTTATGTTGTGCAATAAAGGTTAAATAAATAAAAAAATAAAAGAAAAACCTTACAGTACAAAAAGGCGGACTAATAAATAAATATTGGGGACACCTTACACAAATCAACTTAGCCCCAAACTAAGCAAAGCTTGTACTATGGGTGCTAAGCGACGATATACATAATTAAATAGATAAATACATACTTATAAATATACAAAACATCCATGACTCAAAAAAAATATCTATGCTCATCACACAAATAAATGCCCTTACCGGTATTTGAACCCAGGACCGCGGCTTAGCAGGCAGGGTCACTAGCGACTGAGCCAGACCGGTCGTCTGACTGAATATATCTATAATTATGTGATTATAATATAACTACGAGTACATGTGTCGTAAAGCAAAGTTTTGATGTAGTTTCAGTTTAGGTACATACATACAATTACGCCTGAATCCCAGAAAGGCGTAGGCAGAGCACATGAAACCATTCGTTTCACTGCCACTCTTGATAAAAAAAGGGGCTGAAAGAAAACAAAATTGCAACATTACAGTTGACAGGTGGCCAGCCTCTCGCCTATGCCACAATTTAACCTTAGTAGTTACAGTTTGAGTGAATAAAACTAAATACATATTCTTATTTCAAAATTGTTGTCTAAGAATATCGTTATCGTTTAACATTGAAACAAAAGAAATACAATACTATTACATATTGGAACTAATTAGATGGTTTTACGGTAATAAAACGCGGTAATAATGTTCTGAGTTCTTAGATATTTTTGATGCATCTGATAACAAAACTATAACGGCTCGATTCTAACTCAAATATTTCAGATATGGATACGATACGGATACTGATACTGACATATCGTATCTATAGCTTACTAGCTTTTACCCACGTCTTTGCTCGCGTTAAATTCTAAAATTGCGGAAGCAGGGAGTTAGAAGACAAAAAACCGGCCAAGAGCGTGTCGGGCCACGCTCAGTGTAGGGTTCCGTAGTTTTCCGTATTTTTCTCAAAAACTACTGAACCTATCAAGTTCAAAACAATTTTCCTAGAAAGTCTTTATAAAGTTCTACTTTTGTGATTTTTTTCATATTTTTTAAACATATGGTTCAAAAGTTAGAGGGGGGGACGCACTTTTTTTTCCTTTAGGAGCGATTATTTCCGAAAATATTAATATTATCAAAAAACGATGTTAGTAAACCCTTATTAATTTTTAAATACCTATCCAACAATATATCACATGTTGGGGTTGGAATGAAAAAAAATATCAGTCCCCACTTTACATGTAGGGGGGGTACCCTAATAAAACATTTTTTTCCATTTTTTATTTTTGCACTTTGTTGGCGTGATTGATATACATATTGGTACCAAATTTCAGCTTTCTAGTGCTAACGGTTACTGAGATTATCCGCGGACGGACGGACGGACGGACGGACGGACGGACGGACGGACAGACAGACATGGCGAAACTATAAGGGTTCCTAGTTGACTGCGGAACCCTAAAAAGGAAGCCTATGTCACTCTCCATCTCTTCAACTATCTCCACTTGAAAAATCACGTCAATTCGTCGCTCCGTTTTGCCGTGAAAGACGAACAAACAAACGGGCACACCCACTTTGCCGTTTATAATAAACTAGCTTTTGCCCGCGGCTTCGGTCACGTTAGAAACAGACTAAAGGTAGCCTATGTCACTTTCCATCCCTTCAACTATCTCCACTTGAAAAAAATCACGTCAATTAGTCGCTCCGTTTTTCCGTGAAAGACGGACAAACAGACACACACACTTTCCCATTTATAATTTTAGTATGGATATTAGTAAGTAAGTATGGATTTGACATAAGTATCGTAAAGTTCTAATTGGACCGTTATTGCGTTTTCACATCATCCGATCCGATATCGGATCGGATAATGTGAAAACGCACAGGCGTAGGGTCAAAATTCAATCAAGAAGACCATTTATACAATTCATTTAATAACAAAGATCTGCGATTAAGCGAAATATAATGCTTCAAATAATAGTCGTTTTGCTTAACGAGTGCGTTTAAAGTAATAGACCATTTTCGTCCCATTGAATGGGTGTCGAGCGCCGTAAATTGCAAACGATAGATAGCATCTCGCGCGGGAAAGAATAGCATGGAACTGCTTTGGAGCATTCCACGAAATAGTGTACCGTTGCCCCGTATAAACGCAAATTTTCTGCAAATTGGTTGGTGTAAGAGAACATTTTTTGTGCAAAATTATGCACAGAAACATGATCGTCTGGTTTTTTGAAAAAATGTATTTGACCTGTCACTGCAATGTCGCAATTTGGATTTCTTTCAACCCCTTTTTGCCAAGAGTGGCACAGAAACTTAATAGTTCATGTGCTCTGCCTACCCCTTTATGGGATACAGGCGTGATTATATGTATGTATGTATTTGAGAATGTAAATGTATTTTTCAGGTTTCTAATGGGGTGGCAACGCGCATGTGACACTGTTTGAGTTGCAGGCGTCCATAGGTTACGGTGACCGCTTTCCATCAGGCGGGCCGTATGCTTGTTTGCCGCCGACGTAGTATATAAAAAAAAATGTAAATTTTGGCACAAGCTTTTATCGCCGACTGTACATTTCTTTCAACGGGCATTTACTGCTCTCCGAGACGTTTCTAATAACCCCTTACTCGATGGGGATACGACGTTTCATGACAGAGTTCTCACCTTTCTGCTCCATCATCAGATCAGCTCCATGATACCATAATATTGCATTGTCACGTGATTTACATAGGTGTACAAAATTTCAGCTCAATCGGAAACCGGGAAGTGGGTCAAATTTAGCTTCTACGTTTTGACGCATACTAACAAAGGCAAGTTGAATAAAAGCTTGTAAAAAACACCGCAACACACGAAATATGTTTGTGCGGGACAGCGCATGGAACGCTCCTTTAGGTATGATAAGATTGATAAGTTATAAGATGCTACAAAGGTGGTTCAGCAGTTTTTGAAAGATTGTAACGCGTTTTGGGGTTAATATACGATTGCCGAGATCATTTAAATATTTGGTTTCTTATGTCGGAAGCTAAGATGTTTACGTTAGTATCCGCTTGTACTATACGAGTGAAAAAAAAACTTCTGCCGTGTCAAATAATAAATGACAAGTGAGGACTCGCTAACCTATTGAGTATGCTTCTTTTTATTATTGACGTTTTTGTAATCAAGTATCCTTATACTAGCTTTATGTTCGATCTACGTACAGTCGCCATTAGAAATATCGGAGCGGTCAAGGTGCTCACAAATATCTGAACACACCTCTGTTGTCAGGGCGATAAGTGTTCAGATATATTTGCACGCCCCGGCCGCTCAGATATATCTGATGGTGACTACACGTGTTTAAATCTTCCGGACATTAATCATCTCTGTCATTATCCTCATCCTCAAATTGAAGTGAACCTATTAGCCCCTCACGCAATCAGGGTGACCACAATTAACCCGGAGCAGACTGGTGTCTAAATAAAGCTTATCCATAGTATTATTGTATAAGGACGCCAATTTTCGGCACTAGGCCTGTAGCCAAGAGCACAAGAGTTGATGCGTAGCGTATCATAGTTGTCTCTCTCTATCGTTCTTCCGTACGGCCTTGCCGAAATGGCAATCGTTGACGTCCTGTGGAGAATGGTACGCAAATGGCTCTGCTGCGCCTCTACAGAAGAGTTAAACGCCACCGAAATGCCGCAGAAATGTAGTCTGGCTCTGTCGCGCACCTCGGACACTGGCGATCAAATATATGAAAGAAGCGCGTTCCTAGCACACAGGCTGAGCTCGTGTAGGTGAACGCGTACTATGCTTGTATAAGTGAAATATGACAGGTCGACTTTTTGCGTTTTTGACAGGCGGTTACTGTGGGGTAACCGAGAGGGGGTGGGCGGAACTTCCAGCGGGAGTGGGTGTGGCCATACTGTACGATAGTACTCTTTATTATACTGTGCCAATACGCAAGAGCGATAGTTTTTTTTTTATAAATGGGCTTACTCTTGGCCACAGACTAGCCAAAGGCAAAGACGTGGCCTACGAGAGATAAATAGCTACGAAAGAGATATTATCATGAGCGTTCTGTCTCACCTATACAAAAGAAGAGCGAGATACGAAGCGTCGACGTTTGTATTCTTGGTTACAGGCCCGGCCTAGGTGAAATGACAATCGTGTCCGATCGAATCGCAGTCTGGATCTGTCACGTCACTACAGGAGAGCGATAGAAAGAGCTAGCTACGATACGCTACGGCGCGTCAACGATTGTACTGTTGGCTACAGGCCCCGATTGGATCCATAGAATCTTAAGAGGATTACGATGCTGAAAGTAATCCTTCTTTTCGAGAGGAAAGCCGTGTGATATCGTTCAGATTTATATTTGATCTTGTGTATTTGGGAAAAAGTTTTCATATTTGATAAAAGAAAATAGGGTACCTATAATTTTAAGGGTATGTATGTAGTTACATACAGTTTGAGATCTTAAATAGTCTTAATCGAATTGATTCTATTGTGTTAATGAATATTAATTGAGGTGTAAATTGTGTTACCTGTCACTGCAATGTCACAGTTTCGTTTTCTTTCAACCCCTTACTTGCCAAGAGTGGCACTGAAGCTTTAATAGTTTCATGTGCTCTGCCTACCCCTTTATGGGATACAGGCGTGATTGTATGTTATGATTGTATGTATGTAAATTGTGTTGGATTGTAATTAATTATCCTTTATTAACACGCAATCTTACACATCTTAAGGCCGGCAACAGACAGTCTTAAAATTCATAATCTGAAAAAAAAGAGTTGTATGCAATCTGTCAGATCAATCGGAAAATTTATAATCTTAAAAAATAAGAGTGTGTGGTGTGTGGACAGTTGCGAAATTGTACAGAACTGCGTGCACTCGATCTGATTTTTATAAGATTATGATTTTTTCAGATTATGAATTTTAAAGACTGTCTGTGACTGGCCTAATACTTTTAACGTACCTACACAGATAGAAAACAGCTCAATTTGTGTAACACACATACATATAACACAATTGAATCAACTACATACATATGTACCTAAATATGTAAATTAAAAAAAAAAAAAACACCCATTTATCATTTTGAATTTTGATAAATTATAGATGTTGATGTATTTGAAGTTGTTAAGTTTTTGTCGTATTGAACCACTCAATTAAAAAAAAAATCGTTATCCTTTTTTTCAAAATTTGTAAGCGCGGGATCTGGTAACTGACGTCATTGACCTATTATCAAAATACACTGTTAAGTTAAAACGTAGACCTACCCCGAAAGGGACACGCACTTTATCGGCTTGATAACTTTAGTGAACGTTTATGAATAAGGGGGCTACTATACAGGGTGTAAACCTAATACGGGCGAACCTCTTAACGGTGGTGAGTATCTGAGTATAGGACATAAAAAATGGAATTAGATAACTTTTACTTAAAATTGAAATATTTTTTTATCCATACAAATTAATTCGGCCCGCAACGTAATGCAAACACACTCGCGTTAAACGCTCGTTGACAGTTGTCATTGATTGTCATCGCAACCACGTTTACAGTACATTGCTGCTGGGAAATTAAAAAAAAAATAATTATGGGCTGAAACTTAAGAGTAACTCAAAAACACCTCTTAATTAATGATAACAATATTGAATTATATGCCTGGTTTCATTTATCGCCCTTATTACGTTTACGCACTGTATAACTATACTAGTAACTATACTCAAAATATAATCGAAGGAAATGTAAAATACTTATATGAAATCAATAAAATATTGTTTTTCTTGACGACAACTTGTGTTCTTGTCCACACTGCGCTGCTACGGAAGCGCTAGTTGCGCAAATTACGTCTGCCAGCCGTAGCGAAAGCTCCGTCCGGCAGTATTTTTAATTAGGTTTCCGTTTTTTTTAGCGGGGAAAGATTTTAAGGAAATAAATGCATAATACAGGGTGTTTAGTCTGCAATAATTTACGGGCTGAATAAGACATCAAATAATAATTATTATAGTGAGTCTCTGAGACATTAATTTTATTGTCATGAACATTAATATAACTGGATAAAGTAAAATTAAACTGAGTAAATCTAAAATTAAACTTAAAATAGAAAATAAACTAAATGAATCTAAAATTATTATAAAATTAAACTAAAATAAATCTAAAAACGGCCCGTGTGGCATAGTACCGAAAACGCTGGCAGGATTTCCTCGCTGGATTGTCAAGCTAATATGTTGAGCGAGGAAGTTGCCAGCTCTTCGGTCTCAGGTGGCGTCTCTTAGACATAATTGCTTTAGTGGGTGTGTAAGAAAAACGATGTTTTTTTTTATCGCATTTAACAAAAAGGGATACACCATGTGGTTCCTCATAATGAACTTAACGACGTGTCGTATTTAACGGAAAGCAATAAACACGCCGATGTGTGAGGTCATACTCACATACAGAGCAACTTTTACTATGGGAAACTACCCGGAAATTGTGCGAAAAAGGTTGTTTTTCTGTCTAAAGGAACACTCTTAAAAGATAACAATAAGTTTTCTGTTTGAGAGTCATTTTTTTTCGGCGATTTCAGGGCCAACATGCTAATGAGGAGGCGCCCGTGTAAGTGCCTAGGCATGTCACTGTCATTGATATGTGAGAGAGAAAAGATCATCTTCTCGCTCTCATATATGAAATTCTTTATCTGTGCAATGGACTAATAAGGTGGTGTCATCTGTCATAACCTTTGAGTGTGCCTAGTCATTGTGAAATAAACCAAAAAAAGCCCGCCGGCTTTAATCTAAAACCTTCCTGTATCCTCCTTCTGAAATCGGTTAATTGAATATAGAATCGGACCCTCACCTCAGTAATCAACTCTTCGCAATAAGGCCATTCACACTAAACGTGAAAATTAAATTTTACACGCGCCTGTCTTGATAAAGTACCCATCTCGTTGTAGCAGAGTGCTTTAAGGCTGGCGTCCACTTAAGTCGAATCGAGCCGCGTCGAATCAAGTCCTCCATATGAACGGTAAATTCGACTCAACTAGGTTTGTGTAGTACATGTACTACTAATACAAAAGACACGATTCCTTGCACTGTACTAGACCAAACTACTCCCGAACGATTCTGCTCTCTAGTAAGTACATTTAGTACACTCACACGCGACACGCGTAACAGAATGGGAGCGAAAGGAGCGAAGAGCCGCGGAGTGACAATGACAGCATACCGATCCGTGTGATCCGACCGCAACCGAACTAGAACCTATGGCTAGTACGAGCGAGCGTTACTGTACGCCATATTCACAATTTGTCTCTCACTCTCGGTGTACTACTGTACTAAATGTCCTAAAAGAACGAACTAGTACACTTCGGAGATCGTACTAGTTGGGAGCGATCTTTTCAGTGAACGAGCAGGCACAACTCTAGACTCAACGCGTCGCCAAGGGACGCAGTTTGATAGGAAATGCAGAAGGCGAATTATTGAGATTCGACTCAGCGAGCCTAGTGGACGCAGGACGCCAGTTTTAAAGAGTCCCCGGAATGCCCAACGAATTTCACCTTTCACATACAAACAGAGTTTTGTTCGCTTTTTGAAACTACGAGTTGGATTGTAATAGAACATTTCACCTAAAATGAGGGCTGATGTTGATGCAGCTTATGAAACCAACGAAATAGAGCAAAAACAAGTTTTGTATGGTAATCTTTAATTTGCTTTATTTTTTTTCTTTGATCTCTGAGATTACATTTATGGTGATAAGTGTGTACAAAGTTTAATACTTTTGTCACGGAAAATGATAACCCTTAAGAATGGAGAAAATGAACAGCGCCTCTACCGGTTTTTAAAACCAACAATTGCATTTTTCATGACGTTTTAATTATTGTGGCGTAGGCGAGAGGCTGGAAACCTGTCACTGCAATGTCACAATTTCGTTTTCTTTCAACCCCTTAATTTCCAAGAGTGGCACTGGAACTGAAGTACCTAGTTTGGTTTCATGCGTTCTGTCTACCCCCTTACGGGTTACAGGCATGATTGTGTTAAGTAAACGTATTGTTAAACTTTCAAAAAATCGTGGCAGAAGTTCTAGTACCCGTATTGAAATCGGCTAAGGGGCCTCCGTCCCGTCCCAGAAGCGGTCTAATGGAGCCCTTCACCGCGCCGAGCGCCCTCAGGGCTTCGTTAAAGTCTTTTCAAACGCTTTGGCGACGAGCGAGCGATAATGACTCCAATTCTTATACCCTTGAACCTTTTTGTGTTAAAAAGACACAAAGAAAAATCTGTATCTGTAGCCTGACATTTGTAAACTGTATAAATAGTATGTATGGTGTAAATAATATACATTATTTAATATAAAATGTCACATATTAACTAACATTAACGTCTCTACAGCAATCTTAGTATCTACATAGTTTTTAATGGAAACTCCCAATAAAGACCTACACATATAAAATAATAGCGAAAACCAAATGGTGCAATCGATTAAAGACCTTGGTGTTATTAGTTTGACGTGTCTGTCTGTCTGTCTGTGTGTGTGTGTCTGTCTGAGGCATCGTAGCTCCCGAACGGATGAACCGATTCAGATTTAGTTTTTTTTTTGTTTGAAAGCTAAGTTGGGAGTGTTCTTAGACTTCTTAGCCATGTTTCATGAAAATCGGTCCACTATGTCGCGGTCGGGGGTTTTTTCAAAATTTTAATTTTGTGGTTAGGTTAGAATAGGTTGGTAATTCATTTGACAATTTAATGTAAAAGTTAATTGAAGAGGAGAAGGCTCGTTGATTTTACTACTGATTATAAATCACGATGACATGTAAATTTAATTTTATACATATAATTACTTATAAATAATAATTACCTACAAATAGTTGAGATTAACGCGTATTACTTTTCTAATCAAATTGCCAATTTGATCCCTTCCAGACTGAACCGGTCATTATTTATGTTACGAATGTGAAACTTCTGCATTCTTCGCAGCACAGTTGCTCAAACTTTGGTAATTGGCAACGCAAGAACGCTCCTCCCACCGCGCGAGGCGGGATCTCAACAAGTGGTTTCAACGATTAACTTGTTGACACTAGAGCGCCCAGTTACAGGTGTACATTTGTACAACCGTACATGGTGTACAACACTGACGGACTTTGTATCTATTGACGAAGCTTTTAGTAGATTAGTCACTTTAACCCTTAAATGACTTTGACGACCGGTCTGGCGCAGTCGGTAGTGAGCCAAGGATCGGACAAACGCCCGTCATTTCGAAAATGTAACCCTGTTCCGTACAGCAGAGACATTCAAATCAAATCAAATCCTGACTACATCACCGTGAAACAAATTCATGAGAAAATTAACTCCGAGGCACAATCATATTGGGAGAACAATATACCAATGTCAACGATTACATATGCCCCTATGACGTCCGTAGACTGTGAACGGACTTTTTCAACGCATAAATGGGTCCTAAATTCACGTCGTTATAGGCTCACACCTGAAAATTTAGAAAAAATTTTGGTCATTCTATTTTATTGGCGAAAGTAATTTTCGTAATAATAATCATTAACTAATTTGTCACTGGATATAAATTATATGGTCCAATAAATTTATAAAACACTTACAATTTTTTTATTAACATAAGGAAGTCTCTGCTGTACGGAACAGGGTAACATTTTCGAAATGACGGGCGTTTGTCCGATCCTTGGTAGTGACCCTGCCTGCTGCGCCGCGGTCCCGGGTTCGAATCCCGGTAGTTTGTGTGATGAGCACAGATATTTGTTCCTGAGTCATGGATGTTTTCTATGTATATAAGTATTTATATATCTAAATATATAAAAGAAGAAGCTGACTGACTGACTGACATATCAACGCACAGCCGAAACCGCTGGTCCTAGAGATTTCAAATTTGGCACGTAGGTTCCTTATATAGTGTAGAGGAGCACTAAGAAAGGATTTTCCAAAATTCACCTCCTAAGGGGGTCAAATGGGGGTTCAAAGTTTGTATGGGGAAACAAGATTAGTTTGACTATTTTATTCGAAACTTCACAGGAAGATTCCTTACGACATATGACTGAATACGTGTTTCAGGTTTTTTGAAAATTTAACCCCTAAAAGGGTGAAAAGTGGGTGATAAAGTCAAAAAATCAATATGGGTATCGTTTTTATGGTTTGTCGGGTCGCTGATCACGATAAATACAACGTTTTTGAAATCTAACGAGGCGGAAGTGAAATACCTTCTTCCCTGTTGTAGTGCAATGGGGTTTAAATATCAAAAAATATATAAAAGAAGAAACTGACTGACTGACTAACTGACATCAACACACAGCCGAAACCGCTGGTCCTAGAGATTTCAAATTTGGCACATAGGTTCCTTATATTTATATAGCGTAGAGGAGCACTAAGAAAGGATTTTTCAAAATTCTCCTCTTAGGAAATAGGGGGTTCAAAGTTTGTATGGGGAAACTAGATTAGTTTGACTATTTTATTCGAAACTTCACAGGAGGATTCCTAAAGACATATGACTAAATACATGTTTCAGGTTTTTTGAAAATTTGACCCCTAAAGAGGTGCAAAGGGGGTACAGTCAAAAACACAATATGGGTATCGTTTTTATGGTTTATCGGGTCGCTGATCACGATAAATACAACGATTATAAAATCTAATGAGGTGGAAAAGAAATTTTCTCCCCTGTTGTTGTGCAATGGGGTTAAAATATCCAAAATAGCCATAAGTATAGGTTTAGTTTTTAACTTTACTTCTGAATTTGTTTTTTATCATGCAGAAACGTCTGCGAGCGATATTACATAATTTTAAATTGAAGGAAAAATGGAAAAATTCACATTTCCGGCAGGACTCGAACCTGCGACCTCTGGCCTTGCCGGGGCCATCGCGCTTCCAACTGCGCCACGGAGGCAGGTTCGAGTCCTGCCGGAGGTGTGAATTTTTCCATTTTTCCTTCAATTTAAAATTAACTTTACTTCTGGTTCAAGAGATTTCAAATTAACACGGAAGTTCCTTAGAGGAGCACTAAGAAAGGATTTTTCAAAGTTCACCTCCTAGCATGATAATTTGACAGGGGCAAGGACAGGGACAAGGACAGGGACAGGGACAGGGACAGGGACAGGGACAGGGACAGGGACAGGGACAGGGACAGGGACAGGGACAGGGACAGGGACAGGGACAGGGACAGGGACAGGGACAGGGACAGGGACAGGGACAGGGACAGGGACAGGGACAGGGACAGGGACAGGGACAGGGACAGGGACAGGGACAGGGACAGGGACAGGGACAGGGACAGGGACAGGGACAGGGACAGGGACAGGGACAGGGACAGGGACAGGGACAGGGACAGGGACGGAACGGGATAGGGTCAGGGTTAGGGATAGGGATAGGGATAGGGATAGGGATGGGGATGGGGATGGGGATGGGGATGGGGATGGGGATGGGGATGGGGATGGGGATGGGGATGGGGATAGGGATAGGGATAGGGGTAGGGATAGGGGTAGGGATAGGGGTAGGGATAGGGGTAGGGATAGGGAAGGGATAGGGAAGGGATAGGGAAGGGATAGGGGTAGGGATGGGGATAGGGATAGAAATAGGGATAGGAATAGGGGACGGGGACGGGCATAGGGATAGGGGAGGGACGGGAACAGGGACGGGACGGGGACGGGGACAAGGATAGAGATAGGGACGGGGATAAGAATAGGGATTGGGGTCGGAATAATCGGTCGGCAATCGATATCTAGATTCTAGGCAGTGTAAAATGCAGGTGGCTCAGTGGGAAGGGATTAAGTAGGCATTGGCGAGTATCCTGCATCCGTAATAACTATTACATTCAATGTTACGTTTGCAATAAGTATAAGAAAAATGGAAAAAATTGTAAGCGATAATGCAAGGAAGTACTTTTTACCCTACTGACCATAGCGTCGAGATACTGGCTATGTGGGTTGTATGAAGTTTCCACAGTATAAATATTTATATAGGTAAAATACATACATATTCATACCAGGGATGTAACGGATGTGATTTTAACGGAACCGGAAGCGGAAGCGGAAGTTTTGAATTTAGTTTAACGGAAGCAGAAGCGGAACCGGAACCAGAAGCGGAAGTTATAGATGTTAAAAACGAAATGAAAAAATACCACATAGGTATAACATAAACCAAAACTAATCAAATTACCTAGAACTTTTAGGTGTTTACTGTTCAGCCTGTAATCAGCAGTTTGTAATCAGCCTTTAGGCCCACTTAGGTTTTAAAAACGAAAAGAAAAGTTACCTGATATTTTATCTTAAGTATATCATTCTACAATCCAAAAATTTAAATCACCTTGAACTTTAAGATTGTTTGTTGTTTAGGTAATCACTAAAAATCACATAAGAATCCTTTTAAACCTTTATTATGCCGTAAAAGGTTTTAGAAACGAAAAGAAAACTTACTCGTAGGTAGTATAATACAATCCAAAACTAACCAGTAAAAATTATATGTGTAATTGTTAGCACACAATTAAATTTTTAAATTAAATGGAGTGATTGTAAAAGAAGTAAACTGTATTTAATAAACAAATCTAAGGGGAGCTTCTAAGGGGATCGTAGATAAGCCTTGCACCACTGAATAGTTGTTCACTCGCTACTAACTAGGTGGACAGGACAAATATTGGCGCGCAATGGAATGAAGCGATTAATGTTTAGTATCGCAGCAAGTGGCAAGCGGAGAGATGAGCGAATGATAGGTATAGACCTGTTGGTCTTTGATGTACGCCGCTCATGTCCCACCGTCGCGCTAGGTTCCGACATCCGTTATAACTTCCGTTTGAAAAATAACAGAACCGGAACAGAAGCGGATGTGTAAAACAAAACGGAAGTTCCGCAGTAACGGAAGCAGAAGCAGAACTCCGTTACATCCCTGATTCATACCTACTACCTACGCTGTGGTCGCTGTGTAACAATTCTACAATCATTGCAAGAATTTCTTTTAAAACAATAGTAATATTTGTAAGGTACAGTCAGCCAAAAAAGTCTTCTTATTAAAACGTTTACAAAAAATAAGATTTTCATTTGGATCCGTAGGTTTCTTCGAAGAGTCGAAAAGTGGTAAACCACTTTCTTGGCTGACCGTACAGCAAATAGATCAGTTACAATGCCCCCCCAGTCGAGAATTGCCCCGCTTTACCTTAATCGAAATAATCGCGGACAGATGTACCTACAAAGAAACCTACGGATCCAAATGAAAATCTTATTTTTTGTAAACGTTTCAATAAGAATACTTTTATTACGCGGGCGAAGCCGCGGGTAAAAGCTAGTTATATATATCGTTGTCTGAGTACCCACAACACAAGCCTTCTTGAGCTTACCGTGGGCCTCAGTCAATCTGTGTAAGAATGTCCTATAATATTTATTTTATTTATATTTATAAATGCATAGTGATATTTATATGCATCATGCATTTTTGACTCTATAGACAGCATGTCAAAATTCAAATTTGAATAAATCTTTGTCGAGGTCATGCATTTAAGGGTTAAAGAA
Source organism: Leguminivora glycinivorella (assembly GCF_023078275.1). Classification (NCBI taxonomy): domain Eukaryota; kingdom Metazoa; phylum Arthropoda; class Insecta; order Lepidoptera; family Tortricidae; genus Leguminivora; species Leguminivora glycinivorella. The sequence goes on along the minus strand of NC_062986.1, from coordinate 16,103,388 downwards.
TGAACTTAGTATGTGACTGACGCTTACACTCATTACATGCTAAAAAGCTAGGTTTACACGGGCTTAGTATTTGTCATTAAATATTATAGGACATTCTTACATAGCTTAACTGAGTCCCACGGTAAGCTCAAGAAAGCTTGTGTTGCAGATGCAGGATGCTCAGACAACGATATATATAATAAACAAATACTTATATACATAGAAAACATCCATGACTTAGGAACAAATATCTGTGATTATCACACAAGTAGATATCCTGACCAGGATTCGAACCCGGAACCGCGGCGTAGCAGGCAGGGTCATTACGCGCTAGGCCAGACCGGTCGTCAAGTATTACTTGTCTTAGCAATTGTCATTAGTATTAGCAATTATTAGCCATTAGGGGCTTGTCAGCAAAGTGACAAGTGGCAAGTAGCCGTCTACACATGGGTATTAGAGAATAGTAAGTATTAGTTACAAAATATTGCCATGGTAACAAAATTATATACTGGAATAGTTTAACTTCACTTGTCAGTAATGTTTACACCACTTGTAAAGTGACAAGTATTAGTATTTATGATATATACTTGTCGCTTAGTAAATAGAACCGATTTCTATTCACTTGCACTCACAGTTGCACTAATACTAAGCTCTTGCACAATGTGTTTACACGCATGTGACAAGTGTTAGTGACACGCTCTAAGTATTAGCTACTAAGACCGTGTAAACCCAGCATTACATAATACAGATGATGGGAGTGCATTCCATTCCTTTGCAGTGTGCATTACAAAAGATGAGGCAAATCGTTTTGTTTTGTGCGGACAAATGGAACGCTAAGCGTATTCGTTCCCCCTGAAAATGTAAAAATTCACACATCCGGCAGGATTCGAACCTGCGACCTTCTGTATTGCCGGTACAGCCGCTATGACCAACTTAGCCACGGAGGCCTTTTAGTATCGCTCGCAAACGTTTCTGCATGATAAAAAATAAATTTAGCAAAAACAATCACAATAGAAATCATATCTTTAGTTATTGAAATACCTGTATTTCAACCTCTTCTTCTCAGTCGTTCCCTCATGGCTGAGGATCGTGACCAACAGTGATTTCTCTCCACTTGACGCGGTCTAGGGCCATATGGACTGCCATCTGCATGGAACCACAAGATTTCTTCACGGTCTCAGCCCACCTTAGCGGTATTCCACCCCTGGAGCATCGGCCTTCGACTTTGCCGAGCATAATGTTCCAATAACGCGTGTGGGCGTAATGTTCTATTTCAACCTACACAAACACGAACCAATACTAACTTATTGCAATTCGTATACCGTAGTAGCGCAATATGAAACCCGCGATATAGGTCGAGGAGCTTTTTGTGCGAAGCGGTACAAGAGAGGATGAGCGCCGCAATATCGCCGCTTCAACTGAAACGCTGCCGCGCTATATTATTTGTTGATTTTACTAAGTGACGATTTGAGAACTTTCTGCAGATACGGTGTTGATTTTTTTTCGTTATTAGCTACAAGCTTCGGAAAAAAGCAAAACAATGCTAAGTCCGCAACATGCATCGTCAATAAACTAAGCCTAGAAGTACTATAACTCAAAAACACCCTGCAATTCACCACCAATAGGCAGCGTGCCCAAAAGGCTGACCGCATTTCCTCGTTGAATGCCTGCGTTTTTTGGAGTATTTATTATAGGACTTTCTTTTCTGAATATTGTTTTTTGTCTTATGTCTTGTCTTTGCTTTTTTTCGATGCATTTAGTTTGCCTTATATGCTTGCTGCTCGCCTTTGCTCTTTATCCTTTGCTTTGTGTGTTAAAATTGAAATAATGGCTACAACGACTGTCGAGATTGTAACGAAGAAGAAAATGATCAATTATGGTCTAAGGAAAATTTTCAATGTTACGCGTAATGGGTATTTTTTAAAATTTGGGACCCCCAATTAGCGTAAGTTGTTAACAAAAATTAACTCACTGTCAGTTTTGATATGAAGAATGAAATTTCAATAAAAATGTTGTTTTTGTGTTAATTACATAAACTTTAGGCGATAATCTACATTTAGAATGTGAAAAAGTAATTTTTTATACTTAAGTATATAATTGTCGTCACGAAACTGACAGCGAGTTAATTTTTGTTAACAACTTACCGCTTTGTTAGGCCGAGAATAGGCACGATTGGAAAATGCTGCAACGACAGAGGGCGAGGCCCTCTTAATAATGATGATGATGAACAACTCACGCTAATTGGGAGGACCCAAATTCTGAAAATGGCCTCATAACTCCTCATAGCCACATAATTCACGTACATAATAAAGATTCTAGTGTTTCCGGAAAATTTTCCTATTTAAATCTAGTTCTTAAGGACTCTCTCTCTCTCATGAAATTGAAGGGAAGAAGACTTCTCAGAATTTGATTACTGCAACTTAATTTCAATCCACAGCTTCGCTATCACGAGCGATAACTCGACTAACCCAGACGAGTAAGGATTTTAATGGCATTAGTCCGCCGTGCCTGAAGTGGTGCTAATTGAAATCACAGCTTGAGAAAGTGGCGTTCATATTTTGTCACTTGAGTCGTATTCAAAGGGCTTTCTCTTTTATGTAGATACAGATACTAGTTTTTGCCCGCGGCGTCGCGCTCGCGTTAGAAAGAGACAAAAAGTAACCTATGCCACTCTCCATCCCTTCAACTATGTCCACTTAAAAAATCACGTCAATTCGTAGCTCCGTTTTGCCGTGAAAGACTGACAAACAAACAGACACACACACTTTCCCATTTATAAAATATATAATATATATAAACAATTAATTTCTGTAGGTAATATTTTCGAGTGACAATTCTGAAACGCGCGGTGATGCTGAAGAGGCTTACAAATTCATAAATACGACATTTTAGTAAAATGATTGCTCCTATATCTGTATGGATTATTTAACGCATTCACCTACAACGAGTGCTAGAGTTGCAAATATAAAAAAAAACAAATATTCATTTTCAGAATTATGAAAAAAATACATGAAAAAAACGAACATCATTGTTTTTTTTCCGAATGTTTTTTTTTTCAGATGACCAAATAATTCGACAATAACGGTATTTTGTGAGTTTGAATATAAAAGTATTAATTGCTTTGAAAATTTTGAGATTTCTTACTTTAGAAAAAAACACACATTCCAGAAAAAAACTGTTTTTTTTCAAGCCAGAAAAAAAAAACGGTTTTTTGCAACCCTTCGTGCTACGCTAGTAGGCGACGTAAACTTGTACTTATTTCCCGCTAACCTTACTTACATAGTTATTAACATTACTTACAACTTTTCTTTCACTTGTAATTGATGTCGTTAAACATACTTTAAAACGTCTATATATTTTAATCGGTGTGAATCCATCGTTAAAAAAGTCTCTCCATTAGGGATGAGGCACTTGTATTAACATTACCCTTTGGCTAGTCTTAAGAATTAAATTTGTCTTTTCGTGTCTCTCAAAAGGGATTCGCAGATTAGTCCCTTCTTTGTTAGTACCTTATGAAGAACCTATTATGTATACGTACATAAGTTATTATTGTTGCTAATGAAAAGGTAGGCATGCTTATAATACCTACAGTCATTCAACATGTCATACAAATCATAAAGTTGTACGCAATAAGTATCTTTACTGCGTGTTTTTGATTTTGATATAATATGACCACATCTTCTAAGGGTGTAGGAACAACAATTTTACTAAAATGTCGTATGAATTTATCAGCCTCTTTAGCATCACCGCGCGTTTCCGAATTGTCACTCGAAAATATTACAGAAATGAACTGTTTATATTTTAACTTTAAATTCATTTGAATATTAATTTAAAGCACATTTCTGTTTAACGGCTTTAAAATAAAGTAATTTCATACGGCCAAAGTATTTATCAAAATCAAAATTAAATACACACATTACGAGTTAGCCATCGCTCACTCAACGATGACGAAGCATTGCGTTGTATGGAGGTTACGAGTACCCATCACTCTTGATTAATTTACTATTAGGCACTGGTCCCACCACGAGCTAGTAAGCTATGAGCTACCGGCTATAAAATCGAACAAAAGATAGTCGCTCCCGTGCAAATAAAAGAGACACGGCGATGTTTATATTAGTTACTCGCCCTATCAAAATCGCCGTGTCTCTTTTATTCGCACGGGAGTGCTTATCTTTTGTTCGTTTTTATAGCCAATAGCTCATAGCTTACTAGCTCGCGATGAGACCAGTGCCTTAGCGAGAGGTGTGACGGAACTTAATCATGAATTGAATGTTAAATATACAACGTAAAACATAACACGGTTGTGTTCCACTCATACAGTCTGAAGGATTTCTCACTTGTTTTTGGGGGTTGTAAACGGTAAACGGTACTGATTGAAGATCGACTCGAATAGTTATCAGTTTTCTGTTTAAGGTATTGTTAATGAGAGTGTACAGGAGGACATAAGGTTATTTCGGTCCTGCTTAACACCGTTGGTCTACATTAAATTGATTTTTATGTCTCCGCGACCTTAAATTGTGTGCTTATGACATAAAGCGTTTAAAAAGACAAGGCGGTGTCAGTTTCTTTGCAGCCTACAAGTCCACCTTAATACACTTCCAAAGTTTAAGGTTAGTTTTCGCAACAGCACTGCGCACGGTCCTGATTGCGCGCGCGCCGTGTGAGCGACAGGGGGGACACTCTGATCCCGATATCACTAAATCAAGATTTCCGCAGAACATCCGCGCGGGGACCGAGCTCCCATCCCACCGAGCCCCAGCGAGCGGCGAAATACCACAAAACTCACTTTTGCCAGGTCTAGGTTGAATCGGAAAAATCGCGTGACGGCTAGTTCAACGACATATCAGAATGTCAGGAACGGTCAAGTTTTAGGACCGTGCGCGGCCAAGTTTTATCACATTACGCTATTATTTGACCAGTGTGCTAGCTTGTGTATGGTTATACATAACTAGCTTTTGCCCGCGACTTCGCTCGCGTTAGAAAGAGACAAAAGTAATAGCCTATGTCACTCTCCATCCCTTCAACTATCTCCACTTAAAAAATCTCGTCAATTCGTCGCTCCGTTTTTCCGTGAAAGACGTACAAACAAACAGACATACACACTTTCCCATTTATAATATTGGTATGGATTTAGCTAATTTAGTTATTAAAGTGGCATCTACTGCCGTATAAGACTACGAAGTAAGGTAAATATAGAAACTTACAACGTATACAAGTTATACATTGTCGAGCACTGGTATAACTTTTAAGTACCTTACTTCGTACATCATTTCTTCTCACAAACCCCCTCGAATGCTTCACCAAAATCACTCCTAAATATATCTATATGTCAAGATCACAATAACCAGCCCCGCTACCGGATCCTTAAACGACCAAGCGAATCATTGCAAAAGGTCAATAACTGAGCGGTCACTAGGATAAGGCCAACGTCCAGGCTTGGCGCCAACGTTGGCCGGCGGGATAATTGGCCCACAATAGTCTATCAAACACGTGTGCCAAGACGACTAATATTAAACTCAGCGACGGCGGGATAGGAAGCGTTCTGTTACAGTTTGATTGGAATGTGAAGAGGAATTAGCACACGGTTATATGGGAGTCACAAATAAAACTAGAATTAGGGTCCGCACGAGTGTGATCCTCATTGTGCCTTATTGCCCGTTTTCGGGCTAAGTTTTGAAACCATGACCAGGGGGGTTACCATGACGTACTAAAGACGTTCAGTTTAGGTTGAGAGAAAGGGACACAGCTATAGCAGTTACATAGCTCCGTCCCTCTCTCTCAACCTAAACTGAATGGCTTTAGCACGTCATGGTAACCTGGTCATGGGTTTCACAACCTCTTAGAAGGCCGTCCCTCCACTCGACGTGGTTTGCTGCTAGGTCTTCCCATGAGTTATAATCTATGTTAAAAGCTGCCATATCGCGCTTTACGCAGTCTTTAAAGCGGAGGAGTGGGCGTCCTACATTGCGCTTGCCAGATGCCGATCACGAATCGGGTTATATATCCACAAGCGGCGCTGTCGCTCGATCAGAGAAGCTGCTTAAATCATCTGGTGCCGTACGTAGCCGAATGGCATTTCTCCGATGCGAAACGAAAACGAAACGCCGCGAAAGGTATATAGTCTGGCTCTGTCGCGCCAATACGCACGAGCGATAGATGTAGGTGATCATTCGCACGTATGGCTCGCCGACGGTAAATAAAACATTAAAAACTTTATATGTACAGTTTATATACACCACATTATTTATATACACGTCGGTCACGGAAAAAATCACAGGAACATATACAAAACAACACTATTTACACATATTATTTACAGAAGACGTGTAAAATAAAACATTCGTAGCCCATTGACATGACAGAACAGAACAGAAAATATGTACAAAAAAACAAAAGACGCGCGCTGGCAGCGGCATCCGTACCGGCCAGGCTGCCAGCACGCGCGCAGCACGCAGGTTGGTAGTTCCGTCGCCTACATTCCCCACCCTAGTGCTGGAACAGCACTCAAAACTGAGGGGAAATCATGAGCACCATCGGTGGACGGTATGCGTTTCCAACTCTCATGCTGCAGAAGAGCCATCGGTCAGCCAGGTATCCGAGGTTTGTCGGGTGGTACTTGTTTCTTCTGCGGGCAGTACGCTGGTGCGCTAAACTCCGCTAACTCCTGTAGGCCATGCGAAGGGCACATCACTGTGTGCATAAGCCAGTCCCGAAGCGTAGGAACATCCGAACGTTGGCTAAGATCAGTCAAACAGCAACATTTGCGACCAATCAACATCACAGACTCGCCATCTCGCCAGATTTCCATCAATTTAGTAACTTTGAGCTGTCCGAGAGAAAGGTTTTTGTCACAATGTGGCACTAGGACATCCAGTTCGCTGACACTAAATGTATTTTTATTTACACTTGCATTATTTACACTAAACATATTTACATTAATCACTTTAGTGTCACGCAATTGTTCACTAGTGTTAAGGTTGTCACGATCCCGAACGCCCGTGAGACACGGCTTGGCGTCGTCGGTGAGCTCGCAGTTGAAGAGCGGTAGCGCGGAGTCCTCGGGCACGACGTTAATGCGAGGTACAGCAGGCGCAGCAGCAGGTGACTGATACAGTTTGGCCGTTTTATCACAATCGTGACCAAACTGTACCTGGTTGCAGTTCGTAGCGGCGGCACCCGGTGTGTCGGCCGTGTTCAAGCGCGACCCATCAGTGTCGGCCGGCAAGCCGACGGTAGACGACGACTGTCGCAGCACTCGCAGCCTGGCCGAATCAACGCAGTCGGGGCCAGACTGGATCTCGTCGGTCGTTGTAGTGTCGACGGCAGTCGAAACGGTAAGCGCAGTCGAGCGCTCATCGTCGCAAACAGTTGTATCAACCATCGTCGACGTGTGATGCAGTCCAGCCGAGGAAACACAAGCGAGGCTAGACTGCAACTCGCAGGTCTGTGTTGAGGCGGCAGGCAAGACATTTTGCGTACTCAAAGGTGAAGCAGTACTGCCGGCGGCGGGAGAGTCGGCGCCAATAGTCGAATGGTGTAGTTTGACCGAATTCTCATCAGTATCGGGGTCAAACTTTACCTGCAGTTGTTCCCGCTGCAGCGCGTCGTCAAACTGCTTTTCTACGTCACTTACAGGCCGCAAGCGTGACGTGTGCTTTCTATGCTTTTTAGCCTCTAACTCAGCTAAGTCCGCCTCAAGCTGTTTGTCAATAAGCTCCAACTGTATCCTAGCTTTTTCCTTGGCTGCCTCGAGTTCTAGGCGTTTACGTCTTACTTGTATTGATGACGCTTTGCAGATAGACTTTCCGATCAAACTGTGTGGCAATAACGGAGGCGAAGTAACGTCGCTCGCAGTCCGAGGCGACGGCAGTTGTTCCGCTTGGCTGTTACTCGCCACATGAAAAATCATATCTGACATTAGTACCTGATCAGTTGTTCGAGGCATTTCTGGTTGTATCGGCGTACAATATCTTTAAGTTTTCAATGCTGCACATTGCGATTTACCGTAGCAGACGTGTTCATTTTGTATCCGGTTCGAAGACGACCACTTGTAGGTGATCGGGCCGCCGACGGTAAATAAAACATTAAAAACTTTATATGTACAGTTTATATACACCACATTATTTATATACAAGGAAAAAGCACAGGAACATATACAAAACAACACTATTTACACATATTATTTACAGAAGACGTGTAAAATAAAACATTCGTAGCCCATTGACATGACAGAACAGAACAGAAAATATGTACAAAAAAACAAAAGACGCGCGCTGGCAGCGGCATCCGTACCGGCCAGGCTGCCAGCACGCGCGCAGCACGGAGGTTGGTAGTTCCGTCGCCTACATAGTTGACTACGGAATCATGCATTTGCTGGTTATGAACACATGGATCACTTTTATATCAAACAAATTTCAGATTAAGTCCATTTTATGCACTTTATTTTTTTATGGATACTTTCCTTAACGACACCTAAAATCGTTTGCCCATTTAGCTTAGAAATTCAAGCCTTTAATTACTAAAGTGTGCTGGTTTTAGAACAAAAGTTAAATTAATTGAGAAAGTTTTACACTTCGGGACAACCTTTGACATTCAAATTGAGCGGACTGATTGAGTAAACAAGTCCAAGCTTTGATTTTGAGAGTGCAAAGTGACCATAAAATGGAAATTCCTATTAATGAGAATATTTTTGTTTATTTTTAGTAAAGCGTAAGTCGGACTTAAAATAAAAAAACTCAAATTACGAATTTCACTCACTGCCGCTGCAAGGAGTTACCAAGTCTCTTGAAATTGTGTGAGCGCGTTTGAATATTACATATAAACTCATTTCTGTTTCGTTTTGTTCAAAATACCGATTATTCGCAAAAATTACTTAAGTTCCTACTAAAAAGGAGGCGCTTAAGCCCTTCTTGTAGTGTACGGAACCCTTACAACGCGAGTACAACTCGCACTTGGCCGGTTTTATCATGTAAATCTACCCGTAAAAACCCATTACGCTTTATAGTATGTGTATTAAGGGCGGAATGTGGAATTACCAACGAGAGGCTATTTGAAGCTCGCACAAATAACGAGGTAGGAGGGCTTTAATAACGAGTTTTTACCTAATCCTTCAGCCGCCTACAACACAAGCCTGACTACCTTCTCACAGTACAATCCTTCTTGAGCTTACCGTAGGACTCAGTCGATTTGTGTAAGAATGTCCAATAATATTTATTTTTTATTTAGTTTTCTTTTGTTCCAGAACCGACCATGCCCGTAGCAACAGGAGGCATCCGGGCGTTCCTCCGGGAGAACCTCCTCACATTCCTGACCGTTATCGGCGTGGTGGCCGGCACGCTGCTAGGATGCGGGTTAAGGGCTTCAGGACACGAGTTCACGCGGCGGGAAGTCATGTACTTCCAGTACCCTGGAGAACTGTTCCTGAGAATGCTCAAGTGTCTAATAGTGCCACTTCTGGTTTCATCTATAGTGTCAGCTATTGGCTCGTTGGATTTGAGCCTCTCTGGCAGGTGAGCTATCAAGGATTCATAAAATCATGGTGAAAATCTCCTAGGATGCTGGTTAAGGGCTTCAGAACACGAGTTCACGCGGAGGGAAGTCATGTACTTCCAGTACCCTGGAGAATAGTTCCTGAGAATGCTCAAGTGTCTAATAGTGCCACTTCTGGTTTCATCTATAGTGTCAGCTATTGGCTCGTTGGATTTGAGCCTCTCTGGCAGGTGAGCTATCAAGGATTCATAAGATCATGGTGAAAATCTCCTAGGATGCTGGTCAAGGGCTTCTGGACACGAGTTCACGCGGAGGGAAACTGTTCCTGAGGATGCTCAAGTATCTAATAGTGCCACTTTTGGTGTCGTCTATTGTGTCAGCTATTGGCTCTTTAGATTTGAGAGTCCCTGGCAGGTAATCTTACAAAGATTTGTAAGATCGTGAGCACGCTCCTAGGATGGGGCTTTGGGACGCGAACTTACAAGGCGGGAAGTCATGTACTTCCAGTACCCTGGAGGACTGTACCTGAGGATGCTCAAGTGTCTAATAGTGCCATTTCTAGTTTCATCTATAGTGTTCGCTAGATTTTAGCCTCTTTGGCAGGTGAGATTTTAAGATTAATAAAAAGTAAGCATTACATTTTGAACTGAAGTTCATAAAATTACATAAATCCAATATAGTTTACGAATAAAATATGTTATTTATCAAAAACTACGTCATAATGTAGATGATTTTAGGATTGATCAATATGAAAAGTTTGACTTTGTCATAGTAGGGCTACTGATCGTTTCATGAAATGATCCCTACATTTTCTAAGACTATCTCATGACATACTTACTTGTTAATTTAATGCCTGCAAAATCTCAATTATAAGTATTTGAAACCGCAATGTGAAATCCAACAACCTTTCCAGGGTCGGTCTCCGCGCCATCGTGTACTACATGACGACGACAGTCTGCGCTGTGATGCTGGGCATCGCGCTGGTCACCACCATCAAGCCCGGCATCAGCTCCTCCAACTACCAGCAGCCCAACACCACCAAGGTGCTCACCAAGGACACGCTCACCTCGGACACGCTGCTCGATCTTATAAGGTCAGTGTCTGACGCTCTGGAATCCAGCTGTGCAGCGAATACAGCGATAGCTGAGGAAGTGTGATAGACATACGCTACAGAGTGAGAGAAATAGCACTAGTGGCCTGACTTGTTGATAGGATCATGTAGTGATGCTGGGCATTAGCTAGAAGTTGTCAGCCCTACGGTAATCGGTGGTTTCGAATATTCTTTTTGACAAATCTTTGATTAGAGAGCCCACGAGCCAACAGTCTCGACTCCAAAAGGTACAAAATGATATTTGGAGCCGAGACATGTATTTGGTCTTCATTAATTTTTCGGCCACACCAGCCATTGCTATTGTGCCGTGGTGATGAGACAGGGCTAGGGTGTCTACACAAGTACCTACACAGCCTACACTGGTGACGTCCCACGCTATCACAAATTACATACAGATTTTGCTTGATTTGACTCCATGTTTTACATCTATTAGATTATTGTTTTTATCCTCGTTTGAGATGCTATAGGTAAAAAAATCGCATAAGTATGATTGAATTTAATAACGCCAAGCATACGTAGGCGGTAATCTAAACAACTTTGTAATAAACAGCTATTATAAAGTGATTAATATAAACTGACGGAGGCTCGCTTTTTACGAGCGTTATTTGCTTAATGATACCCGGAAAATGACGGAAAATGGCGGGAGTCGATCTGCGGCGGACAGTTTTAATAAACTCGGTAATTTTGCTTCGGGGGTTTGGATGTGAATTTTTTAGTTAGCCTCTTTTATTGTCCCACGTCCCACTGCTGGGCAAAGGCCTCCCCTCATTTTTTCATTTTGTTGTCAGCGTTTTCCCACCAGTTTGGGTAGAATGCGTCCGTCGCCCCGTATGATACACCCGGAAAGGTGGGCCAAAATGGTGACAGACTGGGACCCGCGGAATACTATTTAATTTTTTTTTTCATGAACAAATTTACATATTGAAATTAAGACCAAGAAGGAAACGTAGTAGCTGGCTTAAATCTATAAAAAATCCTTAAATACTACGGATGATGACGATATTTATAATTAAGGTGCATTAGGGTAATTCCGAAACTCGTCTAATTACGAAAATCGCATAAAAATCACCATTATTTCCATCATATCAAGATTCCCCTTTCGGAATTTCCAGAGCATTTTTGTCATTCGAAATTACCCTAATGCACCTTAGTACCTTTTTTAGCCATGATCTAAATATATCTGCAGTCAGCTGCAAAATAATATGATTATTTTTCTTTATGAAATAATTTAATTCATATTTGTAATTTTGTACGTTCATTTAACAAATAAGTTACAACTTACAACCTATGACTACAGGTCCAGTTGCATCAACCAGATTTGACAGTCACATCATCGTCACGCAGCAGACGTCTATGAAACTTCCCATATATTAAAATTAAACGAACGCTTTAACGGTGACAGACGGTTTGGTGCAACCGGCCCTTAATGTGTAAAATATACATATACTGTACCTAATATAATGTACCTATTCAAAACTTGTCTTTACGTAAATATTTTTGCTTTTACATACCTACTTATTTGCACACGCTGTATTGTACGTTATTTTGAAGTTTCTTCAAAATAACGTACAATACAGCGTGTGCAAATATTAACTGACATTCTCTTGTATCTCCAAAAGAATCATAACTGATATTATTCGATAATCCTCGCAATATCTATCCCACAATCACTGTAGACCCGCAAAATGGGAATCCCGCAAAATGGCAGACCCGCAAGATTGCAAATCCGAAATGATTCGTCAAATTCAGCGTTAAATTGATGACATGTCGGAATATAGGTTAATCCGCCCTAATCCTGCGTTCGCGCGCGCGGGTCCGGGTCTCAACCGACTGTAGGCATGTTTCGAACTTTATGTATGCCAAATATTAGATCTAGAGATACGATAGTGATCGGATATGTTACGTTACAGTCTGACCAGAAAGAGGAGAAATTAAAAAGTGGCAACATTGTAGTGGTATCCCTTTCAAATCAATATGTTAATACACCGTGTTTTTTTGTTTTCCGTTAATAAAGACACGTCGTTAGGTTCATTCATCAGGAACCACTCTGTATATTACTTTTAGATAAAATCCCAAAAATTTTCATCATTTTCATACATAAAAAATGAATTTATTAGTGCGGCACATGTTAAAACAAATAACATTAGGAATTGGTAATGGCTGTCACACACGTGTTCAGTAATTATCTTAATTTTTTTTAATAACTCGATAACCGCAAGAGTTAAGACGCTAGTTTCTTAGAGAAATTAATTGTATTTGATGTAAAGAAAATGTCATACAAACCTGAAAATTCAACTTTTAGATAAAAAATGTTTTTCGGCAGTATTATGTTCAGTATACATTTATTGATACATATTATTACAAGAAACTACCAAAAATGGCGATAATAGCGTTAAAAATCGCCAATTTTCAGTATTTTAGCGGCTATTTTGGCGAATGTACTGAAACTAGACAAACTTTGGCGATTCTTGACGCTATTTTCGCAACTTTTTGTAATTTCTCATAATGATATGTATCAATAACATATACTAAACATAATACTGCCGAAATTTTTTTTGTTGAGTTGTGTGAAAGTTGAATTTTTAGGTTTGTATGAGATTTTCAAAATTTCAACCCTAATGCGGAGGCAGAAGATGTTGATTTAAAAAGCTGAAAATTTGCACAAAGGCTTCATAGACTAAGGGGCACTGATTGATAACTAGGTTTACTAATTCCAGAAAAGTGTTTTTTCGCTCCACCCTAATATATATATATATAAAGCGGGACGACACTACGATGTTGCCACTGTTTATTTCGACTTTTGTTGTTCAGACTGTAATAAATGACGTTTTAGTTTGATTATTAATTTTTAGGGTTTCGTACTAAAAAGGTTCAAGCCTTTATGGTTTTGAGACGACTATAGACGCAGAGTTATTGAACGCATGCATCACGAAATGTTTTTTTTATACCACGTCGGTGGCAAACTGGTATACGGTCCGCCATTATTCATATGCGCATTGTAATATGCCTACTTGAAAAATAATATTTCATTTTCATTACACCCCTTTTTTGAAGAACTCCATAGTCCATACTGTATTTTAAAGAACGTTTCATATTTTTTGACCATTTTTTAATATGAATATGATTTTTCAATCTTAATAGGCAAAAAAATATCCCGTACGATTTTTTTCTTTTTGTGTTACCATTTTTCACATAGTTTGTATGGGGTAACAAAAGAGGAAATAAAAAAAAAATGTATCGAAAGTGCTTTTTTATTCCTATTGAGATCGAAAGTGCTCGTGATTATGAGTAGAACAGACCTAAAATTCACTAAAAATATCAGAATAAATAAATGGACAAAAAAGACACGCTCTAAGAATGACAATACGATTTCCTCTTCGTTTATTGCTTACTAGCTTTTACCCGCGGCTTCGCTCACGTTAGAAAGAGACAAAAAGTAGCCTATTTATATCACTCTCCATACCTTCAAATATCTCCACTTAAAAAATCACGTCAATTCGTCGCTCCGTTTTGCCGTGAAAGACGGACAAACAAACAGACACACAATTTCCCATTTATAATATTAGTATGGATTATATTGAGTTGATGGCATTAGTCACCTCATGTTTATAGTCGACTAGATCGCGGTTTGTGGAGACCCGAGTAAGGCGACGATCAATCAAGAGCGGATGTCGTTAGAGCGCAGATATTGGCATCCACTGAACCGCTGGTTATCGACTAAGCATTAGAACTAACGGTCGGAAACATCTTTAGTCTCTTTTCCTATTCATTCATGCTTTATGAGGCACCCAATCTGTGAAGAATGTGGTATAACATTCTTACATTCTATAGATGGGTATACATCTAAATATATAAAAGAAGAAACTGACTGACTGACATATCAACGCACAGTCGAAACCGCTGGTCCTAGAGATTCCAAATTTGGCACGTAGGTACCTTAGAAGGTATAGATGGGCCACAGAGAACCTCCTATAGAGCGCCAATCTTGTAAATTTTGTGCGTGCTACAAATCACCAGTGCTTGGGGCGCGAGGAGCGGGAGGGGAATGTGTTTGCGCGCTGCGATTGGTCGTTTCAAGGACGGCAGGCAGTCGCGCCAGATGAAAAGGGACAGAAGTATGACTGCCCTCTACTGTCGCGTAAGTGGCCAGTGTAAGTTGACCTATGCCGGCTCTGAATAAATTATAAATATGGCTTATTTGTGGAATGTAATACCGTCCGTTTTTAAATTTGAACTTCTTGTTACCTTTCCACACTACAGCTTACCCTTTTTCAATTTTTTTATTGCGAAAAACACGAGCTGCTTTCGGGTCGGTTACTTGGTCGTTACTGATCGGGCACGGCGAGCGCCCGCGCTTATATCATGGCAAATACAAGTAAGGCTGGTGACCGCGAGTCGTCTTGTAATGGATGTCTATAGGGGTTGGTCTGTGAGATGGGCACTAAGAAAGGATTTTTCAAATTTCACCTCCTAAGGGGGTGAAATAGGGGTCCAAATTTTGTATGGGAAAACAAGATTAGTTTTTAGTACGCGGGCGAAGCCGCGGGAAAAACTAGTTATATGTATATACACAAGGAAATGATTGATTGATTGATTGATTGATTGATTGAAACTGAAAGATTTTAACCACGCATTTCTGAGGTCAAAAAAAAGATAAAATCCATACTTATTATAAATGAGAAAGTATGTGTTTGTTTGTCCGTCTTTCACGGCAAAACGGAGCGACGTATTGACGTGATTGTTTAAGTGGAGATAGTTGAAGGAATGGAGAGTGACATAGGCTACTTTTTGCCTCTTTCTAACCCCCCACTTCCCTAAGTTGGGGAGAGTTTGTATGGAGCGTTTTGAAATTTTCGAATTTAACGTGAGCGAAGCTAAAATTCGCCAAAAAAAAAAACCCTGCCATGCCTCTCTGTAACATATGACGCGCTTACATAATACACCCATAATAGTATTTTTCAGTACAGATGGTGTTTTTTTTACACACTAGTGCGAGAAGTGGTTCATTATATGCCAGGTCAAAACTTCGGAGGGCCATCTGTACTGAAAAACGTCGTACGATACACGTGCGAAAAGGAAATTCGTAACTCGTGTCGATTTATAACACTCCCTACGGTCGTGTTTTATTTTATCGCCACTCGTTTCGAACTTCCTTTTTTACGCACTTGTATCGTAATGTACTATTATACAATCGTGATATAATACAAAGCTTTTCAGTCGAGTACCATGTTTAGGCCACGAAGCTTGCTGAGTGGCCTAATAGTGCGGTACGAGAGTGAAAAGCTTAATTATATCACTTCAATACTTTTTCTATGAGTCATCATCTTCATCATCAATAGACGTAAAATATCATCATTCAAGTTAAAATTAATGTTAATGGCGTCTTTCACCGTTGTATCAACATCGAATTACTTGGCCAATTGTTTGTAATAACCGTCTGTAATTGGTCGATAACGCGATAGATAAAAAAATGTGTTTCAGATGCAGAAAAATTTGCCAGGTATCGCAAATTAGTATAGAACTTGTATGTAGTTCTATTTTTGATTTTTTTTTAGTTAACTAAAGTGAAGTGTAATGAAATATTATAGTTGACTAGTGTCAAACACTATTCAACACTGAAAAGTCAGCACTAATAGTTTAGTCTGTGGTGTCCTAATTGACAGATTAAAGTCGACGAGTAGAAAAATAATACAATAATATCTCGTTATTGTTATAATTAGTTGTCACGTCCTAATTGGCACACAGATACGGTGCAGGAGCGTGACACAATAATTTCGCTATCCGGCTCGCGAATTGAATAGAATTCTGTTACCGAGCAATTTAACTGTGCGAGTCATATTTTATATTCTACTATCTGTTCCCGCGGCTTCGCTCGATTTAGAAAGAGACAAAAAGTAGCCTATGTCACTCTCCATCCCTTCAACTATCTCCACTTAAACAATCACGACAATTTGTCGCTCCGTTTTGCCGTGAAAGACGGACAAACAAACAGACACACACACTTTCCCATTTATAATATTAGTATGGACTATCTGTTCGACAGCGGCGTCATTTCGGACAATGAGGAGCTGACACACTGACATTTTATCCCGTCAGGTGGCGCCTGTGCAAGTGCCTAGGCATGCCAATGCCACTGTCATTCATATGTGTGAGAGAGAGAAAAAAAATCATGTTCTCGCTCTCACGTATGAAATTCTTGTGTTTGAGTGTGCCTTCTCATTAGGATATCTGGGTAGCGTCGCTGTCGCTTAGGGCCACTTGGATCACCCGCTTAGCTTAAGGTTAGTGGGCTGTCAACTGTCAAATTCCATGTAAAATGGTGGGTTAACCTCGGGTTAACCCTCCATTTTCGGTGGTGCAGTGCAAGTGACCCTTAATGCGTTTTCACATTATCCGATCCGATATCGGATGTCGGACCGATATCCTATACAGTACAGGTGCCATCTTGGTTTTTTCTATTGAAATCGTTCCGACATCCGATATCGGATCGGATAATGTGAAAACGCACTTACGCGTCGTTTAAACGCACGTACACATTATCCGATCCAGTATCGGACCGATATCCCATACATTGTAGGCGCCATATTGGATTTTTTCCATTGAAATCCTTCCGACATCCAATATCGGATCGGATAATGTGAAAACGGACTAGCGAGGGGTTTTTGGTCGGTGATAACCGATTCCGCGTCGATAGCTTCGGGGAGGCCTTAAGAAAAGAAAATCAATTTTACATACATACATACATATAATCACGCCTGTATCCCTTAAAGGGGTAGGCAGAGCACACGAACTACAAAGTTTCAGTGCCACTCTCGGCAAAAAGGGGTTGAAAGAAATCCAAATTGTGACATTGCAGTGACAGGTTGCCAGCTTCTCGTCTACGCCACAATTTAACCCATATCCCACAGTCGACTTCTACGACACCCACTGGAAGAAGGGGGAAATATTTTTTTGTTATACAAGGGGGCAAAGTTGTATTTTAACGCCGAGTGTGGAATTGAAAAACGAGCAAGTGAAAGGATTCTATAGTTGAACCACGAGCGAAGCGAGTGGTTCGAGAATAGAATCCTGAACTTGCGAGTTTTTTAACACACGAGAAGTAAAATACATTTGCACCCGAGTGTAACACAAAACTTTTCCCCTCACTATAGCGAGGAAGCTACAACGCAAAAAATGCGTTTATCACTGCTTCCAGTAGTTCCACAGGTGGTAAATCATCTTTATTACTAGATTCATCTACTTTTATCAATTTTAAAGCAGTTAATTTGACTTTATTCAAGGTCAAATTACTTTACCCACTAGTGGATAAAATGCGTTTTTACCCGCTGGTATTAAAGAACAAAACACGTTTTTCCGAGCTAGTGAGGGGAAAATTATTTTTTTATATAAAAAAGTGGGAGGCTTTTAATACTCGTGCTAATACAAATGGGAATCCCTAGCCAAAATTACTTCACGGAAGTTGTCGTTTACTGGCAAGATTAATCGAGTAAGCCACTCAAGGAGATGAACTGGTACCCAAGTGATTGGACTATAATAAGGACGATTTATTATGGACACTGATTGATTGTTTTGTAGGTAACACCTAGCCCACCACATAAAAATACCTAAGCTATAGTTTGTTAACCCCCGACGCAAAAACGACGGGGTGTTATAAGTTTGACGTGTCTGTCTGTCTGTTTGTCTGTCTGTCTGTGTGTGTCTGTCTGTGGCATTGTAGCTCCCGAATGGATGAACCGATTTAGATTTAGTTTTTTTTGTCTGAAAGCTGAGTTAGTCGGGAGTGTTCTTTCTTAGCAATGTTTCATGAAAATCGGTCTATTATGTCGCGGTCGGGGTTTTTTCAAAATTTTAATTTTTAGAAGTATTAGAACAATCGTATTTATAAAAGTTTAATTAAGCTCACTCACACTGCGTCTCTCTCTCAACTAACAAGCAAGATGCACTAAATTTGAGTTATCGCATTTGCTATTATTGCACACATCAATGTCAAACTCATATACAATTTAAATACAGTCGTCCATATCGATTTCAATGACGGCGACCTTGACAATCACGGGATTTTCCTTTCATGAGCTCTTATGTGACTGGCCAGGCCAAAACTTGCTCTTAAACCCTCTTTTACATTCATGACAGTAGAGCTGACCATCCGTATTGTACGTGTACACGTAGGAGGGCTTAGGAGTTTCTTCGCGCAGTTGAAGTTGCGCTGATACGAATGATAAACATCATCATCATCGGCCTTCAAGTCTCTAACAGACTATTCGAGAAGTGTCAGGTGGGGCAACAACGTTTTTCGTGGCTGTGTAAGCCAATACGGGAGCGGAAAACACGACAACACAAGCCAAGTGTAGTGTACCCGTGGCGAAGAGGTATCGCGCTGATAACGCTTGGCTCGCTTACTTGCGAGTGCCGCAAACCAAGCATTGTCGTCCATCAAACACCAATTTGCGCCACTTGTCTCTATCTTCGGCAAGCTCTTCCCATTTGTGGACCGGGATGTTGAAGGCGTGCATGTCTCGCTTGGCGCAATCTTTATGTCGTAGCATTGGCCGGCAGAATGATGATAAACATATGCTAGTGTATTTTCGGCCTATGTCAAGCTGTGTAGCCTTACAGGTCTTTGCCGAATGTTTGGAATTGTTGGGTCCTTGCAAAGGCCAAAGGCCGAACTCCGATAGGGGCGAGGGCCCGGAGAGAGTGTTTGCAAAATAAATCAGTCACCGATTCCTCAAAAATGACCTAATGTTTTGTTTGTTCAACTTTTTGATAGATCTATGTCTCGGCATAAAGGCAGCCTAAAGCGTTGACGGTAGCGCCGCTATCTTTTTTAATGTTTACATTTCAGTGTTTTTTTTTTATATATTTGCAGCATTAAACTAAACAAGTCACACAGGTATGTAACATTGTCGCGAGGCGATCTTCCTCAAACGACTTGATAGACTTGAGTCAAACTCATGGTAACGCTACAGAAGTCAGAATACGTCACTAGGGTAATCGCGCCATTTCGTCACGCGCATCACGCATCGAGTTACGACGAATTAGGACCAATTCTACCGCCATTCATCACCCTTGTCGACATATTCGGGTTATCTGCATTCTGTTGCATATGCATAATGCACTTTGTATTCCTGCGAGCGTAGCCGAATGCACAAACGTTCACGAAACGAAACGCTCGTAGATATCCACGGCGCGACAGAGCCAAACTACCATTCGTGGCGTCATTTCGTGTCGTGTCGTTTCGTTTTCATTTCGCGTCGTAGAAATGCCATTCGGCTGCGGGGCCTGGATGGAGCGCTTGTTAGTTCCTTTGACGCAAATGTTTTTGCCAATAAATACTTGGGTTAATTCAACCATCTCTTTCCTCCCGTGGGTGTCGTAGAAGTTGACTATGGGATATGGGTTCAATGAGGAGGCACACTGACATTTTATCCGCGCCAAGCGGCGCCTAGGCATGCCACTGTCATTCATATGTGTGTGTGAGAGAAAAAAATATCGTCTTCTCGCTCTGTGCAATGGACTAAGTAATAAGGTGGCGCCATCTGTCATAACCTTTGAGTGTGCCTCCTCATTATGACGTACATGATGGGACTGATAGGCGATATGACAATTTCGTTTTCTGTCAACCCCGAATGCTGAGATTGGCCCTGAAACTTAAGCAGTTTTATGTGATCTGCCCCCCATAGATAGAGAATAGAAACGCCTTCCAGCCACCTTGTCTCTGCGTTGCGCCCGACATCCTTAATCCTCTATTGCTTTGGTTTCTTTTTAACCTATACAAATTACAAAAGGACAGATAAGGACAGAAGACTCCTTCCTCCACCTTGTCTTGATTGTCCCGTAGAGAAGTGGTCCAAGTAACTTCGTCACTCTTCAATAATTTACCTATATAATTGGTCCTACGTCCTTAAACCTCTCACTTTTGTCTCTTTTTAATTTACAAAAATCACAAAAAGACAGAGAAGGACAGAAGAACTCTTCCTCCACCTTATTCTTGATTGCCCCGTAGAGAAGACAGTGGTCCATTCGGCAGTACATTCGTCACTCTTCAATAATTTGCCAATAATGGGTCCTTGAACCTCTTACTTTTGTCTCTTTTTAATCTACAGAAATCACAAAAGGACACAAAAGGACAGACAAGGATAGACAACTCCTTCCAGGCACCTTGTCTTGATTGCCGTAGAGAAGTGGTCCATTCGGCAGTTCCCTCGTCACTCTTCATCAGCGGGGTTATTTATACGCGCCCTACATCGCGCTCGTTAGGGTTGCCACTTCGGTGGCAATTTGCATCCAATTGTTGGGATAAAAATAGGGAAAACTATTTTTAGTCTTGTCTTGGACATATTCTTGGAATGGAAACTCTATTATAGAAAAGTAGCTTTTTCCTGCGGCTTCGCTCGCGTTAGAAAGGGACAAAAAGTAACCTATGTCACTCTCCATCCCTTTAACTATCTCCACTTAAAAAACACGTCAATTCGTCGCCCCGTTTTACCGTAAAAGACGGATAAACAGACACACATACTTTCCCATTTATAATATTAGTATGGATACAGACTAAAACTTTCGCAGGTCTGTACCTATTCGTATTTACGAATTTGCGTTGTTTTGACTACTAGTTTTATCGAATGTAATGTAAATTAAATGGTTTAGATACGATCTAATTCATCTACGGTGGGAGACCATAGTTAAGCTCTTTAAAACGTCTACTGTGAGAAATAATGTCGAATTCAGCAGTGATTAAGATAATCAATAAGTACTAAACCCTCACAAAAAAAATCCTCAGACAAGCAAAAAAAAAAAAATCGGTGTATACACTGCATGGAAGAGGATCTCAGAAAATGAGAACATAACTTGTACATAAATTGAAGGAAAGTGGTAAAGGAACGGAACAAATGACTATTATATGAAAAGGGTTGCGTAGCGCAACAGGGTACGTATCCAAATGCACAATTGCACAAACGCTAAGATAATATCGTTTTCATCACACTCGCTCGTAAAGGGTGTTATTACATGCCTGCATACTGATACGTAATGAGCTACTTTGCCGCCCTCGGGCGGTAAAGTGAATACCTGGGGCCTTCCACGACCTGTCAAAAATTACAAAATGGCGGACGAATGTTCGAAATGTCAGTGTAGGTATGTACATTTAGTTTTAAAATGTTTTACTTTGCGAGTGTGATGAAAAACATTGTGTATATCACGGGCGGCTGAAGGATTACAATCTTCACTTTCCGCCCTTAATACACAATATAATATTTTCTAGTTAATGCACCAGACTGCATTTCCATCGGCGGGCATCTAACGTCAACGATTGTCATTTCAGCTAGGCCGGAAGGAAGTATGAAAACGCGGAACTATTGTTATTTTTTTTCAAACACTGGCCCAAGGCAGTCTTTGGCAGCCCTACGTGCATCTAACTAGACAATGATGGCACGGCGCGCAAAATGCCAGGTGACATTACGTCGATCGCGCTCGTTAATCCACTCACTTCCTATCGTAGGTACAGGGTCAAAAAATCGACCCAACCTTTCGGTGAAGCTGGAACATAGGAAATAGTCAGGTAGTTCGTATCAAGGCGATAATGCCTCTTTATTAGAACGACCAAGAAAGTTGCGTTTTGTTCGTCACTTTGACGAACAAAACGCTGGCTTGTTCAGTCAATACTAATACAGAAGAGTGATAGAGAGAGATAACTACGATACTCTGACGGGTGAGTTCGATTGACCACTTGTCTATGGGCCCAGCACTTATCTAGAATTAGATAAACTGACGCTTGCGACCGCTCTTTATATGATTAAGGGGAAAGGAGATGGCCTGTTCCCAGTATATACGGAGTCTTCATTTTCCTCTTATTACTTATTGTTATGTTGTTACATGTTATGTTATGTTATATTGTCTTATGTTGTAACATTGACATTATGGAAAACACTTTAGTGCAGTTCAGATGAAAACGTTCTTCTTTTCTTGATTTTTTAAATTATGTATTTTAAAAATTAGAGGTATCTTTTTTGCTATCATATCCAGATCTATCATTTGAGCAAGCGGTCGGTTAAGTAAACACACATTTTATCACAAGAAATAAATATAATATTCTGTAAATTAAATTTATTATTCAACCTAAATTTGCTAAATTAAATCAACTTTTTTTTCGTTTCCATACATAATAAATGGATTAATTAGTGCGAGAGGACCTTAATCATAACAATAAAGTCATTGTCAAGTGTTTGACGGCACATGTCAAAACAAATGGCATTTGGAAATAGTAAGGCCACACACGTAACGTGTTCAGTATTTTTTTTTAATAACTCGATAGCTGTAAGAGTTAAGGCTCTAATTTCTTAGAGAAATTGATTGTATTTGATCTCAATAATCTTCCCTTAAAGTTAACTGAATTCAATAAAAACACAATGTATATAAAACTGGCTAAATATGCAAAATATACCTACATCGTAAATGCAAATGACTAAAATGTCCACCCTGTATTACATCAATTATCGCGGCATGTCATCAAGAGACCTTAAGTTTAAAACAATGGAAAAAGAACGTAAATTTTTGCTGCCATAAAATTCGCCGGTTTTGTATGGGTCTTCAGTAATTGAGTTTGTGTCACGAAGTGGAACCCACTAGGGCTTTTATGTAATTTACCCTCCGTCCGTATTTTGATTCAGCTCCCGTTGTAATCTTATTTAGTACCCGCAAAGATAATATACTTCTGTCAAAGACAATAATATAACTCTGTATTTTCTAAGAAAAATATGTCCCTCGGAACCGAAAAGATCGCCACACCTTTGATTGATGCTGGGTTAAATGGCGCTAATATTAATATTTAGATAGGGGTCCATATTGGCTCATATAAAATTATTTGTAATAAAATTATTGTTTATACCGATTTGTGCTCCGAATGATCATTTCTCATAATTTTACTTATCATAATTTTGTTTCATTATTATCAATAGTACTACTATGCTATGACTGTTCATAATAATAATTTAGCCGAAAATTTTTAATTATAACTTCTATACAAATATTTAATAACATTCATTATTTTGTGTTTAAGAAAATCATTCATAATAAAGTTATTAAAAAAGTTTTGGGGAAGTTCTATGAAAAACTTGTGCCATTTACAGAAGCGCGCTTGGAGCTTTTAAGGTGACATAATTATACAATTTACATTAAAAAGTCTTTCACGGTCAACCTAACACGCTCCTCCTCGCTACGCTCGTCGTCGCACCTAACTGGACCCTGTCACGTGTGATTTCTGTTCTGTTAACAATAATATAACGATAAATTATATTACTCGCAATCGTTATGATCAATAAGTATATAAACATCAACATTAGTATAAAATGTATTTATGATGAATGACATTATGAACATAAGTCATTCGAAGTTACGATAGTTATTAGCATATAATTGTTATAAATAATGATCATTATAATGTAAAATTGTATGAGAAACATTTTCGGACTACCAATAATCTATGTACCAATTTTATATGAACTTTGGCGCACCCTTTAGATAGCTATTTTAACACATCAGGATAAGGTTGAATTTGTCAAAACTGAAATTCTGAATATTTTAACCCAGTGTCGAAAGCTGCCAGTCAAATAGTCAATGCAACTTGTCTATTTTTATTTTGACAAAAATCCTCTATCTCCATTATCTTTGGTACCCGGAAAGGTTGCTTGATTTAAGGTTTTTTTTTTTTTTTTTTTTTTTTTAAATAAATCAAGCAACCTTTCCGGGTACCAAAGATAATGAAGATAGAGGATTTTTGTCAAAATAAAAATAGACAAGTTGCATTGACTATTTGACTGGCAGCTTTCGACACTGGGTTAAAATATTCAGAATTTCAGTTTTGACAAATTCAACCTTATCCTGATGTGTTAAAATAGCTATCTAAAGGGTGCGCCAAAGTTCATATAAAATTGGTACATAGATTATTGGTAGTCCGAAAATGTTTCTCATACAATTTTACATTATAATGATCATTATTTATAACAATTTTATGCTAATAACTATCGTAACTTCGAATGACTTATGTTCATAATGTCATTCATCATAAATACATTTTATACTAATGTTGATGTTTATATACTTATTGATCATAACGATTGCGAGTAATATAATTTATCGTTATATTATTGTTAACAGAACAGAAATCACACGTGACAGGGTCCAGTTAGGTGCGACGACGAGCGTAGCGAGGAGGAGCGTGCTAGGTTGACCGTGAACGACTTTTTAATGTAAATTGTATATGTCACTTTAAAAGCTCCAAGCGCGCTTCTGTAAATGGCACAAGTTTTTCATAGAACTTCCCCAAAACTTTTTTAATAACTTTATTATGAATGATTTTCTTAAACACAAAATAATGAATGTTATTAAATATTTGTATAGAAGTTATAATTAAAAATTTTCGGCTAAATTATTATTATGAACAGTCATAGCATAGTAGTACTATTGATAATAATGAAACAAAATTATGATAAGTAAAATTATGAGAAATGATCATTCGGAGCACAAATCGGTATAAACAATAATTTTATTACAAATAATTTTATATGAGCCAATATGGACCCCTATCTAAATATTAATATTAGCGCCATTTAACCCAGCATCAATCAAAGGTGTGGCGATCTTTTCGGTTCCGAGGGACATATTTTTCTTAGAATATACAGAGTTATATTATTGTCTTTGACAGAGGTATATTATCTTTGCGGGTACTAAATAAGATTACAACGGGAGCTGAATCAAAATACGGACGGAGGGTAAATTACATAAAAGCCCTAGTGGGTTCCACTTCGTGACACAAACTCAATTACTGAAGACCCATACAAAACCGGCGAATTTTATGGCAGCAAAAATTTACGTTCATTTTCCATTGTTTTAAACTTAAGGTCTCTTGATGACATGCCGCGATAATTGATGTAATACAGGGTGGACATTTTAGTCATTTGCATTTACGATGTAGGTATATTTTGCATATTTAGCCAGTTTTATATACATTGTGTTTTTATTGAATTCAGTAAACTTTAAGGGAAGATTATTGAGATCAAATACAATCAATTTCTCTAAGAAATTAGAGCCTTAACTCTTACAGCTATCGAGTTATTAAAAAAAAATACTGAACACGTTACGTGTGTGGCCTTACTATTTCCAAATGCCATTTGTTTTGACATGTGCCGTCAAACACTTGACAATGACTTTACTGTTATGATTAAGGTCCTCTCGCACTAATTAATCCATTTATTATGTATGGAAACGAAAAAAAAGTTTTTTTTTTAATTTAGCAAAAAGCAATATACAGGGTGGTTCCTGATGATGAACCTAATTGCGTGTCGAATTTATCGGAAAACAAAAAAAAACACGGTGTATAGAGAAACTTGCACAACGACGTAGGCCAATTATTTTTGCTAATTCCGTAGTTCAGCATATACAAGTTGAGATTATATGTATAGTCACTCCCGAGGATCCCGAGCTCCCATGCAGAATCAAACTTGATCAAAATAACATTGTTTTAGAATTTTCTGTCAGTTCAACCACTCTGCACAGGCCGTGGTCACGAAAGAGTAAAGGACGTTTGAAAATAGGTATTGTAGCACAGCCTTAACTCCCTACCCAGACGTGTAGACACACCCTCATACACACGTCTGTGAATGCCTTAACATTCATACACTCACCATTCATCACATTCACTCAACCAATCATTCACACACCTCGCGTGCGCCATATTATTTCAGTCCGAATCCGTTTGCCTTTGAAGAAAGATGTAAGGTCGCGACCTTACAACTACATGTAAGTGTCCTTCTCCTAGTTGTTTTGCGTAAATCACGGGACCCCTTTGACCATCCCCGGTTATAGTATAAAATTTCGCATTATTTAAGCGTCTTATTTATTTATTTAATCTTTATTGCACAACAAAATAAGGTACCAATGGCGGACTTAATGCCTCAAGGCATTCTCTACCAGTCAACCAATGGGCTAAACCAGAAAGATTAAGTAGGTGCAGTGTCTTAATAAAAAGAAGGAAAAGGAAACTGTAACCTAAACTATGGATAGATGAATATTAAACTATACATATTCAAGATAAACTTACATATATTATACGTAATAAAAATAAACATACATATATATTTACATTGATATACCTATACTATACCTAGTGTGAATCATTAAGATGACGATGAAGAAACTTTGTCAAGGAAATACTTGCGCAACATGCGCTTGAATGCGAATTTGGTCTGTGCTTGTCTAATTGAGAGAGGAAGAGAGTTCCAAAGTCTAATTGCCTGGACAGTAAAAGAGTTGGACATAAAACCGGTACGATGTTGAGGGACAATAAGCCTTAAACTACGAGAAGAACGAAGATCAGCGCCAGGGCGTGGTGTATCAAATTTGAATTTCGAGCGGAGATATTCGGGGGCTGACGGGTCAAAGAGAATCGAGTATAGAGTACATAAAGTACGAAGGGACCTACGTTCTCGAATAGGAAGCCAATTGAGCATTCTACGGAAAGAAGAGATGTGGTCGTACTTACGAAGGCCAGAAACGAAACGAATACAGTTATTAAGTAACCGCTCTAACTTATTCAAAGAATCTTGGGTGAGATTTTTATTGATATTTAAGCGTCTTCGACCCGAGTGTCATTTAAATATGAGTAGGTATATATATAGATATAGGTTTAAATTTAAGTGTTCTAATGAGATGAGTCTGTTTTCAAAACGATGTTTTCCTTCACAGAAAAGCGACTGGAAAATATCAAAATAAGTATGATATATGTTCCGTAAATAGGCGAGAGGCCTAATTAGTCCGTCAGTTAGATGATCAAAGAATTTTAGACACGTATTTTTTTCTTTTTTCTCGTAAACGAAAAATGACGACGGTATAGGCCGATTTTTGAGTCTCACTGTCACTAAAATACCGGTTGAAAACGGTGAATTGCCTATTATTTTCAGTGACAATTTTCTGAATTCGAACGCCGTGAGACTCAAAAATCGGTCCCCAGTGCGTTGAAGTTTCGCGTGACTTCACGCCTAGGTACAATTTTTACATAGAAGTGACGCCACAAGCCCCCACTCCGGAACTTTGATGCTCTATATCTTTTATTTTTGCATTAATTAGAAAAAGTGAAAAATATGTGTTCAGTATTTTTGGACGATCTAACAGACGGACTAAACAGAATGCCATTTTTTTAGGATTCCGTAGTCAACTAGGAACCCTTATAGTTTCGCCATGTCTGTCTGTCCGTCCGTCCGTCCGTCCGTCCGCGGATAATCTCAGTAACCGTAAGCACTAGAAAGCTGAAGTTTGGTAACAATATGTATATCAATCACGCCAACAAAGTGCAAAAATAAAAAATGGAAAAAAATGTTTTATTAGAGTACCCCCCCTACATGTAAAGTGGGGGCTGATATTTTTTTTCATTCCAACCCCAACGTGTGATATATTGTTGGATAGGTATTTAAAAAGGAATAAGGGTTTACTAAAATCGTTTTTTGATAATATTAATATTTTCGGAAATAATCGCTCCTAAAGGAAAAAAAAAGTGCGTCCCCCCCCTCTAACTTTTGAACCATATGTTTAAAAAATATGAAAAAAATCACAAAAGTTGAACTTTATAAAGACTTTCTAGGAAAATTGTTTTGAACTTCATAGGTTCAGTAGTTTTTGAGAAAAATAAGAAAAACTACGGAACCCTACACTGAGCGTGGCCCGACACGCTCTTGGCCGGTTTTTATGTAGTCGTCATCCCTATTATCACAGTTGATTAACAGCAACCTGTATTTTGAAGTTTAATAGCATTAATGTTGGTAAATAGCTGATTATATTATAGGACGGAAGTTCGCTCATAGAGCACATCGAATTGCGAGCGATTTCACTTGAGGATAAATTGTTTTGTCCTTCAGGGACTGCGGGTCAAACCTGGCTTTGGGTTAACTAGGTACGTAGCCAAGTGGACAAATGCTTACGATAATATCGTTATCGTAGCTAGCTATGTCTATCGCACTTCCGTATTGGCGTGACAGAGGCAGATTGCGTTTCGAACGGCGTCTAGCGTCAACCATTGTTATTATATTACTCATTTCGGCTAGACCGGCTGTGCGGGTCAAACTTGTTTTTGGGTTAACTGGCTTTTAGGATTAAATGGATTGTTGGTGTTTACTCAATTAATTTTAGTTGTGGACAGTTTATGATAAAGATGATTGACAAAGTTGGTCGCTTTTGAATTTGGAGGAATGAGCATTTAAAGCGACAGCTGATAAGGTGGCGGATTAGCTTAATCCATTAGAAATGCATTTATATTCTATGATGAGTTACTTACCACGTTTGGATTGGTCCAAACATTTGTTCTTGTCACAATGATTTTCAAATTTAATGTAAATTTTTCTTGAGTCAACATAATCTTATGGATCAATGATGGATCTGAAATAAACGAATTTTATTTATTTATTTTTTATTTTATAATTATTATAGCCGCTTTATAATAGTAGGTAACTAGGTACTTATTTACACAAATTGCGTGTTTGTACCTGCAGACTTCTAAATTTTAAGTTTAAATGTAAATAATTTAATATTATGTGTGTATTGTATCGCCATACGATAAATAAATACTAGGTACTTACATTGAAACTATACTCGTAGTTTAAAATCACTATGGATCATATTTACAATCCACAGAGTGAATTATAATATGAATAATAGGTTAATAAGAAGAATAATGTAGTTTCGATTAATACGTACCGTACCGGTTTTTTCAATGGTTAATTTATTATATCAGTTGTCAAAATGTCAGGTATTTATGTCAGCGATTTTTTTCAGTGGTCAGTTTCTAATTTATATAAAAAAGTTTAGTGTCGGCCGATATAAATTGTTTAATTAAATGATTTATAAATATTTATACTCAAGATTCTTCCCAATTAAGGACTGCATCTATCAGGTCGTTTAATGAAAATTACATACAAAACAATCCAACATAGAGGTACTGTTTGTCTTGACCGAGTACTCTAAAAAATATCTAGGTATTCATATAATTGTCTTGTGGTAAAAAAATCACTTCACTTTGCCTTGATAGGTTGCTTAGTACTTCTGTTGAATCTGCAACTATTTCTGTTCCAGAAACGTGTTTCCAGAGAACATTGCTCAAGCTACAATCGCGTCCTACAGAACGAAGCTCACCAACGATGGTATCGAAAAGGGAGCCATTAAAGGTACAGTTGCAGATATATTTAATGTTCACTTTTTCAAATAAATTAATCGAATTAAAAATCAGAATAACTAAACTCGTGTTTCGTATAAAATATGGTTTCTATGTTACTAAGAAATTTGAATTTACCACGTGGCACATGGCTTAGGTACTTACATAAGTAGTCGCCTACTTAATGATTTGTAACCTGCAAGCTGATTTTTGAATGTCTACGATTCGATTTTGTGAATTTCGTTCAATAATCTACTTAGCTATTTAAATTCTACTCACAGAATTGGAAACGAGTGGTCATTACCGCTAGATTTAAAATTTTCCACAGACTGAACGGCGAATTTGTGCGTTCGAAATTCAAAAATTGATCCCCTGTTTTCTCTTCGATTTCGTAAACATTTTCAATTTGATATAGATCTCACTTACATAGTTTTTTTATTTTCCTACTGATGTTCTTACGATATCTTCCCATGATTCCAGGCCATCCAGAAACCTACAAAATCGAGGGCGAATACCAGCCGGGCAGCAACGTGTTGGGTCTGGTAGCCTTCAGCATCGTGCTCGGTATTACCCTGGGGAAGATGGGAGACCAGTCCAAACCCCTACAGGACTTCTTCCAGACTATGTCGGAGGCCATGATGATCATCACTGGCTGGGTTATTTGGTTAGTATAACATGGTACTCTTCTCGTCACCTATAGGCAGTAAAATGTGAAGAAGTCCTGCAGCAATGTAGACTTTTGCCTTGTAGGACTTCTTATAATAATTGTAAGAGGAAAATGAGGAGACCGGTTCACTATTATCTGGCAGAAACTTTTTACGCATTTATTTGATTCGTATAATAGTTCTTGGCAGAAGTCACGTTTGACAGAAACACCTTACGCAGAATATGCTTTGGCATAAATCATTTTGCAGATTTTTTTGATACCGAAGCCTTTGTTGTCATAATGTTGATGAGCATAATAGTCTTCTAGTCGAACAATACTTTTGCAGATCATTTTTTGTGCATAATATTTAGGTGGCATAAAGTTGCAATTTGCTATTTGATAGTGAGTTGGATGTGTTGGGGATGCAAGATACCTAACACTCCTCCTCGCTTCGCTCGTCATCGTACCTAACGGTGACTCTGGGGCAGTTTTCTTTTTTGATAGCGTGTAATAATTCTGATAATGTAATATTATGCTATAAGATTATTATGGTACATACAATTATGCTAAATCAAAGTCGACCAAAGTAATGTTCTGTAAAACAATATTCTGCCAAATGTGTCTTATGCGTGGTAGTAATAATGCCAACTAAGTTTTCTGCAAAATTACCATTCGACTGAAAGTGTTTCTGCGAAACATGTTATGCGAAGTGTGTTTCGGACTAAAATTATTCTGCCAGATGAGGGTAACCCGAGGAGACCACTTGACGGTTAGTAATTATCACCGCCTATTGGCAGGTGGCAACTACTGAGACATTTCGTTTCCGGTGAGTCGTGATTTCATTGCTAGCAACCACTTAATTTTGTGCCGGTCCAGAATAATAGATCTCACTTATGTTGACCGAGATATAGACCATGATTACGTTTTTGAGTTTTACCGAGCTCAAGATATTTCAACGCAGTTGCATGCATCATGATCACGGAAAACTGAAGAAGGCAGGTGGATATCAAAGTTGTGTAGACAGCGCGCGATCTACCCTCCTTCGCGCGCGGCGGCTGCGTTCGCTTTCAGCGTTACCACTGGTCGCATTCACACTCGTTCTGAATAAATTTGGGATACAAAAAACTTCTTTTCTTACACAAAATCATTTAAACTATTCCTTTTCCATTCCAGGATGTCCCCCCTCGGCGTGTTCTTCCTAGTAACAGCCAAGATCATGGAGATCGACTCGTTCTCGGACCTGGTGGGGCGGCTGGGCATGTACTTCATGACGGTGTTGCTGGGGCTGTTCCTGCACGGCTTCGGCACGCTGAGCATCCTGTTCATCCTGGCCACGAAGAAGCTGCCGTGTCGGTACATAGCGAAGATGGGGCAGGTCATGGCCACTGCGTTTGGAACTGCTTCTAGGTTGGTGTTGTTGTTGTTATGGTTTCAACAGTGACTGCTCCAAAAGTACACCTGATTGTTTTTCAAACTTTACCAGTTTTATGAACACTGGCCGGTACTAATAGCTTGGCTGACCCTTGACTCTTTTGTTAATCATTTCCAATCATGTTTAAAACATCGGTTAATGTTATAATAGGTTTCAGGAGTTTAATATAGTTGCTTTTAGCAACTTTATTTTTGCGACCTATATAAATATCAAAGCAATGGATAAAGAAAAATCTACATATTACATGTAGGTGCTTATTAAATAACGCTTAATTTATTCTATTGATCAAACACTAACGAACTTATCACGCTTGACCTTCATACATTAAAACAGGTCACTCGACAATATAACTAGGGCACTGATGTCCCGTGGGAAATACGTTCACAACTAGAATCGTACCTATCGAAGCAAATAAATTCACACTTTACAAAAGCTGCATTTACAATGTCTAGGTAATTTTGGTACCTATATGGTTTATACAATCTATAGTTGTGGTATATATAGTTTATACAATCTTTATTCAAGAAATATTCCGTAAAAATTTATGAGTGTTTTTCGAATCTGAAAAAAATGTGTCTTGTTGCGTGATCAGTTCCACCTAGCAATAACAGACCACACATTGGCACACCTTTAATGTTCATCCAGACTTTCTAGAAGAGTTGCATTTACTTCACAAAGCTTGCGCGACTTCACTTAAGGACTTGCACGAAAAACCGAAAATCACGTGAAACCGTCAATTTCATGTTTATTGTCTTGGAGGATATCCTCCCATCATTGTCATACGACATTAATTTTATATCTTGTTAACTTCCAGTTCAGCGACCATGCCGATAACGATAGGCTGCTGTGACGATATGGGCCTGGACCCTCGCATCACGCGCTTCGTGATCCCCATCGGTGCCACTATTAACATGGACGGAACAGCGTTGTACGAAGCTGTGGCCGCCATCTTCATCGCACAGCTGCGAAAAGTCGACATGTCATTCGGCAAGATCATTGCTGTGAGGTAAGGATCTTTATGATTCCCAATAGTTTTTTACCCTAGGTTTTTACCCTCGTATCACTTCGACAATATGGGTCTGGACCCTCGCATCACGCGCTTCGTGATCCCCATCGGTGCCACTATTAACATGGACGGAACAACGTTGTATGAAGCTGTGGCCGCGATCTTTATCGCGCAGCTGCGAAAGGTCGACATGTCTTTCGGCAAGATCATTGCTGTGAGGTAACAACTGTCGTAGTACTCAAAATTTTAGCCCTCAAAGTCACCTTCATGTCCAGGTTAGTAAAGTCAACATCCTTATCCAAGAAAAAACTTCATTCGCCATTGGAGACAGCACTGAACATGGATAATATGGAACGGATTGTTCTCCGATAATTAGATATGCTTAAAATACAAGCTCACTTTAGACAGATCATGTTAATTACTAATCTAAACATCATAAATGACATCTCTGATGGTGGTAGATGGTTAGATGGTGATATATTCACACACAGACTTCTGTCTGAACTCGTTTGATGAATTGACTTGATGCTGATATAAAAGATGCATGCAGGAATATTTTGGCGTTTCCAATGCTACCTGCTAATTTCAAGACGATTCTTACCACATGTACTCGTAATAACATTTCTGGTAATGTGATTCCAGTGTGACTGCAACGGCTGCGAGCATAGGCGCAGCTGGCATCCCCCAGGCCGGGCTAGTTACCATGGTGATGGTACTGGATACCGTCAACCTGCCTGCCGAGGACGTATCCATTATTCTTGCGGTCGACTGGCTGCTGTGAGTATACACTGCTGTGACTTCACCCATAAACACTTTTCACTGGAAAATTCTGTTTCTAAAAATAGCTACAACTTATAGTGCGCTATTGATTTCATTGAACGTTATTGTAGGTATAGTGAGCTGCAAAAGTGCATGGCGAATTTATCAATGAATTTATTCATAATTTCTCCATGTAATTTTGCAGCTCACTGTACAAGATATTCGGGGGAGCACTCAACATCTATCTTCATCGTAATTATCATCATCATAAAGATTATTTCTCTTTCTCTCTCATGTTTCATTCTCATGATGATGCTTAGACAGTTCAAAATAATAAATAACAGACGGATAGTTCAGATCAAAAGATTTATTGGACTACATTAATTTTCCCAACACTTTTACACACAGCAAGAGGCGCATGCGTAGGTACTTATATTGTATTTTCCTAATCAGTCTATTCCTCCGATGCCTATAGACATTCTCTTAAGACGATACGGTAGGGGTCAATTCTCCATACAAACGCTCTCGACTATTTCCTCCCTGGTTTTTGAAGATAGAGCAATGATTTTTTCAACACAGATTGTTATTATTTTTATCTGTGTCGGACCGTTTTGATTTTTTGATATTCTGCTTTTTAAAGACTCTAGAGCCAATCAAAAATTTCCAAAAACGGCCTTTTTCATTGTGGCGCAAAAACAGGTGTGATGTGATACTCAAGATTGGTAACAATTAACCAAATAAGCTAAACGGTCCGACATAGATTATTTCATTGTTATTCAGATTCTCAAGTTTCGTTCCGATTAAGTTTTTAAGGAAGAAAGAGTTGAGAGCGGAACCTCGATTTCAAAGATTTTTTTAAATATCTTTTGACTGAGTTGTTCTTAACGGACAATTTTTTTTCGATAAATCTAGTTAATAACATTTGTATATTTAACTAAAATTCCCAAGTTGAAAGGGGGGCTCCTTTCCATTTTAGCATTTTCGCTACCGTATTCTCTTAACTATCTACAAATTAATGTCGTACCTTTCTTATAGATCCACCAGTTTATTTCAGTCCGAATCCTCCATTCTATTTCAGTGACCGATTCCGGACTACGATCAACGTGGTATGCGACGCGCTGGGCGCAATCATCGTGACGTCACTGTCCCAGGGCGACATAGAGAAGACTCGTGCGCTGCAGAACGACCGAGAAGGCGCCAACACACATGAACTTACGGAGCTGGAGAAGGGCGACCATTGAACGCCTTTGAGGAGCCATTATGCGCGCGATTGACGATTGATAATATGATACCTTTCGGGAAATGTATAGTTGATGTATTAGTAGGGCGGCCAAATTGAAGAACCCCGAGACCGCGATCTTTGTGACGTCATAGTTAACCCCCCCACAATCTGAGAAAGTGACAATTCTTTATTTCGTACTGAGTAAAGTCTATCACATCGATACCACTTGTCAGCAGTATACTCTCCAGCCACATTAACTTTTTTCGAGAACTCTGGCCGCTCTACTATTAGGCAGTGCCCGCTTAGCGGCTAAGTCGTCGTCTGATCAACACTCTTGACGGGTTAGTTGACGTCTGGTATAGTTAAATAGTTTGGTTACCTCCCTAAGGGTGGTATGACTGCGCGAATGACAATTGATAATAGGATACCTTTCGGATACCTTTAGGACGCCTTGCGGTCAAGTCGCCTGATATATCAAAACTCTTGACGGGTTAGTTGACGTCTGGTATAATAAGTAAATAGTTTGGATACCTCCCGAACGGTATGACTATGAGAGGCAGTGCCCTCATTGCGGCTAAGACGTTAATAAATCAAAGCTCTGCCGTCGTAGCCGAATGGCAATCGTCGACGCCAAACGCAGACAGAAATGTAGTCTGGCTCTGTCACGACAATACGCAAGAGCGATAGAAATATCTACGAAACAGATATTATCGTGAGCGTTTGTGTATTTGGCTACGTATCCTGGATGGAATTTGTGAAACTTTGAGAAATGAAGTAAATATGCAGTTGTTTTAATGTAATACGTCTTTGATATCAGTAATCCTTTTTGTGCAACTGTCTTTTTGGAGCCACTTTGTTTCATAGCATCTCATGACCAGTACATTAAGTTTATTTTTCCTGAAAAATATTGTTACCATTATACTCGTAAATATCTAAATATATTACGATAAGTAACTGAAACTTTTAAATCCCTGAAATGCTAAAAAAAATGCGATCGTTAAATGCGTTTTGCATAATGGCTACCTCCATAACGGTATAACCGTTTTGTGTTCAAAGTTAATTTAACGTTATCGTGAAAGGACAATAATTTAGTTGCTACTAGCACTTGTTATTGAATGAATTTGGTTGTTCTTACCTAAAATAAGGTATCGTGTGTTTGTGATGGTTGGTGTGAGAAGTACGGTTGTAATTTGTTATATTTAGAAGTATTAAAAACAAAAATAAAAGACAAAATACTTAATCTTACTGATGAAGAAGAAGATTAGAGAAAATGGTCAACGTTTCAATTAATTTTTTCACGTGTCACATACCTATGACACCACAGTGTGTTTTGACATTTGATGTACCAATTCAGATTTTAATATTTATTATAGACATCTTACACCGGGACAGAAATTGTTCTAATGTTATTTTAGTTTTTGGTAGACGTTGTAAAATAATAGATGTTAAGTAAGGAATGTATTTTAATAGATATATTTAATGTTGATGTTGTATACGTAGTTTTGATGTTATACCAAAGATGTTAACTATGACCTCATGGGTGTTCATAAAATCAGTAATTTACCAATCTACAAAGTAAAAGAAAACCATGTATAGTTAATATTACTTATCCCTACTAATATTTAAAATGGGAAAGTCTGTGTGTCTGTTTGTTTATCCGTCTTTCACGGCAAAACGGAGCGACGAATTGACGTGATTTTTTAAGTGGAGATAGTTGAAGGGATGGAGAGTGACATAGGCTACTTTTTGTCTCTTTCTAACGCGAGCGAAGCCGCGGGTAAAAGCTAGTTGTAATATTTGACAAGTCGAGACTATCCGGTTCGAAGGACCATAAAGTAACAGGTAATCAATGATGAGCTAGTTTGACTAATACCGAAAGAAAAGTAACGTAATAATTGTATGACAGATGTCACAAAAAGTCACGTGACCAATTAAAATTCCCGTAAATTATCTATGTATGTTTCGATTCGGTTCATGGGACCTAGCTAAGTAACAATTGCTTAAAGAACACACAAACAATTCTAATGAACACAAGTTAAATTATAATCTATTGAAAATATTTCAACTTGTGCTGTCTTAAAGTAGTCACACTACTATGTATATAAATTAAAACCGAAATAAATTACATATATGAAAGAAAAAGTGACCAAGTCCTCTGGTGCCTGAGGCTGGAATGGACTTGGTCACTTTTTCTTTCATATATGTAATTTATTTCGGTTTTAACACACAAACACTTAAATAATCCCTCGACGTTTCGTTATCATCCCCTTTCCCGGTAATGATTATTTTCTTTTCTTAACTCGATTTTTTAGTCGAGATACTCCAGGCATCAGGCAAGTATGGTCGCGCGATAAATGATAAAACATCTGGCCGTCCCTATCGCGCTTACAAATAGTGCGATAGGGACGGCTTGATGTTTTATCATTTATCGCTGTTTTATCATTTATCGCGCGACCATGCTTGCCTGCCAGTTGGTCTTATGTTGTGTAATGTTTCTTTGATCATAGTCGGATATGTGGAATAAAGAGCTTGTAAATTTGTCGTGTTCTCCATGTGCCATGAAGTTATATATAAAAGGAGTATTCTACTGTACTTAAAACCTTTTCAGGATTTCTCAAAAATACACCATTATTTGTAACATTTTGAGATTTCGTGGAACGGATTTTGAGACGTATAAGGTTAAGATCATTCTCTATTTATCTATTGAAACAAATTTAAATAGAATAGCATCGGGTTAGACGGGGTAAGAAGTACATTAGGTATCACTGGTGGCTGGTGAAAATTTCTGCTAGGCAACACCAAAGCAAAAAGAAACCTACCTTAACATTAGGTACTTTACTAGTAATCAATCAAGCCGGTGAGAATCGGCTTGTATGGACCAGCCGCTGTCATAAATATAGTCTGGCTACCTCTTTACCATTCCCATTTTTCTCCACAGTCACTCTTACCCGTGCTGAAATCCTCTGACTTTTCGAGGAGATTGAGGTATTTAATCTATGTATGAATAATATGTACACTCCTTAGATCACAGATATAGAATTTTGTAAATTTATTTGTACCTTTTCTAGAACTATTATCTATGTATTTTTGTATGCGTGTACATACAATAAACATGAAGAGTGTTAACTTCATATTTTATGTGTGTATTTAATGCCCGGAGCCGTAATAAAAGACAATGTTTAGGTGCCATAAATAATATATATAAATAGTAAAATTTGGTTGGTTAGAGATACATGCCACATTCCAATAAATATCATTATGCATAAATTTATACTTATTAATATTTATTTATTTGTTAAGTCGAAGAGGAAAAAGGAAAATTTCCAAAAAATGTTAAGTCGCACTTTTGACAGTTAATTTGGCTAAAGTATAAATTTTACCTGTTATTTTTGACTTGAAGTCATTTATTTAAATCATTTTAAATGATTAAAAATTGTTTTTAATAATTTATTAAGAAATCTTGTACTGTTTTAATTGTTACCAGTTTTCCTAGAACTATAACTTTGTATACTTTTCAAAATCGCCTAATAGGTAGGTACAGTCACCGGCAGAAATAAGTGATGATTTCTGTACCTTGTCACTTTAACGTCGTGTTTGAAATGTCATACGAAATTCAAACGATTGAAAGCAACAAGCTACGGAAATCATCACTTATTTATGCCGGTGATTGTACCTACGATATATTCGTTCAGCAATTTCTGAGCGATTTAAGTTTTAAAATAACTATAATATGTTTATATATTTTAAGTAAAAAAATTAATATGTAATTAAGCTTTCACATATTTTATAAAAAAATAACACTTTTTTGTTAATTACTTATGTAAATCTCGGTATTTTTGGGCCTAAATAGTATTTTTTAAGGTTTGTTCTTATTTATTTTATTGTATAACAAGTTTTTCTGAAGTTAAATCGTTGGGTCTATTATTGAGGCCTCAAGGATATTTAAAAATAGGTTTTGGTAAACTGGGACCCTGTCGCACAATTTTCTAAGATCCCAACCCTTGTTATACTATACCTTTCAAAGATATATGTATTGTAATCAATGTTTAAGGGCTATTGTATAGATTTGTAGTTCTAGTCCGCACTTGTTATAATGAATGTTAGTTGTTTTGTCAAATAAGTATAATATATTTTGTAAATTATATTTATTTACAATAACTCCGAAATTTGAACCAAACGACGACCAAAAAGTAACTTCTTGTCTTAAGTTGTATGCCGTTTAATCTAAAGTAAGGTCGCTAAGCAGGAAATATTACGTACATTGACCTTTCATATGCCAACTCCATCGCACGCGCATATTTATATTGTTCTCGCTTGGCAGCGATATTGACCACATGGCCTGACATGAGTGGGACAGCAATATAATGTAGCGCGTGCGACAGAGTTAGAAAGTTGAAGGTCAATGTACGAAATTTTTCATGTTAAGCGTCCTCACTTTATACACGTTAAGGATGAAGAGTATGTATTTGGGTAGCTATTAATTAATAATTATATTTTGGTCGGTATTGACATCATATAGAATATTGTTTAGGTAAGTAGATCTGTATCTGATCTAGCTCTCGTTTAGACACAGCCATAGTTGGATATTTATTTTAATAAATACTTATTGT
Organism: Leguminivora glycinivorella; assembly: GCF_023078275.1. Classification (NCBI taxonomy): domain Eukaryota; kingdom Metazoa; phylum Arthropoda; class Insecta; order Lepidoptera; family Tortricidae; genus Leguminivora; species Leguminivora glycinivorella. The sequence goes on along the minus strand of NC_062986.1, from coordinate 16,063,942 downwards.
GTAAAATGTTTTTTATTAACCGACTTCAAAAAAGGAGGAGGTTCTCAATTCGACTGAATGTTTTTTTTTTATCGTAAAAACTCGTCAAAAGGCTACTTTCATTCTCTATGTTGTCAAATGATTTGAACAATTTGCTAATATTGAACTAGTATGAAATCAAGTTGAATTGACAAGGTCAACTCATTTACTTTATAGCAGACATTTTTAACTCCGTATAGACGAATAAAGTCTAAGAAAAAAACGTACCTCAAAGCATAGAAAAAAAAGGTACGGTGGCCTAGATGGCGTTACACCTTTGGGGTACGCTCAGCTAGATGGCGCTAATATTAATATTTGACATTTTAACACATATCAAGCTAACAATATGGGCCAAATTGTCAAAACTGAAGTTCAAAAGTTTTAAGCCTGTGTCGAGAGATGGCAGTCTATGCACTGTGATTACACATTTTACTTTGACAGTAACTGTCTATAATACTCGATCCTCTTTGCTTTATAGAAATTGGGTTTTTTACTGACTACGTTTTTCTTATATTAACTGATGCTTTATTTCGTGCATGGTATAAAATATGTTATCTAAAATACAGGCAAGTTCCCCGTTATTAGATCTAGTTCAATAGGGAACGGAGTTCTTAATATAGAAAGCAGAGGTAGAAGTCAAACAAAAACTGTTTAATTCTTAATAATGTTTATTTAACAAAATCACTTAACCTATGGCATTTACTTACAATTACGGATTTTGGTACAAAACTCATGCTTCCATTCCATCGTCACTAGAGTCAGTCTACGCTAAGTTAGCAACGATTTTTATAGCCCCAACAGCGGGTTCGAATCCCGGTAAGGGCATTTATTTGTGTGATGAGCACAGATATTTGTTCCTGAGTTATGGATGTTTTATATGTATATAAGTATTTGTATATTATATTATATCGTTGTCTGAGTACCTGCAACACAAGCCTTCTTGAGCTTTTACCGTGGGACTCAGTCAATCTGTGTAAGAATGTCCTATAATACCTATACAGAGTGGGGCCTGTAACAAAGGCGAAGAATTTAACTGTAGGCTATTCTCCTTATACTGATCAACATTTGTTCAGTGACTTTTAAAAATTATGAAGTCTTTAAATTTTTAATTTTTCATACAAAATAAATATTAGCTTCAATGTACGCCATTATTGTTGTCATTGACGTCGTCTGTCACACTTTAGACTTAACAGAATTCGCAATACATTACCTCTTAGAAAAAACTTTCAAGGGTGATAAAAATCAAAATACAAGTTATTTAAAAAGTCGCCGAACAAATGTTGATCAGTATAAGGAGAATAGCCTAGAGTTCAATTCTTCGCCTTTGTTACAGGCCCCACTCTGTATAATATAATATCTGCAAGGGTAAGACATCCATACTTACTAATATTATAAATGGGAAAGTGTGTGTGTGTCTCTTTGTTTGTCCATCTTTTACGGTAAAACGGAGCGACGAATTGACGTGTTTTTTAAGTGGAGATAGTAGAAGGGATGGAGAGTGACATAGGCTACTTTTTGTCTCTTTCTAACACAAGCGAAGCCGCGGGCAAAAGCTAGTAGTTCCATAGAAGTTTTACATTTGAAATAACATTTGCATTTGAGAAAATCGTTGCTAACGTATATTGGACTGACTCTATCAGAGGTCACAGCCAACGTAGGTACGCGTTAGTAAAAATATAACAAACATGCAAAATAACAATTATTATTTCTTAACACATTGCAAGACTCTCGGCCCGAGTAAAACTTTAAAATACATACATACATACAATCACACCTGTATCCCGTAAAGGGGTAGGCGGAGCACATGAAACTAATAAAGCTTCAGTGCCACTCTTGGCAAAAAAGGGGTTGAAAGAAAACGAAACTGTGACATTGCAGTGACAGGTTGCCAGCCCCTCGCCTACGCCACAATTTAACCCAATTTAAATATTTATTTTATAAGATATTAAACATGTAAAATCGGGTCACTCACGTAGGTATAATTGTCGAAGATAGCACGACATGTTTCGCTCCGTAACGAGGAGCATTGGCATTGAGCTCGCGCGCTGATTCAACGGCAAGCTGCGGCCCGCAATCTGCATCGGGATACCGGGATGCATTGCGCAAGTTCAATGAAAATGCTCCTCGTTACGGAGCGAAACATGTCGAGCGGTCTTCGACAATTTTAAGTAAGTGACTCGATTTAACATGTTTATATACGTCAGTGTCTCACGGTAGCTTTGTTAGGTATTTTATAAGATACTTAATGTCAAATATTAGCACAAGATACGAGTAAGTGAGTGCTGGGCCACCAAGACGAATGATGAGAGAAGACTGCATGTCAATGAAATGCGAATGTTGCGATGGATGTGCGGTGTGACAAGACTGGATAGAATTCGGAATGAGAGGAAGCCTGAGAGTAGCGCCAGTGACAGAGAAGTTGAGAGGAAGTAAATAGATTAGCATGGTATGGGCATGTAATGCGGAGGGATGAAAGCGATTTTATAAAACGAGTAGTAAATATGAAGGTGGATGGATACAATAGTAGTGGAAGACCTAAGATGGTTGGAATGTGTGAACAACGATATGAGAGTGAAAGGTATTAGTATGGAAATGACGGCTGATAGAGAGGAATGGAGGAAGATGATCTGCTGCGCCGACCCCAAATAATGGGAAAAGGGCAAGGGAATGATGATGATACGAGTAAGCTTACGACATGTCATATCCGAGGAAAAGACAAAAATGACGTATCTTTCAAAGCGACGTTTTTGTTTACATCGGTTTTGATCCTTACTCTTCCATATATATCGTATCCAGTTCTAATATTTAACGCATTTTAAAATTCGAATAGAGTCGTGTCTCATTAATCCAAAAAAAAATTAAATTCACACAGCGAATACATATTATGTAACAACATATAAACATTGAATGTTTCACATCCTTCTATATCATTTGAAGAAAGAGATATATTTTTTTCCCCTCACTAGCTCGGAAACACGTGTTTTGTGAAGTTCAGGATTCCATCCTCGAACCACTCGCTTCGCTCGTGGTTCAACTATAGAATCCTTTCACTTGCTCGTTTTTCAATTCCACACTCGACGTTAAAATACAACTTTGCCCCCTTGTATAACAAATAACTATTTTCTTTGGTTGTATGCATTTCTGAGTTATCGACTGTACAAGAAATCAAGTACAAATGAGTATTAAATAAAAATTATACATCGATGGAAAAAAAAAATGAGTATTATAGTTACATTACAAGTCAGATCTACAATAGACTTCTCTCAGTCAGTCTTATAAATAAATATATATACATTAACATAACACATTCACTGCCTGTAACGCATATATACATTCTTTGTCATATAAAATTATCACACTGGTAGTAAATATGTAAGTGCGTTTTCACATTATCCGATCCGATATCGGATGTCGGAAGGATATCAATGGAAAAAAATCCAAGATGGCGCCTGTAATGTATGGGATATCGGCCCGACATCCGATATCGGATCGGATAATGTGAAAACGCACTTAGAGTCACACCAAATTAAGTTGGCAGCGATATGAGCTCCGCTCAAGTTTGACGATTAGAAACATTTACTTAGCCTTTGCCTTTGCTGTCAAAATCACTGCAAACTTAACTTAGTCTGACTCTAAATGTAAGCCTCAAAAATAAATCAGTTAAAAAATATAAAAATATAAATACAAATTCATTCTCTTAAAAAATCATCTCACTTACATTAAATAATATTCTATTTCATAGAATGTACAGTCGGCATCAAATATATCGGAGCTGTTAGATATCGGAAAACACCTATCAGATATAGGAAGGAAGAAGATCGGATATACCGGCCGGCTTGTATTGAATACTCCTGCCGTAAGTTTGAATCCACACATTTGTAGCTGGACGCTCCTGTTGCGCAATAGGCTACTTGCCTCCTAGTCAAATCAGCTTTTTTTAAGAACTGTCAAAACGAATTTGAACGACTTGTTAATATGGAATTTATATGAAATCGAATTGAGTGACGTCACGGTCAACTCAGTTACTTTATATATTTTTACCTGATAAAATAGAAATTGGATTTAAAAATAACTTCTGTCCCTGTTTTTCTTACTATGTGATGCTTTATTTCGTGCACAGTATAAAATATTTTATTTTAACTACAGTCAAGTTCCGTATACACGCGCATTTCGACCGACCGGAGAGTCGGATCGTGTCATAGAATCGTCCCACGATAAGTGTGCATAGATAAGTTAAGTTTGACGTTTAAAATAACACATGCACTGGCGAGGCTGTGAAAATAATTGCAAACTTACCATGGATTACCTATAACGCACGCACATAATGATAACTGTTTGCTCAATGAGTGTAGTAGGGAAGAATCCGCCGAAACAAAACGTGTTATCTCCGAAAGGGCTTTTTATGGATTTGAACCTTATTATTATCATGATAGTTGCTTTTTAACTACACTGAGACTATAGCACGTGCCGTTTAAACGGGAGCTAGCCGCCGTGAACAATAGACACAAAGGCCTTTGTTTAACAGATTACGGCTAAAGCGAAAAGTTCATCTCAGAAAATTCATACTATACAAGACCCAGACTGCGTTCTCAATGCGATGGACAGACCAACACGGGAAGCATGGTCGTGCGATAGACGATAAAATATCGTCTATCGCACGCGATAGGGACGGCCTGCTATTTTATCGCCTATCGCGTGACCATGCTTCCCGTGCAAGTGAGGGCTCTCACCGGGTCACCCTTAAATCTCTGCGCGTGGAACGCTGCAAATAGAGCAATATGGCGGGAAACCATTAAAAAAGGCAACACAACGACCCCAATGACCACGACTACTCTGACAAGAGTATACGATACGACTAAGAAAATGTAAACAATTGCGACTTTGCGACAGCGATATATCCGCCGGCAGCTTGTCCGCTCTTGTATCATTCTGACGTCATCATGTGTGTGTGTGTGCTTTGGCAGCTCCGATATAATCTGATGACTACTGTACATACTATATCTTTGATATAGTTGAAATATCGTTTAGAAGTTAACATGTTTATTATATACAAATAAACTTAAAATATAAAATTTGCTGCTTAAAATATAAATTAATCATACAATTGGAATGTTTGGAACCATGACCTTTTTGAGTATTGTTTTCGCTCACACTAAAACTATGTCTAATTAAGCCCTATAATGCACATCTAGAGATTTATATCTTATAAAAAATCAACCATAAAATGTACATTTATACTAAGTCACACTGTTTCTCGATATTAACATTATATTTATAAGGCTAATTTTAGTGTCACGCGGACCGACCGCGCGGAGCGATCCTCACCGGACTAATATGTATTAAGTTCAGGCCCCGTAGCCGAATGGCATTTCTCCGACGCCAAACGAAAACGAAACGTAGTCCGGCTCTGTCGCGCCAATACGCAAGAGCGACAGGGATAGATATCTACTAGCGTTTCGTTTCGTGAGCGTTTCGTGAGCGATTGTGCCATTCGGCTAGCCACCCTGGTGCCGTAGCCGAAGGGCATTTCTGGGACGCGAAACGAAACCGAAACGCCGCGAAAGGTAGTCTGACTCTGTCGCGCCAATACGCAAGCGCGATAGAGATAGATGTCTACTAGCGTTTCGTTTCGTGAGCGTTTGTGCCATTCGGCTACATACCCAGGGAGCGTTTTTAGAGTGGCGCAGATGGGTCCGCGCGGACGACAACATCAACTTCATACAAATTGATCGCGCCGATCGCTCCGCGCGGACGGTCCGCGTGACATTAAAGCCAGCCTAAATGTATAAAGCTGCGTCGTTTTTATCAAGTCAAGGTCACAAGATAAGTTTTACGATTTACAAATATGAAACAAATAGGATTCACTTCATATCACACCTGCCATATGTATTTTTAATAAGTACTTTTATACTTAATCATAATTCCATAGACAATGTGTGGAAACCAATAATTTTACAAAGTTACTTATTAAAAAGCGTACTTGAAGTGAGCTATTTATATGTTTAAAGTAGATTAATTTTTCCCTTTAGAAAACACCACTACGTTTATTAGAAATTCTTAATTTATCAGGTAAGAATGATATTGGAATGAATTAGAACTTTCATTTATAAGGTTTTATTGGAATGCAGTCATACTAAATAAAATGCTTGGATAATTTCATTTTATACACTATACAATAATGATTATGTGTTAGAAGGTTCCAGATTTTTACAAATATGAACCATTCGATAAAAACTAAAGGTTTTTAAATACATAAACACAAGGTATTTACACTCAGGGTGTGACCACACTAAACAATTGACATATAACAATTAATATTCACTAGGTACGGTCACGGACTTTAATTGTTGATCCACTTCTAGCTCATTATATACTGGACATCTCACAGTTAAGCATAGTTAAGCTATGACGTTCCAGTTTAAAATGACCTAGATGTGGATCAACAATTAAAGTCCGTGACTGTACATAGACAAACCGACTAATGCCATCAATGGATTGGTGTGGTAACACCCTCATTCGAAATTTCCATAATTTACGTACTATAATGTACAAACATGTCCTACGATAACGTTTCAACAAGGAATGTAATTTTACAATTTTTGTCAATCATTCTGATATGTGACATTATCTGGGTAAAGGGACCTTATTGTCGATGGCGCTTACGGCGTTATGAGCGATGTTCGTGTACAAATACGACGCCGCGGGACGTAAGCGCCATCGACAAAAAAGGTCCCTTTAGCCAGGTAACGTCACATACAAAATGCTCTCCTTAAAAAAGTAACATCTTTCCTCGATAACTAAACAACCATTCGTGTCCATTCCCATTTGTCGCCGTCCCATCTGATCTGACTGCAGCCACACACATGAGAAGCGGGAATGTTCATATGAAAATAACATAATATTTCCATCAGAGGTTCGTCGCCGTCGGGGACAAATGGGACACTTACTTGCTGAACGAAGCAAGAGAATATCAATACATGTCGCATTAAATAATGATCTTCAGGGTCCCGTTACCCTCAGGTCACCAATAAAATGTTCTCTCTTAATTGCTTTGCTATTAAGACAAACCCAATGCCAGTTATTGCCATATTCTTCATAGACCCTGCTGTCAATCCCATCAATTGGTAACGTATAAGTTTCAATATGACAATTAAGCTCTACCTTATTGTTAAAAAAATTTACAAATTTGTACCGTGTCGACAGGGCTCAATAGATTTATGAGTCTCTCATCATTTTTTTTCCGAGACATAGGTACAACCAAGTTATCACACCATCTGTTTGTTTGTCCGTCTTTCGTCGATTTTTAAGGTAGAGATAGTTGAAGGGATGGAGAGTGATATACTGTGCTACTTTTTGTCTCTTTCTAACGCGAGCGAAGCCACGGGCAAAAGCTAGTGACTACATATAAGCTGGAATGTATTTAAATACGTGTATAGAAAAAAATCAAAGACAGAATTCAGCACATAGTTGTTTATATCAAAATTCTGGCAATTTAAAGTGGATACCAAATACCTACATGCCGATACTGCCTTCGAAGTTCTACCGATCCTACAGTCATCACAACTCACAACCCATATCAGTTGCATTATGTTTAAAGTCCATCACTGCTGTTTAAATGTTATATGACGACTACACCCGCTTTGTGGGACGATTAGTCAATTTCTAATTGAAAGAGTTACGCGACAGTTCGAAGATCACTTTAGAAATTGACACATCTTCCCTTCCCGTCCCCAGCTATCCGACTTCGTACACAAATTTGTTGTTGTTGTTATGGTCTTTATGTCCGTCGTGTATCACGTAGGAGTCTCGCCGGCCATGCAGCGAGCGTCGACGACAAATTGATTCCATTGTAGACATGTTTACTGTTGTACCTAGTGTTTATGTCCATTATGTTTACGTTAGAATACCCTCCGGTCGTGGACCGAATGCCGACAACGAATACATAGAGGTACATCTAAACGATCCCATTGTCGACGTATTTGTTATTGTTGTTGTGGTGTTTGTGTCCATTATGCGTGACGTAAGAGTCCCGTCGCCCGTGTAGTGAGTGTCGCGCGCGGGCGAGGGCTGACGCAGAGATCTCCATCGAATCTCCGAAGGGCAGCCGTGAACCGCGCCGCGCGCTGCTGCCGCGACATCGCGTGTGCTGGAAATGGAAAATACTGGGTTATAGAAAATGTACATATTAGGTTGTACATACATACATACATACATACAATCACGCCTGTATCCCATAAAGGGGTAGGCAGAGCACATGAAACTACTCAAGTTTCAGTGCCACTCTTGGCAAATAAAGGATTGAAAGAAAACGAAACTGTGACATTGCAGTGACAGGTTGCCAGCCTCTCGCCTACGCCACAATTTAACCCATATCCCACAGTCGCTTTCTACGACACCCACGGTACGGATTAGGTTGTGATTGTACATAATAGGGATTGTTAAAAACAGATTTTTGTGTCAATAAGATATGTTTGCGAGCGATACTACAGATTTTAAAATTCAATTTATGTTATCTCGCTTCGTGGTAGAGAATGGCACAGCGGATGTCATTTCGTATCAAGAGCAGAGCCCACCTATGGAACATATGGAAGTAGGTACCTCCAATTTGCAAAAAACCACATTCACATAACGCTAGACCTTGCTCATCTTCTTCTTTACATCCTGTTACCCTCTGCTGGGGTGTAGGGCTCGAATCATATTTCTCCATTTACTCCGGTCTTGGGCAGTTTGGGCAACCTCCTCCCACCCCATGCCTAGCACCCCTAGGACCTTGCTCATAGTAAGTATAAAGTATTGAGGCCGGCGTCAACGTGCATGTAACACTTTCAGTTGCAAAGTTTGCACATGCACAGTTTCAGCTGTTCATACAGACTGATTACCGACTGCTAAACAATAAGAATGATACTCACTGGCCCGGTGCGCCACGACCAGCGGTTGCGGTTAACACGTTCACTGCGTTACGGGGGTTTTTCAACCCCGTACGCTGTCATCACTCAGTGCGGGTGAGAAAAATCGTGTTCACTCCGCTGGTGCGGAAGCTGTATTTTGGTCATTTTTACAACTACAAAAATGACAAATGTACATTTGGATTTCTGTTCAAAAGTATTATTTATTCATATATTAATTATATACGGGGTCTCAGGAACCCCGTACCGACCAGGGGACAAAAATTACCTTCTAGTGCGATACGGGTCTCCGTGAACCCCGTAAAAGAATTTGCTGGCCCGTACGAGGTTGCGGGCACAGTATCGCTAGTGCAGTGCTTACTGAAATACTTGTTATCGGCAAATTAAAAATGAAGCGCTTGAACCTCACGTTAGAACTACTATATTCCAAAAACAAAGGTTATCCCACACAGTAAACGTCAAAATTATCACAAATTGACATCTAATTGCGGGCAGGTAATTAAATATATGTTTTTAATACGTAAAAAACGGTGGTGGTTTATCTTATTTTATTTATCTTTGTTACTTAATTATATTAACTACTTTCACAAAAATACAAGAGTGCGAAGTACTTCGATATGATACTTATCATATTTTTGATGTGTAATGTTTTTATTAATACAGCACATACATCGATTTTTTTATTTCCCATCACTACTAATTTATCGACCTTAATACATTACATGCGTTACGGGATGTACTGAGCCCCGTATTTTTTCAATTTTAGTGCGATACGGGGATAAAATAACCCCGTATTTTCTTTTTTATATAATTTTGTGAGTTTTTATCGTATCCACGTGCGGGGATAATAAGACGTAGGAAATTTCATACTCTTACAGTTAGTCGAAAAAAATATTGGAAAATCCAATGTTTCAGGAACTTACAGCACTTTTAACGGACTTAGGTGTACGGGGCACTTTTATACCCGTAACGCACTACGATGTAAACTATTACGGGGCGGATTGGACCTCGTAACGCACTACATTTTGGGTTAAGGTTTTGGCTTGCCGCAGCGAACGTGTTAAACATGCCGTACACAATGGGGTTAGCTGCGCTTGGAAGAAAACCGCAGTCAAATAACACTTAACCCTACTCGTAGTGTTCGTTTTGCTTAGTAAGGGCAAAGAGGATCGAGTATTATAGAGAATTACTGTCAAAGTAAAATGTGTAATCACACTGCATAGACTGCCATCTCTCGACACAAGCTTAAAACTTTTGAACCTCAGTTTTGACAATTTGGCCCATATTCTTAGCTTGATGTATCGCCATCTAGCTCACCGCACCTTTTTCTGTATGGTTTTGGGGTACGTTTTTTTCTTAGACTTTATCGGTCTTTACGAAGTTATATAGCTCTTTGGTAAGGGCAACCTTACTAGCTCAGCGGGGTTGTCAAGGCGAATGTAACAACCTGAGCGTCGCAGGCATGTATAGACTGCTTACCATTAGGTCAGGCATAGTTACAGCAGGGTTAGCACATTATTGCCGCAAGAGTATGTCGCTGTCGCCGCGGAAGACGTGTGATCTGTCTTCTTCTAACTGTATTAATGACATAAGGATGGGTAGTCTATCTCGCGGCGACATACTCTCGCACCAATCATGTGCTACGCCTGCAGACATACATAGTTTAGGAATGATACTCACTGGCCCGGTGCGCCACGACCAGCGGTTGCGGTTAAAGATGCCGTACACGATGGGGTTCGCGCACGAGTTGGTGCACGAGAACAGCCACATGGCCTTCTGGAACGCGGGGTCCAAGCCCTTCACGAATTCCTTGTCCACCCAATACCTGGAAAGAAACCTGGAAAAGTTAAACTTTGGTTTGAATAGTGAACACTTCCACATCCCGCATTAGGAATCACATTAGACAGTTCAAAGTATTCTTACACATGCAGCACGTTAAGGGTCCCCCACATCTAGCGTCTCGCGAGCGTCGCGTCGGGCCAACTGTATGGAAAAAGACGCCGCGTCGACGCGACGTCGACGCGGCGCCAGGCTCTGCCCATACAGTTGGCCCGACGCGACGCTCGCGAGACGCTAGATGTGGGGGGACCCTTAAGAGAAAAGTGACAGTGGTGGTCGAGGCAGGTATTGGACACGCATAATTCTACTTGTGTATTTGAATAGGCCAGTTTCCTGTAAATATTTTATGCAGTGCATGAAATAAAGCACCACGTGTATAGAAGAAAAATATTGACAGTAGTTATGTTTAGACATAATTTCTATTTAATGAGTCAAAGAGAAAAATATAAAGTAAATGAATTGACTGTGACGTAATTCCTCAGTAGTTCATAGTAATTCCATATTAGCAAATCGTTTTGACAGTTCTTAAAAAGAACCTGATTTGACTAGCATCTGAACTTACGGGGCTAACCCAGGGAGTGTTGTGGTATCGTCTATTACACTAGACCACCCGGGCTCTGAAGGGTTCGAATCCCGCCTCGGCCACCGATAGACTAAGTCACTTTTAACTAAAAATGTGAACTTTAGAAAAAACATCGAAGGATATTTCTTAAAATATTATGATCTGGGAAAAATATTCTTGTTTAAAAAACAATAGCATTGAAAATACTGGCAATATGCCGTTTTTGGTTAATTCTCAAAAAAGTGGCACCGGCAGGGTAAAGTTAATGGAAAAAAATGAAAATGGTTTTTCATACCTTTTTGGATTTAAATATGTTTTTGAGTGCATCAATGATACGGAATTTGCGGAAGGGAACGAAATAGTCGTAAAAACGTAGAACTTAGGCGAGTTAAAAATTTAAGACATACAGGAGAAAGTGAATAGACAGGGTAGCAGGGAAAACGTGGCAGGATAAAGAGAGTTTGAATGAAAAAAAACCAGTTTACCACTAATAATTCAACATATATCGACTATTATGATTTTTGTTAGGATTCAAATTACTTTCTTTAAGTAGAAACAAAAACAAAAAAAATATATTTTTTAAACAATAATCCATTATTTTTTATTCAAAACAGTTGAAGTATAGTAAGTGATATCTGATTATTGTTTTCTGTCACGATGCCTGCACGTATCAAATGTCTCTTTTTGGTTGACTGGCAGAGAATGCCTTAAGGCATTATGTCCTCCATTTGTACTTATTTTTTATGTGCAATAACGAATAAATAAATAAGTACCTATAATCACAGTCTTGTAAAACAACAAAGCACATATCATGATTCACAATGTGAGTTGTGCTTGTGCATGTAATGCCTGCAATGGCTGCCCCAGTGGAGGAGTCGGTTCATCTCCTTGATGTCCCCTTGCTAACAGATGTCGAGATAATGAGGTCAGCATTTAAAATGAGGGCCACTCTAGGGCCGGACGGTGTGCCTTGGCTCTTTAAACATCTTAGATGTAGATTACGTGGCCACATTGACGACTGCCTCCGCGAAGGTATAAATTTTCGTTGGAAGGTGGGCAGACTGTGCCTTTCGAAAAAAGGGTAGTCCAGCTGACTGTCCCTTAGGATACCGTACCATTGCCCTCCTAGATGAAACTGTCACGATGTTTGAGCGCATCATCGTAAGTCTCGTCTACTGCTGTGCACGCATATTGGAAGACACGTGCCCACACATCAGAGATCGGATTCTGGGAGGAGCGGTAGACGCAATTGATGCGCTGCATAAATACAGCGGTCTGGTAGCAGAGAAAAGGCAGGGAGCCATCGCAGTATCTCTTGACATTGCCAATTACTTCGACTCTCTTCCTTATGTGGTAATAAAATAGCCGCATTACTTCCACGATGCGCCTTTCTATTTGAAGATCATCATTCACCTTGCACATAGAGTAGTGCTCAATGAATCAGGAGGAAGATACCTAGAAAGACGAATGGAGTGTGGTGCTCCAACCGGCTGCGCCATGTAAACGTATAGGGACAGGTCAATGAGACTACGTGCTCAATTCAAGACTGACTTCCTTATTCTTCTTCTTACCCACATGCATATGATCATAATAATCATAACCTACCCACAGTTTTCCACAGGGGTCGGTACTGGGCGTCTGCTCTGGAGCATTGGCTTTGACTTGGCTATCAGAATAGTCCAACTTCTCCGCATGATCACCATTTGTTATGCCGATGACACAATAGTAGCCGTGAGGGGAAGAAAGTACCAGTATAATAAGGAGAGCCACAGTGGCAACTGAGCTCACAGTTGGGCGCATTAATTTGTTTGGGCTTGCGGTGTTACTTGCCACGACGATGACGTGACCGATGACGTGGTTTTCGAGGGTAAGGTTGGCTTCTGCCCGAAGAAAGTGATCGCTGCCGACCTAGCCAAAATGACAATCGTTGACGCTATACGCCGATCGAAACGCAATCTGGTTCTGACGTGCCTATATGCAAGAACGATAGGGATGTTGCCTGTTGGCGGTGAGGCGGTCCCGTTTGCGCCCCAAATTAAGTACTTGGGGTTAAATTTAAACCAAAATTGGGACTCCGAGGAACATTTAATCAAATTGGTTCCTAGCCTCGTCGAGGCTGCTTCGGCGCTGGGCAGAATATTGCCCAATATCGAAGGACCCAATGCCCCATATCGGTGCTTATATGCGAACGTCATCCGCAGCGTGTATACAAAATTTCAGCTCAGTCGGTTGAAAATTTCTGCTTCAAATTGGGTTGCAAGATTTGACCTCAACATACATACAAATATACATACATACATACATTGCAAGTTAGTAAAAACCATGTCAAAATAGCTTTTTTTTTACTTGTGTTTCTTTATCCTGTCAACAGTCACTTTACCCTGCAGAGTGATGGCAGGATAAAGTTACACAGGGTGTAGTGAAAATCCGATTAACTAGATATTATCTCCGAAACTGTTGATAATACAACTGTCATAATTTTAATATAAATAGTTATACTTCAATACAACATTAAAATGTTATTAGTAAAAAAACTGCCGTATTAATATTTTAAAATAATCGTGCCAGAATAAAGTGGACATACCTGTTACAAACTCCGAACGTCACACTTTGAAAACTTCTAACCACAAGACCGCAGCACCTCACACACAAACCTTTACACCGGCGGCTAGAACCATTCTGGCTACGTGTTTTACGTATATTAGGGTCTTAATAAGACTTTCTGTGTGTGAGTGAGGTGCAATACTGCGGACGCACAGGATATGGAGAAAATATCGCTGGACAAACTTTGAACGTGAAAATTTGTGTTCAAAAGTAATCGAAACATCCCGTGCAACGTATATTTAAGAATATAGTAGTCTATTCTCTACAAAAAACGATATTTTATTATCATACAACTGCAATTCAATAATCTATAGAGCGAAAACTTGGGCAGTGTCGCGTTGTGACAAGGCAGGGTACAGTAGAAAACGGTCTTCTTTAATTTTTTTTTACAAAAGTATTATATTTATTGAAAAAATATGTTTTGGCCTCGATGTGTCACGTTAATGTCTCCTTATGAAAATTTTAATTATATGTAAAAATTATATATTTCGCATACTTTCTATTCAAAAACGTGATGACAGGGTACGATGCCACTATTTTGAGAATTACCCTTTTATATTTGAAATATATAGCAGTATTTTTACGAATGCTTTTTCCATTTTACCTCTGGGACTTAGCTGATTCTGTCACAAAGCTCGCCGCTTTTCAACGCGATTTTTCACGATTTTGCTAGAAACCGTTCCTACTATGTAGAAGCTTAGGTATTTGAATATTCTCACTCGGAAAACGAATGCAACGAATATCCATACATATTATAAATAGGAAGGAATGGAGAGAATATTGAAGGGATGGAAAGTGACATAGGCTACTTTTTGTGTCTTTCCAACGCGAGCGAATATCAAACGGACACACACACTTTCTCATTTATAATACTAGTATGGATTTAACTATTCGAACGCTCTGGAGTTATTTAAGATATGTAGTTTCAAATATCGTTCGCCAGAATATATGATATCGGCATACATTATGGATATATATTTTAACTATGCCAGTTTAAGACCGAACGAAATAAACTGCCACAGACATGAAACTACGGATTATTAATAACGAAATTGTTTAACAATTTCAGTTAAGTGATCAGACAATATCAGGCCCCTAGCGAAGGCTGTAAGGGAAGCTCTAAAATGTGCGTGTGCAAGGAAAAACGTCCCACTTTGTCGATTGCTATAAAACCGCTTTGTTAGTTTATTCATATAAAGATACAAGTGGGACGTTTTACTAAACACTCTCACAAATTACTATCGAGTAAGAAATTAAAGATTATTATTATAGAAAGAATGCTGAAATATTATTATTATAGAAAATTTGGTTCTTATTAAGTTAATTTACTGTAGCATCTTATCACTAACGTTGACAGTGGACCTATCCTTAAATATATACATAAAATATCACGGTCCTTTATACGAGCAAATTAAACCCCCGGTTTTTTTTAAACTAAAACCTGAATTGACAGAAAATACCACGTAAAGCATCGAAACTGCTCACAAATCTTAAAGATGATCGGCGGAAAAATACAACCGGATAGAACGCAAGGAAAGTAAGTGTATCAAAAAAAACCTTATAGAAAAAAAATGGCACACGGGCCGAACTATCCCAATGTTTCATCCTTGAGAATTTGAGGCATGCCGTAGCCGAAAGGCATTTCTGCGACGCGAAACAAAAACGAAACGCCGCGAAAGGTAGTCTAGCTCTGTCGTGCCAATACGCAAGAGCGATAGAGATAGATATCTACGAGCGTTTCGTTTCGTGAGCGTTTGTGCCATTCGGATACGCACCCTGGGCTCTCAGTCCATTACGTTGATCGGGTCGCCACTATCCCGAATGAAGGTTGAGAGAGGCGATGGCTAAGATACGCGCCATAGTCGTGAACTAGCGGAAATACGTAATCATCATACACTTTTAATACCCAAAATCTGTAAATATTGGTATTTTTTATGTGAAATACTACAGAAGACAATCATTGTGCCAAATACGATATGAGTCTAATATAGCCTATTGATGCAGGTGTCTAGTAAAGCGCTGTTTTCAGTGAGGTCATTAGGTCAATACCAAACAGGTACTGATTTTTGTGAGTCACAAAAAAATTAAAAACTATTACCTACTTACATAAAAAGTTTTTGCACAAAAATTTAAACTTCTTCGCAAATTAACATGAAAAAATTGTAAAATTCGTAGTATAGGTATCACTGTACCTAACTATTTATAAACTAACTTAGTGTAGGTATAATAGTTATTTGTTTTACAAGGGGGCAAAGTAGTTGTTTAACCGCACGTGCCAATATTGATACCCGAGCAAGCGAAAGATTCCAATATTGAACCGCGAGCGTAGCGAGTGGTTCAAAAAGTGGAATCTTGAGCGTCGCGAGGGTATCAAGGCACGAAGGTTAAACAAACTTTGCCACCGAGTGAAACACAACATTTTTCACCACACCAACACGAACAAAATACTCTGACTATAAAACATCAAAATAAATGAAATCCATCGATTTATTCAATATTTATGATTCAAAATCATCATTTATAGGTAAAATCTAGCAGCCAGATTAAGACATCGAGTTAAAATTAGTATGAAATTACTTTGCCCCCTTGTGGATAAAATGCAATTTTGCTATTTGTTTTCGAATAGCAAAGAAAGCCTTTACCAGTTGGTGTGGTGAAAAGAGTATTATCACGTTGGTGTACACACTATAATATTACAGAACACGAATTCGTAGCACTAGTGGGCATCTTTTTATTAACCGACTTCAAAAAAAGGAGGTTCTCAATTCAACTGATTTTTTTTGTATGTATGTTATTTTATTCCATCACTACTATGAGTACCTGGCTGTTTGTTTTTGTGTTTAACGCTTATTGTTTGTGTACCTAATCCAGTTGGTACTCCTTAAATAAGTAAACATATAAATAAATTGTGAGTGTGTTTAGTAAAACGTCTTACTTTGTCGGTTACCAGAGGCGAGATTTACTTACTGACAAACTGACATAGCGGCTTTGTAGCAATCGACAAAGTGGGACGTTTTTCCGTGCACACTCACACTTGTGCGAAATCCAAATAATGCTACTGTTCCTTCGCTTAAATTTCACGAGAATTAGGATTAAATTTTCGCACCTGAAAGTCATGAAACACTGTAAGTCAAATTTTAGTAATTTTAAAAGGGAGCCTTTTATGTCAAAATCGGTCTTACAGGGTTTTTCAACGATACACATGAGATTTAATTGACATACTTGTCTACTCAACAGTAACTTTATTAAGCGTTATTATTTGGTCGTTTTTGACATATCATTTTCTAATGGGCATTTTCAGAATTTAGGACACCCCAATTAGCGTAGGTTGTTAACAAAAATGAACTCGCTGTCAGTTTTGTGACGACAATTAAGCTTAAAATCTGTCTAAAAAATACTTTGTACACATTCTGAATGTAAATTATTGCTTAAAGTTTATGCAATTAAGACAAAAACAATATTTTTATAGAAATTTCCTGCTTAATTATCGTCACAAAACTGACAGTGAGTTAATGTTTGTTAACAACTTACGGTAATTGGGGGGGGGTCCCAAATTCTGAAAATGCTCTAATAAGAGTGTAATAAAATTGTTCGTTAAGTATATTTTGCGCTCAGTGCAATGTTGGCGGTTTCTTGTTTTGGTTATAATATGTATAATGAATAGAATACCTACATAATTATATGATTGTTGTATTGTATAACATCTACCGCGGAATGGAATAGGTATCGAGACAAACCTTATTGGTTTAACGATACTATGTAAATTAATTAGAGATTTATGTTTGTAATTACCTAAATAAATAATAATAATAATGATCTCAATTGAATTATAATGTTAATATTTTCATTCATGTAATTTCTATTGATTGTTGTACTTGGTTTTTATAGAAATGTCAATTTAGTATTATTAATTCAGTACAATATATGGATATTTGTATCTTGTATGATATTTACATTTAGCTACCTCGCCTAGAAACAAATAAATAAAAAATATATATTTTGGACAAAAACTATAAATGTGTGCACAGAACTATTAGATACTTTAAAATAATTAATGATCCGGTATATATGTATGTGTTGGTTTTCTCTATATTTTTTGTTCTTGTCACTGTCTGTTAGCTTTTGTTTATGTTCCGTTGTCTGGAAGAGATCGCTTTTTAGCGATAAGACCGCCTGTTGTTACCTAGTTTTACTCTCACTCAACATTCTGTATATTTTTTACATGTAAAATGCTAAATGGTACAATAAATAATATTTACTTACTTACCATTTTATTGTACCTATATCAGAGGTTTATGAGATTACATTTAAACGTATGTGAAAAACTCCGAATTTAAGGTACCTATACTCAATTCAAAAATATATTTTCGTTCCATTAAACTATATTTTTGGACGGAACATAAAAAGTTATGATGCTGTTAAAAAACGAAAACACAAAAAGTGGACTTACAATATTTTGCCTTTCAGGTACGGATTTAAAATACAATGTTCATTTAATACATCTTAGTTTAACATTCTGTGTTAAGCACTTTCCCGTAAAATCCGGAAAACCGCAGGCCGCGCACGCTTGTCTGAAATACTAATATTATTTTAGAAGGACGCATGTACCTATTTCTCATTATACACGGTGTAACATAAGGAAACCGAATAATTTTCACAGCGTATTCCTCATCATATTAGAAGAGTAAAATGTCATAGAAACTTTTCTGGATTTCGCCTACTTTCAGAATTATAAGCAAAAATATGTGTAAGAATGTCCTATAATATTTATTTATTTATTTATCTTTTCTCAGCACAAAATGCTGATCTAATCTAACTCTAAGATATCATATCATCGTTGATAGATATCAAAAAGTAACTACTTATAGTAACTCATTGGAAAAAAGTATTGTATTTAAATAATTGTAAATTTTTATTATAAGTGCTAGTTTTAGGAATAACATTTACTTTTTGTAAAAATACATCCAATAAAACTAAAAAAAAATACTTAAAAATTTTTTTTTTCGCAAATTCTTAGCGTCATAACATTTTATCTTTATTTTGCCCTCAGAAATGCGTAATTTAAATCTTTCGGTTTTTTCATGTTACACCGTGTAGATACGTACTTTCAAGTTAGGTTTGGTTTAGTGTGGGTCGGTCGTAAAAATAAACAAAGTTAGTACCTACAAAGCTAGTGGAATGGGAAGAAGTCAAGTAGGTAAATATCTTTACTCAGCATAACTAGCGTAATGATACACATTTTATTAAGAAACAATTTTTAAATCTTATCTAAACCCTCTTTTTCAAAAAGCGGGCAAAGATATCCAGGGGTTTGAGATATTAAAAATCCAGTGAGCACGAAAGTAATTAACAAATAGTATGATTTGTTATTTTTGATCCACGCCAGCGCCGAACCTAAAGAAAATCCGCCAAGTTGCTGAAGCCGTAATAATAATAATTTTTAAGAAAAAAAAACCGTCGCCTTTCGGGTTCTGGTGAAAGCTACTTGCGAATGTGTAAGTATTTTTTAAAACTGCTTTTAATGCTTTAATTATTAGATGGCAACACAAATGAATATACGTATAACGTTAAGGTTTGAGGAGTTTCGTCAATTCCTCATGAATAGGTACGATTATATTATGTATAAGAAATCGAAGCTGACAAACTTTGACTTGAAAACTCAATATGCTTAACA
The DNA here is from genome assembly GCF_023078275.1 of Leguminivora glycinivorella. NCBI lineage: Eukaryota > Metazoa > Arthropoda > Insecta > Lepidoptera > Tortricidae > Leguminivora > Leguminivora glycinivorella. The sequence goes on along the minus strand of NC_062986.1, from coordinate 16,044,339 downwards.
AACATAACTAAATAAATGTCACTGTTCTGAACTTAAATGCATGCTTTTCTTACAAAAATAACAAAGTCACTATGAGTGTGCCGTTCAGATTTGAGGAGTTCGGTTCTGACTATCGTCAGCAGTTCCACTGCACCAAATGTCATTGTTCTGGACGTAAGTGCATGCTGTTCTTATAAAAATACCAAAGTCACTATAAGCGCGCCGTTCAGATTTGAGGAGCTCGGTTCTGACCATCATCAGCAGTTCCACTGTACCAAATGTCACTGTTCTAGACGTAAGCGCATGCTGTTCTTATAAAAATGGCAAAGTCACTATAAGCGTGCCGTTCAGATTTGAGGAGTTTGGTTCTGGCCATCATCAGCCGTTCCACTGCACCAAATGTCACTGTTCTGGACGAAACTGCATGCTGTTCTTATAAAAATACCAAAGTCACTATACGCGTGCCGTTCAGATCTGAGGAGTTCGGTTCTGACTATCATCAGCAATTCCACTGCACCAAATGTCACTGTTCTGGACGAAAGTGCATGCTGTTCTTATAAAAATACCAAAGTCACTATAAGCGTGCCGTTCAGATTTGAAGAGTTCCGTTCTGGCCATCATCAGCAGTTCCACTGCACCAAATGTCACTGTTCTGGACGAAACTGCATGCTGTTCTTATAAAAATACCAAAGTCACTATACACGTGCCGTTCAGATTTGAGGAGTTCGGTTCTGACTATCATCAGCAATTCCACTGCACCAAATGTCACTGTTCTGGACGAAAGTGCATGCTGTTCTTATAAAAATACCAAAGTCACTATAAGCATGCCGTTCAGATTTGAAGAGTTCCGTTCTGGCCATCATCAGCAGTTCCACTGCACCAAATGTCACTGTTCCGTACCTAAATGCATGCTGTTCCTTTAAAAACACAAAAATCACCATATGTATGCCTTTCAGATTCGAGGAGTTCCCTCGATTTCTCCAGGATCCCATCATCAGAACTGGGTTCTGAGAAAAAGGGGACCAATCTGTATGCATATACATTCAATCAAAAAAAAAATCGGTCTAGTAACGACGGAGATATCGAGGAACAAACCTAAAAAAAAAAAACATACAGACGACTTGATAACCGTCCTTCTTGAGAGATATGAGGCGACGGTTAAAAAGAAGAAGAAACCACGTAAAGAAAAACTTTTTAAATAAAATGTGATATTACTTAATAAAACTTACAAGTCTTACAACATAAAATGACAAAAAAGTCGCTTGCAGACTAAAACCTTGTAACATTACGAACGCTTGTAAAATTCCTAAGTAAATTCAAATAAAAGTAAGTAAACGTACCGTTTTACGTAGCTTAAGCCAACGTTTCTCAAAATTCCAAATCTATATTTTATACCGTATTTATTCGTCTTATTTATTAAATTTACGGGGCGATGGGATAGAAAAGGCTCTATTCACAAGCAAAAAAGCCAGTCGCTAAGTGACATAATACCTATGAAATGAAATGAAATGAAATGAAATATTTATTTTTCAAGTAGGCATATTACAATGCGCATATGAACGTCAAATAAAGCTACGCCGGCTCTAACCCTACGCCTCAGCCTCGAGAAGAGTTCAGTCCCCCCTCAGTTGGGAGGGGGGTATCCACTATGGGACCGGCAAGAAACTCGGCGGGCAACTTCTTTTCAAAACATTACATCTTATAATTAACATGCATTAAATAACAACATACAATTTAACATGCAAAAGTATTCATCAAGGAATATGAACAGACTAGGTACTCTATGGAAATCAATTTCAATAAATTATATTATTGCTTAATAATACGTCGTTCTTCTTCAGAGAAAACATATCAAATTGTCATAGAAGAAAAAGATAATATGAATCTCAATATCATTAAATATGTAATTTACCTACACAACATAAAATATAAAATATTTGATGTGCTTTCTTATCTGAACTGTGTCCTCTATACATAATACAATTATTTTAATTGCTATTCGTTTTTTGTAGTTTCTGGTTCGGGCCATGCATGTTTGTCTGTCAAATAGTCCTCGACTCTGTAATAAGCCTTTAACATCAATGATTTTTTTAAGTAGTTCTTAAGAGCTGGGAGGGGTAATCTCAAAGCAGTGTCAGGTAATTTATTATAAAAATGAATGCATTGCCCAACAAATGACTTCTGTACTTTACGGACACGAAACTTCTTTATGGCAAGCTTATTTTTGTTTCTAGTGTTATAATTATGGATATCAGAATTCTTAGTGAAACAGTCTAAATTCTTAACAACATAAATTATACTATCATAAATGTATTGGGAAGCTACAGTTAAGATATTAATTTCTTTGAAGAGTTCTCTTACTGATTCACGTGTTCCTAAGTTGTAAATAGAACGAATGGCTCTCTTTTGTAATACAAAGATAGTCTGTATGTCAGCTGCTTTGCCCCAAACCAGAATACCGTATGACATTACACTGTGAAAATAACTATGATACACTAGGCGAGCAGTCTCAACATTAGTCAGTTGCCTGATTCTCCTAACGGCGTATGCGGCTGAACTTAATTTGCTTGCTAGTTTCTTTATATGAGGACTCCATTGTAGATTTTTGTCCAATGTTAAACCAAGAAACAGTGTTGTATCTACCATCTCTAAGCATTCATCATTCAAAAGTATTTTTGTATCGATTGGTTTAACATTCGGCAGAGAAAATCGAATACATTTGGTTTTCTTAGAATTAAGAAGTAAATTGTTGACAGTAAACCACTGCAGTACATCAGCTAACGTGCTATTAATTACATTGTAATCCGTAGATTTTCGGTCAACATTAAAAAGCAGTGATGTATCATCAGCAAAAAGTACTATTTCACAAAAGTTTTTCACTATACATGGCAAATCATTTATATAAACCAAAAACAGGAATGGACCTAAAATTGAGCCTTGTGGCACTCCTAATTGGACTACAGTCCCGCTAGAGCGAGTTTTGTTAACAACTACTCTTTGTGTTCTATTGCTAAGGTAAGAAGACATAAAGTTTAGGGCATTTATAGACAAACCATAGTGTTCTAATTTCAAAATGAGCGTTCCATGATCCACACAATCAAAGGCTTTTGAAAGATCACAAAATATGCCAATTGCATCACAAGAATTTTCCCAAAAATTATATATATGTTTAATGAGTACCGAAGCAGCATCGGTCGTGGAACGGCCCCTTGTGAAACCGAACTGTTTGCTTGTAAGTAATCTATGTCTGTTGAAGTGTCCCAGTAGATCATTTAACATTAGCTTCTCAAAGACTTTACTTAGTACAGGAAGTATTGATATGGGACGGAAATTGGTTATATCACTCGAATCACCCGATTTAAAAAGCGGTATGACTTTGCTACATTTCATAAGATCTGGAAAGGTGCCTTGTGAAATTGAAATATTATATATTACGGCCAAGTAAGGTGCTATTATATCTATGACATGACTAATTACTTTAACTGATGTTCCCCATAAGTCTTCCGTTTTCTTTAAATTGAGTGACTTGAATGTTTTAACAATATTTACAGAGTCTACTTGACTAAATTCAAATGAATTATTACATTTCTTAACATTAGCACAAAGTAATGAATGGGCTTGAGCCGCAGAAGAATGTAAACATTTTGTGGTGTTAACGGCTATATTTGAGAAATAATCTTCGAATGCCGAGGCAACATCGCTGTTCGACACTATTTGTTGATTATCTGATACAATGTTGACTTGACAATCGCGTGATTTACATTTACCAGCTTCTTTATTTATAATACTCCAAGTTGTTTTCACTTTGTTGTCCGACACTTTCAATTTAGAACTAATAAAGTTTTTCTTGGCAGTTAAACACACTTTCTTGAAGATTCTTGAGTAGTTTCTTACATAGTCCAGGAATTCTGAATTCTTGTTCAGCTCTCTCTCACCATAAAGTTCATAAAGTCTTTTTCTACTTTTGTGAATACCTACAGTAGCCCATTCACTAAACTTTGTTTTAACTTTTGACCCACTAATAGATTTCACTTTGAAATTGTTATTAAATTGATTAAGAATTACATTGAAAACATCTTGATACAAATGATTACAGTCATAATGCGAAAATGGTATTATAGACAAACTATGTAGAATTTCATTTTTGAATGATTCCAAGCGAGATCCAGTAATGGGTCTATATGTTATTGTTTGTGGAGTATCATGAATAACGTTTAAGAAAGCTGCCCTTTGGCCGCTGTGATCGGAATGAAAACAGTTAAATAATTTCTTATCTATACATTCACAGTTACAAAAAATATTATCTAGGCATGTTGCACTAGTCACACCTCCCGGGTAGGTTCAAGAAATAAATTAAATAAATTAAATGATTTAAACAAACAGAACATTTTAACAGTATTACTAGATGACTCGAGCAAGTTAACATTAAAATCTCCACATACAATAACATGTTTTTGGCCCTTGCATACTAAATTCAGAACATTTTCCATTGTAGATTCAAATATGCTGAAGTCAGCTGATGGTGGTCTATAAACACATACAATAATATATCTGTCTAATTCAACACATGAAATTTCTATAGTTCTTTCTATGGAATATTTTACAACATCTTTGCGCTCTTTACACTTCATACAATTTTTAACAATAATAAGGGAGCCACCATGAGCAGCAGATTTTCTGGCAAAAAAACTAGCTAATTTAAAATTAACATAATCAAATATCAACTGTTCTTGTTTCAACCAATGTTCAGTAATACACATAACTTCAACATTATTACTATCTAAAAATAATCCTACTTCTAATTCTTTGCTGGAAAAACCCTGAATATTCTGGTGAACAACGTTCATATTCAGGTGTTTTTCCGCTGTCTTACAATCTAGTTTAAATGAGGCATGGGGTCCTTGGCTTTGTCAGCTGACTGAGACTTATATATAACACTATTACATCTATTTGGCTCAATATTGAAGGCCAATAACTCCACTAAATATACAAATAATTTCTTTGGCAAAAATACCTTCCGTGGAGCTAGCATGAAGCGCTCAATGAATTTATTTAAGTCAAAGAAATGGTACTTTTTAGGGTTCCGTAGCCAAAATGGCAAAAACGGAACCCTTATAGTTTCGTCATGTCCGTCTGTCCGTCTGTCCGTCTGTCCGTCTGTCCGTCTGTCACAGCCGATTTACTCGGAAACTATAAGTACTACAGTGATGAAATTTGATGGGAATATGTGTTGTATGAACCGCTACAAAATTATGACACTAAATAGTAAAAAAAAAGAATTGGGGGTGGGGCCCCCATACATGTAACTGAGGGATGAAAATTTTTTTTCGATGTACATACCCGTGTGGGGTATCAATGGAAAGGTCTTTTAAAATGATATAAAGTTTTCTAAAAAACATTTTTCTTAAAGTGAACGGTTTTTGAGATATCAGCTCTCAAAGTCGTAAAAAGTATGTCCCCCCCCCTCTATTTTTATAACTACGGGGTATAAAATTCTAAAAAAAATAGAGGTGATGCATGCTAATTAACTCTTTCAACGATTTTTGGTTTGATCAAAGTATCTCTTATAGTTTTTGAGATAGGTTGATTTAACTGTAATTTTGGTTAAGTTATTGGTTTATTATATTTGCTGCTACGGAACCCTTTGTGCGCGAGCCCGACTCGCACTTGGCCGGTTTTTTTATTAACAGCTATGGCATGGTACATTAAAGAATTATAGTAAGCTATCTTACAATTATAGTCATATGATACATTTTCTGCATAAGGTAGTGCACATAATATAATTTTCCCCACACCAGATTTTTCAATAACATTTAGTGTGGACATCAATTTATCTATGCTAAGCTTATCTACATTAAGACTATTTCCTAATAAAATTACTAATGTAGTACTGCTATCATAACATCCCTTTGAAATAAGGTCACATAAATGAGACAAAGTAATGTTTTGATAACAGTAATTTGTCACTTGTTGCTCTAACTGGTAGCTTAATAATGGGCCCATTCCTAACCCAATCTGATCTGAAAAAACAACAGTCTTACTGACTGCTCTAGGGGGCTGTTTAACTACTGCCGCATGCCTAGTTGTGTCGTGGGCCACATCGGCTTGAATAATCTTTGCTGGTGGCATTTGGCCACAATTACAATGTTTTCCATTTAATAATGCCTTACACCGCTCCTCCAAATCTCTATTTTCTAGCAGCAATTTATTAAAAGCCTGTATGTGCTCCTCAACTTGTTTTTTAGTAGTCTCATACATGGTGGATACTGCCATGGTGGATATGCTTTGTTGTAGCAAATCCTGTACAATCACTGTCAACCCTCTTTGGACTCGCGTACAGTTTAACAATACCTGGCCTAATCCGTTGCGATGTAGTAAATATTCACAACAGCGCTCATGGCTGAACAATTTCAGAATATTCAAGTAGCACAAGTAGGAGCCTGGGGCTTACCCCACGTACGGACGTACCGTTAAAATCACAATTACGTTCAGAAACAGCTTACATTATTTGTAATTTCAAATTTACTACAGTAATAAGTAGAGCGTGTTTGGTAAATACTCTACGTTGCTCTGTATTGCGCTGTCTCTGTATTGCGAGTTAAGATCTAGCGCGAACCAATGTAATGTGATCTCAGTGTGCGTAGCCGAATGAAATTAAATGAAATAAAATTTATTCAAAACAACACGTTAAAATGTACAGATTGTTGTTCCAAAAAGGATGCCACTCAGCATGTGTCGGGGCACATAGTGCCACGACGCTGATTTCAGTGGACCAAATGCAAAAACGCTCACGAAATGCTCACGATAATATATCTGATTACATTTCTACGGCGTTTCCCCCGTAGCCGAATGGCATTTCTGCTACGCGAAACGCCACCGAATCGCCGGAGAAATGTAGTTTGGCTCGATCGCGCAAATACGCAAGAGGGATAGAGCTAGATAGCTACGAACGAGATATTATCGTGAGCGTTTCGTGAGCGTTTGTGCATCCGGCTACGCACAAGGGCTGCTGGAGGATGTTACTAAAGTTGGCTCCAAAATTAGGCGACCTAAATTGACAGGTCGGGATAGAATCTTAGATCAAATCAAATTATTTTCACTTGGAGGCCTTGGTCACTTTTTCTTTGTAATATGACATTTATTTAATGTTTATAGTATAGCTAGCTTTTGTTCGCGTTAGAAAGAGACAAAAGGTAGCCTATGTCACTCTCCATCCCTTCAACTATCTCCATTTAAAAAATCACGTCTTTTCGTCGCTCCGTTTTGCCGTGAAAGATGGACAAACAAACAGACACACACACTTTCCCGTTTATAATATTAGTATGGAGATTATCGTAGTAGTGTTACTACTTAAAAATACAAATTAAAATATTTTTGAATGAACGCCAGCGCCATCTCTCTTCGCTAACTCGTAACATGTGTTGATTCAGTCAAGAGGTCGAACTAGTTTCGGTTCTACCTCAGAGATGGCCGGGGGCGCCTAAACCTTCGGTAATTGTGTCACATACTTGGAAATTTCGACCCTTGCTTTCGTGATCGATGGCCGAGTGGTTTATAGGCATTCGCCCGGTTAACGGAGTACGCTGGTTTGATTCCAGCTCGGAACACTTGGAGGCCTTGGTTACTTTTTCTTTGTATATGACATTTATTTAATGTTAAGGGTACAGGCCAATGCTGTTGATATTCAGTTTAAAAAAAAGTTGAATTAGTGTACAGTGAGCTAGTGTGCAGAGAGCAAAGTTGATATTTACACCGATTTGTCGTCCTTTTCGCACTAATTGTCAGTGCGATTGGGATGCACTGAAACGATAAAGTTTATCCAACTAGTGTGTTACGCCCGCAGCACAATATAATAAAGAGTACTATCGTACAGTATGGCTACTCCCGCTCCCCGCTGAAAGTACCGCCCACCCCCTCTCGGTTACCTCACAGTTACCGCCTGTCAAAAACGCGAACTATCGACCTGTCATATCTCACTCATACAAGCATGGTACGCGTTCACCTACACGTGCTTAGAATGTGTGCTATAGGAACGCCTCTTTCATATATTTGATCGCCAGTGTCCGAGATGTGCCCGCAGGTTCCAGAAGTTGATTGGGCATTTTCAGAAATCTGTCTGTGTGTGTGTGTCTGTCTGTGGCATCGTAGCTCCCGAACGGATGAACGGATTTAGATTTAGTTTTTTTTTGTTTGAAAGCTGAGTTAGTCGGGAGTGTTTTAAGCCATGTTTAATGAAAATCCGTTCACTAACTCGGGGGTCTTCTCAAAATTTTAATTTTGTGGTTAGTTTATCTATCACGATGAGTAAGCACGCGCAACGTCTCTCTGTCTTGGATTAAAAGTCTAGCAACTAGGATTTATGGCTAATTTTTCTCAGGCAACCTTATACTACTTTATTTGTAATTAGGTAAGCCTCATTTTAAGACTAGCCCGGATTGGTTAACAAATGAGTGCAGCGTAAAATTTTAAATAGTTTAAAGCGTAGAAAAAATAATTCATAAGCTAGCTTTCTAATATTACGTAATTGAGTTTTATTCGTTTTGCCTCGGCTTAAGTTACAGAAAGATGTATATCGAAGGATCAAACATTTAATAATGTGCTCTGGCCCCGTAGCCGAATGGCATTTCTCCGACGCCAAACGAAAACGAAACGTAGTCCGGCTCTGTCGCGCCAATTCGCAAGAGCGACAGGGATAGACATCTACTAGCGTTTCGTTTCGTGAGCGTTTCGTGAGCGTTTGTGCCATTCGGCTACGCACCCTGTTGTTTAGAAATCTGAATTTTTAGATTTAATTATTATGATATTCCTTTGTACTTATTGGACTTCTTATTAAGTAAGTACTTGAAATAAATCTTCTAAATATATAAAAGAAGAAGCTGACTGACTGACTGACTGACTGACTGACATATCAACGCACAGCCGAAACCGCTGGTCCTAGAGATTTCAAATTTGGCACGTAGGTTCCTTATGTAGTGTAGAGGAGCACTAAGAAAGGATTTTCCAAAATTCACCTCCTAAGGGGGTCAAATGGGGGTTCAAAGTTTGTATGGGGAAACAGGATTAGTTTGACTATTTTATTCGAAACTTCACAGGAAGATTCCTTAAGACATATGACTGAATATGTGTTTCAGGTTTTTTGAAAATTTAACCCCTATAAGAGTGAAAAGGGGGTGATAAAGTCAAAAAATCAATATGGGTATCGTTTTTATGGTTTATCGGGTCGCTGATCACGATAAATACAACGTTTTTAAAATCTAACGAGGCGGAAGTGAAATACCTTCTCCCCTGTTGTGGTGCAATGGGGTTTAAATATCAAAAATATATGTAAAAGAAGATATTGACTGACTGACTGACATATCAACGCACAGCCGAAACCGCTGGTCCTAGAGATGTCAAATTTGGTACGTAGGTTCCTTATATAGTGTAGAGGAGCACTAAGAAAGGATTTTTCAAAAATCGCCTCCTAAGGGGCTCAAATAGGGGTTCAAAGTTTGTATGGGGAAACAAGATTAGTTTGACTATTTTATACGAAACTTCATAGGAGGATTCTTAAAGACATATGACTAAATACATGTTTCAGGTTTTTTGAAAATTTGACCTCTAAAGGGGTGCAAAGGGGGTAAAGTCAAAAACACAATATGGGTATCGTTTTTAAGGTTTATCGGGTGGCTGATCACGATAAATAGAACGATTTTAAAATCTAATGAGGTGGAAAAGTAATTTTCTCCCCTGTTGTAGTGTTATTAGGGTTAAAATATCCAAAATAGCCATAAGAGGAGCACTAAGAAAGGATTTTTCAAAGTTCACCTCCTAGCATGATAATTTGACAGGGGCAAGGACGGGGACAGGGACGGGGACAGGGACGGGGACAGGGATGGGGACGGGACGGGATAGGGATAGGGATAGGATAGGGATAGGGATAGGGATAGGGATAGGGAGGGACGGGGACGGGGATACGGGACGGGGACGGGGACGGGGATAGGGACGGGACGGGGACACGAGGACAAGGATAGAGATAGGGACGGGGATAAGAATAGGGATTGGGGTCGGAATAATCGGTCGGCAATCTAGGCAGTATAAAATGCAGGTGGCTCAGTGGGAAGGGATTATTAGTAAGTAGGCATCGGCGAGTATCCTGCATCCGTGATAACTATTATATTCAATGTGCTGTAAGAAGATGGTTGTTTGCTTTCCTTTTATATGTTTATGTTTGCAATAAGTATAAGCAAAATGGAAAAAATTGTAAGCGATAACGCAAGGAAGTACTTTTTACCCTACCGACCATAGCGTCGAGATACTGGCTATGTGGGTTGTATGAAGTTTCCCCAGTATAAATATTTATATAGGTAAAATACATACATATTCGTACCTACTACCTACGCTGTGGTCGCTGTGTAACAATTCTACAATCATTGCAAGAATTTCTTTTAAAACAATAGTAATAATTTTAAGGTACAGTCAGCCATAAAACAGTGTAAGGTTCTTGGCTGACCGTACAGCAAATAGATCAGTTACAATGGCCCTCCAGTCGAGAATTGCCCTGCTTTACCTTAATCGAAACAATCGTGGACAGATGTACCTACAAAGAAACCTACGGATCCAAATGAAAATCTTATTTTTTGTAAACGTTTCAATAAGAATACTTTTATTACGCGGGCGAAGCCGCGGGTAAAAGCTAGTATTTCATAAAATAAAAAGTACCTACTGAAAACTTATAACTCTTATAAGACATAATGTACCGTCTCGTCTATGGGAACGAGGTTCTTATAAGTGATCAGAAAGATGTGGTACGTAAGTGACCGGTCTGGCTAAGTGGATAGTAATCTTGTGAATCCGATGATCCTTGGTTTGAATCCCAATTAGTGCATTTGTGTGATGAGCACAGATATTTATACCTGATTTTATACCTGACTTATGGGAGATTTTTATGTATTTAAGTGTTTATATATCGTAGTCTGAGTACCTACCCACAACACAAGCGTGGGACTTAGTTGAAGAGTGCATAGTATGTAGCAAGGAAGGTGTAGTGTGGATAAAGTCCTACCACGGGCAGTGACAGTGACAGCAATATGGCGGCCAACAGGTGAAGTACATAATTAAGGTGGCTCGCTTTCCATACAAAAAACATCTACCATTTATTTAGTCACCGCACACTACAACTAAATAAAAATATGCGCATACATCTACTATACATTATCCGTCGTCGCGGTAGTGAATGAAATACATTGTTTCATACAGAAATCATGGACAAATCAACGTGAATTTTTTATTAATTTTAAGTAAATGTGCGTGCCAAATTTTGTGTACAGACACAGAGCCGTCATATTTCGCGCATTTTTAGTTGACATTGTCATCAGTGACATTTGGCTCTTGACAAGTAATTATTTAAAGATATTGGTTTAGTTAACTCAAGCAGACTCAGAAATAATGACGCATTTTGTCAACAAAGATACATATCGTGTATTTCGACACTGCTAATGTAAATCGAAATGGCGTCTCGGTCAAACGAAGTTTTTTTTAATCATTTGAACTTTTATGGATTTATTAAGTATTTTTTATTTTTTTTATGGAATATTTGACTATTACTATATTGCTTTCCTATTTTTTATTTTCATACAAAAACACAATACAATCCTTTATTATGCCTTTGTTGATAAAATAAAATATTACACGTCTGGTATAATACATTATACATAGGTCATAGTGTGGGCATAGTATTAGTAACGTATTGCATTTACTGAGCTGGTTGACCTATGTTATTGTTGTGTGAATGTTTTTCTTCAACAACTAAATGGTTATATACAAGAATATGGGTAGCTTTTGTACATTGTAATTTATCCTCAGTCACCCGTTGACCACGAACGCTGTAAAGTGTTTGAAACATCGGGATGAATTTTAAACTCATTATACAGGATTTAATCCGTTTTCATAGTTTTTATTTCATGAGTAACTATCGCGGTAACTGAAGACAATATTAACTAAATGGTTACAAATAATAATTATCATCAATATAATCTGGTCCAGGCAGGCTATTATGGTCGCGCGATAAATGATAAAACATCTGGCCGTCCCTATAATCGCACTTACTAATAGTGCGACAGGGACGGCCTGATATTTTATCGTCTATCGCGCGACCATGCTACCCGTGCTGTACTAGCTTTTGCCCGCGGCTTCGCTTGCGTTAGAATGAGACAAAAGTAGCATATGTCACTCTCCATCCCTTCAACTATCTCCACTTAGAAAACATGTCAATCCGTCGCTCCGTTTGGCCGTGAAAGACGGACAAACAAACAAACAAACACACATTATCTTTGGTGAAACAACGAATTCTTCCACTTCAGATTATAGAGTAACCAGCTTTTCCCATTTATAATAAACTAGCTTTTGACCGCGGCTTCGCTCGCGTAAGAAAGAGACAAAAAGTAGTCTATGTCACTCTCCATCCCTTCAACTAAATCCCCTTAAATAATCACGTCAATTCGTCGCTCCGGTTTTGCCGTGAAAGACGGACAAACAAACAGACACACACCCTTTCCCATTTGTAATATTAGTATGGATTTGACATTATTATTTATATTTAAATAATTATATATGTATAGCCCAATTTCGTCGATAACAGCGTGTTATGTAATGGCGTCGTTGGTGAATAGTCGTCTGTCACGCCGTGAAGGTGCGTTCGATTCCCAGGATTCTATAAACTTTTTGTATTTTTTTGGATATAAATTTCGTATTTTTTATTGACCGAGCAAGAATGGAGAGCCGAAGGTATCAATTTTATCTTAGAGAACATATTGATTTTTTTATTGTCATTTTGATTTTCTATTTATTAAGTTGAGATATAAAACACAACTTTTAATACCCTCGCTAAATATAATATTTTATCGAAATTACTCCTTAGATAAAAAAAGTCCACTTGAGTTTTTAAAGCATTACGTTACTCAGTTAACTATTGCATTTTCATTTACTAATTTAAGATATCAAAAGCGATTTGAATACCCTTGCTCCATCGAAAATAAACAATTAGAAAAAAAAAATCATTCGAATCGTAGTTTAGAAACTAAAATTTATCTATACTTTATTGGAATTTTTTTAAATATCAGATTAGGATAATTATGTTAGAAATTCTGAGTTCGACGAACCCAAAAATTATTACCATGTAAGAGAATAGGTTTTTAATCTTTTTTGTGGAAAACGCTCAGTAACTACTGTACGAGTACATATACATTTACATACATACATACATACATACAATCACGCCTGTATCCCATGAAGGGGTAGGCAGAGCACATGAAACTACTCAAGTCTCAGTGCCACTCTGGGCATATAAGGGGTTGAAGAAAACGAAACTGTGACATTGCAGTGACAGGTTGCCAGCCTCTCGCCTACGCCACAATTTAACCCATACATTTTACATATACATTTATGTATAATAATAAAACAAAAAATAGTGTCTCATAGTGTTGTGTTCCTGCCGGTGAGTAAGGCTGCCAGAGCTCAACGAGGGTGTGGGGTGCTGACGACGGGAGGACTTACGGAACTAATTTGTTCCGTCTATTGTCCTTTGAGTCGTCGGCAACCCAAACCCTCCTTTGAACTTGTACACTCCTTTTTGCTGTGCACACGCAGCAAAGGGGAGTGTACAAGTTTCTAATGGGGCGGCAACGCGCATGCGACACTCTTTGAGTTGCAGGCGTCCATAGGTTATGGTGACCGCTTTCCATCAGGCGGACCGTATGCTTGTTTGCCACCGACGTAGTATTTAAAAAAAAAAGAGAAAAAGTCCTGGATTCGAACCCAGTACTTCCATGCAAATCATGCGATGGCACGTATTTACCGCAAGGCTATTTAAACAAGCTGTCGCCGCGTGAAATTATCGACTAGAAGGAATACAAAAACACTGTTTGTATGTGTGAGTGGTACTTAAAAATAGTGTAAAATAGTAAATTTATCTATATTAAGGGGATTAACGTTACAATGAGAAGTTGAATGTTTGTTGTAATACGTCAATTTTAATATTAAATGTTCGCGAAGCATAATTGAAAGTATATAAATGCCTGTACGACTCCACAAAAAAAAAATAAGACTGGTAATTTGCAGATTAACGCCATCTAACGCAGCCTGAGCTTCGGGTAACCTAAGCGAGCCACCTTAAGACGATGTTTACCATCATCTTAAGCTGAGTGGATATATCCTAGTATATCATTTTTTTTTTTATACCACGTCGGTGGCAAACAAATATTAATCCTATATTATTCATAGTAGCTTTGTACTTTTGTATAATTTATTGAAAATATCTGGGCAACCGAGCTTCGCTCGGTTCTGTTTCGTATCCTTGACATGTGTCGCCATCTAGTTCAAAAATGAATAGTACCTACATCGAGCGAAAGAATTCTCAGCCTTAACAACACAACTACTCCACACGAGATGGCGCGCATTTCGCCACAAAAACTCAAATAGTGTATTTTCTATTCGTTTTAGCCTTGACCTGTGTCGCCATCTAGTGTTTGCAATAAATAGTACTTACATCGACCGAAAGAATTCTGTCTTAACAGTACAACTACTGCACACGAGATGGCGCGCGAAGAAAAACGCATGAAAACTCGAAAATTCGCGTTTTCCGGGACCTAAGGATAAGTTAGACCGATTTTTCACCCCCAAAAACCCCCACATAACAAATTTCTGCGAAATCGTTAGAGCGGTTTCCGAGATCGTCAGTGTAAATAAATATATATATAAATAAATAAATAAATAAATAAATAAATATACAAGAATTGCTCGTTTAAAAGTATAAGATTAATTTCCATAGACTACCTAATCTGTTAATATTTTTTGATTAATACTTTTGCATGTTAAATTGTATATTGTTGTTTAATGCATGTTAATTATAAAATGTAATGTTTTGAAAAGAAGTGGCTTGCCGAGTTTCTTGCCGGTCCCATAGTGGATACCCCCCTCCAACTGAGGGGGAGTGAAATCTTCTCGAGGCTGAGGCGTAGGGTTAGAGCCGGAGTAGCTTTATTTGATGTTCATATGCGCATCGTAATATGCCTACTTGTAAAATAAATATTTCGTTTCGTATCTGTAAGGAATATAATTTGGCCTGAAAGGTGATAAAGTCTTACCACAGACAGTAGCAGTAATATGGCGACCAGCAGGTAAAGAACACTATGACGATGGTGACCGTCATCTTGAGCGTCCGCGCCCGCGCTCGCCCGAGGATACCCACGCCACTGCGACGCATGTTATCTGAGGACAATACAAATTTATTAGCTTACTTGCGACCTAGTATTATACTATAAAATACTGGATTTTGCCCGCGCCTTCACTCGCGTTAGAAAGAGACAAAAAATAGCCTATGTCACTCTCCATCCCTTCAGCCATCTCCACCTAAAAATCACATCAATTCGTCGCTCCGCTTTGCCGTGAAAGACGGACAAATAAACAGACACACACACTTTCCCATTTGTAATATTAAAACTAGTATGGATCTCTTTTCCGAGACCACGGGGACAACGCCGTCCCTGAAACGTTGGAGGTCAGTTTATTATGTACCTCTATACTCTATATAGTCATCCTACCAAAAACATTCTGTAAAAACTAGCCAAGTCTCGATTGAGCTGCTTGTTTATCTCTAAAAAGTAATGAAATCTAGATAAAGTCGTGCCGAGTCTAAGGTTCCTTACTGCGATTTCTTTATTATTACAGTTAATGTTGGGTGACTTGGCCGTTGAAGAGTAGCGGTTCTGGCGACAGATTGGTGCAATGGCGTCATAGAGCACCTGGTTTTGTACCCCTGTCTACCCTTCAATCAAAGGCCAAGTAATCGCAGTAAGGAACCTTAGACTTGGCACGACTTTATCTGAATTTTATTACTTTTCAGAGATAAACAAGCAGCTCCATCGAGACATTACTAGCTAGTTTTTACAGAATGTTTTTGGTGGGATTTCACTTCTTTTTGTTGAAACGTGGGCATGAAATGAAGCGGCTCACCAAGTTCAATATTTTCTGTAAAGGCGGTAGGTATGTCGATCTCTAATAGTTTGGTTGGGCTCTTGTGTTTTCTAATCAGGGTCACCAGGTACTCCAGATCTTCGATTATCCTAGTTTTTGTAGTTTATACTTTATGTAGCCATTAAACCCTAACTCTGTACCAAATTTCAGCTCTCTGAGTTTAAGATGAGTACTAGTTGTCTTCTGACGATATAGTGAGTGTGTCATAAATGCGAAACTTTGCTTTCGTTTAACTTCAGAGCTAAATGACGTGATTATAGCTTACTGGATGATGAAAATTTCTGCGTTCTGGTCTTATCCAGAGGTTCTCAAATAGAAGCCTGAAAATGCGGCGAAAAGGTTCCTGTAAAGGATGGTACGGCAGTGTTTGCTTCGCGCTCAACTTGGTGGTGGCACTGCCGTGCCCCCCGATACGCGGTTGAGTACCGATTTAAAAATTATGATGTGTAATAATCGGGTAAGTTTAAATTAGTGTAGAATTAAATAGACATTTAGGAACATTCGTGAACATATATTATACACATTATATATACGAAAACAGAAAGGAATGAAGTGTCACGAAATGGTCTCATCTCGGCGTGTTGCTGGTAACTTTTCGATGAAATCGTCAAGTGAGAGAAATCCATGGAAGGTGTCATACAGAACTTTTGTGTTTCACTCGGTAACAAAGTGTGTTTAATCTTCGTGCCTTGAAACCCTCGCAACCAGTCCATTTTATGAACCACTCACTACGTTCGCGGTCTAATTTTATGAATTCTTTCACTCGTTTGGGTGTCAATTTTGGCACGTGCGGCTAAACAACAACTTTGTCCCCTTGTAAACAAAGAACTATTTAGAAGGTCAAATTGAGCCGTAAAGTACTTAACATGTCAGGACTTTGGGACAAAGTCGTCCCAAAAGTTTGAGTTCAGATTTTTTCACAAGAAAAAGAAGATTGTTTATCATTAAAACTTTTTTTTCCTTAAGGGCATTCAGTAAAATACAAGTGAAGAGGATAGTGAGCCAGCGCTTCTCCGTATAAAGTACTTAGTCACCGACGTACCTAGCTCATACAAAAAAAAGTGTACCCCTTAAAATTAGATGGCGCTGTTTCGCAGCCTGGAAGGGGCCAAAATCATATTTTTCCCAAATATTTTTGCGTGTTTTTGTTTTTTATAACAACAAATGACATATATTTCTTTATTTTAATGTCATGATATCAGGTCAATACACATTTTGAAAAAAATAAGTTTGTAGGCATCATCAATGCAGTTATGATAGTATTTAATAGGTGACGCTAAAAAATTGAGGTACGATTCTTAGTAAGAAGATTGTAAATCCTATATAGATCATCCTTGTTGGCAAATAATGTTTAATTATATTTTTATTCAGCAACTTTTGTGATGGCGTCTTTCATTTCCCGTGGATAGCGAGAGACGGCATTACGAATATTCGTCACATATTTATAATATTTTAACCGGGTTACTCGCGTTTTAGGTCGAAATATCACTCGACATTTTTCAATCGATTTCCAAGGATCTTTTTCAAAGAGTAACGATTTGTCCTTCACTCGTCGAAAGTGCGGCGGGCGCGGCTTAAAATATTTCAAATACCTCTATATTTGAGTCTCTCGGGATGGCGTTTGATGTCTTTATGCTAGATAGAAACAGCCTCTGCCTCTTATGTGCCGTTAATAAGCCTTGTGCCAAATTCGATATGAGTCTAGTAAGACTCATATCGAATTTGCCACAATAAATGATTGTCTTGTGTAGTATTTGACATAAAAAAACAATATTTATAGATTTTGGGTATTAAAAGTGTTGATGACTACGTATTTTCGATTAAAAATGTGTGTAATTTTTTATTTATTTTGGGCCACCGAAAACGCTGTCAGCCATGTACCATTGCTATTATGATAGTTGCTTTTTAACTACACTGAGACTTTAGCACGTGCTGTGGAAACGGGAGCTAGCCGCCGTGAACAATAGAAACAAAGGCCTTTGTTTAACAGATTACGGCAAAAGCGAAACGTTCATCTCAGAAAATTCATACTATAATAAAAACGGAACCCTTGTGGAGTTGATTATTGTTAAAAAATATATTTCCGATCGTATTAAATTGTGACATGTTGTGACATGCGTTCACAAAGCGGCCTCGTAAGAGCAATGTACAATTGTACAGTCAACAACACAGCTGTGAATACAGACAAAGTGCCAAAAATATGTATACAGAACTTTATTGCCTGTACATTAAGAGGATACGGTAGCGAAAATGCTAAAATGGAAAGGAGCCCCCCTTTCAACTTGGGAATTTTAGTTAAATATACAAGTGTTATTAACTAGATTTATCGAAAAAAAATTGTTCATTAAGAACAACTCGGTCAAAAGATATTTCAAAAAAATCTTTAAAATCGAGGTTCCGCTCTCGACTCTTTCCTCCTTCAAAACTTAATCAATCGGAACGAAATTTGAGAATCTGAATAAAAATGAAATAATCTATGCCCGACCGTTTAGCTTTTTTGGTTAATTGTTACCAATCTTGAGTCACACCTTTTTTGCGCCACAATGAAAAAGGCCGTTTTTGGAAATTTTTGATTGTCTCTAGAATCTTTAAAAAGCAGAATATCAAAAAAATCAAAACGGTCCGACACAGATAAAAATAATAACAAAATGTGTTGAAAAAATCATTGCTCTATCTTCAAAAACCAGGGAGGAAATAGTCGAGAGCGTTTGTATGGAGAATTGACCCCTACCGTATCGTCTTAAGGTGTGTATACCTATATTTGGCACTTTGTCTGTATTTACAGGTGTGTTATTGACTGTACGAGAAGAGGAGCTATAATAATAAATAAATAAATATTGGGGACACCTTACACAGATCAACTTAGCCCCAAACTAAGCAAAGCTTGTACTATGGGTGCTAAGCGACGATATACATACTTAAATAGATAAATACATATTTATATACATAGAAAATATCCATGACTCAGGAACAAATATCCGTACTCATCACACAAATAAAGGCCCTTACCGGGATTCGAACCTAGGACCTCGGCTTAGCAGGCAGGGCCACTACCGACTGAGCCAGACCGGTCGTCAAAAATAGTTCCATACATATACATATATGGGTGATATCCTCTAAATATGAGATGACGTGTAGGTATAGTAGTTTTCCGAATATCGAATACCATTTTAGATGCCCTCAGACCAGACGGGTTGATTAGGTACGTTTTGAGTTTTGTTCGCGAACAAAAAGGTGTTTGATTTAAGATAAGTTTTTTCCCCGTTCAAAACTATTTATATTTAATCTAGTTAGAGAAAATTAGATCGTATACACGATAAAATAGGTAATCAAAACTCATAAAAGAGTAAAGGGTACCTATACATATTTTACAACAATCACAACTTCCCAAGAGTACATTTTAAATAGTAAGTACGTAATTAAAAATGTTGTTATATTTTTCTCATTTTTAGTTTTCGGCAAAATGTCCGAATAGGTCGAGTACGAATACCGCATAGTTGCCGACTGTTAGCAGCATCTGTACTTTAAATGTTAGGTATTTCTGTGTTCCTAGTATTGAAATGGTCCTTCCAGGAAACCTGACGACAATACGTTTATGGTACAGCGGGGAAAATCTCGACTTGGGGGCAAATGTAACTGATCCATTTTTCGATGTTTTACAATGTTTGCGTTATCAAATAGAGTGTCCACCGGTTGTGTATGGTAGGCGTGTTCAGTGTATACATGTACAACTTAACATCATAGTGCCTGTAATAATGGAAAAAATGAATTAGTTACAATTGCCCCCCAGTCGAAATTTGCCCCGCTATACCTTAGTTTGAAACGCTGCCATTATTCCTAGAGTTATCTATGTTAATTTAATACAGACGTAAATCCTGACCAGGCAGGCAATTATGGTCGCGCGATAAATGATAAAATAGCAGGCCGTGATATCGCACTATTTGTGCGATGGTGCGTAGTCATAATATATTTCTGGTCAGGCCCCGTAGCCGAATGGCATTTCTCCGACGCCAAACGAAAGCGATACGCCGCTGGCTCTGTCGCGCCAATACGCAAGCGCGATAGAGATAGATATCTAGTAGCGCTTCGTTTCGTGAGCGTTTCGTGAGCGATTGTGCCATTCGGCTAGCCACCCAGGCCCGTAGCCGAATGGCATTTCTACGACGCGAAACGAAAACGAAACGCCGCGAAAGGTAGTCTGGCTCGTGGCACCAATACGGACGAGCGATAGAGATAGATATCTACGAGCGTTTCGTTTCGTGAGCGTTTCGTGAGCGTTTGTGCCATTCGACTACGTACCCAGGGTTCCTAGGCAACACGCTTACGTTTCGTAAGAGTATCGTAGCTAGCCCTCCCTATCGCGCCCCCCTCTTCGAGTCGAGAGCGGAACCTCGATTTTAAAGATTTTTTCGCAATATCTTTTAACTTAGTTGTTCTTAATGGACATTTTTTTTCGATAAATCTAGTTAGTATATTTAACTGAAATTCCCAAATTGAAAGGGGGACTCCTTTCCATTTTAGCATTTTCGCTCCCGTAGCGTCTTAACGTTAATTGTTAGCGCCTTTGAAATTCTGTCGAGGTTAAACGTGACTTAAGAAACAGTTTATTCCCCGCCGAAGTACTTCATTAATCGGACAAGTGAAGTTCAAAGCTATTATCCGATCCGTCACTTTTGATGCCAACTATACCACAAACCGTTTGTTCCTTCCATGTTTATATGCAACCCGATTGTATCCATCAGAACGTTTATGCACTTTGAAGTTTCAACGCTTTGCTAAAAGGATTCATACGAGGGCTAAAAATATTTGCCAATACATGTAGTGAAGACATATTGAACGGCATATATCGTCACTACTTTTAAAAAATCTCGTATCTCCCGCTGCTCCTCAAAGTTAAAACGCAGTAAGTCTATATGCATTCCATACATGCTTACTACAATTTTCTTTTCATTGACAGACGAAGATACAAGTTTTTTAAAAAGTAGTGACGATATATGTAGACCGTGGTTTATTTTTGGCTTTTGTCAGATACCCGTGATTACGATGCATATGTAATTGCGTTGAAACATCGGGTAATCACGGTCCATGTCCCAGTCAACACTTAAAGCAAAAACAACCAGTTTTCATGTTCGTTCAATAAGTTTTTTGGTTAAAATAGCGCGTACGTGCTATTTGGTTCAAACAAGTTAGATTTTGTTAAGTGTAACTAGTACATTCTACAAATTACTTGTCATTTGAATCAACAAGTCGATTTTATAAAAGCAACATGACACATATTGTTTTAAACATACGTTTGGCTGATTTAATCAAATATCTTTTAACAAGTTTGATCTTTAGTCCGTTGCTTCTGGAAAGTTATGTATGAAAATGTTGGCATAATTAATGGAAGATTTTTTTTGATTGGGATATGTACATTACATGCCGAAGTTAATTTTCATCAACCCTCCCCATCCCTCCCCCCTCTGCGTCACCCCTCTTCCCCCCCTTAAATAGCCGAAAATGCGGTTTTTCGCGATTTCTGACAAAACCGTTGTAGATACAGAAAAAGCGTGTAGGAAAAAAGTAATTCTTGATAAATTTACTACAAATCGTTCATTGACACTTTGGTTCTAGCACTTATAGGTTTCGCGTGATCCATCACGAAAGTTGGTCCTTTACTGCAATTTTCTTTAGTGAATGTTAAGTTTTCTCCCAAATTGCTTGCGAAATCTGTTTGATATTACTAAAATATTATAAACTGAAAATGAATTTCAGGGGGAAAAATCACTACCATGGGTGGGACTTGAACTCACGGCTACTGGATTGATACTCCAGGGCTCTACCAACAGCTACCAAAAGCTCATCCCCAGTTATAGATACACTATATATATCAATGGTACTATTGGTACTCCTAGCGACTACTACCGTGAAAATATTACGTCTTATATAGTTACTGGAATTCCAAGACATATTGGAAATTCCACCCATGGTAGTGATTTTTCCCCCTTAATTTTATTTTAGTCATGAGTTACAATATTTTAGTTATATCAAACAAATTTCGACGATTTCGTATGCATTTTGGGCGAAAACTTAACATTCACTAAAGAAGATTGCAGCAAAGGACCAACTTTCGTGACGGATCACGCGTAAACTATAAGTGCTAGAACCAAAGTGTTAATGAATGATTTGTAGTAAATTTATTAAGGATTACTTCGTTCCTACGCGCTTTTTCTGTATCTTCAACAGTTTTGTCAGAAATCGGGAAAAACCGCATTTTCGGCACTTTAAGGGAGGGTAGAGGGGTGACGCAGAGGAGGGAGGAGTGGGGAGGGTTGATGAAAAATAACTTCGGTCTATAACGTACATGTTTCAATTTAAAAAAACCTTCCATTAATTATGCCGTAATTTTAGCTAATTTCCCCCTGCTACTTGTTGTTCGTACAAATTCGACTTGTAATCATCAATATTGTGATTTTTTCCGTTTACTAATATACTTTTGTTTCAAACTGATAAACCCGCAATAAGCCTAACTTGTCAAATTCACAATGCAAATTTCTCTCAGTGAATCTACATAAGTCTACTGACCAGTGGCCTATTTCGCAATACTGACAATACGTCACTACTTTGTGCTTTAGTATAAGCTGTAAATAGTTTCCGTTCCTTATATGTGTTTATTTCATGCTGCGCATACATGTTTTGGGTGGCATTCTAACAAAATCTATGTGTATATTAATTTATTTCATGTTGTAAATGTCACCTGTTTTGTGTGCCTAATAATTATAATATAAATAATAATAAAAATAAAAACCAGCTTACCACGGTGGTACCTACTATTAACCAAAAACACTCTTAAAGTACACGTGTATTACATTCGAAGAAAGCAGTAAATTATTTATATATGCGTAATATTGGATTTCACGTCACGCAATAAGCAATATGCTAACCCAGAAAACGTACTAAAATAGAAATTGATTTCGTGATAGGTGAAATAACTGAAAAACATTTTGAATACCGGGAGTCCGGGAAGAAATGAATGGTGTACAGTCAGTTATTTGGAATTAGCAAACCTGATAGTTATCAATCAATGACCCTTAGTCATTGAAGCTTTTGTGCAAAATTTAAGCTTTTTAAATCAACATCTTCAGCCCGGGCATTAGGTTTGAAATTTTGAAAATCTCATACATACTTGAAAATTCAACTTTCAGATAAAAAAAACCGGCAGTATTATGTTCAGTACACATTATTGATTTATTTAAACTGTATTGCACAGTAAATATTTAACCTAACCACAAAATTAAAATTTTGAAATACCCCCGACTGCGATACAGTAGACCGATTTTCATGAAACATGGCTAAGAAGTAAGAACACTCCCGACTAACTCAGCTTTCAGACAAATAAAACTAAATTTAAATCGTTTCATCCGTTCGGGAGCTATGATGCCACAGACAGACACACACACAGACAGACAAACAGACAGACAGACACGTCAAACTTATAAGACCCCGTCGTTTTTGCGTCGGGGGTTAAAGAATGTGCAAAAGGCGAACTTAATTTACATTCTCTACCAGATAACATGTTATTACAAAAAAACTACCAAAAGTTGCGAAAATAGCGTTATAAATCGCCAATTTTCACTATTTCAACGGCTATTTCGGTCAATGTACTGAAACTAGGTGAACTTTGGCGATTGGCAATAAAGTTATGTACTTATACATATTTTTGCCATTTTGGCTGCATTCATAGTTTTGTTGCTGACTGTACGAGGTTACCCTACGCGCGGGGTGCAATCGTTGATTTTTTTTGTGAAAATTATTATAGCTTGGCGACGTTGCTTTTGCCTATCAAATCGGAAATAGACAGTTATCGTCAATAAATATGTAGATGAGAAAAAAAAAATATTCTTAGTTAGGTACTTGTTAATTCGTTCCTTCATCATTATATCTGTTTTTAGTGTTTTTTTTTATATTTTACAACGCTGTGGACAAACATCGTACGAAACCTACCCACCTTCTCAATTATTTAGGGTGCATGGGGGTAATTTCGAAGCACAGAAAGCTCGAGTAATTTTGAAAAGGGAATCTTGATATGATGGAAATAATGGTGATTTTTATGTGACTTTCGAAATTAAACGACTTTCAAAATTACCCCAATGCACCTGTAGTCATCATACACATAAATACTAAATTATTGGAAAAAGAGTACGTACAATTTAGAACTACTTATGCCACAGAACTTTTACAATCGCCATTAGTAAGAAAAACATCTCCAATTACTTTTATGCATTTAAAATCTTTAGTAGCTGAACACACAAGTGTTATGTTACTAATGTAACTAAATATACTGAGACACACCCAAATTGTCAGTAGAAAATACGCGTAAGTAATTTAAAATATCATTTTTTAAATCATTCATCATCATCCTCCTTGCGTTATCCCGGCATTTGCCACGGCTCATGGGAGCCTGGGGTCCGCTTTGACAACTAATCCCAAGATTTGGCGTAGGCACTAGTTTTACAAAAACGACTGCCATCTGACATTACAACCCTAAGGGTAACTCTAGACCTTATTGGAATTAGTCCGGTTTCCTCACGAATCTCACGATGTTTTCCTTCACCGAAAAGCGACTGGCAAATATCAAATGACATTTCGCACATAAGTTCCGAGAAACTCATTGGTGCCAGCCGGGGTTCGAACCCGCGACCTCCGGAACGAAAGTCGCGCGCACTCTAGGCTACCAGCGCTTATTTTTTAAATCATTGTTGGGCTTATTCTTGATGGCCACAGACTAGCCAAAGGCAAAGATGTGGCCTACGATGGAGTGAGCTCGCCCAAAAGATGCCTGTTCACTCTTGATTTGAAGGTTGCCGGGTTAAGGAATGGACGGGGGGGACGGAGGGGGCAAGGAATTCTACTCCTTGGCAGTGCGCATAAGAAATGAAGAAGCAAAGAAACCGGCTGGTAGAATGGGTTTTTTGGAATTGAATGATGCTGATGGTTAATAGCATACCTACCTAGAAGCTATGTATGTCTGAACGCTCACCATACGGAAAAGAAATAAGATTCATTTATAGATATATGTCAGACTGATTTATTTACTTAATAACCACAGTCAATTTTAATAAACGGATAATGAATTTTAAAGCCACCACAGTGTTTAACATAAAAAAACCGGCCAAGTGCGAGTCGGACTCGCCCACCGAGGGTTCCGTACAAACTTTCAATGGTTAAAATAATCATACTACTCATACTCATATTCATTTATTCATTCAACGCCATTTTACACGTCAAGATTTGATTTAAAAAAATAATATTCGTACAACAATAATACTTAGAGAATAAATAGACAGAAGATTGAAATTACAAAAAGTTAGGCAATATTCACATAAAAAATGCACAAAAATATTTTTCTAATTAGGTAATAAAAAAATTGTCATAAGTGTAGAACGGGTGCTCGACCAGCCAATTTTTTAAGCGATAGGTACTTAAAGTTCGACACACTAGGCGCTTCAACCACATATTGCAGCAATTTATTATAGACGGCAGGGTCCATCACATGTGTTAATTTGACCGTAAATTGGATTTCGCCAATTTACGGTCGATACGGTCGACAACTGTTTTCAGGTTTTTAGTGTTAAGTGAAACACGGTGTATATACACCATTTTTTGGACCTATTAGGGCAATATTATGGTCAGTGCAGTTCTAAACAGTCTTAAGCGCCTCTTTTTTAGTAGGAACTTAAGTCATTTTGGCAAATGATTAAAATTTTTAACAATTTCTAAACAGAAATGAATTTCTTTCTACCTGTCCATGGCGCTCACAAATTTTCAAGACATTTAGTAAGTACTTGCAGCGGCAGTGAGTGAAAATCTCAATTTGAGTTTTTTTCTCTTAAGTCCGACTTACGCTTGACTGTAGATTTCTAATAGGTTTTCCTGTAATCTACAGGTAGAGGGCTATCTCGTGTATTTTTTTGAAAATTTTACGCTAAGTAGTTTCGGAGATAAGGGGGGGGGGGGGGGGAATGGTCATTTTTTGCTTATTTTTTTAAATTACTTCTAAATTACCAAAATAAAAACTATAAAAAAAATATATTTGAGATGCTTATAAAATGCTCTTTCATTTGATATGTAGCACAATATAGTTCTAATAACTTTGATTTTTAATTTTCAATTTTACCCCCCAAAAAGTGCCCCCTATGATTAAATTTCGTTTAATTTCATTTAATTATATTACATGTCCGTCTTTTGGCCATAGGTTTACATACGTGTGCCAAATTTCAAGTAAATCGGTCTAGTAGTTTCGGAGAAATCGGCTGTGACAGAGGGACAGACAGACACGCGAGTGATCCTATAAGGGTTCCGTTTTTCCTCTTTGAGGTACGGAACCCTAAAAACAGCGTTAAAATATGCACAGTAATTTTAGAGTGAAATCTGCGGTTATTTAAAGCGATTATGGCAGTAATCCGCTATTGAACATGAAATCAGTGAAGAAGTGCTGTAAACCAAGTTCGGATATCATTAGTTCCTATAAGTAAATAAAAATTATAGGACTTCTTACACAGATTGACTGAGTCCCATGGTAAGCTCAAGAAGGCTTGTATTGTGGGTACTCAGACAACGATATATATATATTATAATATACAGATACATATGCATAGAAAACACACAAGATTTTGGAACAAACATCTGTGCTCATCACACAACTAAATACCCCTACCAGGATTCGAACCCACGACCGCCAAGGAGCAGCAGCAGGAGGAGGTTATAAAGAGACGTCGAGCTTTGTTTGGCGGTAAACTATTTTATTGATACTGTGTTTTGTTTTATTTTTCTTTAACTATTGATTTTTTTTATATTGTATTGTTTTGAATGCGTTTGTACTCTCATGCTTGTTTGTCACGAATAAATGAATTGTAACTATTGTATTGTATATTGTATTATAATTTTTTTTTCTACTCGTCGACTGTAATCTGTCAATTAGGACACCACAGACTAAACTATAAGTGCTAACTTTTCAGTGTTGGATACTCTATGGCAGTTCCGACTCAATTATAATAATCTCATTATAGTTGACTTTAGTTAACTGTAATAATTTCAAAAATAGAATTTCATACAATTTCTATACTAATTTGCGATACCTGGCAAATTTTTCTGCATCTGAAACACATTTTTTTTTATCTGTCACGTTATCGGCCAATCAGAGACGATTATTACAAACAATTGGTTGCTAGGTAATTCGATGTTGATACAACGGTGAACGACGCTATTAACATTAATTTTAACTTGCATGAATGATGATATTTCCGTCCATTGATGATGAAGATGATGACTCGTAGAAAAAGTATTGTATACAATAGTGATATATTTAAGCTTTTCACAATCGTACCGTACTATTACTCGACTGAAGAGCTTTGTATTATATCACAATTGTATAAAATACTATTTTATAACTTTGTAACATAAAAAGAGTACTCTCTAGATCACACTAAGCATACCTCAAATACATACCTACCTAAAGTTATTATTTATGGATTTCGAAATAGCGACTACCGGTAACACTTACGTTTTATATTGTCCCTGATGTTTTGGACGTGATTTTACGCTTGTCTGCCTGTTTTAAATGTTTGAGTGAAATTCGTGTTATTTCAAATCAGGTATGAAGAAGAAATTAAGAATGAAATATGTGCGAGTTCAATTTATATTTTGACTTTGACATACAATATAATTATGATATATTACGGGTCCACTTACTCTAAAGAGTAAAGAAGGAACAAATATTTTGACACATACTTTAAGTTCAAAACCAGACCAGACATTCAGGTAGGTATAATACCTCTAAACTTGGAAGGTACTTATTGTTTCAATGAACTTGGCTCATCTTTCACATTATTACGAGTGACGTAATTTGTTTTAACTGAATTCGTTTGTTTAAGTGCGCTATTGTCTATAGACTCCACACAAATATTTTAAATTAATTTATCGCCTACAATAAATTCACGGAGTGAATTGAATATATGTATTAGCAACATCAAAGAGGATCGAGCATACAATAGAGAATTAATATCAAATTAAAATTGTGTAGCCACAGTACATATTAGACTGCCATCTTTCGGCACAGGAAAACCTTCGAACGAAGTGCCTGTTAAAATCTATTCTTAAGGCTCCAGTACACAATGGCCTGTGATGGGCCACGATTTGCAATGCACAATTGTAGGCCACGATCACTTGGTGTTCACACAGTGGCGCATGTCTCATTGCTGGCTGGCAAACCACTTGCGATGGACATAGAAGTAATTACGGCTGCGGAAATTTATTTATATACTGTTTACAAGTATTACAGGCTCAGATTGATATAAATCAATAAACTTAAAAGTTTCTTCATTGCTCCACGATACTGATATTTTGAGCGATCAAAAATTCTAGTTCTAGCAACAAAAAAGTGCACTATCCCGGTCAGGCGGTCGGTGACAAACTAAACAATGGCCGATTGTGTGAACACCACAGGCCACGCTACGCCACGATTCCTTTGAAGTGTGCCCAAAAAACCGACAACTCCCCGATTGCGCACCACGATTGACAATTGTCCGCCATCATATACCATTACCCCCTGTACACAATGGCGATGGCCTGTAGTGGGCCAGCATGGGCCATTGTGTACTGGAGCCTTTACGGGTAGATTTTTGCTATAACGCCACCCTAAGGCGGTTGAGAATTGAGGGAAGGCATGGATAAATTCGCACACATCCAGCAGGTCTGCATGGCGCAGTTGGAAGCACAATGGCCCCGGCAAGGCCAAAGGTCGCAGGTATACGAGTCCTGCCGGAGGTGTGAATTTTTCCATTTTTCCTTTAATTAAAAAAAATGTAATATCGCTCGCAGATGTTTCTGCATGATAAAAAACGAACTATAAAGCGTATTTAATAGTTATTTGTTATACAAGGGGGCAAAGTTGTATTTTAACGCCGAGTGTGGAATTGAAAAACGAGCAAGTGAAAGGATTCTATAGTTGAACCACGAGCGAAGCGAGTGGTTCGAGAATAGAATCCTGAACTTGCGAGTTTTTTAACACACGAGAAGTAAAATACATTTGAACCCGAGTATAACACAAAACTTTTCCCCTCACTATAGCGAGGAAATTACAACGCAAAAAATGCGTTTATCACTGCTTCCAGTATTTCCACAGGTGGTAAATCATCTTTATTACTAGTGTAAGGTGAGGGTTCGGAGTAGAGTGGAAACGACTGTTTAGATTAAATGATGATTTAATACTACTCTCATACATGAGTAATTGGTCCTTATATATAACTTATCAGCTACGTACATAACTATACATAGTATACACTACACCATCCATCGCATGTTAAAAAATAAAAATAATAAACATTTTATTTTTATTTTTGTTTAATATTACCTTCTTAGAATAATATTATATTCTCCAATTATATTTAAAGTTTATAGTAAAATGAAGCTAAGACATAAAAAAAAACTTATAAAATACAAGGTTTGGTGCGATTTTTATGCACGACATCTTCTTTTCCATTTTTAAGTATTTTCACATTACATCCTAAATCCTCTAAAACTAAATAAGGTCCTACATAAATGCTTTGCATTTTATTATCTGATACATTTCTTAACCATAAGTAACTACTTTTGCTATAGCTAACAGGCTTTGAATGGGAATCATATTTCTCCTTCCTTTTAAGTTTGCTGTTTATTAAATGAGTACGCGCATCTGCCTGTGCCAGCTCTAATCTATACTTTAATTCTAAAGGATAACTGCCATGATTATATAAGGGATTAACGTTACTGTTTCTTAAGTTGCTAGGAAGCATGCATAACTTACCGAAAACTAATTCATGGGGTGTGTACTTCGTCTCCGTGTGCACGGTGTTGTTATACGTGAAGCACCAGTAAGGCAACCAGTCACTCCAAGAATTCGGTTTATTTTCGCATTGTATTCTTAAATAAGCTCCCATGGTTTTATGCGAATTCTCTAGAGCACCGATTGACTCATGGTGATACGCTGTGGAGGGTAAATGAGTAATTTTTAATAAATCACATACCTCTTTCATCGTGTTACTGATGAACTCGGTTCCTCGATCAGTGGCTATTTCCAATGGAATTCCATACCGCAGTACAAAGTTCTCAACAAATGATCGAGCTACAGTAACTGTATCTTTGGAACGTAATGGATATGCTTCCACAAACTTTGACAGTTCACACTGTAGAGTTAGCACGTAACAATAACCATGTTCATCTTTTGGCAAGGGTCCTACTGTGTCTAAATAAATCTTTTCTAACGCGCTATTGGCTGTAGTTGTTATTTCCATCGGCTGTTTAGTTGGTGCGCAATATTTTTGTTTTTGACATTGGGTGCATTTTGATACAAAATCTCGTATGTCTTTTTCCATACTAGGCCAATAATAGTGCTTTTTTATGTTATTAGACATCCTCCTAATCCCCGCGTGGCCACTTGTGGGGAGTAGGTGAAAGTCATTAATTATTACGCGTCTATCATGTAAATCATTTATTCTTTGTACATTACTTAACACACATATTCGTGGTCCGGACCAAACGTCATAGCTATTTATTTCTTGTATTAAGCCCGCAATAAAATCTTTATTGAATTCATTTCTTATGACGCATAATTCTTTTATATTTATTTTCTTGCAAATTGCATCCAAATCTCTCGCTAATTCGGCTCGCGATAGTAGCGATTGAGATGTTGGATTAAAATAAATACACGATTTGCTGGGCACGTAATTAAAATATTTAGACGTCTCTTTTACGAAATTCTCTCTCATATTTTTTTTATAATCTCTACATGACGTAATACACAACTCAGTAAAATTTTCCGGTTTTTTAATGATATCCACAATTCTTGGGTGATCAAGCCTCGAATTAGTAGGTATATTAAGAACCGAAGAACTTGTACTGTCTGTACCTTGCATACTCTCGATCTTTCGTCTTTGCGCTCGTGTCATCACATTTATAACTTGCTCATTCATTTGTTTCAAATCCTCTGACGTAATATTTATGCGAGACAGAGCGTCTGCCACGGAATTCTGAGAACCTTTTAAGTATTCAACTGTAAAGTTATACTCCTCCAGTTGTAAACGGAACTTTAATAACCTACTGGTAGGGTCTCTCATAGTAAACAAATACACTAGTGGTCGGTGGTCCGTTTGTACTTTAAACTTTCTACCATATAAATAGGGTCTAAAGTAGCGAATGCTCCATACTAACGCTAATAACTCTTTTTCAACTGTAGGGTAATTTAATTCTGCCTTGTTAAGAGTTCGACTAGCGTAAGCGACTGGTCGACCATCACCGTTACACAAAACTGAACCTAAAGCTTTTCCTGACGCATCACATTGTAAAAGAAATTGGTTTTCCGCCGAAAAATTTGGATATTGCAGTACCGGTGGTTTAACTAGTGCAGATTTTAATGTTTGAAATGACTGTTCACACTCTTGGGTCCATATAAATGGTACATCTTTACAACACAATTTATTGAGTGGATAAGCTTTATCTGCGAAATTGACAATAAATTTACGATAGTAACTTGCAAATGCCACGAAACGTTTAACTTCGTCAGCTGTCTGAGGAGTCGGATAATTATTTAGAACTTTGGTTTTTTCGGGATCTGGCAAAATGCCCTTTTCTGAAACAACATGACCCAAATATAATATTTCTTTTCGTAAAAATTGGCACTTGGCAGGGTTAAGCTTTAAATTTACTTTCCTCAATCTACTGAAAACGTCTAATAAATTTTGATTGTGTATGGCTAAACTTCTTCCGAAAACAACTAAATCATCCTGATATACCAAACACTGCTCATAATTGAGGCCTGACATGGCCACAGTCATCATGCGTGAAAAAGCGTTAGGTGAAGTTTTACAGCCTTGGGGAAGTCTGGTCATTTGATATTGATTTTTACTTGTTTGAAATGCTGTGAGTGGTCGGCTTGATTTATCTAAATTTATTTGATAAAATCCTTGATATAAGTCTAGATGCGAAAAATATATAGAACCTGATAAGGAGTCTAAAACCTCAGTTATATTTGGAAGTGGGAATTTATCATCTTTAATTTGATTATTTAACTTTCTATAGTCGATGACCACGCGCCATTTCTTTTGTTTTGAAGCATCTAACTTTTTAGGAACCAATAATAACGGACTCGACCACGCACTTCTTGCCTCTTCAATTATTCCATCATCTAGCATTCCTTTAATTTGCCTATCAATTTCAGCCTTTTGCGAGTGTGGCAATCTGTAAGGTTTGACATAAACTGGCGAACTACCCGGTTTTAATTCTATCGTCTGGTTGTAAAGCATTGTAGTGGTCAATTTATCACCCGGTAGGAAAAAGACATCCGGATATTTTGCGCATATATTCTCAATTGATTTCTGTTCCTCTTCGTTTAATTTACTCAAATCTAATGCAGAAAACAACGATTTTACCCTTTCGGCGTTCATAGTTGGCTTGCTAAATTCACAAATAAAGAAATCACTCAATCTACTCTTATTAATTGTGAAACGGCTTAAATTTACGTCACTATCCCTTGTGTTTAATATTTTAATGGGTATTTTACCTTGAATCGGTTTGACTATAGCACTCGCAACGTATATTCCGTCGCATAATTCCTGACTATTTACTACAAAATCCTCCGTAATACTAGTATCCATGTAATGTATGATTTCACTACGCGCGGGTATAGTAAGGTAACTATTTACCATTTCTGATGAGCTTCTAAAATTTATGTTAACTACTTGTCCGTGTCGTGATAATAGTCGTAACGTGTTTGTTTCAAAATTAATGTTTGCTTTATGCTTTCCAAAGAAATCCTGCCCTAAAATACCATCCGCGTTACATGATAAATTTTTAAAAACAAAAAATGAATGTTCGAATTCGCAACCGTTGTAATTTAATTTTAATATAACATATCCGTTAGATGTGACTTGTCCGCCTATGCCTGTGACATATATTTTCTTATCATGGAACGGAATGTCCCAATTTTGTATAATTTCATACTTTATTGCGCACAAAGATGCTCCCGTATCCAATAACCAGTTATAAGCGGTTTTTCCTATATTTAAGGTTGCTCTATTTAAATCATTGCACGTGTAAATGACATCAGTCTCGAAAAAAATGATTCAGCGATTCCGTATTTGGTGCACTCGGGTGTTGACCGGTCGAGCCATTCTCGCTGTGCGATATCACGTGCAGGCTGCCACGAGCGTTGACCCCTCGGGCACGGGACCCGAAATACGAACCCCCTCGTGCCGGCCTGCCTCGTGATTTGTTTCCACGGCCACCTCCTCGCGAGTTTCCTTGCGCGGTTTGGGATTGAGCATATCGACCATAAGAAAACTGTCGCGGACCCCTTTGATTACGATAACGATGACCTCTGTGCGAGTTGTGAGCGAATCCTCTGTGGTACCTGTTAAAAGAGTTATGTGAGCGGTACATACCCATGATCTCCGGGTGGCTGGACGTTGTCGGTCTCGATACTTCTTCGTCCTGCGCTGCCTGTATCGCGTCCTTCAGGCTGCTGAAGTTACGCGCTGCAATGATAGTGCTGAGCCTTGGGTCCTTCAAACCATCTGTGAACTTTTTAATACACATTTTTTCGTTCAACGGCTTTAGCACATCATAACTCGCCGAGTTACCTTCTGCCTGAGTTATAGTTAACTCGGAAAAAGTTTTTCTATCTCGGATCCATACTGATCTATACTACGCCAACCCTGACTTATATTCTGAAGCCGGGAATGGATTGCTGTAAAAGACTTTTTAGGTAAAAGTGAGTTACGTAAATCACTTATAAGTTGCTCTACGGTCAAATAACTAGCTGACACACGCAGTTTCGCACTTTCAGATAACCTTCCTTTTAACACAAATGTAATAAGCGACTTTTTGCCTATCTCGTTCAACATACCCGAATACATATCAACAGCATCGATCAATCTCTTTGTTGTTTCCTCAGTACCATCCATGAGAGGTATAAGACTACAAGCTGACTTTAAATCGAACTCCATGGTGTCACATTCACTATATTCGCTATCGCTACTTGTACTCGTATTTTCCTCTACCTCAGGCTTTGAACATAATTCTAAAATTTCTTTATGCAGAATAGTAATTTTAATGTACAATTTATTGGTCTCCTCGATAACTCCTGAGTTTACGTCCTTTAACAGGGAAAATTGGGAGATAATATTGTTACACCTATTTATAATATCATTCACTTTTGACAGTTGATTTTTTGTTATGTTACCCTCAAACCTTGATTTCCCTTTTTTAACTAAATATTTTTTTATGACAATTAACTCGTTGTAACATTTCAATAATTCATCTGCCATCACAAAATTATATCTAAGTACCTAATTTAATACATACCTATTTTAACTTACATTGACGTCACATTATTGTCCTTAACTTACTTCACGCGAAATGATTGTTCACTGTATCAATTACTCGTAGTAATAGTTCATTTACTGTCCGTTGAAACACTGACACCAAAAAAAAACGAAACGCACATTACACAATTTCCGTTAACACTTCAATCAAACACTTATCGGAATCGTACGAGCAGCACGCTGCAGCTCAGCTAGAGCGACCTCCTGGCGCATCCATTTTTTGTAGGTTTTCTTACACCTTCTGTACAGGGCGTAGCCTCCTCCGATGACGATTATGACGAGCAATATACCCGAGATAATATTAGTGACACTTGCGTGGAATCGAAGTTCGTCGGTGCTCGCAGAAGCCTTATTGTCACCTCCGGCCGCAGTTTGTGCAATAATTACCTCTTCTTTTGATTTTGTAGCCCCCATAGTGAACCTTTTTAAATCAGAAAACCTTAACCGCGAGAAAAAACATCACGTTATTTACTTTTGTTCTAATTGTCCACTTGAGCTATGTTAACATGGTAATGAACTGCGCTCTCAATACCGATCGGTGACTGACCGCACGCGCGACACCGTATATGGCAGGGTCGCCATGTAAGGTGAGGGTTCGGAGTAGAGTGGAAACGACTGTTTAGATTAAATGATGATTTAATACTACTCTCATACATGAGTAATTGGTCCTTATATATAACTTATCAGCTACGTACATAACTATACATAGTATACACTACACTAGATTCACCTACTTTTATCAATTTTAAAGCAGTTAATTTGACTTTATTCAAGGTCAAATTACTTTACCCACTAGTGGATAAAATGCGTTTTTACCCGCCGGTATTAAAGGACAAAACACGTGTTTCCGAGCTAGTGAGGGGAAAAATACTTTAAGTGGGTTACCTTCACGTATTAAGTCGATATAGTCAGTCCGTTGACAGGTTGTTGAGAGTGAGCCTTCTGTACTTGTACTTTTATATATTCTGTGATTTTATTTAATATGACTAGTTTTTTAAAGGTGCGCGGGGCCCGAGGGCCCCGCGGTGTTCTTTTTTTGTTTTGCTTTTGTGCTTTGCTTATGCTTTTGCTTTTTGTTTTTGAGCTATGCTTTTTTGTTTTTGTGCTTTGCTTATGCTTTTTGTTTTTGAGCTATGCTTTTTTGTTTTTTTGCTTTGCTTGTTTGATTAATTGCTTGGGAGCACTCTCTGCCCGCAGCTCGGCCTGCGGCCTCGCGTGCTTGGGAGCCTGTCAGACACGCTCCGGGCCTTCGGCCCTCCGCGTAGTTACTGTGGGGGTTGTAGGGAAGTTGGAGCTTAAACACGACCCAATAGTAAAAGTGTCTTGAGAAGCTCACGACGGGCCTGCGGCCTGCGGCCTCCGGCCCGTCGTTTCGCTTCTCTAAGACACTTTTACTATTGGGTCGTGTTTAAGCTCCAACTTCCCGGTCCGCCGGCGAGCCGATCAGGGACGCTCCGGGCCTTCGGCCCTACGCGGAGCTCGGCCTTCGGCCTTCGCTCGGTTTCGAAGCTCCGCGTCGGGCCTTCGGCCCGCCGCTACGCTTATTGTGACACTTTCAATTATTTTTCTGCTTAGGAGCACAGTCTGTACGCAGCTCGGCCTGCGGCCTTCGCGTGCTTGGGAGCACTCTGCTCGCAGCTCGGCCTGCGGCCTTCGCGTGCTTGGGAGCCTCTCAGACACGCTCCGGGCCTTCGGCCCTCCGCGTAGTTACTGTGGGGGTTGTAAGGAAGTTGGAGCTTAAACACGACCCAATAGTAAAAGTGTCTTGAGAAGCTCACGACGGGCCTGCGGCCTGCGGCCTCCGGCCCGTCGTTTCGTTTCTCTAAGACACTTTTACTATTGGGTCGTGTTTAAGCTCCAACTTCCCGGTCCGCCGGCGAGCCGATCACGGACGCTCCGGGCCTTCGGCCCTACGCGGAGCTCGGCCTTCGGCCTTCGCTGGGTTTCGAAGCTCCGCGTCGGGCCTTCGGCCCGCCGCTTCGCTTGTTAACACTTTCGCTACCAAGAACCCGACTGTCGGGCACACCGCTCGTAGAAGCGTAGCCGATTACATGAGTTTCCCCGTATGTAGCGAAAATGTCGTAGCGCCGCGTAGAGCCCGGTTTCGAAAGTGTTAAGATACTTTTTGTTATTGTTTTGCTTGGGTGCACAGTCTGTACGCAGCTCGGCCTGCGGCCTTCGCGTGCTTGGGAGCACTCTGCCCGCAGCTCGGCCTGCGGCCTTTGCGTGCTTGGGAGCCTCTCAGACACGCTCCGGGCCTTCGGCCCTCCGCGTAGTTACTGTGGGGGTTTTAGGGAAGTTGGAGTTTAAACACGACCCAATAGTAAAAGTGTCTTGAGAAGCTCACGACGGGCCTGCGGCCTGCGGCCTCCGGCCCGTCGTTTCGCTTCTCTAAGACACTTTTACTATTGGGTCGTGTTTAAACTCCAACTTCCCGATCCGCCGGCAAGCCGATCAGGGACGCTCCGGGCCTTCGGCCCTACGCGGAGCTCGGCCTTCGGCCTTCGCTGGGTTTCGAAGCTCCGCGTCGGGCCTTTGGCCCGCCGCTTCGCTTATTTAGATACTTTTTGTTATTGTTTTCTTGGGAGCACAGTCTTCGCGTGCTTGGGAGCACTCTGCCCGCAGCTCGGCCTGCGGCCTTCGCGTACTTGGGAGCCTGTCAGACACGCTCCGGGCCTTCGGCCCTCCGCGTAGTTACTGTGGGGATTGTAAGATTTGTAGGGAAGTTGGACCTCCGGCCTGCGGCCTCCGGCCCGCCGCGTCGCTTTTTAGACACTTTTACTTATATTTTTTTGCTTGAGAGCACTGTCTGTAGGCAGCTCGGACCTCGGACCGGAGCAATGACCGTTGGGCTGTGGAAAGCTCCCTCAGGCTGGTAGGGAAATTTGACTTTGTCCCCTCTCGCCGCCGTTTTTGACTTTTCCAAAAAAATTTTTTTCTCATTTCTATTTTTGGCCCCCGTTCTTACCACGTGCCAAATTTGAACGCGCTCGGACCGAAAAAAAAAAAAAAAAAAACAAAAACGGCCATTTTGAAATTTTGTAAATGCCATTCGATGGACCTCAGATAACTGTACAACATTAGTTCAAGCACTTTTAACCTTTTTCCTACCGTTACGGAGCTATGGGGATTAAAAAAAAATTATTATATAACAATTCCACATATCCAAATTATTAACTAACTACGTGGCCTGAAACTTAGTATTAAGCTAGATATAAGTAATTTGTGTGCCCTGACAGGGTGTCATGGAAGCTATTTGTAAAATTTTAAGATCCTATGTACATGACTTATACAAATAAACATCTTAAAAAAAAAAAAAAAATCTTAAAAAATCTTACCTCCATACAAACTGGTAGGGAAATTTGACTTTGTCCCCTCTCGCCACCGTTTTTGACTTTTCCAAATTTTTTTTTTCTCATTTCTATTTTTGGCCCCCGTTCTTAACCCGTGCCAAATTTGAACGCGCTCGGACCAAAAATAAAAAAAAAAATTTCAAAGTCGGCCATTTTGAAATTTTGTAAATGCCATTCGATGGACCTCAGATAACTGTACAACATTAGTTCAAGCACTATTAACCTTTTCCCTACCGTTACGGAGCTATGGGGATTTAAAAAAAGACCTCCATACAAATTTCAATTGGCCTTCAAAGGGCGCCATTTTGAATTTTTCAAAATTTTCTTTTTGTATACTAATCTTGGGGTGGCTGTCTACCCGTGTGCAAAATTTCAGCGCGCTCGGACCATTTTGAAATTTTTCAAAAAAAAAAGTCGGCCATTTTGATTTTTTTTAATGCCATTCGATGGACCTTGGGTGACTGTATAACATTTGTTTGAGCACTTTTCACTTCTTTGTACCGTTACGGAGCTATGGTAATTAAAAGAAAAACCTCCATTCAAATTTCAATTGGCCCTCAAAGGCCGCCATTTTGAATTTTTCAAAATTTTCTTTTTGAATACTAATCTTAGTGCGACCGTCCACCCGTGTGCCAAATCTCAGCGCGCTAGGACCATTTTGAAAATTTTCAAAAAAAAAAGTCGGCCATTTTGATTTTTTTTTAATGCAACTTTTTCTACTCGGATACCTGTATGACATTTGGTCGAGCACCCCCCGGCTATCTCTTACGGTTTAAAAGTTGCCATACAAAATAAAAGTGGCCAGTTTTCCCACATTTGTAGCATTTTTCAATTTTTTTCTATTTCATTCGAATCAAGGCCACTTGGAGATTCTATGACCAAAATTTGAGATCTCTACGACAAACTTGAAAAATCGTCAAAAAAAAAAGTCGGCCATTTTGAAAAAAAAATGGCGGCGTCAAAAACTGACCAGGGTCCTCTATGACATTTGGTCGAACACTCCCCGGCTAACTCCAGCCGTTTGGCCAGGCCGTCCGACATTTTTTTACCCGGAACCGGTAGACCGACGGTCTGATCTATCCGGGGTCGCAGGACCAAACTCTATACGACCACACCAAACACTGCCACCTGCAAAAACTCCTTCTGCCCATTTTTTGAAAAATGTCAGTCGGGTTGTAGCTTTATATTATATAGACTAGTTTTTTAAAGGTGCGCGGGGCCCGAGGGCCCCGCGGTGTTCTTTTTTGTTTTTTGTTTTTGCTTTTTGTTTTTGAGCTATGCTTATGCTTTTTGTTTTTGTGTTTTGCTTTTGCTTTTTGTTTTTGAGCTATGCTTTTTTGATTTATTGCTTTGCTTGTTTGCTTTTTTGCTTTAGCCATTGCGTGCTTGGGAGCACTCTCTGCCCGCAGCTCGGCCTGCGGCCTCGCGTGCTTGGGAGCCTGTCAGACACGCTCCGGGCCTTCGGCCCTCCGCGTAGTTACTGTGGGGGTTGTAGGGAAGTTGGAGCTTAAACACGACCCAATAGTAAAAGTGTCTTGAGAAGCTCACGACGGGCCTGCGGCCTGCGGCCTCCGGCCCGTCGTTTCGCTTCTCTAAGACACTTTTACTATTGGGTCGTGTTTAAGCTCCAACTTCCCGGTCCGCCGGCGAGCCGATCAGGGACGCTCCGGGCCTTCGGCCCTACGCGGAGCTCGGCCTTCAGCCTTCGCTGGGTTTCGAAGCTCCGCGTCGGGCCTTCGGCCCGCCGCTACGCTTATTATGACACTTTGATTATCGTTCTGCTTGGGAGCACAGTCTGTACGCAGCTCGGCCTGCGGCCTTCGCGTGCTTGGGAGCACTCTGCCCGCAGCTCGGCCTGCGGCCTTCGCGTGCTTGGAAGCCTCTCAGGCACGCTCCGGGCCTTCGGCCCTCCGCGTAGTTACTGTGAGAGTTGTATGTAAGTTGGAGCTTAAACACGACCCAATATTAAAAGTGTCTTGAGAAGCTCACGACGGGCCTACGGCCTGCAGCCTCCGGCCCGTCGTTTCGCTTCTCTAAGACACTTTTACTATTGGGTCGTGTTTAAGCTCCAACTTCCCGGTCCGCCGGCGAGCCGATCAGGGACGCTCCGGGCCTTCGGCCCTACGCGGAGCTCGGCCTTCGGCCTTCGCTGGGTTTCGAAGCTCCGCGTCGGGCCTTTGGCCCGCCGCTTCGCTTATTTAGATACTTTTTGTTATTGTTTTCTTGGGAGCACAGTCTGCACGCAGCTCGGCCTGCGGCCTTCGCGTGCTTGGGAGCACTCTGCCCGCAGCTCGGCCTGCGGCCTTCGCGTACTTGGGAGCCTGTCAGACACGCTCCGGGCCTTCGGCCCTCCGCGTAGTTACTGTGGGGATTGTAGGATGTCCGGCCTGCGGCCTCCGGCCCGCCGCGTCGCTTTTTAGATACTTTTACTTATATTTTCTTGCTTGGGAGCACTGTCTGTACGCAGCTCGGAACTTGGACCGGAGCAATGACCGTTGGGCTGTGGAACGCTCCCTCAGTCTGGTAGGGAAATTTGACTTTGTCCCCTCTCGCCGCCGTTTTTGACTTTTCCAAAATTTTTTTTCTCATTTCTATTTTTGGCCCCCGTTCTTTCCACGTGCCAAATTTGAACGCGCTCGGACCGAAAATAAAAAAAAAAAAATTTCAAAGTCCGCCATTTTGAAATTTTGTAAATGCCATTAGATGGACCTCAGATAACTGTACAACATTAGTTCAAGCACATTTAACCTTTATCCTACCGTTACGGAGCTATGGGGATTAAAAAAAAGGACCTCCATACAAACTGGTAGGGAAATTTGACTTTGTCCCCTCTCGCCACCGTTTTAGACTTTTCCAAATTTTTTTTTTCTTATTTCTATTTTTGGCCCCCGTTCTTACCACGTGCCAAATTTGAACGCGCTCGGACCGAAAATAAAAAAAAAAAATTTCAAAGTCGGCCATTTTGAAATTTTGTAAATGCCATTCGATGGACCTCAGATAACTGTACAACATTAGTTCAAGCACTATTAACCTTTTCCCTACCGTTACGGAGCTATGGGGATTTAAAAAAAGGACCTCCATACAAATTTCAATTGGCCTTCAAAGGGCGCCATTTTGAATTTTTCAAAATTTTCTTTTTGTATACTAATCTTGGGGTGGCTGTCTACCCGTGTGCAAAATTTCAGCGCGCTCGGACCATTTTGAAATTTAAAAAAAAAAAGTCGGCCATTTTGATTTTTTTTTAATGCAATTCGATGGACCTCGGGTGACTGTATAACATTTGTTTGAGCACTTTTCACTTCTTCGTACCGTTACGGAGCTATGGTAATTAAAAGAAAAACCTCCACTCAAATTTCAATTAGCCCTCAAAGGCCGCCATTTTGAATTTTTCAAAATTTTCTTTTTGAATATAAATCTTGGGGCCACCTTCCACCCGTGTGCCAAATCTCAGCGCGCTAGGACCATTTTGAAAATTTAAAAAAAAAAAAGTCGGCCATTTTGATTTTTTTTTAATGCAACTTTTTTCTACTCGGATACCTGTATGACATTTGGTCGAGCACCCCCCGGCTATCTCTTACGGTTTAAAAGTTGCCATACAAAATAAAAGTGGCCAGTTTTCCCACATTTGTAGCACTTTTCAATTTTTTTTTATTTCATTCGAATCAAGGCCACTTGGAGATTCTATGACCAAAATTTGAGCTCTCCACGACAAACTTGAAAAATCGCCAAAAAAAAAGTCGGCCATTTTGAAAAAAAAATGGCGGCGTCAAAAACTGCCCAGGGTCCTCTATGACATTTGGTCGAACACTCCCCGGCTAACTCCAGCCGTTTGGCCAGGCCGTCCAACATTTTTTTACCCGGAACAGGTAGACCGACGGTCTGATCTATCCGGGGTCGCAGGACCAAACTCTATACGACCACACCAAACACTGCCACCTTCAAATCCCCCTTCTGCCTATTTTTTGAAAAATGTCAGTCGGGTTGTA
The DNA here is from genome assembly GCF_023078275.1 of Leguminivora glycinivorella. Classification (NCBI taxonomy): domain Eukaryota; kingdom Metazoa; phylum Arthropoda; class Insecta; order Lepidoptera; family Tortricidae; genus Leguminivora; species Leguminivora glycinivorella. Next base: position 16,002,615 of record NC_062986.1, on the reverse strand, counting down.
GCTTTATATTATATAGACTAGTTTTTTAAAGGTGCGCGGGGCCCGAGGGCCCCGCGGTGTTCTTTTGTGCTTTGCTTTTGCTTTTTGTTTTTTCCTTTTGCTTTTGCTTTTTGTTTTTGAGTTATGCTTATGCTTTTTGTTTTTGAGCTATGCTTGTTTGCTTTTTTGCTTTAGCCTTTGCGTGCTTGGGAGCACTCTCTGCCCGCAGCTCGGCCTGCGGCCTCGCGTGCTTGGGAGCCTGTCAGACACGCTCCGGGCCTTCGGCCCTCCGCGTAGTTACTGTGGGCGTTGTAGGGAAGTTGGAGCTTAAACACGACCCAATAGTAAAAGTGTCTTGAGAAGCTCACGACGGGCCTGCGGCCTGCGGCCTCCGGCCCGTCGTTTCGCTTCTCTAAGACACTTTTACTATTGGGTCGTGTTTAAGCTCCAACTTCCCGGTCCGCCGGCGAGCCGATCAGGGACGCTCCGGGCCTTCGGCCCTACGCGGAGCTCGGCCTTCGGCCTTCGCTGGGTTTCGAAGCTCCGCGTCGGGCCTTCGGCCCGCCGCTTCGCTTATGAAGATACTTTTTGTTATTGTTTTGCTTGGGAGCACAGTCTGTACGCAGCCCGGCCTGCGGCCTTCGCGTGCTTGGGAGCACTCTGCCCGCAGCTCGGCCTGCGGCCTTCGCGTGCTTGGGAGCCTCTCAGACACGCTCCGGGCCTTCGGCCCTCCGCGTAGTTTCTGTGGGGGTTGTAGGGAAGTTGGAGCTTAAACACGACCCAATAGTAAAAGTGTCTTGAGAAGCTCACGACGGGCCTACGGCCTGCGGCCTCCGGCCCGTCGTTTCGCTTCTCTAAGACACTTTTACTATTGGGTCGTGTTTAAGCTCCAACTTCCCGGTCCGCCGGCGAGCCGATCGGGGACGCTCCGGGCCTTCGGCCCTACGCGGAGCTCGGCCTTCGGCCTTCGCTGGATTTCGAAGCTCCGCGTCGGGCCTTCGGCCCGCCGCTTCGCTTGTTAAGATACTTTTTGTTATTGTTTTGCTTGGGAGCACAGTCTGTACGCAGCTCGGCCTGCGGCCTTCGCGTGCTTGGGAGCACTCGGCCCGCAGCTCGGCCTGCGGCCTTCGCGTGCTTGGGAGCCTCTCAGACACGCTCCGGGCCTTCGGCCCTCCGCGTAGTTACTGTGGGGGTTGTAGGGAAGTTGGAGCTTAAACACGACCCAATAGTAAAAGTGTCTTGAGAAGCTCACGACGGGCCTGCGGCCTGCGGCCTCCGGCCCGTCGTTTCGCTTCTCTAAGACACTTTTACTATTGGGTCGTGTTTAAGCTCCAACTTCCCGGTCCGCCGGCGAGCCGATCAGGGACGCTCCGGGCCTTCGGCCCTACGCGGAGCTCGGCCTTCGGCCTTCGCTGGGTTTCGAAGCTCCGCGTCGGGCCTTCGGCCCGCCGCTACACTTATTATGACACTTGGGGTGAGCAGTTTGACCGCGTGGGTTCGCCCCGCGGGCCTTGCGGCCCGCCGGGCTCACGTGCCGGCCCCTCTCAGGGACGCTCCGAGCCTTCGGCCCTACGCGGAGCTCGGCCTTCGGCCTTCGCTGGGTTTCGAAGCTCCGCGTCGGGCCTTCGGCCCGCCGCTTCGCTTATTTAGATACTTTTTGTTATTGTTTTGCTTGGAAGCACAGTCTGTACGCAGCTCGGCCTGCGGCCTTCGCGTGCTTGGGAGCCTCTCGTACACGCTCCGGGCCTTCGGCCCTCCGCGTAGTTACTGTGGCGGTTGTAGGGAAGTTGGAGCTTAAACACGACCCAATAGTAAAAGTGTCTTGAGAAGCTCACGACGGGCCTACGGCCTCCGGCCTCCGGCCCGTCGTTTCGCTTCTCTAAGACACTTTTACTATTGGGTCGTGTTTAAGCTCCAACTTCCCGGTCCGCCGGCGAGCCGATCAGGGACGCTCCGGGCCTTCGGCCCTACGCGGAGCTCGGCCTTCGGCCTTCGCTCGGTTTCGAAGCTCCGCGTCGGGCCTTCGGCCCGCCGCTTCGCTTATTTAGATACTTTTTGTTATTGTTTTGTTTGGGAGCACAGTCTATACGCAGCTCGGCCTGCGGCCTTCGCGTGCTTGGGAGCACTCTGCCCGCAGCTCGGCCTGCGGCCTTCGCGTGCTTGGGAGCCTCTCAGACACGCTCCGGGCCTTCGGCCCTCCGCGTAGTTACTGTGGGGGTTGTAGGGAAGTTGGAGCTTAAACACGACCCAATAGTAAAAGTGTCTTGAGAAGCTCACGACGGGCCTACGGCCTGCGGCCTCCGGCCCGTCGTTTCGCTTCTCTAAGACACTTTTACTATTGGGTCGTGTTTAAGCTCCAACTTCCCGGTCCGCCGGCGAGCCGATCAGGGACGCTCCGGGCCTTCGGCCCTACGCGGAGCTCGGCCTTCGGCCTTCGCTCGGTTTCGAAGCTCCGCGTCGGGCCTTCGGCCCGCCGCTACGCTTATTAAGACACTTGGGGTGAGCAGTTTGACCGCGTGGGTTCGCCCCGCGGGCCTTGCGGCCCGCCGGGCTCACGTGCCGGCCCCTCTCAGGGACGCTCCGGGCCTTCGGCCCTACGCGGAGCTCGGCCTTCGGCCTTCGCTGGGTTTCGAAGCTCCGCGTCGGGCCTTCGGCCCGCCGCTTCGCTTATTTAGATACTTTTTGTTTTTGTTTTGCTTGGGAGCACTCTCTACCCGCAGCTCGGCCTGCGGCCTTCGCGTGCTTGGGAGCCTCTCCGTCACGCTCCGGGCCTTCGGCCCTCCGCGTAGTTACTGTGGGGGTTGTAGGGAAGTTGGAGGTTACACACGACCCAATAGTAAAAGTGTCTTGAGAAGCTCACGACGGGCCTGCGGCCTGCGGCCTCCGGCCTGCGGCCTCCGGCCCGTCGTTTCGCTTCTCTAAGACACTTTTACTATTGGGTCGTGTGTAACCTCCAACTTCCCGGACCGCCGGCGAGCCGATCAGGGACGCTCCGGGCCTTCGGCCCTACGCGGAGCTCGGCCTTCGGCCTTCGCTCGGCTCCGAAGCTCCGCCGTCGGGCCTTCGGCCCGCCGGCTACGCTTGTTTAGACACTTTTGTAAGGAAATTGTATGGGAGCACTTTCTGCCCGCGGCGAGGCCTTCGGCCTCGCCTGAAATTACTTGGATTTGGCCCGGGTGGGAGCCTAAAGTCGAGCTCCGGGCCTGCGGCCCTCCGCGGGGTCGGCCTTCGGCCTCCCACCCTGAAGCTCGCCCTTCGGGCTCGCGAAATTACTTGAAAAATTGATTTTGCCATAACGGCGGCCATCTTGGATTTTCGAAAAAATTTTTTTGACATTTCTAATCTGGGGGCCCATACCTCTCGGCATGCCAAATTTGAGCGCGCTCGGACCAACTTGGAAAAAAAAAAAAAAAAAAGTCGGCCATTTTGAATTTTTTTTGATGCAACTTTTTTCTACTCGGGCTCCTGTATGACATTTGGTCGAGCACCCCCCGGCTATCTCTTACGGTTTAGGAGTTGCCATACAAAAAAAAAGTGGCCAAATTTTTCGCATTTGTAGCATTTTTCAAAAAAAAATTTTATTTTTGAAATCAGGGCCCCCCAGAGATTCCTTGACCAAAATTTCAAATCTCTAGGATGAATTTGAAATTTGGTCAAAAAAAAAAGTCAGCCATTTTGAAAAAAAAATGGTGGCCTCCAAAACTGCCCAGGGTCCTCTATGACATTTGGTCGAGCACCCCCCCACTATCTCCCCCCGTTTAGCCGGGCCGTCCAACATTTTTTGACCCAAGAGTCGGAGACCAGATCCCATATTTTTCCCATACGTCTCCCGACTCCCTCTATACAAAGACACTTCGACCGTGAAAATCGGTTTAGCCGTTCTCGAGATATAGGGAGAGGTTAGAAATCAGTGGTTTTGCAGCTATATATAATATTAACTAGTTTTTTAAAGGTGCGCGGGGCCCGAGGGCCCCGCGGTGTTCTTTTTTTGTTTTGCTTTATTGTTTTTTTGCTTTTGCTTTTGCTTTTGCTTTTTGTTTTTGAGCTATGCTTATGCTTTTTGTTTTAGAGCTATGCTTATGCTTTTTGTTTTAGAGCTATGCTTTTTTTTTTTTTGCTTTGCTTGTTTGATTAATTGCTTGGGAGCACTCTCTGCCCGCAGCTCGGCCTGCGGCCTCGCGTGCTTGGGAGCCTGTCAGACACGCTCCGGGCCTTCGGCCCTCCGCGTAGTTTCTGTGGGGGTTGTAGGGAAGTTGGAGCTTAAACACGACCCAATAGTAAAAGTGTCTTGAGAAGCTCACGACGGGCCTGCGGCCTGCGGCCTCCGGCCCGTCGTTTCGCTTCTCTAAGACACTTTTACTATTGGGTCGTGTTTAAGCTCCAACTTCCCGGACCGCCGGCGAGCCGATCAGGGACGCTCCGGGCCTTCGGCCCTACGCGGAGCTCGGCCTTCGGCCTTCGCTCGGTTTCGAAGCTCCGCGTCGGGCCTTCGGCCCGCCGCTTCGCTTATTTAGATACTTTTTGTTATTGTTTTGCTTGGGAGCACAGTCTGTACGCAGCTCGGCCTGCGGCCTTCGCGTGCTTGGGAGCACTCTGCCCGCAGCTCGGCCTGCGGCCTTCGCGTGCTTGGGAGCCTGTCAGACACGCTCCGGGCCTTCGGCCCTCCGCGTAGTTTCTGTGGGGGTTGTAGGGAAGTTGGAGCTTAAACACGACCCAATAGTAAAAGTGTCTTGAGAAGCTCACGACGGGCCTGCGGCCTGCGGCCTCCGGCCCGTCGTTTCGCTTCTCTAAGACACTTTTACTATTGGGTCGTGTTTAAGCTCCAACTTCCCGGACCGCCGGCGAGCCGATCAGGGACGCTCCGGGCCTTCGGCCCTACGCGGAGCTCGGCCTTCGGCCTTCGCTGGGTTTCGAAGCTCCGCGTCGGGCCTTCGGCCCGCCGCTTCGCTTATTTAGATACTTTTTGTTATTGTTTTGCTTGGGAGCACAGTCTGTACGCAGCTCGGCCTGCGGCCTTCGCGTGCTCGGGAGCACTCTGCCCGCAGCTCGGCCTGCGGCCTTCGCGTGCTTGGGAGCCTGTCAGACACGCTCCGGGCCTTCGGCCCTCCGCGTAGTTTCTGTGGGGGTTGTAGGGAAGTTGCTTCCCGGTTACTTCCCGGACCGCCGGCGAGCCGATCAGGGACGCTCCGGGCCTTCGGCCCTACGCGGAGCTCGGCCTTCGGCCTTCGCTGGGTTTCGAAGCTCCGCGTCGGGCCTTCGGCCCGCCGCTTCGCTTATTTAGATACTTTTTGTTATTGTTTTGCTTGGGAGCACAGTCTGTACGCAGCTCGGCCTGCGGCCTTCGCGTGCTTGGGAGCACTCTGCCCGCAGCTCGGCCTGCGGCCTTCGCGTGCTTGGGAGCCTGTCAGACACGCTCCGGGCCTTCGGCCCTCCGCGTAGTTACTGTGGGGGTTGTAGGGAAGTTGGAGCTTAAACACGACCCAATAGTAAAAGTGTCTTGAGAAGCTCACGACGGGCCTGCGGCCTGCGGCCTCCGGCCCGTCGTTTCGCTTCTCTAAGACACTTTTACTATTGGGTCGTGTTTAAGCTCCAACTTCCCGGTCCGCCGGCGAGCCGATCAGGGACGCTCCGGGCCTTCGGCCCTACGCGGAGCTCGGCCTTCGGCCTTCGCTCGGTTTCGAAGCTCCGCGTCGGGCCTTCGGCCCGCCGCTACGCTTATTAAGACACTTGGGGTGAGCAGTTTGACCGCGTGGGTTCGCCCCGCGGGCCTTGCGGCCCGCCGGGCTCACGTGCCGGCCCCTCTCAGGGACGCTCCGGGCCTTCGGCCCTACGCGGAGCTCGGCCTTCGGCCTTCGCTGGGTTTCGAAGCTCCGCGTCGGGCCTTCGGCCCGCCGCTTCGCTTATTTAGATACTTTTTGTTTTTGTTTTGCTTGGGAGCACTCTCTACCCGCAGCTCGGCCTGCGGCCTTCGCGTGCTTGGGAGCCTCTCAGACACGCTCCGGGCCTTCGGCCCTCCGCGTAGTTACTGTGGGGGTTGTAGGGAAGTTGGATCTTAAACACGACTCAATAGTAAAAGTGTCTTGAGAAGCTCACGACGGGCCTGCGGCCTTCGGCCTCCGGCCCGTCGTTTCGCTTCTCTAAGACACTTTTACTATTGGGTCGTGTTTAAGCTCCAACTTCCCGGTCCGCCGGCGAGCCGATCAGGGACGCTCCGGGCCTTCGGCCCTACGCGGAGCTCGGCCTTCGGCCTTCGCTCGGCTCCGAAGCTCCGCCGTCGGGCCTTCGGCCCGCCGGCTACGCTTGTTTAGACACTTTTGTAAGGAAATTGTATGGGAGCACTTTCTGCCCGCGGCGAGGCCTTCGGCCTCGCCTGAAATTACTTGGATTTGGCCCGGGTGGGAGCCAAAATGTGAGCTCCGGGCCTGCGGCCCTCCGCGGGGTCGGCCTTCGGCCTCCCACCCTGAAGCTCGCCCTTCGGGCTCGCGAAAATTACTTGAAAAATTGATTTTGCCGTAACGGCGGCCATCTTGGATTTTCAAAAAAAATTTTTTGACATTTGTAATCTGCGGTCCCATACCTCCCCGCATGCCAAATTTGAGCGCGCTCGGACCAACTTGAAAAAAAAAAAAAAAAAAAAAAAAAAAAAAAAAGTCGGCCATTTTGAATTTTTTTTGATGCAACTTTTTTCTACTCGGGCTCCTGTATGACATTTGGTCGAGCACCCCCCGGCTATCTCTTACGGTTTAGGAGTTGCCATACAAAAAAAAAGTGGCCAAATTTTTCGCATTTGTAGCATTTTTCAAAATTTTTTTTTATCATTCGAATCTAGACCCTAGAGAGATTCTATGACCAAAATTTCAGGTCGCTAGGACAAACTTGAAAAATCGACAAAAAAAAAAAGTCGGCCATTTTGAAAAAAAAAATGGCGGCCTCCAAAACTGCCCAGGGTCCTCTATGACATTTGGTCGAGCACCCCCCACCTAACCCCCCTAGTTTAGCCAGGCTGCCCAACATTTTTTGACCCAAGAGTCGGAGACCAGATCCCGTATTTTTCCCATACGTCTCCCGACTCCCTCTATACATAGACACTTCGACCATGAAATTCGGTTCAGCCGTTTTCCAGAAATAGGGAGAGGTTAGAAATGAGTCGGGTTGCAGCTATATATAATATTAATTGCAGCTATATATAATATTAATTAATTAACTAGTTTTTTAAAGGTGCGCGGGGCCCGAGGGCCCCGCGGTGTTCTTTTGTGCTTTGGTTTATTGTTTTTGCTTTGCTTTATGTTTTTTTGCTTTGCTTGTTTGATTTATTGCTTTGCTTGTTTGCTTTTTTGCTTTAGCCTTTGCGTGCTTGGGAGCACTCTCTGCCCGCAGCTCGGCCTGCGGCCTCGCGTGCTTGGGAGCCTGTCAGACACGCTCCGGGCCTTCGGCCCTCCGCGTAGTTACTGTGGGCGTTGTAGGGAAGTTGGAGCTTAAACACGACCCAATAGTAAGTGTGTGTTTAAGCTCCAACTTCCCGGTCCGCCAGAGAGCCGATCAGGGACGCTCCGGGCCTTCGGCCCTACGCGGAGCTCGGCCTTCGGCCTTCGCTGGGTTTCGTTTCGAAGCTCCGCGTCGGGCCTTCGGCCCGCCGCGTCGCTTTTTAGACACCTTGATTATCGTTCTGCTTGGGAGCACAGTCTGTACGCAGCTCGGCCTGCGGCCTTCGCGTGCTTGGGAACACTCTGCCCGCAGCTCGGCCTGCGGCCTTCGCGTGCTTGGAAGCCTCTCAGGCACGCTCCGGGCCTTCGGCCCTCCGCGTAGTTACTGTGAGAGTTGTAGGTAAGTTGGAGCTTAAACACGACCCAATATTAAAAATGTCTTGAGAAGCTCACGACGGGCCTGCGGCCTGCGGCCTCCGGCCCGTCGTTTCGCTTCTCTAAGACACTTTTACTATTGGGTCGTGTTTTAACTCCAACTTCCCGGTCCGCCGGCGAGCCGATCAGGGACGCTCCGGGCCTTCGGCCCTACGCGGAGCTCGGCCTTCGGCCTTCGCTGGGTTTCGAAGCTCCGCGTCGGGCCTTTGGCCCGCCGCTTCGCTTATTTAGATACTTTTTGTTATTGTTTTCTTGGGAGCACAGTCTGCACGCAGCTCGGCCTGCGGCCTTCGCGTGCTTGGGAGCACTCTGCCCGCAGCTCGGCCTGCGGCCTTCGCGTACTTGGGAGCCTGTCAGACACGCTCCGGGCCTTCGGCCCTCCGCGTAGTTACTGTGGGGATTGTAGGATTTGTAGGGAAGTTGGACCTCCGGCCCGCCGCGTCGCTTTTTAGACACTTTTACTTATATTTTCTTGCTTGGGAGCACTGTCTGTACGCAGCTCGGAACTTGGACCGGAGCAATGACCGTCGGGCTGTGGAACGCTCCCTCAGGCTGGTAGGGAAATTTGACTTTGTCCCCTCTCGCCGCCGTTTTTGACTTTTCCAAAAAAATTTTTTTCTCATTTCTATTTTTGGCCCCCGTTCTTACCAAGTCCCAAATTGGAACGCGCTCGGACCGAAAATAAAAAAAAAATTTTCAAAGTCGGCCATTTTGAAATTTTGTAAATGCCATTCGATGGACCACAAATAACTGTACAACATTAGTTTAAGCACTATTAACCTTTCTCCTATCGTTACGGAGCTATGGGGATTTAAAAAAAAAACCTCCATACAAACTGGTAGGGAAATTTGACTTTGTCCGCTCTCGCCACCGTTTTTGACTTTTCCAATTTTTTTTTTCTCATTTCTATTTTTGGCCCTCGTTCTTACCACGTGCCAAATTTGAACGCGCTCGGACCGAAAAAAAAAAAAAAAAAATTCAAAGTCGGCCATTTTGAAATTTGGTAAATGCCATTCGATGGACCTCAGATAACTGTACAACATTAGTTCAAGCACTATTAACCTTTTTCCTACCGTTACGGAGCTATGGGGATTTAAAAAAAGGACCTTCATACAAATTTCAATTGGCCTTCAAAGGGCGCCATTTTGAATTTTTCAAAATTTTCTTTTTGTATACTAATCTTAGGGTGGCTGTCTATCCGTGTGCAAAATTTCAGCGCGCTCGGACCATTTTGAAATTTTTCAAAAAAAAAGTCGGCCATTTTGATTTTTTTTTAATGCCATTCGATGGACCTCGGGTGACTGTATAACATTTGTTTGAGCACTTTTCACTTCTTTGTACCGTTACGGAGCTATGGTAATTAAAAGAAAAATCTCCATTCAAATTTCAATTGGCCCTCAAAGGCCGCCATTTTGAATTTTTCAAAATTTTCTTTTTGAATACAAATCTTGGGGCGACCTTCCACCCATGTGCCAAATTTCAGCGCGCTAAGACCATTTTGAAATTTTTCAAAAAAAAAAGTCGGCCATTTTGAATTTTTTTTAATGCAACTTTTTTCTACTCGGATACCTGTATGACATTTGGTCGAGCACCCCCCGGCTATCTCTTACGGTTTAAAAGTTGCCATACAAAATAAAAGTGGCCAGTTTTCCCACATTTGTAGCACTTTTCAATTTTTTTTTATTTCATTCGAATCGAGGCCACTTGTAGATTCTATGACCAAAATTTGAGCTCTCTACGACAAACTTGAAAAATCGTCAAAAAAAAAAGTCGGCCATTTTGAAAAAAAAATGGCGGCGTCAAAAACTGCCCAGGGTCCTCTATGACATTTGGTCGAACACTCCCCGGCTAACTCCAGCCGTTTGGCCAGGCCGTCCAACATTTTTTTACCCGGAACCGGTAGACCGACGGTCTGATCTATCCGGGGTCGCAGGACCAACCTCTATACGGCAACACCAAACACTGCCACCTTCAAATCCCCCTTCTGCCCATTTTTTGAAAAATGTCAGTCGGGTTGTAGCTTTATATTATATAGAAGTACATAGCATAAAATAATTAAAACAATCCTAAGAAAAAGGAAAAGTACTTACTTGTTATGACTTTTAGAACAAAGGTAAATTCGAGAATTTTCTGCAAAGCCGTGAAACTTCACAAGAAAAGTTCAAGTTGGAATTTAAATAAAATTGCCGCATTCCATAGAAAAGCTTGCATACAAGTTCATAACTTACCTACTAAAAATAGGTACAATTGGTGTGCAAGTTTCAAAACTTCACTAGATGTTTGGGATTTAATTATTTGAATTCCAAGAAAACATTTCTCAATCAGTTAAGATTTTACATGCGCGGATCTAGAGGACTCCCTCCCTGAAGCCTAGGTTGGCCATACAAATTGACCACTGACCCCCTGGGCTGGGCACGTTTGATACTGACTTACTGACGTTTTCTTCGCGTCTCCATTATACTGGCAAATGGGCTATTTTCTTCTTAGTGGACGATAACCTACTTTTTATTTCGATCTTCTTTTTGATTTCTACTCAGAATCGCGAGATCTTTTGATGCTAATAGGAGAAAAAAAATATACCAAAATTTTCATAAATTTTTCAGATTTTCCATTCCGTTACCGCCATACACAGTCTAGCATTAAATAAAAAATACCCATGTTCAAATTCAAGAGCTGTAATCTACTTAAATATCGCAGAGGAGATCTGCTTGCCTTGCTGAAGCGGAGGCGTGTACTCAGGTGCAACAGCGCCATCTAGCCAACGCTCTAAGTAAAAGTGGAAGGCATATTCCATGCTCACCATTGCTCGTGTTGGCTAGGCGTATGATCTCGAGTAGTGTGAGGAAGGAGACTTTCCCTCGATTTCAAATTGAGGAGAAACGGCATTTACAGATTTTGGACAAAACACGCAGGGTGCGAGAAAAAGGTTTTGACAAACTTTTTTTTTTACGCCAATCGATCCCATTCCTATCCAGGATCAAAAACTTCTATGGGACCAAAAAAATTATGTGCTTGCATTACTGAATCGTACACGCGCTCTATTCATCAGCGCCATCTAGTAGACTCTAAGTGAAACTTTTCTTACCATTGCTCGTGTTGGCTCGGCGTATGATCTCGAGCAGTGCGGCTAGAGAGCAGTACAGTGTAGACACGAGGGGCAGCAGGTACATGAGTAGCATGTTCAACAAGAAGTAGCCGAACACGTGCGACTCTGTGGGAAGCGAGCCGTATGAGACGCACTGGAAATATCTGGAAATAATGATAATAAATATTAGGATAATCTTACATATTTAGATTAACTAAGTTTAAAGGCTGAGTGGACGTTCCGAGCGGAGCGTTCGTCAGGGCGTACAGCGAGGCGGGTGACCGTGCGTCCACGCAGCGACGACTTAGGACACTAAGTCTTGTAGAGCTTCAATTGTTTGGCATCCATGTCGCACGCGGCGCCCCGTTGCACGCCTAATATAGCACTGCACTCGGGTCTTAGAGACAAAAAGTAGCCTATGTCACTTTCCATCCCTTCAACTATCTCCACTTAAAAAATCACGTCAATTCGGCACTCCGTTTTGCCGTGAAAGACGAACAAACAAACAGACACACCCACTTTCCCATTCATAATATTAGTATAGATTCGCTCGGTTGGGAAATGGATCATACAGATTTATGACGAAAATCAAAGAAATCTAAAGCTTTATTTTTTAGGCTACGTTCTTACAGGCGGGAGACATTTTCTCAGTACTTGAGACTCACATAAGAGAAACGGGATACTTACTTATGTACGTTTTTAGGGTTCCGTAGTCAACTAAGAACCCTTATAGTTTCGCCATGTCTGTCTGTCCGTCCGTCCGTCCGTCCGTCCATCCGCGGATAATCTCAGTAACCGTTAGCACTAGAAAGCTGAAATTTGGTCCCAATATGTATATCAATCACGCCAACAAAGTGCAAAAATAAAAAAAGTAAAAAAATGTTTTATTAGGGTACCCCCCCTGCATGTAAAGTGGGGGCTGATAATTTTTTTTCATTCCAACCCCAACGTGTGATATATTGTTGGATAGGTATTTAAAAATAAATAAGGGTTTACTAAGATCGTTTTATGATAATATTAATATTTTCGGAAATAATCGCTCCTAAAGAAAAAAAAGTGCGTCCCCCCCTCTGACTTTTGAACCATAAGTTTAAAAATTATGAAAAAAATCACAAAAGTAGAACTTTGTAAAGACTTTCTAGGAAAATTGTTTTGAACGTGATAGGTTCAGTAGTTTTTGAGAAAAATATGGAAAACTTCGGAACCCTACACTGAGCGTGGCCCGACACGCTCTTGGCCGGTTTTTACTTAATCTGTTTGACCCAAATGTAATGCTTAAAGCTTTTAGCATTTCCCTTTGATATTGTGTATGGGTCACTTGGCTCATTGCATTACTTTAAGATTACTCGTAAGTACAGTCAACCAATTTGAATCTTAGGCCACTGTAGAATCTTTTCACAGTAAACGTCAAAGTAAATTGTATGGCAAATGAAGCACGGTGTCAATAAGACAGAATTCTAGGACAGCCTAGGATTCAATTTGATTGACCGTACATTCTACATCTATTAATCATCTTCACATAGTTACCATCGTTGCCATCAATATTACTCATCATTACTAGAAAATGTATTAGCGTCTCACATTTTCCTTAATGAGTGAGTGAGATGCAACATCAAGCAAATATCTTGGCCATCTGAAATCGCTTAGGCAATGACCCCAGAATAAATTTAACCGATAACTGAGTTTACTGAAACTAATCAAAACTAACGTTATTAGAAACGCTGATATGAGCATTATTCTATGAAATGCTAGGATTAATATGATAGTCAGTTCCATTTTGAGTCTCATGACATGACACATTAATTGTGAAGTATGTACTATTCCTTAGATACATGCGGGTTCCATTGTATTCCAAAAATGTTACCAATATGTTGCCTACAAAAGGATTTTTAATGCATCTCTATCTATCTATCTATAGCAGCCTTTAAAGCGCCCGTCTTCGGACATAGGCCTCCCCTCCATTCCTCCACGCTTGTCGGTCTATTGCCATCCGCATCCAGTTCTCGCCAGCAAGTTGGCAGATGTCATCTCTCCATCTAACGCCGTGGCTTGCGACGGCGATACGACGCATACGAAATCAAACATTATCGATATGGAAGTCGCGCGACCGTCGCCCACGCAAGACACGGCGTTAGGGGCGGCCTGTCACGACACGACCGCGGGTGTTTGTGGGCTTCCACGCCATAGTTCGTCTCACCCAGCAACTATGGTCCATCCTGGCAATATGCCCAGCCCTGCCACTTTCTGTGTTCAATTTCCTCCACCAAGTCTTTAAGTTTTATGACCTGCCTGACCCACTCGTTCCTTTTTATGCATCAGTTAATCTTTTTTTTTGGCGATTGTAAAGCAGTTTCGAATAGTAAATTTACAGAAAACATTGAATTCAACTACTTATTAAAAAAAATATATACCTGAATACAAATTGCATGAACAGATATTTATTTGAAACTCATTGGTAGTAGAAAAGTTATAGTGTAATTGCCGGTATTAACAAAAATGACATTGACATTGTCAATGTGACATTTGGCTATATTTGGTATTTTTTTTTACATTTTATTATGTTTCAACTATACAAACTTCGAACTTCAGTATCGAAAACCCTCGAAAGCAAATTTCATTCAGATCATTTCTGAAATCCCCGAAATATATTAATTATAAAAACAATATAAGTAATGTCATCATCCTCCTTGCGTTATCCCGACATTTGCCGCGGCTCATGGGAGCCTGGGGCCCGCTTTGACAACTAATCCCGAGATTTGGCGTAGGCACTAGTTTTTATGAAAGCAACTGCCATCTGGCCCCGTAGCCGAATGGCATTTCTCCGACGCCAAACGAAAACGAAACGTAGTCCGGCTCTGTCGCGCCAATACGCAAGAGTGACAGGGATAGATATCTACTAGCGTTTCGTTTCGTGAGCGTTAGTGCCATTTGGCTACGCACCCTGACCTTCCAACCCGAAGGGTAAACTAGACTTTATTGGAATTAGTCCGGTTTCCTCACGATGTTTTCCTTCACCGAAAAGCGACTGGCAAAAAATATCAAAGGACATTTCGCAAATCAATTCCGAAAGACTCATTGGTGCGAGCCGGGGTTCGAACCCGCGACCTCCGGAACGAAAATCACACGTACATACCGCTAGTAATGTATTCTTACATAATTGTTCGTTGAAAATATGAGATTAAACCGAAATTCCAACAACTTAAATAGGACATTTATGTAGGTATGTCAATCAAAGGGAAAATTTTGAAATAAAGCGAATGGGTACTATAACTATATAAAATATAATGTACCTACTCAATTAATTATTATACCTCTGTTTAAAAGTTAAATCGTGAATTCGAGACCTTCTGAACTTTGACCTCAGATTATAGGTGACCTTTGAAGTGACGGTCAAACGGCGTTTGTCGCCAAGACATATTGTTTACAACTGTCACAGCAACTGTCCAATTTTAACTGTGTAAATGAACTGAACACCTATTTATAAATATAATTTATACTGACCCTTATCAAAACCAAATGTCTAGGAAACCGTTCAAAATGGAATAGCAATGTTGTTGTCTAAATTAATGGGTTTTCTAAGTAATCTAACGTTTAGTTTAATTTCTGTAATACGCATGAAATTGGCAGGAATGGAATGAATGAATAAATGAATGAATGAAATATTTATTTGTATCAAACAAGCGTATATACAGGGGCCCGTTTCTCGAAAGGTACAAGCCTTGTATTACAAGTGCGCGAACTGTCAAATCGTATGGGTTTCCATGGAAACACACTTGTAATACAAGACTTGTACCTTTCGAGAAATGGGGCCCAGGTCTTACATAATAGTGGTGGTGGTTTTGGTGGTGGTGGTAGCGACAAAGTAGGACTTTTACTAATACACTCACATAAATTAAGGTGCACAGAAATGCTCGGGTAATTTCGAAAGAGGAACATTGATGTGATGGAAATAATGGCGATTTTTATGTGACTTTCGAAATTACCCCAATGCACCCTCACTCGCTTTAAGCAATAGTGGTACAACTTCTTAACTTGAGCTACAGTCCGGTGTAGCAGAAAGCTTGACACTTATAGGTTTATAGGAAAAAAATAGAAGTAGAAACTCACCGAGGAATGTTTCCCCTCTTTCCCCTCATTTTTATATCTATTTTTTTTTATTTCTTATGGACAATAAAGCTATGTGACACAAAGAAAATTTAATACCAACTGATAGACTGCTGTAGTACATAAGTGTAAACAAGTTGTCATTAAATATTTATCTAAATAATATAATTAACTTCTATCTTTGAAGAAATTTAACGCATGTGGGAGTAAAATAAAATAATGTAATGAGCGGCCAATAAGTAAACTTTAAATTCTATTAAAATGTTCAAGAAAAGTCTGAAGTGTTAAAAACAATGTAAACATATATTAAGCACATTAATATAAGCAATACTAATACATAATAATAATTTAAATGTAAATGTAAATCAAAATTGCAAATGAAGAAAGATATTTTTACCACACCAACACAAACAAACTACTGATAGTAAAACATCAAACTAAATTAAATTTTCATTAATTTATTCAATATTAATGATTTAAAATCATCATTTACAGGTAAATTCTACCAGCCAGCTTAAGACATTAAGATACAATCTATATGAAATTGCTTTGCACACTAAACTTGCTTGTGGATAAGATGCAATTTTGCCATCTGTTTACAAAAAAATCTTTTATTTCTTTACCAGTTGATGTGGTGAAAAGATAATAATTGAATTATAACAATTTACAATAATTTCATGAAACAACAATGATTATCAAATAATTTCAAATATGATTAATAACTTTGTATACTACCTAAGGTCATTGAAGCATGTTATACTATAGTTGGAACTTATTTATAAACCTGTAAATAAATTCACTAACTCTCTCATAGCATGTTGTTTGTTGCTACCAATGTATTTACAATTAGATAAAGCTATATGTTCTCATTTAAGTGAATATGTATTATATTCTTATGGGAATAAATAATTTGAAACTGAAACTGATGTGCATACTAAGTTTCATGCTTTCTGCCAGACCGTACCGTACCTTTATACTAATTTAGGTTACAAACGGGTACCATAAAAAAGTCATGAGTAATAGGTGTTGATGAAGTTCTAGGAAAACTAACTCGTATTTTCTCAAGGAATGTAAAACATTTCAACGCTGCGGTTTATTCCATTTAATGAAATATCCACGTCTTATCTAATTATCCGTGAATAACTCCAGTGAAGCAATTTGTTGCTGTTTCTATAATTATTCGCTTTTCAGAACTTAAGTACGCTTTGAAAATGAGAAGCAAACTGCGAATATTGCATTTCAATTCATTCGTTTGTAATACTGATTTAGAGCTACTTCGTTTTATAAGCACCGAGAGTTCTGTATTTAACCTAAAGAACCTTCTTTTAAATTTAACGGAATTCAATAAAACACGTGTATGTAGTCGAGTTGTAAACTTGTTATATAAGCAATTGTTCCAGAAAGTGTATTTATATGCCTCTCTAGGTCGTAAACATCATATGTATATATGTCTAGAGGTATTTTAGGTCTGTCAGTGAACTGGCGTCCTACGTAGCTATACATATACTGCTATATAAGTATACCTTTAAGTTCTTCAAAAAATGTATACTAGGTGTATTTTGTCAACGCGGAGTCTGTAGCGCTACGCAAAAACGTTCTTAGAAGAATTTCAAATGTATAAAGATTGGCGGTTACACATTAAAAAAACCGGCCAAGAGCGTATCTGGCCACGCTCAGTGTAGGGTTCCGTAGTTTTTCGTATTTTTCTCAAAAACTACTGAACCTATCAAGTTCAAAACAATTTTCCTAGAAAGTCTTTATAAAGTTCTACTTTTGCGATTTTTTTCATATTTTTTAAACATATGGTTCAAAAGTTAGAGGGGGGGGACGCACTTTTTTTCCTTTAGGAGCGATTATTTCCGAAAATATTAATATTATCAAAAAACTATCTTAGTAAACCCTTATTCATTTTTAAATACCTATCCAACAATATATCACACGTTGGGGTTGAAATGAAAAAAAATATCAGCCCCCACTTTACATGTAGGGGGGGTACCCTAATAAAACATCTTTTTCCATTTTTTATTTTTGCACTTTGTTGGCGTGATTGATATACATATTGTTACCAAATTTTAGCTTTCTAGTGCTTACGGTTACTGAGATTATCCGCGGACGGACGGACGGACGGACGGACGGACGGACGGACGGACGGACGGACGGACGGACGGACGGACGGACGGACGGACGGACGGACGGACGGACGGACGGACGGACGGACGGACGGACGGACGGACGGACGGACGGACGGACGGACGGACGGACGGACAGACAGACATGGCGAAACTATAAGGGTTCCTAGTTGACTACGGAACCCTAAAAACAGACAGGGTGAGGGAAAAAGGTAATTTTTGACAATCATTTTTCACTCCAAACGACGCAATTTCTATCAAAAGCTTGAACGGGACCAAATAATTCTGAGTAGGATTTCAATGGATTGGAATAAAAAAAAGTTTCCAAAAAAAGACCTTTTCTTTGTATCCTGTACCTTAGATTGTATATTTCAGTTTCAGTTAATTTATTTTTTCCAAAATCTGTAAATATCAATCTTAAGTAATTTAAAATCAAGGGGAAGGTCTTCTAATACTATTTTCGCGCAGCAGCACGGCTCCGGACTAGAGATGGGTAGTGAGTAAATACTCAAGAGTAAATATCGAGTAAATACTCAGTATTTACTCAAAATACCCGTATTTACTCGTTTTTACTCAAATTGATGGGTATAAACTATTTCGCGTGCTGAAATGGAAATACAAATTAGAAATATTGGTGTATTTTGTTATCGACTACTAAGTTAAGTAATCAAATTTATATTAATTTTATTTTAAAGACGTGCTCTCCATACATGTAACTATTTTTCACAAAAATAAAATTCAGAAATTACCAGTGTGTTATACATCATCTGATAGGTCTTTAAAAATTAATTGAATGTTTCTAAAAAAGTTTTTTAATAATATGAACAGTTTTGGAATAAAACGATAATTAAGGCCGAAATAATGTTTATACCTTTATAACTTTCGAATTCGTTGTTGGAAAAATATCCAGAAACCGTCAAATTATTGGCCATATAATACAAAACACAAAACTAGTACTTTAAACGTCACCAGCTGAGCCATTTTTGAGTTTTCTTTAGAAAACCCTTAATAAAAGGTCGTAAGTGCCACATTAACAATCACTTCCGAACGTCATGCCGTTATCTAGAACATCAATTTCATTGAAGTCTCATACTTTTACTGTAAATACCTGCTTTCTTAAAACAAAACTGCTAACTAAACATTATCACTATTTTTTTCTCACAAAGATTACCTTTTTTTCGACAAACTAAGACTCCCATAAGCTTCTAATAATATAAATCTCATTTAAACATGTCCACACAGTTAAAATAAACACGACTAAGTACTTAAATCTCATTTTTTAAATTATTTTTAGGTAACAGTTTATACTCACCCAAATGAGTAAATACGAGTATTTACTCGGTGCTTTGAGTAAATTACGGGTAAATACTCAGTATTTACTCACCCCTACCCATCTCTACTCCGGTAAAACTAGTACGAAAAACTAGTGCTGTAAGTGCGTTTTCACATTATCCGATCCGATATCGGACGTCGGGCCGATATCCCATACATTACAGGCGCCATCTTGGATTTTTTCTATTGAAATCCTTCCGACATCCGATATCGGATCGGATAATGTGAAAACGGTCTAAGGATTTAACTTAAAACTATAGTTGATTTCAATCCCTGACTTCTTCTTTTTGTAACAGTTTATTAAAAAAAAGACGAATGGACGCACCAGGGTAATGATGTTTCAGGGGTTTGAATTTGTTTTTTAAGTTAATTCTACTAACTTTAAATAAAAATGCATTCTTGCCCCAGTTAGATTATGTGGTACTTTAATGAAAAAAAAAAATAGTTTGATGATTTATTTCAATGTTACGGGTACTTTTTTCCCCAGGACGGGGAAAATTGACACTTTCAAGAATCACCCATAAATATTATCATTAATGTCTTAACAAGCAAAAACGCTGCAATATTATAAATTTAAAAGTGCAATTTTATTGCTTTGGGTAAGACTGGCTAGGACGCCCTCTGTAGTAATTTTCCACCATAATTTTTAAACTACGCTTAAATATTGTGGTGTTTAGTACTACCACAACCAAAGCTAGACTCATTCTAATCTGATGCGTTCTAGTAGCTACATTAAACCGCTCTTGGTCTCCCAGACGATTAGAAGTTCTAAAGTAGCTGTCACCCGGAAATATCCGGAAACGCTTCTCCCGTGTTGATATAGTGGCAACTCTAGACAAGAGGCGTAAACTTGCTAAATTGGGTCAGCTGTGCCATCTTGTTCGTGTCCAACAACGCTTTTTGCCTACGAAAATAAAGGAAAATATCGTCACTACTTTTAAAAAAACTTGTATCTTCGTCTGTCAATGAAAAGAAAATTGTATGTATGGAATGCATATAGACTTACTGCGTTTAAACTTTGAGGAACGGCGTGAGATACGAGATTTTTAAAAGTAGTGACGATATGTATGTAAAACACGGCCAGAAATATAGCCTTATTGTAAACTGTAACGCTGTGTTACTTTTTGATTAAATATTGTCAACTAACTGGTTAACTAACATTAAATATGAACAGTTAAATAACTGGTCTAAAACGCAAAATGTTTTGTCCGTTTTATCATAACTTGGTATAACTATGTATCGGAATTTCACTAGAACTTTTTTCTTCATACTATATATATACTGAACCGTCACCGCAATACATCATAGTAACAGCGCCCTCTTGGCAATAATCATTATACAGTGTGTATTTTTAACTTTACCGCATATTTAAAGGGTTATTATTGTCCCAGAGCTGTAAGAACCTCTTTTTGACACATGACAGCGTCCACAAAACGTAAACTCGCGCAACCTAATGAAATTTTAAATAAAATCCTGTAATAACATTTAAAAAAATCAAGTACTTAAAAACAATATTTCTCTTACTTTAAACATAATCTAACACATGTTACATTTTTGCGGATCTTCGTTAGTGAGTATTTTACGATATTAATTTATCTTGCAGGATTTACTTATGATGTCATTTATCATTCATTTTTATTTTTATACTAGTGCTGTGGCAGAGTCTGTCATTTCGATTCAAATGACATTTCAGTAAGTTGATAGAAATCGTATATTTGTTTAAGCGCCTCCTTGTACATAGGGCCTAATCGATTCAACCAATTCGAAATTAATCGTTACATTTGGCAAAAGATACGTCTTAGCCACATCGCAACATACTTCAAAACAAATGTGTCAAAAATGTGAACTTACAGATCCGGGACAATAGTACAAACTCTACGTACTTAGCTGACTTGACGAAGAACTGTCAGTTAGTTCCGCGTCTTCAAAATTTCAAATAAATAGGTGTACGCAATACATTGCTGCTCAATTTTTTTTTATTAATTCGCTCCGGTACCTGGACCAAACTTATAATTAAGGTCCGACCGAGATCTCGGTCTCGGTCTCGGTCTCGGCATTCTCGGCCGAAAATCGGGCCGAGATCTCGGTCTCGGTTCTCGGCCAAAATGGGCCGAGATTCTCGGCAAAACCGAGACTGCGATTTTGAATTTATTGCGCACTCGCGTCCGGTTTTTAGCTTTCAGTTTGTTACATCGCCCGTTTGGTATCCCGATTTTAGTGATTTTGGTAGGGTCTTTATCGATATTTTAAGCCAAAAACAAACAAATACCTAGGTATAATTCATAAAAGAGTGTAAAATATTTACGACAACTTGATGTGTTTGGAAGACAACGACGACGCGAAAAATCAAAGCAGCAGGGTAGAATAATACCTGCCTTACATGAAAGAAATGGCGAATTACGGAATATCGGACGAAATTTTGAGCTTTGTGGATGCTGTTTTGAGTTTTTTAGTAAGTATGGGTTTTTTATAGTCATGTTTTTGATATACATACATACAATTTTGGAAATAATCGCTATCAAAAAAAAATCGTGTCCCTTAACTTTGAATCATGTGCCTAAAATACGTCAAAATCAAAGTAAAGCTTAGTAAAGACTCAAGGAAAACCTGGAAAACTACCCGTAGAAAACACGATCCGACAACCTGTTTTATGATTTCTTGCAAAAAGTCACAAAAAATCAGGGTATTAAACGCTCGTGTAAAACCTCTGAAATTGCATGCCTCTATAGGCTATGGCGACTGCTTACCACCGGGCGAGCCGTATAGTTGTTTTTGTCACTGACGTAGTCTATTTTGCTACGGTAGATAGGTAAGGAGTGCGGGTATGTTTGGGTAGTTACGGAACCAAACACTAAGCAGGACCCAACATACCTACTCTTGGTTTCCTGGTTAATAGGTGAATTTCGATTATGAAAAGATTTTTTTGTAAAAATGGCAAATTTTTTTACCGTTTTACAAATTCTCGGTCTCGGTCTCGGTCTCGGCCGAGAATCAAATTGAATCTCGGTCTCGGTCTCGTTCTCGGCCGAGACAAAAATATCGTTCTCGG
Organism: Leguminivora glycinivorella; assembly: GCF_023078275.1. Taxonomy (NCBI): domain Eukaryota; kingdom Metazoa; phylum Arthropoda; class Insecta; order Lepidoptera; family Tortricidae; genus Leguminivora; species Leguminivora glycinivorella. The sequence continues at coordinate 15,981,078 of NC_062986.1, read as the reverse complement.
TCGGACCTTACTTATAATTACCTACTTGTTTTATGGGTTCTTAGCCTTAAGACCTCGGCCTGGTTAAAGTTTGCGCTATTATCGAAGATACTCACCGGAAATACATTCTGGTCAACCTTTACTTCCAATCCCAGCCTATTGAACTACACTCGACGATTAATATTTACAAGTCAGTTTCAGTTCCCGATGGCGGCCAAAAATAGTATCCTTTCAAATTAACAAAAGTAGGTAAATGAGACTCCCACGCGGCGGTTGCAAACTCTTCATAATTAAGGAAGCGTCGAGTGACGTCACTCATTCAGAGCGCGGAACCATACTTAATAATATGGAACATAATCTCGAATCATAAACAAAAAAACATACACATGGACAATAAAACAAAAAATAACAAATAAATAAATTTGTAGATTTACTTTAGTATTGAGCTCGGTCGTTTTTTCTTTCGTGTACTTATTCTTTTTATGTTTATAGCTTAGTATTGTGGAATGTGAGATAACTGACCAAAAACTGCAAAATATTATCCATCCACTCAAGAACTTAATTGGAGGGTTTACCCTTTTACAAAATTGTCCCTTCCTTCGCTACACGTGATCTTAGGTTTTAATCAAAAGCACCCTTTTGTTTTAGTTACCTTTTGTGCTAGTTACCTTTTGTACCAGTTACCTTTTGTGCTAGCTACCCTTTCCGTAACTGTTAAACGAACCAGATTAATAGGCTACTTGACTCATATCAAACTTGGTACAAGAAATGATTGTTTTCTGTAGTATTTGACATTAGAAACCAATTTTAATAGATTTTGGGTATTAGAAGTGTATCATGAGTACGTATTTTCGATTAAAAATGTGTGCAATTTTTTTTTTTACTTTGGCCACCGAAAACGCTGTCAGCCATGTAGTGACGTCATAGAACTTAACTTCAAATCGAGTCAATGACATGATGAACTATGTGCCTCATACTTAAATGTCCGAAAATTTTATGTTCAATTTGATTGACGTCATGCACAGACAATCTATAAATTAACATGGCTAATGTTGTTACTTCAAAAATGATTTTTTGCGGTTTTTAAGTCGTAATAAAATATGGTAATATATTTTTTCGGTTAATTGGACAGTAATTAATAATGAGAGATAGACTTAAAAAAAGGGTCAAATAGTCTATTAGTGATATTTTAACAGTAATTCTCATAAACTGCGTCGTTTGTCCTCCACGTGGTCCTGGGGGGTTACCATGAAGTGCTAAAGCCGTTCAGTTTAGGTTGACAGAAAGGGACGAAGCTATAGCAGTTCCATAGCTCCGTCCCTCTCTCTCAACCTAAACTGAACGGCTTTAGCACTTCATGGTGGCCCCCCTGATCGCTTTTCTCTTAGTGTATAATAGATACCTATGTACATACACATATATATCAGTTTATAAGTATGTAAATGTAATATGATCTTTCGGGTCACATTCAGGCGTATTGTCAAGAAAATAGTGAGTAGTACTGTTGTCAAAAGGTAGTCATATTAAATGTAGACATCACATCAGGATATTTTTCTACGTGGTATATGAAGCTTTGTAACAGACGTGTGAAGGCCATGTGTGGCGCGTCACTCTTGACTCACTTGTTATCCTCCCATGAGGTACATCACCAGTATTACCAGGTCATGGGCTTTCAGGATTCAGTATTCAGTTCTTTATTTGCTAATATAGACACGAAAGCCGTGCAAATACCTACAATTAGACATTATAAATAGTCAACAATTATTATTTATCGTATGGCATATACCGTTTCTCTACTTTTAAATGTTTAAAAAGTCAGACTGCAGATACTCGATTGCAACAATAAAAAGGTAAGTAACAAAACAATAACAACAAACAAAAGTTATAATGAAATAATAAGTGAGAATATTTTTTTTTTTAAAGTCAATTGCACAAGTAATAATAGTAATAAATGTCAGTTTCACTTAACATTTGACCCATAAAATAAATGCAATATTATAAATGTCAACCAGAAAACTCTAAAACATGTATGAAACTAAATAAAATATGATGATAGGGATTAGTCAAAAAAATCTAAGTTAAGTTTGAAAAAAGTAGTCCTAAAACAAGTATCTACTTGTTTTAGGACTACTTTATTCATACTTACTTACCCTGCGACATCAGGATGCTCCTCTACATGGAAAATGAAGCTTTGTGGGAGACTGGTGAGCGTTCCTCTAAGTGGAATATACATTTCTGTAGCAGACTGGCTAGGGGAACGCACACCCAAGCCATGTTAACGCTGTGAGTTTGCGTCCTAGGTCTAGGAGCTTTAACTTGGCGAAGTATCACCATGCCATGGGCTTTAAGAATAAAAAAAGTAGTCAAAATAAATGAAGACACATACCCTGCGACATCAGGATGCTCCTCTACATGGAATATGAAGCTTTGTGGCAGACTGGCGAGGGCAGCACACACCCAGGCCATATGCAGTGCTCGCCGCGCGTTGGCCTCCCATGTCACGTTAAGCGGCTTTAGTATGGCGTAGTATCTGGAAAAGAAGTCGTCGTTTAGATGGAGTGAGTTTCTAATTGGTTGACAACGCGCATGTGCCACTTCTTGAGTTGCAGGCGTCCGTAGGTTACGGTGACCGATTTCCACCAGGCGGACCGTATGCTTGTTTGCCACCGACGTAGTATTAAAAAAAAGTAAGCGGTGTCAGCTATAGTATCCCTGTATCAGTGCGCATTATAATCCCTTGTCTTTCCATGGCTTATAACAGATTTTCAAAAGCCGGCATCTCGAAAACTATCCAAAATATTGAAAAACTTACTTACTACAACTTGTAGAAAATTTATTAAGCTTTAGTATCGTAGAACAAGTCATGTCACTGGGACGTAGAGTTTCAGAGATACAAGCAGAAAACCAAAAAATGGAACCTTTAAATCCCTATCTCCCCCCCAGCTCAAGGGCTATGGGCGGGGACTTTTGATATGTTTATCTCCTAACTAGTCCCAACAAAGTTACGGGGTCATGTGTTCCAAGCATTTCCCTCTACACATCTTAACGCTCCTACATTTTGCTGAGCTATGAGGCTAAAGAGCTTCTCAAACTATTACATTTCATGGAAAACAAACGCGTGGAGCGGACATAAAGCCTTTACTGTGATGTTAAAGAGCATTACTGAAATACAAGATTCCCTTTGAATCATAAAAATCTTGGAAAAAGAATTTTAGGCCGCTTTTACACCTGTAGGTTACGTAAATCGTTCGTAAGCAACTTATGGTTCCACTTACAAAACACAATGAAAAACTTACCGTAAGTTTTGCTTACGACAGTTTTGTGATCTTTAACTTACTGAAAGTTGACATTGCTGCAAGCCGCCAAAGTTGAAAAGAAAAAACTACTGCCCTAGTTACTTATTCGTAAGTTCAAAACTTATTAATTTATTTCGATAAGCTGTGAGTCACTTCCGTAAGCAAACTCGTACCCATATACATTTGAAAGTTTTCAGCTTACGAAAGTAGGCAAAACTTACCGTAAGCTGCTTACAAAAATCATTTACATTTGAAAGTTTTGTATAAGTCGCTTACGTAAGCGGTAATATTTACAGGTCGGCCTTAGTCTCTACCCTGAGTTATCAACATTTTAGAAAACGTTAAAGCCACATTTGATAGGTAGTAAGAAAGTATATGAAAAAAGAGTGGAAGGATCAGTTGGAAGTGGAAAACCTATTAGGCGAACTTTTCTTGTTCAAATCGGGGAAATATTGCAAAAAGGCCAGGTCAGAAGTACTCGAAACCGACGAGCGTGTATGAGAAACGTTATGAAAGTGATTTGTCAGGATCGTAGTAAATGGAAATCCGTGATCTCTGCCTACCCCTCTGGGAAACAGGCGTGATTGTATGTATGTATGTATGATAGGTAGTATGAGCGTATCTGGGTAAAGAGACCTTATTGTCGATGGCGCTTACGTCCCGCGGCGTCGTATTTGTACACGAACATCGCTCATGGCGCCATAAGCGCCATCGAAAATAAGGTCCCTTTACCCTGACAATGTCAGATATAAATAAGCAAAATGTCGGGCTGAAGGCAAGAAAGCAAGCGCTGTATTTTCAATAAGAGTTTTGAATGATTCACGGTTATTTTTATTAGACTTATATTGACCGGGATATAGACCGTGATTACCTTTTTGGTTTTCCGTGATCATGATGCATGCAACTGCGTCGAAATATCGGGAGCTCGACAAAAATCAAAAAGGTAATCACGGTCTATATCCCGGTCAATATAAGGCTGTATTTTCAGACATTATTGTTGAACGTTGCAATGCCACAGCGACTGTGTGCTCTGTAGTAGACATTTTTAATTAATGTTAAGATTGTTAACAGCGTAACTGTTTCATTCTCAAGTGCACTTTTCTTCACTGCATTTTCTTCTTAGGTGGTTTGCTTACCCCATTGTGAGTATTGTGGCTTTGTGTCTTCACCTTATTGCTATATCCGAGCGCATTTTGCACGTCAGCGCACCACTTCACAAGTATCTATTGTTCTTGTTGTTTTTGTCTTTTTGTACATAGAGAAATAAGTAAGGGAAGTTGTAACTCCATAAACTCCATACATCAGTAAATGCGAGTTATTTGTATAGGCATAGTTAAGTGACATCTAGCAACAATCACGCGTCAACTAGCGTAAATTATCTCTTTCCTATAAAGTTCAAGATACTTGAGACGATTTTTCCCTAATGGTTCTCTGTTTAGCTAATTTATTACTAATTTAATCGCGACTTCTAACAACAACGAAATTTTAACCCTACGGCGCTTGTTACCCAAATTACTCGTATTTTTACTGAACTTTGTTTACGATCTCCATACAAACATAGTCCTCGTTTTCCTCCGTGAATCCGTACTAATATTATAAATGGGAAAGTGTGTGTGTCTGTTTTTTTTTTTTTATACTACGTCGGTGGCAAACAAGCATACGGCCCGCCTGATGGAAAGCGGTCACCGTAACCTATGGACGCCTGCAACTCAAACAGTGTCACATGCGCGTTGCCACCCCATTAGAAACTTGTACATTCCCTTTTGCTGTGTTAAGTACACAGCAAAAAGGAGTCTACAAGTTCTAAGAAGGGTTCGGGTTGCCGACGACTCAAAGGACAATAGACGGAACAAGTTAGTTCCGTAAGTCCTCCCGTCATCAGCACACCGCACCCTCGTTGAGCCCTGGCAGCCTTACTCACCGGCAGGAACACAACACTATGAGTAGGGTCTAGTGTTATTTGGCTGCGGTCTTCTGTAAGGCGGAGGTACTACCCCAGTCGGGCTCTGCTCTAGATTCGAGCGAGACAATATCCGCTGTGCTGTGCCCTACCACACAAAGCGGAATATCATTCGCTATGCCCTACCTCCCTGTTTGTTAAATAGCCACTTACACTCAGTTATATGTGTAAGTGGCCACCACCGAGTCCATTCCAGTCCAGTGTATGAGTAGCTGACTATCCCAGCGATCAGCTAAAACGGCCGGGAAGCTGTTCCTATAACTTACTAGATATTACATAATTTCATGCGTTTTAGTTGTAGCTACTCCCCTATTTTTTTTTTTAAGTTTCAATTGTAGAAGCTGAACGTTAGCATCAGAAATATTTTGTATGTTGCAGTCTTTTACAACAAGAAACAGATATAAGTGTTTACGCGAAAGTTCCGTTTAGTTCTAAAATTATTTACAGACGAACAAAAACATTAAAAAATACTTAACATTGAAAGACACACAAGTAAAAATTGCCCTACTTATTTTTACAACAATCAACAAATGGTGATTAAAATATGTACACAAAACTGAGCAAACGATTTTTTTTTATTTTTATAAATGGGCTTACTCTTGACCACAGACTAGCCAAAGGCAAAGACGTGGCCTACGATGGAGTGAGCTCGCCCAGAAGATGCCTGTTCACTCTTGATTTGAAGGTTGCCGGGTTATATGAGCTCGGAAATATAGCCGCCGGCAGGGAATTCCACTAAAATAAATAATGTTAAAACTCAAAGAGGAAAATGGGAGCTATATTTGTATGAATTACCGGTTACGGGATCATCCCTTTTACTCGTGTAGAATTTACATTGCAAATTAGGCAGTCGATAGAGTGAGCTAGATATTTTAGATAATCATCTGGTAACGATATGAAAACAGTACGGGTGAGCAGTACGACTTTAAATTAATTGGATTTCATTTCTAGGTAGACGTCTACGCAAATCAACTGAGGTTACGGTATACAGAGTGTAGTTTTATAACCGACAATTATGAAGGAGGTTTTGTATATATTTACAGATGATTTAAGCAGCATCTGTGTTCGAACGACAGCGCTGTATGTAGCGAATTTAAAACCCAAAATAATAAAAAGTGGACCTTGATTTTACCCTCATTTGAAATAAAAATTAAGGTATTTTTTTATCCTTAACCCCTGGAATAACGTTGTCAAAAATTTGCTACTGAATTAATAATGTTCAATTACTTAATCAGAGTTTAAATTGTCTGTGACAGACCTGGAAGGCGTTTGAGGGTTAAATTTTCATAAATAGTAGGAACGGCGGAGCACCCCTATAAACAATCGCTCAATTAACTCGCCCCGTGCGTTACGACACGACAGCGTTTTTGAGACATATTAATGAAAGGCATAAAGTCTAGATGAAAGTGAACGAAATATGACATTTATTTTAGTGTTTTCTTTTTTTTTATATAGATAAAAACGCCGGTGGGCCTAGCAGATCGATTCGATCCGGAGGTCGCGGTTTCGAACCCCGGCTCGTACTACCAATGAGTTTTTCGGAACTTACATACCTATGTGCGAAATGTAATTTGATATTTGCCAGTCGCTTTTCGGTGAAGGAAACATCGTGAGGAAACCGGACTAATTCCAATAAGGCCTAGTTACTACGCCCAGTGCCTACGCCAAATCTTGGGATTAGGTGTCAAAGCGGACCCCAGGCTCGCATGAGCCGTCGTAAATGCCGGGATAACGCAAGGAGGATTATTTTTTAGACGGCTATGACAACCGTGACGACCATGACAACCATGTCGGCCGGCCACAAGTAGACCGGAAATCATATCCAGAAAACATCACCGGTTATAAAAATTACACACTGTAGCAATAGCTCTAGTATGTATTTCACGTAGGCAATTCCCGATATTAGCCTGTTCAGTTCATTAAGGAAAGCACAAAAGGACTGGTTTTCCTAATAAATCAATCGTGCCAGCTTTGACATTTGGTACAGTATAGGTACCTATATGTATATCAGACGCGATGTCACGTATACTCAAAGCTTGTACCTATTAAGGTAACGAGATCACATTAAACGACGAAAAAGACTCGTTTAAAATGCTTCGGCTTCATTGCGAAATCGGAAAATTGACGTAATGTGAGTTGACAAGTTAATAGTCTACGCTCCATAGTAAACGAACCTTCGCGCTAGAAGAGCAAGTGTAAGGCCTGATAGAGACAGATAGCTACGAAAGATAAATTATCGTGAGCGTTTCCTGAGCGTTTGTGCATTCGGCTATGCACACTGGTCCGAAACGCCGCTGAAATGAAATCTGTCTCTATCGCTGTTGCGTTTTCGCGCGACAGAGTTACGCCGTGGCTTGCGTGGGCAACGGTCGCGCGATGGTCGCGCGACGGCGATGCGACGCATACGAAATCAAACCTTATCGATATGGAAGTATGAGACGCGACGGCGACGGTCGCGCGACCGTCGCCCACGCAAGACACGGCGTCAGACTGCATTTCTGCGGCGTTTTGCATCGCAGTAAATGCACGCACGCAAGTGCACGATCATATTCGGCGTGCAGCGCGGCGGCGGGGCGTGCGGCGTGCGTGTCAAATAATTGAAGCTCATACGAGTGTCCTAGGTCGACGCTGAATCATAGATTAAATATAACAAGATCATACCATCCCATACATTAAAATGCGAGCGGTCTTACCGCGGTTACACTCCACCACACATAGATGGCGCCACAAAAAAAATGTCTTGTAGCTTTCGATTATACTTGTAGATGGCGTTAAGTGTCACTTTTGACATAGATTTACGGCTCGGAATTGACACTTAATGCCAATCTACAAATAATCGGTGGCAACAAGGCATTTTTTGTGGCGCCATCTATGTGTGGTGGAGTGTAAGCGCGTTCGTAGTCGGTCGCATTTTAATGTATGGGATGGTATGATCTTGTTATATTTAATTTATGGCTGAATAAAATGTACGCATGCTCGTCCGCCCCGCCGCACGCTTTGCACCGAGCGTTCACTGAGGCCTTAGTGCGTTTTCACATTATCCGATATCGGATGTCGGACCGATATCCCATACATTACAGGCGCCATCTTGGATTTTTTTCCATTGAAATTCTTCCATCCGATATCGGATCGGATAATGTGAAAACGGACTTACACTAATAGAGATTATACAGAGACATAAAGCCCTAAAGCGAAACCTACGCCGTGTCACGCCGTGGCTTGCGTGGGCGACAGTCGCGCGACGGCGATGCTACGCATACAAAATCAAACCTTATCGATATGGAAGTAGACGACGCGACGGCGACGGTCGCGCGACCGTCGCCCACGCAAGACACGACGTCAGACGACGCAACGGAGCCACGCTGTTACGTCGTCGCCGAAATAGAAGTATTTTTAATCTGTTTTTTACTATTTATGTTTTTATTTTTTAGTTTAACAGTGCCTTGGTTTTACTGTTGTGCTGTGTAACTTATTATATCTATACTATACTATACTTATACTATACTATTATATTATAAATGGGAAAGTGTGTGTGTCTGTTTGTTTGTCCGTCCTTCGGCAAAACAGAACGACGAATTGTCGTGATTTTTTAAATGGAGATAATTGAAGGGATGGAGAGTGATATAGGCTACTTTTTGTCTATTTCTAACGCGAGCGAAGCCGCGCGCATAAGCTGGTACCTAATAAAATTACGATCAACATAGGTACATTTAAGAACGAAGCCCTACCTTGCTTCATTTGGTTTGCGATGTCTTTTAAAAAGCCTTTGATTAGACGTATTTCTAAGAGTTGTCGTCGATTTTGTTTGAACATTAAAATAGAAATGTTATTCCTGCTGGAAAAATGCATATTTTATTTCTGCTAAAACTGCTACAAACGAAAAAAATCGACAGATAAGTGAGCCAGTTAGAAGGAAGATATTGTTCCTGAGAAAATAACTAGGTACTGTATTTTGATATGTGACGTTTTCAAGGTGCAGTCACCATCAGGTATGTCAGTCACCATCGGAGCCACAGTATAATAAAGAGTACTATCGTACAGTATGGCCACTCCCGCTCCCCGCTGAAAGTACCGCCCACCCCCTCTCGGTTACCTCACAGTTACCGCCTGTCAAAAACGCGAACAGTCGACCTATCATATCTCACTCATACAAGCATGGTACGCATTCACCTACACGAGCTTAGAATGTGTGGTCTTATTAGAATGAACGAGTCTAGGAGCGCGCCTCTTTCATATATTTGAACGCCAGTGTCAGAGATGTGTCGGAGTGGACAAGGTGCTAAAAATATTTGATCAGGACGCTATTGTCAAGATGTCAAGGCGATACATCATATCTGAATATTTTTGAACACCCGGGGTGTTCAATCGCTCCGATGTACGATGTACCATTAATTTTTGCTTACCCTGAGGATGAAATTTGCCCGTATCCTTATTTAGCTAGCGGTAAAAACGTGCGACTTTCAATCCAGAGGTCGCGAGTTCGAATCCCGGCTCGTATCAATGAGCGAATTGTCAGCTCATATTAGCCAATCACTTTGATTGTCGCATCTGTGGCGAAGAGGAAGAGACCGTCAGACATCTAATGTGTGAATGTCACGCCCTCGCCAGACAAAGAATGAAGAACTTTGGAGCAGGCTACCTGGTACCAAAGGACTTCAGAGAGCTACCCACGAGCCTCATCATCCGATACGTGGAGATGGTCGAGAAGCGCCTGAATAGCTGAAGGATCTTAAGATCATAGGGGGTAATTGCACAAAAGATCCCGATGGGTCGAAATGTATCCGGAAGGGCCCTCGCAGGTTTAAGATAAGATAAGATAAGATAAGCCAATTGCTTTTCGGCGAAAGAAAACATCGTGAGGACACCGAACTGAATAAAGCTTAGTTACCCTTCGGGTTGGAAGGTCAGCTGACAGAGGCTTTTGTTGAACTACTGCCTACGCCAAATCATGGAATTGGTTGTCAAAGCGGGCAACACGCAGGCTTCCATGAGCCGTGGCGATGATGAGGATGATGATGAGAACGTCCTTATGCTAAGGCGACACATTAAATTTTATTTTAAAACGGTACACATGTTTGATTGGATCATTTAAGCGAGACATGTTCTGAAACATGATACGATGAAAATAGATATAGCCACTAATGTGGTTTCATTTACAGGAATTTGTACTGTGAAGAAAAATGGTTTTAATTAGCGAAACAAAAATAAAATACAAAGTCGCTTTCTACACAAAATATAGATTCAGTAGTAGGTAACAATTTTGTTTGTCTGCCCTTTCGTGGAAACCATTGGTTATTCCGGACCTAAAACAACCGTGTGCGGGAATGAATACATTTTTCCATAAAACATGTCTAGTTCCTTTTACTCCATCGAGTAATCTATTCGAAATCTCTAATCTAGATTATAAAGAAGATACACAAACGAAATAATTATACATATAAGAAATAAAGGAATTCATACATTTGTTTCCTAGGTTGATTATCAATATTAAGGCTTATTTTACTGTTAGTCCGTTTTCACATTATTCGCTCCGATATCGGATGTCGGAAGATTTCTATGGCAAAAATCCAAGATGGCGCCTGTAATGTATGGGATATCGTTTCTATATCCGATATCGGATAGTGTGAAAACGCAATTATTATTGTTATTAAACCCAATGAACTATTCCATTTGGCTTCGGATTTTACGCGACAATGCTGGGGGCCGATTTTTGAGTCTCAAGGCGTTCGAATTCAGAAAATTGTCACTGAAAATAATAGGCAATTCACCGTTTTCAACCGGTATTTTAGTGACAGTGAGACTCAAAAATCGGCCCCCTGCATCAAAATTGCTGGAAAAGTTATGATGTCTGCTTATCACACTAAACTCGGGGTGCGAATTCGAACTCAGGACCATTGGCTGCTTCGGTAGCTTGTCTTTGGAATAGTCTCCCAGTCAAAATCAGACAATGCCCGAATAGATTTGCGTTTAAAATTCCCTGATTATACTTTGCTGGTAGAATGGCGAATTCATAATATTTCATCTTAGTAAGTTTCATCTGATATAATTATGTATGTAACTTTATATTAATGTTCAATACGATTACATACTATTATTATTATTATTTGTAATTATTGTTTGACATCTATTTCTTTTTTTAATTATTATTCAATTTATTTGAGAGTATTTTCTATTTTTAAAATGTAATATTGTATTGTACTCTAATTATGATAATTTAACTTTAACTTTGACATGTAAAATTGTTAATTTTATGAATAAATGAATATGAATATGAATATAAATATCCGTGTGTATGATTATTATTATATATATTACATATAGGTTAGATTAAAATTGTGCAATTAATTAACTTAAATAATTATTTGTTCTTATATAATTTAATGTTGCACCGCCTACCATTTATCTGTTTTGCCCGAAGGTTGACTGGTAAAGAATGCCTTGTAGCATGAAGTCCGCCTTGTGTACAATTGAATTTTCTATGTTATACAGATTAAATAAAATAAATCTGCTTCCGATCGTCAATTTAAATAGTATACCTATTTTTAAATAGTATACTAGGTACCTAGTTCCAAACCATTTGTTCATAACCAGGGCCCGTAACTTTCATGCCGATGACATAAGTTTGACGTCACGCTGCAGTTTTATTTAATAATTAATCATTATTCATAAATCATTTTAATCATGACTTCCAAACTAATCTATTCATATGTGAAATAAATTAATACCTACTTGATACTTGAAAAGTAAATTAAATTATTTGTTTATTTTTTATACGTACGTTTTATTAAATAGTTTTGTTACCATATTTTAATAAATTATACCTCTGAAAACAAAACAAATTGTTTCCTTTTCGTTTCACGTATCGAGTAGGTATTAATTATTCCACGTATGAATAGTTTATTTTTAAAGTAATTTGTAAAATAATGATTAATTATTACAATAGAACTATTTGAATCATCTTATATGTAGCGTGACGTCAAATTGATGGCATCGGCATGAAAGTTACGGGCCCTGTTCATAACATGGAATCATTTTCCAATAAAGCATTGGTATTATGCTTTGTTTTATATCAATATTGTAAATGAAACAAGTTGGCAGTTTGTTTACATAGCGGAGCGACCGGCGGACCCACAAGTTTCAGACCACTAAAGGCCATGGGTCACTTCACTTGGATATTTACATTGAAAGTGGCTCTATTTCTCCGCGTACTACTTTCCTAGTAGTCACATCAGTAAAGTTTATTTTTAAGAAATGTCAAAACGATTTGCTAATTTGGAATTCACACCATATAGTATTGTAGTGACGTCACGCGGTGATATCAGCTTCTTTTATATTTCTATCAGATTTATTAAATATAAATTGTTTTTAAAAACTGCTACTGCTACTAGACGACGCAGTTGCATGCATCATGATCACGGAAGAGTTTTCCGTGATCATGATGCATGCAACTGCGTCAAAATATCTATCGGGAGCTCGACAAAAATCAAAAAGGTAATCACGGTCTATATCCCGGTCAATATAAGTCTAATGAAAATAACCGTGAATCATTCAAAACTCTTATTGCTACTGCTACTGTCTATTTGTTTTTATTATCTAGGCTAAAACAGTAGAAATTTTAGGGATTATTTCGGTCACTAAAATCGATCAATTGACCAAAACTCATTCAAGCAGCACATGAACAAGTTAGGTACGGTACAAGGCTTACAAGTAGTAATAAAGCTACTACGACTAGTTTAGACTACATTAATTTAGTCGAGAAGCGACTATTTGTTACTAAACCTATCTAAACAACGTAAACTTAGTCGAATCTATTAAGAGTGGCGAGGGAGTTTCATTTACCAGAAAGACATGAATAATCTTTATTTTCTTATTTGGAATTCATTATCATCATAATCTTCTAGCTTCTTCTATCCTGCCCTTCTGCTATAGCTCTTTGACTCTTACGACACGGCAACTACTTTTTCTTTTACTTGATCCATGTAGCATATCTGGGCTTTCCTCGACCTCTCTTACGACCTCTCCGGCCCTCCAGGATAGTTATAAAAAAGTGGTCGTGTCGCAACAAATGCCCGATCAATCATTTTCAGGATGGTTCGTCTTTCATTTACTCTCCGTAGCACCTCCTCATTATTTCAACACCACATTTCAAACGCTTCTATTCTTCTTCTGTCTCTTAGGGCCATTTGATTGTCCATGTTTCACATCCATAAAGGGCTATACTCCATTTTGAGTTAGACCAATCAATAAAAAGGGTTAGATAAAACATACATACATACATACAATCACGCCTGTATCCCATAAAGGGGTAGGCAGAGCACATGAAACTACTAAAGCTTCAGGGCCACTCTTGGCAAATAAGGGGTTAAAAGAAAACGAAACTGTGGCATACTGTGGCATGTGGTGTGGGTGGTTAGATAAAAATGCATGAAATACAATTTTTGACAGTGCAACTTTGTTGGGACTAGTTAGGAAATAAACATATCAAAAGTCCCAGGCCGTAGCCCTTGAGCTGGAGGAGAGGGAGGGATTTAAAGATCCGATTTTTCGGTTTTCTGCTTTTATATCTGAAACTATGCTACCTAGCGACATGTTTTTATTGACGACATTAAAGCTTAATAACTTTGCTACAAGTTTTTCTAAGTACGTTTTTCAATGTCTTCGATAGTTTTCGAGATGTCCGCTTTTAAAAGTCTGATCTGAGTCGCGACGAGAAGTTGTCGCAAAACTCAAGTGCTATTTCTAGCTAAAATTGTATAAAGTTTATCACGAAATTCCCTTTATGCCGGGTAGAATTTATGTGTTGAAATGTGTAACAGTTGTCAAATTAACTAAATTACTAACTTCAAACGGTAAATTATTTACATCTCGCACCTTTGAAAGACCGATATACAATTAGTTTAGGTTGCGGCTTCGTTGAGTTAAAGGTACGATATTACTTGTGCAAATGTTACTAGTCTATCCTGTTAAAATGAAAATACGAGAAAATAATGATAGAAACGTTTTAGCATTAAGGTATCGTCTTTCTATTTATCAAGTTTATACACAGTTTATATCATGATATTATTTAGACATCCACTATAAATCGGTTTATAAAATTGCTCACTATTATTATAATGTGAAGCGCTGGTGGCCTAGCGGCAAGTACGTGCGACTTTCGATCCGGAGGTCGCGGGTTCGAACCCCGGCTCCCACCAATGAGTTTTTCGGAATTTATGTGCGAAATTTCATTGATATTTACCAGTCGCTTTTCGGTGAAGGAAAACATCGTGAGGAAACCGGACTAATTCCAATAAGGTCCAGTTTACCATTTGGGTTGGAAGGTCAGATGGCAGTCGCTTTCGTAAAAATCGACGACCGGTCTGGCTCAGTCGGTAGTGACCCTGCCTGCTAAGCCGCGGTCCTGGGTTCGAATCGCGGTAAGGGCATTTATTAAATTTGTGTGATGAGCACAGATATTTGTTCCTGAGTCATGGAAGTTTTCTATGTGTAAGGTGTCCCCAATATTTATTTATTTATAAAACTAGTGCCTACGCCAAATCTTGGGATTAGTTGTCAAAGCGGACCCCAGGCTCCCATGAGCCGTGGCAAATGCCGGGATAACGCAAGGAGGATGATGATTATTATAATGTGATAGGTTGATACACCAATTGGTATATAGCCAAGTTATTTAAAACCAAGTTTCCAGAGGGATGGACAATTGGACATTATGCTAGGCGTGTACGGCGGGAGGCCAATATTGAAAATTGAAATTGTATGTCATGAAAGATTTTGTACTTTGTAATGAAGAGACGGTGGTCCCTTTAACTTGAGAACGTTCCATGCATATGTATTTCCTTAATGAAACATAAACTTCTGTGCTACCACGGACTAGGTAGAAGATATGCCAAGTTTGATTGAAGCCGTGACTAACAAGCACCTACTGCTTAGGTGAAGTTACCGAGAACTTGTGAACGTTGCCAAGTCAACGGAGTTAGTTACGTTGACAAACGTAAGGTACAGCGGGATAATTACGACAGGGGGAAATAGCAAGGGATCCATTTATTTTCCATGTTTTACAATGTTTTCATTATTGAATATAGTGTCCACTGGTTATATATGGCACGCGTATTCAGTGGATAGGTTTTTATTGTATGTAAATAAGTACATAATTATAATATAGTAAGTTAGTAAACGTTAAGGTGTACCTAATTGTGAAAATGTAAATTACATTTATTTATTTAATATTAATTTAATTATTGTTTTTGTATGTTTACACTTTTATACACTGTATTGTCACTTCATTTTACTTTGATGTTTGATTTTTGTCATTTATATGGGTTTTTGCCTGAATTAAAATTGATTGATTTATTTATATATTTATAACTAACGGCTGAAAAGACCGAATACCAAATAGTTGCCTAATATTCGTGGAATCTGTTGTAAAATACAGCATAACTTTATAATTGTTAATAGTAAACCAATGACGAGAAAAGTTATGAATGTATAAAATAAACCTATACGTGTATGCAATTGTTACGTACCTATACTCATAATAATATCAAAGACCTATATAACCTCGTATAGACCGATAAAGTTTAAGAAAAAAACGTACCCCAAAACCATACAGAAAAAGGTACGGTGAGCTAGATGGCGATACACCTTTGGGGTACGCTCGGCTAGATGGCGCTAATATTAATATTTGACATTTTAAAACATATCAAGCTAAGAATATGGGCCAAATTGTCAAAACTGAGGTTCAAAAGTTTTAAGCCTGTGTCGAGAGATGGCAGTCTATGCACTGTGATTACACATTTTACTTTCACAGTAACTCTCTTTAATACTCGATCCTCTTTGATAATATGGACTAAGTATTTCTAACTAAAAAGTTCGTCAAACACGGTATAACGATATTTCGACGTAGTATATCGATAACTTTTCACATCACTAGATTATCGACATTAGATGTCGAGTATTACCCATCACTTTATTTCAGTGTATTTAAAAACTTAGCCCCGCCCCTAAATTTGGTGCGATAGGGACAACTGCAGCTCGGGCGCGAAATCCCGCGTAAAAACCGCAAAAATCGAGGTTTCGCTCTCGACTGTTTCATCCTTCAAAACTTAACCAATCCTTACGAAATTTAGAAATCTGAATGACAAGGAAATTATCTGTGTCGGACCGTTTCGTTTTTTTTTTGGATAGTGATATTGATAATAAGAATCTGTGTTGAAAAAACCATTGATCTAGCTTCAAAAACCAGAGAGGAAGCAGGCGAGAGCGTTTGTATGAAGACATGAGGGGTATCGTATCGTCTTAAAGTATTTGAAAATGAAAATGAAATGAAATGAAAATGAAAATGAAATATTTATTTTTCAAGTAGGCATATTACAATGCGCATATGAACGTCAAATAAAGCTACGCCGGCTCTAACCCTACGCCTCAGCCTCGAGAAGATTTCAGTCCCCCCTCAGTTGGGAGGGGGGTATCCACTATGGGACCGGCAAGAAACTCGGCGGGCAACTTCTTTTCAAAACATTACATCTTATAACTAACATGCATTAAATAACAAGATACAATTTAACATGCAAAAGTATTCATCAAAGAATATGAACAGACTAGGTACTCTATGGAAATTAATTTCAATAAATTATATTATTGCTTAATAATACGCCGTTCTTCTTCAGAGAAAACATATCAAATTGTCACAGAAGAAAAAGATAATATGAATCTCAATATCATTAAATATGTAATTTACCTACACAACATAAAATATAAAATATTTGATGTGCTTTCTTATCTGAACTGTGTCCTCTATACATAATACAATTATTTTAATTGCTATTCGTTTTTTGTAGTTTCTGGTTCGGGCCATGCATGTTTGTCTGTCAAATAGTCCTCGACTCTGTAATAAGCCTTTAACATCAATGATTTTTTTAAGTAGTTCTTAAGAGCTGGGAGGGGTAATCTCAAAGCAGTGTCAGGTAACTTATTATAAAAATGAATGCATTGCCCAACAAATGACTTCTGTACTTTACGGACACGAAACTTCTTTATGGCAAGCTTATTTTTGTTTCTAGTGTTATAATTATGGATATCAGAATTCTTAGTGAAACAGTCTAAATTCTTAACAACATAAATTATACTATCATAAATGTATTGGGAAGCTACAGTTAAGATATTAATTTCTTTGAAGAGTTCTCTTACTGATTCACGTGTTCCTAAGTTGTAAATAGAACGAATGGCTCTCTTTTGTAATACAAAGATAGTCTGTATGTCAGCTGCTTTGCCCCAAACCAGAATACCGTATGACATTACACTGTGAAAATAACTATGATACACTAGGCGAGCTGTCTCAACATTAGTCAGTTGCCTGATTCTCCTAACGGCGTATGCGGCTGAACTTAATTTGCTTGCTAGTTTCCTTATATGAGGACTCCATTGTAGATTTTTGTCCAATGTTAAGCCAAGGAACAGTGTTGTATCTACCATCTCTAAGCATTCATCATTCAAAAGTATTTTTGTATCGATTGGTTTAACATTCGGCAGAGAGAATCGAATACATTTGGTTTTCTTAGAATTAAGAAGTAAATTGTTGACAGTAAACCACTGCAGTACATCAGCTAACGTGCTATTAATTACATTGTAATCCGTAGATTTTCGGTCAACATTAAAAAGCAGTGATGTATCATCAGCAAAAAGTACTATTTCACAAAAGTTTTTTACTATACATGGCAAATCATTTATATAAACCAAAAACAGGAATGGACCTAAAATTGAGCCTTGTGGCACTCCTAATTGGACAACAGTCCCGCTAGAGCGAGTTTTGTTAACAACTACTGTTTGTGTTCTATTGCTAAGGTAAGAAGACATAAAGTTTAGGGCATTTATAGACAAACCATAGTGTTCTAATTTCAAAATGAGCGTTCCATGATCCACACAATCAAAGGCTTTTGAAAGATCACAAAATATGCCAATTGCATCACAAGAATTTTCCCAAATATTATATATATGTTTAATGAGTACCGAAGCAGCATCGGTCGTGGAACGGCCCCTTGTGAAACCGAACTGTTTCCTTGTAAGTAATCTATGTCTGTTGAAGTGTCCCAGTAGATCATTTAACATTAGCTTCTCAAAGACTTTACTTAGAACAGGAAGTATTGATATGGGACGGAAATTAATTAGATTTGTATTTGTTAAATTAATTAGATTTATAAGGATTTACAAAAACCTGGTCCTTATTAGGCGAACTTACCTTACTAGTTACAACTAGGGAACAAATCAAATAATTTTATTGAATATTTTTTGATTTGTTCTTTTTTCAAGTAGTCACACTATTATATATAAATTATAAATTGAAATAGATATCATACACAAAAAAGAAAAATCATAAACGACAAGGCCCACTGGTGGCCGAGCCGGGAATCGAACCCGGGTCTTCAGCTTACGCGGCTAACGTCTTTACGCCAGTGGGCCTTGTCGTTTTTTCTTTCGTGTATGATATCTATTTCAATTACCTTACCAGTTATTAAATTGTATTAAATTAATATTGAAAATTGTATTACAGTTGGAAAAATATGAATAAAGTGAACGAAAACTTTGACTTGTGTACATGTCCCATTTTAATTAAATTTGGCAGTACCTATGAAGAATCTGGTGTAAATATTTGAGGCAGTCCAATATTGTCCTACTATATTTTATTTGCTGAAACTGTACGTGTTTTGAAATAAAATATTCTGGGAAATTGTATTGGGAACATTTTAGGTACTAGCTTTTGCCCGTGGCTTCGCTCGCGTTAAAAAGAGACAAAAGGTAGCCTATGTCACTCTCCATCCCTTCAACTATCTCCACTTAAAAATCACGTCAATTCGTCGCTCCGTTTTGCAGTGAAACACGGACAAACAAACAGACACACACACTTTCCCATTTATAATATTGAGTATGGATGATATTCCGGATTGAAAGTCGCACGCTCTTACCGCTAGGCCACCAGCGCTAACGCCGTGTCTTGCGTGGGCGACGGTCGCGCGACCGTCGCCGTTGCGTCTCATACTTCCATATCGATAAGGTTTGATTTCGTATGCGTCGCATCGCCGTCGCGCGACCATCGCGCGACCGTCGCTCACGCAAGCCACGGCGTTAAACTTTGAACGGAAAACTTTTATTTACAAAATATGGCGTTACATTTTTTTGTTTATTTATTTACAGGGCTTTTGTCGCGCATTTATAGAACTCTTTTGAAAAACAATACTTCAACCTGCCGGCGTATCATGCTGCCAATTTTATCACTTATCCACGTGGATAAGACATCTGTCACTCTCACACTGACATACTTGCTAAAGCGTGACGGATGCTTTATCCACGTGGATAAGTGATAAAATTGGCAGCATGATACGCCGGCTGATACAACATTTGTATCGCTTAACTTCAAACTTGATTATATAAAAAATATAATATTGATCTGAAAGATAATCAACCTTATAGCAGAATGGATTTACCCAAATTTGAAGTTAAGCGACACATTTACCGACCGCAGTGGTAAGACCTAGGTTTTACCAAACCAATGCCGGTAAAAGCCCGAAGTAAACAACAAATATTTCTCACTTCGGGATTTTACTAAACAGCATCGGTAAAACCTAGGTTTTATGATTTACCTTGCGACTAATAAGACCGTTACACTTTATTTATAAAAAACCGGCCAAGTGCGAGTCGGACTCGCCCACCGAGGGTTCCGTACAAACTTTCTTTCAAACTACCTAGTAAAAATAATCTCATATCTTCATATAACTCTAATGACTTGACTAGAAGACAAAAGTATAGGCACTAATGAGTATTATAGTGTATAGCGCCATCTCCCGGTCAATTTGCTAACTAATTTGCGCGACCTGGTTTTTCAGGGATAATTCTTTATAATGTTTACCGATTTAAACAGTTTTTACTTTATTGGACAGAAGATGGTTTACGTAACATCTCATATTAATTTTAAGTACGATATACATCCGCAAGGGTGGGTAAATTGAAAGTAAAAATCTGAAAAGTTTTATGTGAATTAAAAAAAAAGTATTCAAAATACAAACACGATTATATTTTTCCTGTAATATATAGCATAAAACCAATGTTTACTAAAATTTTCATAATTTTTCGTTGGTAAACTTCGGAGATAAGGGGGGGGAACGGTATTTTTTTTTACATTTTTCCTTCAAAATTCTTTTTTTTCCACAACAAAAAAATTATAAAAAATAGTTTATTTACGTTCAATTTGAGATCTTTCCAACGATACCCCACTTAACCTAGTAACTTGAAATTTACAGTTTGCCCCCCTTTCATTTTGGCCATTTTCTACAATTAAAATTAATATATTTAAAAAAATTATACTTTCTATTTGTAGAGGTTTACAATGTTCACAACTATTCCAAATTTCAAGTTGATAGCATTAGTAGTTCTCGAGATATTTAGGAATGTGACAGACGGCCAGACAGACGGACAGAGTCGCACCATAAGGGTTCCTGTTGTACCTTTTTGGTACGGAACCCTAAAAAAAACTTCTCCGCCAAATTTACTTTGATTTGTAACATTAATTCTATTCATCAAACTTTGAGTTCGACTTTATATCTATTGTGTTTGGAAAGTAGAAATAAACAATTGAAAAGGTTGTTAGAAATACTTGTACCGAAACGTGTAACTGCTTCAAAATGTTTTGATCGGATCACCGTTCCTTCGAAACGGCTATAAATTTTCAATATTTGTTGTTTTTTGCCCTGTGTTATCGTTGTTTTTAGGGTTCCGTAGTCAACTAGGAACCCTTATAGTTTCGCCATGTCTGTGTGTCCGTCCGTCCGTCCGTCCGTCCGTCCGCGGATAATCTCAGTAACCGTTAGCACTAGAAAGCTGAAATTTGGTACCAATATGTATATCGATCACGCCAACAAAGTGAAAAAATAAAAAATGGAAAAAAATGTTTTATTAGGGTACATGTAAAGTGTAAACCCCCTACATGTAAAGTGGGGGCTGATATTTTTTTCATTCCAACCCCAACGTGTTATATATTTTTGGATAGGTATTAAAAAATGAATAAGGGTTTGTTAAGATCGTTTTTTGATAATATTAATATTTTCGGAAATAATCGCTCCTAAAGGAAAAAAAAGTGCGTCCCCCCCCCTCTAACTTTTGAACCATATGTTTAAAAAATATGAAAAAAATCACAAAAGTAGAACTTTATAAAGACTTTCTAGGAAAATTGTTTTGAACTTGATAGGTTCAGTAGTTTTTGAGAAAAATACGGAAAACTACGGAACCCTACACTGAGCGTGGCCCGACACGCTCTTGGCCGGTTTTTTATGTATATTTATGTACATATAGTAGAACCCAGTGTTTAAGCTATTGGGACCAGGCCCCGTAGCCGAATGGCATTTCTGTGACGCGAAACGAAATCGAAACGCCGCAGAAAGGTAGTCTGGCTCTGTCGCGCCAATACGCAAGAGCGATAGAGATAGATATCTACGAGCGTTTCGTTTCGTGAGCGTTTCGTGAGCGTTGTTGCCATTCGGCTACGTACCTAGGCCGTCCTTATCGCACTATTTTTAAGTGCGATATTAGGGACGGCCAAATGTTTTATCATTTATCGTGCGACCATGCGTGTCTGCCAGGTCGATCTGATAAGATGATCTGAATATTATTTATTTGTGGCAAGATCCTACCAAAACATAAAACAATTATTGGAATTGAAAGAAAATATTGTAAGATAATATTTCAATATCTCTAGGACCCTCAACTCCGAAAGCTGGTTAAGAGGAAAGTGGTTGGCCGGTTCTTCGTATGAATCTAGTCACCATTTTCCTCTCAGTGGATCGTTTTTTGAATTTCGAACGCACGAATTCGCCGTTCGAAAGTCTGTGGAAAACGACGTAATGCTATTTTTGAAAAATGACGGCTAGTAATTTTAAAACTAGTGGTAATGACCACTCGTTTTCGATTCTGTTAGTAGAATTTAAATCGCTAGTAGTGGAGATATTATTGAACGAATTTCACGAAATCGAATGGCCGAGATTCAAAAATCGGCCCCTGGTATAGTTATTTAAATTATTTTACATATAGGTATTTTGTTCTGTCATCCTTGGCCACTGCATCCCTGACTGATTATTTTTGCAACGTTGTGATCTACTGAGCCGACCAACGCATTTCCGCCTATGACTGTACTATCGGCTGCAAAAGTGCATGGGGAAATTATGAATGAATTCATTGATAAATTTGCCATGTTGCAGCTGATAGTGCAACTAGTGCAAGCCTATCGCTGCTTCAAACGTAGGAATAAAGCTGTGCTTGA